>NW_026844214.1:51698700-52413530 GCF_029955315.1 Cylas formicarius | reverse complement strand
CGACCTTTCGCAAAACATCTGATAAAATGATTCTAAAAAAAAATATGAAGGAATATTATTTGCCATTTAATATCCCGATACCGTTATCGCCAAAGAAATGTGATGCAAGGCAAAATATATCGTCGCACCGTCTGACGCAAGACCCCCCCAACAAATAACATTCTGGCGACCCTTTTAATCGGTCAGGAGATTTTTTCCGAGAGGCACGTGATTGACCGACGAAGTTCACATTTATTACGATGTCCTTCGATTCGAATCGTAACCTAACTGGTTAAAACACTTCCAATTATCTGTTTTCGTTGGAATTACTTTAAATAATTTACTAAACAATACCTCACAAGTTAAATTAGAACAAAAAATGTTTCGGCAACACCGTACCTTTATCAAATACAAAATATAAAAAACAGGTAGTAATAGATTTTTAAATACAAGTATAGTGTTATAAATTTCAATTTAACAACGGAGACGCATTTAAATCCAATTGGCCATTCAGTAATAAATTGGACTATCTCATTTGGTTAATCTCCATAGCTTCCAAGAAATTTAGTTTTTTGCTTTTCAAACTAAAAACACCATGGGACATTTTCTAAAAGACAATAAAACTAAACTTTCCCGATAACTTTGCTATTTTGCAGAATCATTCAAAAAGCAAAAAAACAAATTTGTTGGAAGCTATGGAGGTTAACAAAATAAAGATATTCGAATTTATTACTTAATGCCCGTTGTTAAATACCTGTAATTAAAAATCGATGACCACCTGTTTTTATATGTGTCGGAATATAGTCATATTGTGTATTTGATAAAGGTACGGTGTTGTTTTTTGATCTAATTTAATTTGTGTTGGATTTGGATGGATTTCCATCAAGTAGAAGCCACCTTAATCCGACTAAACAATATCTCCTTACAATTGACAATAAAACCAAATGATAATTGACAAGCTGAGAATTGATTCTAATGAAGAAGATATTAATATCTCTAATTGTTTTTTTTAATTTTGTTGATAGCCTTAGGTTAATAATACACCTCTAAGATCATTCAGACTCTTTAAATATAAACTGAAGACTCCGACAATACGAATGTGGAGCAGATTGCATTCATCCCCACAAAATCCGCCCAAGTCAAAAACCCAAGGACTGAGAACACACAGGCGAGACTCCTTTCATGTTTGGATAGGCTTATGGAATAATAAAATTATCAGTTCAATAGAGTATGAAGGTAGCGTGCGGTCCGAAAGATATCGACAATTAACATTATATAATAATCTTGGAGAACACAGTTGTGGAGTTTATTGGCCAATACCGATTATAATTTACTTCCTCCAAGCCTGACAAATCTATGAATAAAGCAATGAAAGAATTTGAAACGTATTCGAGAGCATACAAATAATCAAAGACATTTTTTTCAAAATGAATGTTTTTTATGCCAAAGTGTTGGTCGTTATGTGTTTCCTTGTAATACGAGTCTCATTCCCTCGCAAAACATCCACTGTTTATCTATCTAATGGACTTTTTAGTTATATATAAAACTGAAAAAGCAATTTTAAATTATTTTCTAATATACAGGGTGAATCATAAATATGTGGGTGATCAAACTTGTATTTTTTCAAATGTTATGGTGTTGACAGGTACTACCTTTTATACTCAATATGGGGTTCTCATGTTCTATAACGAGTGTTATCGGATTTATGATCGATTTTACGAACAAAATATTGAAAATATTTAACCCGTGGGAAAATATCGCAAAAGAACTAGCTTGATATGAAAAGTCTAGAGTAAATATCCCGAGATTTAAACAAAAATAAAATTATGAACTGCGCAACTTGGAAAAAACAATTTAAACGGTATTTAACTGTTGTTTGGGATTTTGTTATTTCATTTAGATTACTTAATTCTGGTTTTGTTCTTGTACCAATAGAAATATTGTTTAAATCACACCGGATTTTCATTAATTAATTTTTTTTAATGTTGAAAAAAAAAACCTTACGTGAGGAAAATAACAATAACTTTTTATTTTATTTTATCTTTATTTAGCATAATGCTACATAAAAATACAAAATAAAAATTTTAAATATAAAAAGGCAAAGTTAAACTAGGAGCTGAACACACAAATCAAAATTTTGGCAACACGTGACAAAAGTTTCGCAGTTTTCAGTATCACGCGGTAAATTGTTAAAATGGTTTTGGCTCTTATATAACATGGAGTTTTGTATATGATTAGAGTAACATTTTCTAGGCATTAATTTACCACAATTTCTTGTATTGTAAGAACGTATATCTCTGAATAGGTAAACTGAATAAAAGTGTGGAACAAAATTCTAAATGGCGATCAGCTAATCTGTTATAAAATAAGATTTTCTTATTAATTAACAAATTTTCCCTATTCCAGATATGAAATTAAAATTTTTAGAAAATGTATTCATTGTGTCATTGGTGTATGAATGACACCCAAATATTTAATTTTGTTTCCGTGAATTAATTTTCTGCTATTAATATAAAATACAAAATTTTGACTTTTCCGCGTTTATACAAAGGTTATTAGTGCACGGCCATTCAAAAGCATTCTTCATATCTGCATTCATTTTTGTTTGCATTCCATTGTGTCATCCGCGAATCATATCGCTTTACTATCAACTAATATGTTAGGCAATCAAATATAAAATATTTATATTTCGTCTTTTGTACAATATCCGTTCAATACGAACAAAGCCATTTAAAAACTGTTTCCATAATACGCAAAATACAGTCAACACAAATTTACCATCGTCCCACTGTGGACCCCATGTATAAACTAGGTTGCAATGAATCATTATTAAAAATGCAAAATTTGTCAATGTTTTTAAATTAAGAACATACTGAAACATGTAAAAACAGTATTGCTTTCTTTCAAGAATTGTTTATAAATGCACAATATCAGATGTTTAAAAGAAAGTCTATTTTTATTGCAATCGAAGTTTTCGCACTTTTTAAATGGTTTAGTAGGCCTTGAAATCAAATGCCGCTTTAAGTATTTGACAATTGATGTCAGTCCTGTTAATTAGTTTAGACCTGTACATGCAATGTAGAATGTTTGAAGAAGTGACGGGATAAGTACCATTAATATTTAATTTTTCAAATTGTATAGAGTAAAAAAATATGAAGGCCAACGAGTGCCAAGCGAAAATATACATTTCTTATTAGGCAAGGGTGTAAACTACTAAAAACTGTTAGCTAAAAATGTCGCAAATACTCGCAAAACTTATGCCAGTTAAAAATGTCAACCTCTGAGTGATAAAAATATTAACAATTAATATGCTCTTAAAGTTGTTTATCGCATGTATTGCTTGCGCGATGAGCCAATTATAATGTATTATTTTTATACATATTGTTTTCATTTTATACACACGTTTAAAGTCAAAATTGCAAAACTACTTTTGTTTTTTTGTTTTTAGAAATGTACGAAATATCGAAAAAAAACGTTGTTGCAATTCTGGAGTGTCTCTAGTAAGAAAAACCTTGTAGAAGAAATATTTAAAATATTTAAGTCTTTACTCGTGGTATTATATGCCCGTAACCGTCCGCAAACTGCTATACCATTCCACAGATATTATTAAACATTGTATTGTGCCTATTGGGCAGCTCTCTGAGGAGGCCCAAGGGGCACGTCACAAAGATTGTCGGCGATATCGCGAGCATCACACCCAAAAAAAATCGCCCATTGCCACGAATAAAGACTTGATGCGAATGTTATTAGTGTCCTCTGACCCCGTTATAGCCAGTTACCGACAAAAAACTGTAAGACCAAAAAAACCACTATCGTCTGATATATTGGCTCTACTTAAAAGCCCAGAGCTTCCAGACTGTGAGTGTAAGGGTAGTGAGTCTGACATGTCATGACAGCGAGAATGACTAAAATTATAATTCACCTAGTGGGTTTCAGGGTTAAAAAAAGTATGTTAAGTAGAAAGCAACTCTGCCAAAAATTTATTTATAACCCAATTCTAAGGCATTTTCTTATCCTTTAAGTTTTTTGTGTTTTGTATGATCCCTTGCTTGCTGTGTTGTTTTAATAAAATAAGTTAATTTAATTTAGGTAAATAGTTCATATATTTGGAATTTGTTAACTAATATGTTTTCTGTTTCCTTAAATTATTTCACGTGACTGCAGAAGCTTTTTGAATAAAACTGGGCGGTAATTGCAAAATGTTTCCAATTTTTTTTGTTCTAGTTTTGGTTAGTTTTAAAATATACTCCGAAAAATACTAATGTGGCGGCGCTGGAAAATTGAAAAAAAATTGTATTATTATTTACCGGCAATGTGTAATAATAATAAATAATAATTTTGGTTTAAGGTTTTTAAGTAACTAGAAAATAATCGAATTAATGCAACCTAGTTTGAGCAATGGGCCCGCAGTGCGTCCGTTGTCCTCAAGAAATCATCACAGGCCATAACGATGACAGATTCGCATGAATGCACTGTTTGATACGACACTCATCACCAATAACATTTTTTAACTCTCTTATTATTTTTGTTAGATCCTGCATGGCTGTGGTATTAAATTGATTTATTTCTCCATAGGTCGACATATTATCAGTAACAGGCTGGAACGACGGAATGTCACTTAAAATTTTTTTTTCTGTAAAATACCTAATTACACACCGATTAAACTGAGGTGGCTTTTACTTGATAAAAATCGATTTATCAAAATAAATAAGAACTAAAAGTTCAGATTTTCACGAAAATATATATTTTTACATCACAATTGTTTCGACAACACCGTGTGTTTATCAAATGTAATATTTACAAACTACCTACTACTATATATACCGAAAAATGACAATAAAACCTTAATAAATGTTGTGAGAATTTAAGTTCAATAAAGGACCGGTATTTAAATCTAATTGATCGTTAAGCAATACATTTGAATGTCTCATTTTGTTATTCTCCATGGCTTCCAATAAATTTAATTTTCTGATTTTTGTGGCTGTATGTGAAATATCACAAATTGTCGTCAAAAATGTGTTTTCCTGTGTTTAAGTGTGTAGCATAATAAGAATCTAGACTATTGTTTTTAAAGGCTCTTTTATGCTCGTTAATGCGTTTCTTGAAGGATCCATCTGTTTGTCCAATATAAATTTCAGGCCATAAACATAAACTCTTTCCTTTTTATATTCCATAAATTATTTTAAATCAAATTTCGACATTTTTTTGATATTATAAAAAAATGGTAGATATTTTTTCAAACTTGGCGTTAATTAATTATAAACGCAATTAAATATAATACAAACTTTAATATACCTAACGTATTTCTGGACGCTGTCAACGTTGTCACGAGGATCGTAACATTAATTCTAATTATATTAATTGCGTAAAGTGTTATTTACGACGGGCGGACAAGTTGCGACCGTGTAAACGCGCTCAATCGTTAAGAGATTTCGCAAATCGCAGTAATTTCGGCGTATACAAGAATTGCCTCTAAGCTGATGCAATTCTCGACCAATGGACTGTAAGTCGCCTCCGTTCTATTGGTTAATGTATCAAATCATTGAGTTAATGTGCCGCCATTGGTCGCATCTAATTGCGGCACTTTATTGGACCAATCTGCTCGTGACAAGATCCAAATTATGTTGTAACGTGACCGACACGGAAGGTTAAAATGACACCATACCGATGGAAATGACCCGAGCAGAGTTCGACTGTAATTCAGAATATACAGGGTTATTCATTATATTTTGACACCCACCTGCAGGGCTCATTTTGAAAGAGAGAAAAAAAAGTGAAGGTTTTTTCTATATTATCTTATGCAAATGTCAGAAAAAACAAACGAAGATAGCTATTTAAATGACAGCAAAATCATTTTTTTTAATGGAACGCCCTATATATTATTATCTTAACTTGCAGATATTTTTTTCCTGATTTCGAAAACATATAGTTTGTTGCCATTTCATTTGGTCGTTTTTGAGATATTTCAGTTTAAAAATAATTATTATTCGGTTTCTGGACAATAACCATATTGTTTAAGAATCGTCAAGTCTGCATTGATAGCAACCGTGTTATTTATGCAATTGTTTTAATAATGTTCTACTTTTGACAACTAATCGAAACTAAAAATCTGCAGTGTAAGTTAAATAGAAACGCCAAATAATAAAATTGTATTATTTACTATATATCGAACAATATAGTGAAAACTCCTTATATCGAAACTAAATAAAAATAAATAAAAAATAAATTTTGCACTGGAAGGAACTTATAATGGTGAAACTTATGATTTTTAACGTTCGTTATGAAGTTATGATGTCAAGTGTCGTAATGGTATAATAATATAACTTGAAGGGAAAGTAAAATATTGAGGTCTTCATCAAAATTTATTTCTATTGCCCTAGTCTTCGGTGTGACACTATTTCCTCCCCTAAAATTGTTTAATTACATTTTTGATTGTATTTATTGAAGGAACTCTTCTACCCAGATATATTTGTCGATATTCTCTTTTAACCCTTTCAACATTATGTCTGTTTGAATAATATAATTTAATTATTTAGCGTTTTCCTTAATCAGTATAACCAATTTGAAATATCTTAAGTTATAGAATTTACGCTGCAGATCATTAGTTTCGATTAGTTGTCTAAGGTAGAACATTGTTAATTGCAAACATAGATAATACGGTTTCTATCAAGGCATGCTTGACCATTTTTGCCAAATGTATATGCCAAATTTTGCATACCATTTTGCACTAAGCAGTTGTTTCTTCTGGTCTACAATCGCCAACTTATCTGAACCATTATCATCTCTTCATGGAGAACTTCGTTTTTCTTTTTCTTATTTACTCTATTTTCTTTTGCTCATTTCTTGATTTGGGTTGTTTTACTTAAATAGTTTTTTTTGCCACACAAATCTCATATAACAGTTTAAAAACAGTATAAGTTTTATCGAAAAGTATTTATTTATCAAAATTGATAGTAATCCCCCTACCCCAGATTTAATACACTTATGCCAACTTCTGGTAAGCACTTTCTGATATAGCCTTGAGTCTTTCGATTTTTTCTTTATCTTCTTATTCCTTCCTTTTTTTCTCATGAGTTTCTTGAGTTTAGGGAACTGGAAAAAGACGCTGGGGGCCATTTCCGGCGAATATGGCGGCTGAGGCATGATTGTGGTTTTGTTTTTGGCCAAAAAGTTAAACACAAGCAACGATAAGTGAGCAGGTGCATTATCGTGATGCAAAATCCTTGAATTGTTACTTCTCGGAAACGGCGCATAACTTCAAGGTAATACTCTTCATACGACCCTGTGGAAAGAAGTCACTTTTGAACACACCTCGTATATGCATGAAATGAACAAAAACTGCAAATATATGATACCTTCCATCGAAAACCAAAATTATGGAAACACTACGTCTATGAAACTTTTGTTATTTAGACGTTTAAACTCTATGCACCCTAACATACGTTTTACCATTGAACTTGAAACTAATAATAACATCCCATTCTTATATATTCCCTCAATAGAAAATTGGGGAACATTGGGTCTTTGTGTTTATAGAAAACCTAGGCATACAGACCGATACCTTAATGCATTGTCACATCACCATCCCACCCAAAAATCATCGGTTATCAACTCTCTTGTTTACAGAGCCGTAAAACTTTCTCAGCCTGCGTCACTGAACGTCGAATTAAACCACCTTACCTCTGTTCTTCTTTCTAATAACTTCCACATTAAAGATATTAACACTTCACCACAACCTTCCAATAGCAATGAAGCCGAAAGCAATCGTATACTTGCCACTGTGGTCCTTTCTTACATTCAAAACATCACTGACCACATATTAAAAGTTCTAAAGAAATATTAAGTGCAAGGGTCCAGAAATCTCGCAGCATCTTCGATCCGTGCAAATGCGGCAAAGAATACATTGGAGAGACCGGACGAAAAATATCAACTAGCTTCGAAGAACATAAAAGAACCTTAAGACTAAGACATACAGTCATTATCATTAATATAAACATAGGTCCAAAAACTTATATTTTTCAAGATACAGGGTGTTTCAAAAAAGTTAGTTTTTCCTTTTTTAACTTTTATATCACTTTTGATATTTTTATCAAATTTGGTGTACATCTTTTAATTAGAGAGAGGCGGTTTTTGAAACAAAAGCTTTATTTTTATTTTTACCAGTGGCGTCCGTACGGGGTTTGGACTGAATATTTTTAAAGAAAAAATGGCACGCCACTGCTTTTTCTGAAAACGAAAATGATTTTTAAAATCCCCATTCAATTTGGAGCATTTTTACAAACAACACTCTCCCAGAAAAAATAAATTAGAGCAACTGCTGGAAATGACCTCCCCGACTTCGATACATGCGTTTGTACGTCTATTTAGGGACTGACGAACCCTTTCTAAAATACAAGAGGTGTCCCTAATAACTGTACAAGAGTCTTCTATCCGATTTCTTAGATCTTCCTCACTTTGGACTGGTGTTGCGTACACTAATGTTTTTAAGTGTCCCCAGACAAAGAAATCTATTGGATTTAAATTAGGTGACCTGGGGTGGCCAAAAATGTAGTCCAGCACGCCCAATCCAGCGATCAGTATAATTTTCATCTAAATTAAAGTGCGGTGGGGCTCCGTCATGCATAAACCACGTCCTCGCTCCAGCGGGACATCCTTCAAAACTTAGGTAAAATTATTTTTATTACCTTCTTAAATTACATAAAATTATTCACATAATATATCAGTATCACTATCGCTATCATCGCCTGTTCTAATTATTAGTTGTTCTATATTATTTGCAATATGGATATACGATTGTTCTGAGTTTTCTATATGTTTAACAGAATTTGCCCAACTTTCTTGAGGGACGTTAAAAACTTCGGTTTCTATGAGTTTGAGGACATTGGAGTTAACACGAGGAAAAACATTGTTACGACGAATGTCAGATTTCAGTTGGTGCCAAACAGGTTAAATGGGATTAAATATACAGTGGTAAAGTGTATGCCCTAGATTTTTTGCATAATTAACACAGACGTATTCCTTTTGTAGGTTCAAACTTTGTAGAACCTCAATTAATTGCTTTTTGCTATAATTTTCGTGAAAAGTTTTGGATTGTTGCTTTTGTGTCACATGACGAAGGGGTTTTAGTCAACTGTCTACTATGATAACTTGGATTGTCCATTACAATGAGACTATTAGGAGGAATGTTTGGAACTAGTTTGTTTTTAAACCAACTTTCAAATAAATCAGCGGTGGTGTCTTCATGGTGATCCAGAGAAGAATCTTTAATATTGTGCACAGACAGAGGAGGTCCATTTGGAATCCAAACATCTTTAGAGCCGGCATGCAAAATAGTTATTCTTTTACCTCTTTTTGATGGCGCGTTTGTTCTACACTTATCAGTTGAGTCAACCCAACCCTTTTCTGGGGTATCATAAATGTCGAACCAGGTTTCATCCAAGTAAATAATTTGCCTTTGTTGTTCTCTGTAAATCCTAATTTTTTCTGGATATTCCAGTCTCCATTTCCGGATCCTAAAAGATTGCATTAAAACTTGCCTTTTGTCATTTTTTTTAAATCTAAAACCCATGTGTTGAATACACTTCCATAAGGTATTGGGTTGTTCGGAAAGTCATTTCGTTTTTTTTGGGGAACATGAAAGACAGTTTTCGTATAATGAATAAATATTTTATTAAATTATATATTGGCCGTTCTGGTCCAACACCTTTTGCCATCTTTCTGGCAGTAACATAATTCCCCTCTCATAAAAGTTTTGGTCCTTGCTGGCAAAAAACTGGTTCAGGTGGTTTTTGACATCTTCATTTGAGGTAAAGGTTTTGCCATCCAAAAAATTTTGCAGGGACCGGAACAAATAGTAGTCGGAAGGCGCCAGATCTGGAGAATATGGTGGTTGTTGCAGTACATCCCATTCAAGCTGTAAAAGTTTTTGGCGAGTGACCAAACTTGTGTGAGGTCTCGCATTATCCTGGTGGAACACTACACCCTTCCTGTTGGTTAATTCGGGCCTCTTCTCTTTAAGTGAATCATTCAATTTGTCCAGTTGATGACAATAGACTTCTGAATTAATCGTTGTATTGTCCGGCAAAAGCTCAAAAAAAACGATTCCTTTGACATCCCACCAAACGGAGAGCATCACCTTTTTTTGGTGAATGTTGGCTTTTGACACGCTTTGAGCCGGTTCATCTTTTCTGCTCCATGACCTCTTGCGTTTAACATTGTTGTATACAACCCATTTTTCGTCCCCAGTAATAATCCGCTTCAAAAATGGATCATTTTCTTGACGTTTGAGGAGCGAATCACACACGTCAACGCGACGACACAAATTTCGCTCCGTAAGGACATGGGGCACCCACACATCGAGCTTCGAGGTTAAGCCCATGCCTTTCAAATGGCCATAAACAGTCGAATTCGACAAATTTAATCTCTCACCGATCTCTCGTGTGGTTATTCGCCGATATGCATCAACTAATGCCTTTATCGCATCTTTGTCAGCTTCGACCGGCCTTCCAGACCCTGGTGCATCTTCGACATCAAAATTGCCGGATCGAAATTTTGCAAACCAGTTCTGGCACTGGCGTACTGTTAACACGCCTTCTCCATACACATCCGTCAATTTTTTTCTCGTTTGGACAGCATTTTTACCTTTTCTGAAGTAAAAAATAAAATATGACGAAAATGCTGCTTATTGCTCTCCATATTTAAAAGGGCACCAACCAAAAACTACTGCGTAGAATTAATAGAACTTTTTCACACACAAGCCTTGCAATATCAGCTCTCAAGGCATATAATGGTTATGCGGCTTAAGTGTGAAGTTGGTTTCGAAAAAACGTAATTAAGTCCTCTGACGGGAAAAAACGAAATGACTTTCCGAACAACCTTATAGTTCTGCCACATTTAACACCGGTTCCATTTTTTTCAAGCCTCCTAATTAATATATCTAATGTAGGCACGCTTTGTTCCTCGTATAACTCGTAAATTTTACGTCGTATTATATCCTGATTACTTTTACTACACTCGAGAAAATGTCAGCATCGCTTCTTTTTTTCCTCGCTGAAATGGGATTATTCACAATTTTCCATACAATTGATGTTGGAATTTTCGTCAATGTGGCAGTTTCTTCTAAAGATGCTTGCTTGCTGGCACCACGTTCAATGAGAGTCAAATAAACATTGTTTATAACTTCCTTAGTCTCAATAGAATAGTGTTTTCTACATTTGGGCGGGAGCATCTAGTGAGATACACTAGACTCGCACATATTTTGCACAATTCGCACACGATTCAACACACGCTGTATTACACACGAAATAATAAACTTAAACTAAGTAGTATACCAAACCAAAGAATAATAAACACGGGTGGGTATAAAATTATTTTCTATTACGGGCCACAATTTTACCTGAATTTAAATTCCGGAACTTTAGGTAATAATCTTGTCGCATTGTATGTTATTGACCACCCTGGGATAATCCCACTCAAAAGCAATTGGTCACTTTCTTATATCTATGAACAGGCCATATCCCCTATAAGTTCAATCCAAACATTTACGGAAAATTGCTCTTGAAAATGGTTTTCAATTACGGCGTGAGGATTATTATCGGGCCACGCATGATTGTCATGGATTTTTATTATTGAGTAACGCGGAAAACATGCCTCATCGGTAAACAACACTTGTGATAAAAACCATGGATTGTGCACTAACTTATTTTGTGTAAATCTACACGAAGCCACTCTTAGCGGAAAATAAGGGCTTGAACTCCTTGCGTATGATAAGAGTAAAGTTGTTGATCTTTAAATTTGTTGTGTTGTTTTCTTTAATAGCATTTATGACAGCTTCCTCTATGTGAACCGTTCTTGCTGTTCTTGGTCTCCCTATAGGAGCAGTAGACCTCTTAAAACTACCCGTTTCACCAAGTCTGAAGTGAATATTAACGCTGTCATGTTATTGTTATAAACAAATGAATTGTTGTCGCTTAGCAAAGCCCACTTTGCCACTTTACGTTCTTTTGACTGTTAAATTGTAGATGATTAAATTGCAGTTTGTTTCTTACATTTTCCTATTAAATCGTTAGTTTAATTAAAAAAAATTAAATTTAAAAATGATGATGTGTTAGCAAGTTTTAATAAATAAAAAAAAGCTCAAAAATACCACGTGAGTGCTAATTGGAAATCATAAGGTCGTCGCAAAACAAGTGCCAGAGAGAAAAAAGACATGACATGAAAAAAGAATCACTATGTTATTACAAATTATAGTTATTTCTTTTTATAGACACTAGGCATAGCATTACACGTGTCAACTTTCAAATAGAGCGAACTTTACATAAAAATTAACATCGCAAAATTGCATTTTGCAAAATTTCATGCACTAAATTTGCTATAAATTGAATGGGAATTTTAAAAATAATTTTTGTCTTTATAAAAAGCAGTGGCGTGCCATTTTTTCTTTAAAAATAATCGGTTCCAACCCCGTAGGGAGACCACCGGTAAAAATAAAAATAAAGCTTTTATGTCAAAAATCGCCTCTCGATAATTAAAAGACGTATCACCAAATTTGATAGAAATATCGAAAGTGATATAAAAGTTATGAAAGGAAAAACAGTTTTTTCAGAAAATTTTAACACACTGTATCTTGAAAAATATGCATTTTTGGATCTATCTTTATATGAATATTTCATATTAAAATCACGCATCGTTTCTTGAAGTTTGGCAGCCTACTTTTTTAACACCCTGTATAAGCAGATACAGAGTAAAATGCGAGCCAGTTTCAGTCAAGCTCTGAAGAAGCCAAGAGGTTCGACTCAGCAAAAACCGACGTAGGACGAATCCAGAAGTTTTTCAATGATCAAACGAACTTACCTGGTAAGTGAAGTTCGATCGTAATTATATGTTACACCTCTTCGTAGAAATCAATATACGTAGTCCCCCTTCTAGTCGCTAGGTGGCACCACAGCTTTAAAGCAGAGCCAAAAAACTGTGGAATAACTTACCATGGACGGTATATTCGCCATCTATGGTCTTAACCTCATTCTATTTTAAAGCCCGTTTATAATAAATTTGCCAAAGGGCATTTTAGTACTGTTCAGAACAGTAAATTGGGCGGGAATGGGTGATTTCTACGAAGAGGTGTAACATATAATTACGATCGAACTTCACTTACCAGGTAAGTTCGTTTGATCATTGAATTATATGTTACACCTCTTCTATGAAATCAATATACGTAGACTTTCAAAGGCAACTCAGCAAATTTGTTATAAAACGATTTTATTCGGCTATATAAGGAAATCCAGGAAGTTTATGAAAGCCTCGAGTACAAATACAAAATAAATGGCTATCCGAGAAAACAAACCTCCTGAAAAATTCTATGTCCCAAATGTGGCATTAACAAAAAGGCCTGCACTTGCTGTACAAATAGGTCTATTATAAAAAAGGGGAAAACATTTAGAGTATTCTCACCAATCTGCCGTTTTTCCAATCATATCAATTGAAACACCTTTACAAAACGCAGACGATGTTGAGGCATGTCGAGTTCTGTGAACAGTAAAAATAAAAGTGTAGACACCACTATCTTCTAAAGTTATCTTTATTCATCTACTTTTGTTGGGTATAGTTGCTGCCCTACAAGGCTTTTTAAATGTAATGAGTAAACGAGATTCGCTGCCTCTTAAAGCACTGGCCCTCTCAATAATATATTTGAAACCACACAAAGATTTACATCTTCATATTTATGCAAAATTAAAAAACAGGTCGAGTCTTATTTATAGCTGAAATCTTAATTTGATTCGTTATTCTAATTTCTAATCCATCTGGAAATGATTTTATGTTGACCAATTCTATAAGAGAGAGCGTTGGGACTCTATGTACAATCGTTAACTTCAGTAGGAGAAACTAATTTAATTGCTTTAATGACAAGTCATTAGAACGTAACCCTTTTACAAAGTCAGGGACATAACTAGGGCCCCAAGTGCTGTTATATCTTGGTTTACTTGGCCTTAGATTATAAACACCTTAAAAAACCTAGTTAGATTTGCATTGTTAAATAAATCTGATCCAAAAATAAGGCCGTGCTGCACTGAAAGAACTCAATGAGCCATAGGACTTGCCTTGCCTAAAATGAATAGTAAGGAAATCTAATACAGCCTAGGTGAGAAGTAATAACACTCCACTCCCCTCCTTTCGTAGAAGCTCCACCAAAGTTTAAATGCATGCAGGTATTAAATGCCTCAAGGTAGCGCTCTGAACAGATGATAGAAAAATATCCAGCAAATCTTCTGGAATGCTTGCCTGACAAAATCCCTGCAGCCAGGATGACCTCTCCTGTCAAAAGGAGAAGGTAATTTGTCTGGAATTAGAAACAATAAATAACTACAACGCCTCCCATGAAAAAAAAGCAAACCATTGCTGGCTGTGCCCGTAAGGGATTACTGCGATCCCTGTAGCTCAATAAGCCTTGATTTTTCGTAAAACAAGTGGCAACAAGCAAAACGGGGGGAAAACATAGAAGAAACTGTCGCTCCAAAAAACAGTAAACGCGTCTTCATTAGATGCCTCCGGATCTGGCAATTAGGAAATAAACTTTCGGCATTTCTTACTTAGGCGAGAAGCAAACAATTCGATTTATGGGAATCCAAATTTGCTTGTTATTTTAGCAAAAGCATTGTCCGAAAGGTACCATTCACCATCAAAATTCAAATTCGTGGGTTCCTTATCCGCTTCAAAATTATCGGAAGATCGAATGTAAGATGCTTTAACCCATAACCTCCTTTCTTCACACCAACCCCAAGGCACCTCGAAATTTCGTTTAAAACAGGAAATTTTACTCACCCTATTCTATTTTCATACAAAATAGCAGTTGTGTTATCAATCCTCAAAAGTGTCTCGCAGTTAGTCAAATACGAGGCGAAGCATTAGAGACCAAATGAGGCCGCAGTTAATTCTAGTGCATTAATATGAAACTGAGCTTCCCTAGGACTCCAAAGTCCTCTGGCACAATTCCCCAACCCAAAGGAGTACCATCTGAGAAAATCTCAAGTTTGTAACATTGCTGCCTTACAGGGCATTCAGGATTCTGTAAACTTTTTAGCCATCACATAAAATCCCTCCGTAAATTACAAGGAATTATCATCCAAATATCATAATTAGAGTCTTGATTCTCTCAAAAATTCTTAGTATATACCCAACTGTAACAAACTGCTGGGCAAACTGAAAACTAGCACAGCACAAAGCTCGGCAAAGACTCTTATTTCGCAACGGTTCAAATTGCAAAACTTACTTACTCATCAGAAAAACAAGTGGTGGGATTCAAAAAAACAAAACCTAAAAATTTACTGGATTTCGAAGGATGTAAAACATTCTTATAATTAATAACATAACCCAACCTAATCAGCGTGTTGCAAGTTACTTGAACATTTTTTAAGGATAGCTAACTATCACCAAATAGTAAAGTTATCTAAATAAACTATTGAGGGAAAAGCCTTGGCAGGGAGATAAGAAACCACAGATTTCATTAATTCTGTAAAGGCCTACGAGGCGGTGCATAAACCAAAGGGTAACACGTTAAACTGATAACAGAGAGCATCAAAATAAAATCTTAGAAAATTCTTTAGATTTTCAATTATTGGGACTAGAAAGTAAGCTTCTTTCAAGTCCAGAGTGGTCATAAAGGACTTCCTTGTGAAGAGTGTTTCTACTAATTTTCTGTCTTCCAGTTTAAAATGACAAGTGTCAATAAAAGCATTCAGTTTCTTTAAATTTAAAACTAATCAAACCGAACCATCCAATTTTGAAACCAAAAAGATCTGTAAAATAAATTGATTCTTTCAAGGTTCGCAAACTGCAATTGCACCTATCTCTAACAGGTGTTTGACCACATTACAAATTGAATCTTTTTCTTGTTGGGACCAAACAGGATCTGTCGTAATCAAGTCCTGTATAACTGGCCTCGCAAATGGAATTTTATATCCATCTAACCAAGGTAGAATCTGTGCATCTTGAGTTCTAGAGTTCCAAATGTCCCGAAACTAGTGCAATCTTTCAACAAAAGTACTTACTATTTTTTCCTGGGGACACAACTCCACCCCCTTTCCTCTCGAACCTTCCTGTATTCCCTCTTTTGAGGGTACAATGACTTTCACCCACTTCAGCCTTGCAACTTCCGGGAACGAAGTGGGACGGTCGAGTTTAAATTTGTATGCTATAAAAGCCTTGTTCCGGATGCACCTGACTTTAACTCGGCCACTAATCTGCAGCTAATCTGATTGATTTGAGCCTATCAGCCAAATCTTCTCCATATAAACAAGAGTGCAAAGAAGCATCAACGAGCACTTCCTTCATACAAGGCTGCATTTCATTTGAGACCAGCGAAAGGCTTAACGCGGCTGAACTTCTATATACTGAACCTAAATGGTGTATTTTGCTTAAAACAAATATTGCATTACTCAACATTTCGATGAGAAGTAAGTACTACTCATCCTTAACCGGTTTCAAAAGCAAGGTCAAGAGCGTCCTACCAACCACCATCAAAGCACCCCTTGTTGCAGTCAGTCTCTCATCCCTTTTCTTTCCACCTTTGTTGATCGCAGATTTCATCTGCACATTCAATTTAGGAGAGTTATTGAGCGGGCAATTCTTCGGCACAGGATATCAACGCAAAAGGTTACTGAGACAATCTTCGGACACACCGGATTTCAAAAAGGTATTAATCTGACTTGCCAAAATGTCATGACACATCAAACTTTGTGTTGGGACTATCGACCCCATAGCTTAAAGGCCATTTTGCTTTAAATCCGTCTCAAGGGGCTCAACAATGACATCAGAATTAATTGAAGGGCCTAAAAAATATACTTACGATGGAGTAAATGCATTCCAACAGCCATAAAAAATTGTTCATTATGTCCCAGTATCCCGGGCGCCTCATCCATAGCCGGACGAGCCAGAAAACTCTATTTTTTCGATGTCGAAAAAATATAAAACCATATGTATGGCCGACCCCCTCACAAAAGGATTGCTTCCAATTGCGAAACACTTACATACGACTGCTGTCGTATAAGTGGGAAAGATGGGGGGTCTTTCGAGTTCTGGGGATTCCGATCGGAACCCGGACGATGAAGAAATCGTCTCCCAATTGTAAGAAAATCTCGTTGATGGGAACCACGCCACTAGCGATTATGTAATCGCGGATGGAAAGATTTAATCTTTCGTCGTAGGTAGGTTCTTTCTTCATCCGATAAGGAATAACGTAAATCTCACTTGTACTTCTCCATTTAACTTCCAAAAACGCTGAAAAAAGCTGAAAACACCGACGCCGAATAAAAATGAACATGTGCCACCAAAGCACAAAAAGAGGAATGAGGTTAAGACCATAGATGGCGAATATACCGTCCATGGTAAGTTATTCCACAGTTTTTTGGCTCTGCTTTAAAGCTGTGGTGCCACCTAGCGACTAGAAGGGGGACTACGTATATTGATTTCATAGAAGAGGTGTAACATATAATCACGCATCGTTTCTTGAAGTTTGGCAGCCTACTTTTTTAACACCCTGTATAAGCAGATACAGAGTAAAATGCGAGCCAGTTTTAGTCAAGCTCTGAAGAAGCCAAGAGGTTCGACTCAGCAAAAACCGACGTAGGACGAATCCAGAAGTTTTGTAAAAATTTCTTTGAAAAACACAAATTCTTTTCGCACGTCTAAAAAAATCAAAGCAAAACGCCATTTTAATGCAGCGAATATGGAGCGGAAACGGGCATGGGCGTGCGTATTGGTGGAATATTTAAAAATCGAAAATTAGGTCGATGCAGCGGCAGCGAGTGTGTGTTTTTGGAACGAAGTGACTAGTAGTTCGCTCTATAATTATACCGCGTAAATATTTGGCCGATGGGGAATAAACATCGGGTCCGCTTTTTTTCTTTTCGAGCTCGTCTATTCCATTATACAGGGCGTCCGGCAAAACAACCACTCGATGCGGTTGCGGTGTTTCGTTTTTTTGGTGCGCTGAATTTAGTTTCTCGCATCCTTTTCTAAGGGAGATCGTGCGTTTTAGTGTCGGGTCTTATTCAGTTTATTTCGAAACACAGAAAACTCGTTTTTATTTTATACACGCCGGATTGTTGTTAAATGCATTTTTTTACATTTTCTGTCTGTTTTGTACCGTGAGTTCAATTTATCTTGATAAAATTTTTTCATAGGCTGTTTTTTTGTTTTTAGAGATATCAAGGTAAACAAAAATACAAAATGGAGGATTGATAGCGAAGTTTTTTTTTTAAATGACGTATAAAACAAAACACTATCGGTTTTCTGACATCAGTCTACATCATATTTTTTTAAATGGAACACCCTCTATATATGTGTATAATATATTATTATATTTATATTTTAGTTCACTCGTTTTTGACAAGTGAGCAAAAATAGGAAATTTGTATATAATTCAAAGATTGCCCTGACTGACTGCAACAACAATAATTATTTACAAATTAAAGTAGAACAAAAACACTAAAAATGACAAGACACCCTTAAGTGAAAAATTCTTTAACAATTCTTTAACAATACAAAATAAATAAGAACTAAAACTTCAGATTTTTACGAAATTTTCACATGACAATTGTTTCGCAAACACCGTGTTTTTATCAAATGAAATACTTACAACTTCCTGCTGCTATATATACCGAAAAATGACAATAAAACCTTAATTAATGTTGTTGTGAGAATTTAAGGTTAATAATTGATCGTTAAGCAACAAATGTAGAAAACGCTATTCTATTGAGACTAAGGAAGTTATAAACAATGTTTATTTGACTCTCATTGAACGTGGTGCCGGCAAGCAAGCATCTTTAGAAGAAACTGCCACACTGACGAAAATTCCAACATCAATTGTATGGAAAATTGTGAATAATCCCATTTCAAGATATAATACGGCGTAAAATTTACGAGTTAAACGAGGAACAAAGCGTGCCTACATTAGATATCTTAATTAGGAGGCATGAAAAAGATGAAACCGGTGTTAAATGTGGCCGAACTACCTTATGGAATTGTATTCAACACATGGGTTTTAGATTTAAAAAAATTGACAAAATTCAGTTTTAACGAAATCTTTTAGAATTCGTAAATGGCGACTGGAATATCTAGAAAAAATTAGGATTTACAGAGAACAACAAAGGCCAATTATTTATTTGGATGGAACCTGGCTCGACACTTGTGATACCCCGGAAAAGGGTTGGGTTGACTCAATATGGGCCTCTGCTCAGGAAGCGCTTACTAGAAATGCTTCAAGAATTGGAAGAAACGTTGGCACAAACATATTGCACCTGGGGGAGGTTACTTTGAAATTTGATACAGAAATAAATAATATTTTATAAAACTTAAAAGTCATATTAATTTTTGAACGCACCTCGTATATAGTTTATTTTATATTACATATAAATCATTACATTAGATTTTTATCATAACTAGACTTTTTTCAAAAATAAAATAATTCCTAAAGAAAAAACACCATCTGTCAAAATTTGACATTTATAAATGAATTACTAATTTTCAATTAGATGAAAAGCAAAGTACTCGACTACTTTGTCAGGTGTGCCTAACATTACTCAATCGCAATATGCCATTTCGAAGTTATTGAATTATTTCCGCGTCCCATAGAACAAGGCCCGCATTTTTGAAACATTTTCGTGAGAATTTGGATCACGCACGCGTGTGTGTAACTTTCATTTTTCTCGGGGCCAGTTTCACTTTCCCTTCGCATAAAAAAATCGAAAGTTACTTTTATTATTGTGTCTGGGTTTATTACGGCGGCCGTCTTTCCTAAAGTACTTCGCGTATCGTAGATTATTTTCGCCGATAATTTTTTTAGAAGTACCCTCGTTTCACGCGCTTAACGAGTCGAACAGATCTCAGCGATAAGTCGCGGTTGACGTAGATTTGAGGTTGCAGTTTTGTTGTTGTTGCAGTAATTGTCACCAATACGAGGGTTACCTTTTATATTTCAGGATTTGTATTAAAAAAAACAAATATGGCTTTATTGTTTCTCAAAATATTCACCCTGATGATCAATATACTTTTGCCTCCAAAACATGCTTTTTAAACGCATCAAATCGCTTCTTCTGTAAGGGAATAAAAAGAAGTCATTAGGTGCTAAATCAGGACTATATGGTGGACGGCTCATCAAATCAACATTTTTAATGCTCAAAAAGTTCTTTGATTGCACTGATCGGTGCAAGAATTGGTTGATATGCATGGATCCATGATTCATCAACTGTCACGATATCATAGACGTGTTTGGAAGCATCGTGATCGTATTCTTTTAGCATTTAGAATTTAGCATTGCATGTCCACTCACTGATGCCCAAAGGTACCTCAATCTCATGGTAAGTCACATGACGATCCTGCAAAATCAGTTTCCGCACTGCATCAATGTTTTCTTGGACAACCACCGATTTTGGACGATTAAGTTCTATTTTTATCCATCACATTTTTTTAAATTTATGACAAAAAACGCAAACAACACTCTTTCTCCAAAACCTAACTGAGCAAGCCTAACTTCAAAATGTCAAAGTTCCCTATAAAAACGTTAGTCGCTTTTGCTCTTCACAGCCTACATTGATGATAATAAAGAACAGTACGGCAACTGTAAGAAAATATGATGTGGGCTATAGATACCTGAGAAATGTAAAAGTACCCGAAAGAGCGTTTGTCTAGTAGTCTAGTAGTAACAGTCGGAAAAGAGAAAAATTAGCACGACGATCTGGAACAATGTTATGGCAGGTATTGAAATGAAACGAAATAAAACTCAAACAACAGTGATGGTGATAGGAAATGAATACAAAGAAATGTACGTAAGTTTCAATTATTTAGAAGTAGAGATAGGAGGTCACAGAAAACATGAAAAAGGGCAATATAACGGAGTAGAAAAAAAACTGTACTTTGTAATGAATCAGAACCTCGCAAGTTATTAAAGAAATATAAACAAAAACAAAAATAAATGTCTTCAAGGCCATATATAGAGTTCTTCTTGCGATTTTTTTGGTTTTAAATTAAGCACCAAAATGCGCTTCTAAAAAAATTTGACATCAGCTCAAAAAAAGGCCCGTGATTGGTCGAAGGAAATGCTAAAAAAATACAATCGCTGTGCCTCCGTCTATGATATCCTATGATATCTATGAAACCCTTGTTACCATTCCATAATGGCCTTGGTTATTGCAATATCCCACATTTCTACTTTCGATATAGTCTCAAGTTTGACTGGTTTAATGTTCATGTACAATTTTTTTTTCATTTTTTCCGCGAAGCATCTCGAAACAAATGGTAGCCTGTTTCTTCAGGAAAACTGGCCACGTTGCAACGGTTTCTTTGGTGAAAGGTAAAACAGTCAATTCTGAATGGTACACGACCATTTGTTTGCCGAAAGTCTTCGAAGAAATTAGAAAGAAGACGAATTGAGCATTAAAAACGTTGATTTGATGAGCCATCCACAAATCCCGATATATACGACGCCAGCGCCAAAATTTCCCGGCCTGAATATGAAAGAAACAAAGTAGAGTAACAATTTTTATTATTTTTCAATATATCCCCCTTAACTTCAATACACTTATTACATCTCTTTATTAATAACTCGATCCCTTTAAAAATATATTCTTTTGGTTTGCCTGCAAAATGAGCTAAAACAGCCTCTTTTAACTCAACTTCGTCGTTAAACCGCCGTCCACGTAAGTCCTTTTTCAAATATCCAAACAAATAATAGTAGCTGGGGGCCATATCTGGACTATAGGGAGGATAATCTATCTGTTGGAACCCATACTCTAAAATGGCAGCTTGTGTAACACCAGCAGTAGGGACAGGTGCATTATCGTACAAAAGACGCACGCCTCTGGTCAGTTTTCCTCGACGTTTTACACGTATACAGTCTCGCAATTTATGTAATAATGTTGCGTAATATTTACCATTGACAGTGGTATTAGTTTCTTTAAAATATATCAAAAGAATTAAAATATATCAATTTTTGGCAGACTCTGAATTTTCTTGGAGATGCTTCACCCTTGCGACGCCACTCCATTGATTCTTTTTTCGATAGAGGGTCATAATAGAGAAGCATAGTTTCATCTCCAGTCGCAATAGTTTCTATCACAGGCTTCGGTTCCGACCCACAGAGTTCCAGAAAAGACCGCGCACACTCGACACGGCGTTGTTTTTGAATAGCCGAAAGGTTTTTAGGAACCCATCTTGCATCATGCAGGATTCGACAAACAGTTGTATCAGAAAGCTTAGAAATTTCTAAGATTTCCTTGACCTTTAAACGTCGATCACTCAATACCACCTCATCCACAATCGCAACAATATCCTTATGACCTCCACTGGTCGACCAATTCTTGAATCATCTTCAAGAGACTCCTGCCCCATTCGAAAACGTTGTACCCATGCTTTCACTACGGAATTCGAAGGAGAACTTTGTCCGTACACACCACCCAGCCTTTCTTTAATAATTTTAGGTGCTAACCCTTCTTTTGTCAAAAACTTTATGACTGCTCTATTCTCAATTTGCGTTATCTGCGACATTTTTTCGGACACGTCTTGTTTGAAATGCTGTCAATAAAAAACTGTTTGAAGCAAGACGCAAGAAGATCAAGATTTTATCGTGATACTGGAGCCGCATCTATTCAGGGAAATTTTGGCGCTAACCTCGTAAAAGGTAACCCTCGTATTAGTGACAATTACGTCACATCTGCAGATATTGAGGACCGCATAAAAAGCAAAACTGCAATCTCTTACGGTTTCCAAGATCGCAATCGTGGATTTTGTGAAACTCTGCACGTTACGTGGATTTAGTAGGATTGATGACACGACGAAATTTTTTGAAATAAACAATGTGCAGGCGACATGAAAATCTTTTATTTCTTTGTTATAAAAAAACATTTGTGACGCACTGGAATCGAGTGATATTGCTAAGTGTTGTTTTTAATATTTATCTCGAGAGGGGGCTTTTTCAATGTTATTGTTTTTGCCACGGATGCAAATGATGGCAGCTGGAACTTCTTATTTATTGTTTATTTTATAGCTCACCTTATCTTTCCTTAAGGTTCTGTTCTTTATAATGATCAATATAGCGTATGAAGAGCAAAAGGCTTAGTGCTCTTCCTTGTCTTAATCCTGCTAGTTAATATTTTATTTGCATATATTTCTCAGCACCCTTATCATTATGTTATCGATTCCTCTTTGTTGCTCTTGCTTGCTCTTGCTTGCTCTTGATACTTTATCAAACGCTTTGTTCAAGTCAAGGAAGCCTAAACATATTTCATTATCTTGCTCCATTGCCTTTTCAGCTATTTGTTTTACTGTGAATATGTGTTCCTATATACTTCTTCCCTTTCCGAATCCACCTTGAAATTCATCAGAGAGTGGTTTCTATCACCTGTATTTTTTCTGGATTAAATACTAATATTTTATACGAATAATAATAATAATAATATTAATAATAATAATAATACAATACAGTACATAGAAACATATACTTGGGAATAGAAGATGGGAATTTTTATTGCAGCTTAGTAGAAGTGGTTAGTATTTAATGCTGTGACCTATGAATTGAAAAAAAAATTAAACTACACGTACCACTTGTACGAGGGCAGCGCTAAAATTTCCCGGCCTGAATATGAAAGAAAGAAAGTAAAGTAACATTTTTTTATTAATTGTCAATATAATCCCCCTTAATTTCAATACACTTATTACATCTCTTTATTAACAATTCAATCCCTTTAAAAATATATTCTTTTGGTTTGCCTGCAAAATGAGCTAAAACAGCCTCTTTTAACTCAACTTCGTCGTTAAACCGCCGTCCACGTAAGTCCTTTTTCAAATATCCAAACAAATAATAGTCGCTGGGGGTAATATCTGGACTATAGGGAGGATGGTCTATCTGTTGGAACCCACACTCTAAAATGGCAGTTTGTGCAACACCAGCAGTAGGGACAGCTGCATTATCGTGCAAAAGACGCACGCCTCTGGTCAGTTTTCCTCCACGTTTTACACGCATGCATTAGTTTCTTTAAAATCTATGAAAAGAATTCCTTCACAATCCCAGAAGATCGTGGCCATCACCTTTTTTGTTGATTGGCATACCCTGAATTTTCTTGGAGATGCTTCACCCTTACGACGCCACTCCATTGATTCCTTTTTCGATAGAGGGTCATAATAGAGAACTATAGTTTCATCTCCCGCCACAATAGTTTCTATCACAGACTTCGGTTCCGACCCACACATTCTAAATATGATTTCTGGCATATGACCGCCACGGCTGGCGCGGATGTAGTCCAATCTGGACTTCCAATTTTCGATGTCTTTTCCCAACATTTGTGGCCGTATATCGGCAATAACACGGCGAATGTTGTCTTCCAAATGGTCAAGCGTTTGTGGCTTATCCGCATAGACCAATGAATTTACATAGCCCCACAGAAAGTAGTCTAGCGGTGATAAATCACAAGATCTTGGAGGTCAATTCACAGGTCCAAAACGTGAAATTAGGCTGTCATCAAATGTGTCTTTCAATAAATCGATTGTGGCACGAGCTGTGTGACATGTTGCGCCGTCTTGTTGAAACCACATCTCCTGGACATCATGATTATTCAATTCAGGAATGAAAGAGTTAGTAATCATAGCTCTATACCGATCACCATTGACTGTAACGTTCTGGCCATTATCGTTTTTGAAGAAGTACGGACCAATGATTCCACCAGCCCATAAAGCGCACCAAAAAGTCAGTTTTTCTGGATGTAACGGTGTTTGGACATACACTTGAGGATTAGCTTCGCTCCAAATGCGGCAGTTTTGTTTGTTGACGTAGACATTCAACCAGAAGTGCGCTTCATCGCTAAACAAAATTCGCTTATAAAAATCGGGAACATCGGCAATCTCGTTTTGGGCCCATTCGACGAATCTACGCCTTACTTGACGATCGTTTGGCTTCAATTCTTGCACGAGTTGGATTTTGTAAGCACGTAAACCAAGATCCTTCCGCAAAATCTTCCATAAAGAGGATGGACACAGATCCAATTCCTGTGCTCGATGGCGGATGGACTATTCTGGTCTCATCCTGCTACGCTCTACAGCAGCAATAGCTTCTTCTGTACGCACCGTACGGCGTCTCTGGGGATGCGAGTTATCAATAAGAGTAAACGTGGTGCGAAAACGTTCCATGGTTAATCGAATTAACTGCTCTGATGGACGATTTTGTCGACGATAAAATGGACGTAGTGCGCGATATGTATTCCGCACAGAACCATTATTTTCGAAATAAAATTGCACTATTTGCACTATCGCACTATTTGTTCAGGCGTGAGTCTATTCATGATGAATTGCCAAACCAACCTGAAAATAAATCACTTGACAGCTGTTCAATCGGTCGCCACCTTGAACAGTAATGTCAACTTAAAGTTCTATACATCGAAAAAAAACACCCATTATATACACATATATCTGAAATGGTGCGGAATTAACTCCCAAACACAATAAAAGTGCTAAATACAGGGGCTGCCATTTTCATCATCATTTTTTGATGTCCATTTTTGATCATCCTGTATAATATATTTTCCCCATAGATAGGTCGAACCATTAAATATTCCTTCCATGGATCCAGAATAAAAATACGCAATTTTAGTGTTCAAATGTAAAAAAAAAAACTGATTGTTCCAAAGACCTGCGCAAAGTTCGTTTTCCTCAAAAACTTCCCGGAATGCTGCGTAATGACAAAAAAATACTCAAAATCAAACGAATTATTTGAGTTTTTAAACATATTGGTTACTGTTCTGGAACAACGGAACACCAATAAATAAAATATGTACTTAGTGTAATACCCTTTTTTTATTTAACTTATTTTCCTGTACAGTATAAAATGTGACCACTAAAAGAATCATGATATAATTATCGAATATTTGTAATCCAGATAAAAATACTTTTTAGTGTGACATCGATATTAACAACTACCAAAAAGTTACTGATAATTGCTGATAACATTAAAGACGAAAAAGGTAAATTAAAAAGTTCTTTTCGATGTCTAATGATACCTAGTAATAGTATATTATGCAACAAGTGCGGTAAACGACATTTTACTCACGAGTTCATTTGACACTAGCGGAGGGAGTGTTTAATAAACGAGTGACTTAAAAAGTTTACCGAACGTGTTGCATACTATACTTTTTGTACGACCGTTAGTTATTGGGTCCATGTCAGAATTGACAAACGTCAAAATTTAAAGCGTGGGAAATATCTCCGAAAACATCCGATTGCTCCCAAACCCGTGCGGTAAAATCCCGGAAATGTCCGAAGTGGCTTGGATCCGTGGGAAATAAAACTGACGTGACGTAAGTGACGGTTCCCGCACGCTAGATCGGTGTATAATTAGGTATTTTACAAACGGGAGTAGAAAAACATATTTTTAAATGTAATATTACGTATACGGGGTGTTCGAAAATTGAGTTCGAAAACTTGGAGGGTAGATTGATCGTCGTAAAATAATGATAGCAAGTCAAAAAAAAATTAGAGTTATAGCATGTCAAAATTCATTTTTCATTTTCATTGATATAAGTAAAAAACTATAGGATTTCTGCAGAACGGGTTTAATTATAATGAAATGGTTCTGACTTTATTTAAAATAACGTTAATGTTCATAATTTGTCATATATTATAGAAAAATTTATGCATTTAAACGCTTATATAGTATAGACATGAACCTGAGCGCTAAAAATACGTTTAGCGTTCTTATATATAATCCCGAAAAACAACATGGCGTATTGGCGTACGAGTCGGGAACCTAAAGCCTTTTCCTTCTGCGACAATCGTCGGAGCTGCAAACGCGGAAACTGCCGCAGAAACGAGTCATCCGTCCGATACCGTTAATAGTGAACGCGAAAGACAAGGCCAAGGTCGTCCATAATCCTATACTTGCACTTTTGTTTTGCACAAGCGGTCTTCTGCAATGCAGAACCGGCTCTGGCAATCGGAACGCACGCCACAAACCTACATTTCGCAGCCGATAATAAAGATCTCGCGGACTGTAAACTGAGACGTCTTACGTTTTAGCGGCACATGCTCGTTCGTTCGTTCTTTTTTCATTTTGCTTTTATTTTTATTTTAGTGATTAAATCATAACGTTTCCAATAATCTTGATATTCACCTATTAGAAGTGTTGGGCGACCGCCGGAAAGGACTTGAGTTAGTAGAAAAAGATTAAGAAGAAGACTTGAAAAAATGAAAATTAATCATTTGGCAAATTCTTGGTGTAAAGTTAACTAGGGCCGAACAGTTCCAGTATTTTCTGCGAGTCTATAGTAATTTAACGTTAATTTCATGTTTCTAAAACGAAAGTAAAGTTCTTCTGACGTCACAAATGCCTTCGCCGTGTTGGGGGAACCGAACCCAAGAGTATACTGTGGCTATACAGGCATTCTTTTTTTATCGAGTGTACATAACCACAATATGGGCGAACGCTGGCATATCAACATTAGATAATTAAACTATTTCAGGATAGGATAGGATGGATAGGCTGTGAAATTTGTAGAACTGATTAGGTTAGTTTTTAAGCCCTATCTTTTTTCCATCTTGGGCATCCATATAAAATAAAGAAAATAAAGAGTTAAAATTGCCTTACATCAAAAAGTTCAGCAAGCTGTTTAGGCAATTTTGAAAGCAGGAATATATTTTGTTTATCACATTAATTGTTTTTATGATCTATTCACCTTAGTGAAACAGTGTAAACGCGATAAAAATAAATATGTACTGCGATAAAAAAAACACCTTGTCCTTCTCATTTTCAGTTTCGATTTCCAACTTTTCCAACTGGGAAGAATTGTCTGGGCCACAGTAATATTTGAGGAAAGTCAATGCTTAGACATCAATATTGCTCGTTGTTCCATCGATTTAGCAGATTCACCATATTAATAGTCTCGACATACGTCCTTATCAAAATATCAACAAAGGTGCATCGAAGCCGTATCAATGTTTTAATCTCTAAAAAGTCAGTCTGCACAAACACGCATACACGCAGACAAGTCCAAATGTTTATTTGAATTTTTTTGTTGATAGTCGAGATAAACGAAGCAGAATTTGCTGTTTATGTGCAATTTGTCTGGCGAAAATTGAAAACGACGAAAATAACGTCAAACGGGAAACAATCGATGTTTTCTTTAATTATCAAGCACAGTTTAAAAATCGAAAGTCAGCGTGTTGTCTATCTATAAACGAAAACAAGTGTCGCAATATAATATTTAATAACAATAAACCTATTTAATGAGGTATAACAAACGGGAAGAAGTCGTTGGACTAACCAAATTTCATACTACTTGTTTTTTATTTGGAAACATGGGTGACGTAGAAATAACAATGTGCAAATTAACAGTTTATTTAAACACTTATGAAATTATTAAAATTTACTTAAATTTTGTTAAAAATTACAAACAAAATTTGACCTTTTTCTCCCTTTTTATATAAATCATTAGGTTTCAGAAATTTAATGCAGTGCGGCCATCTATGCGAGAGTGGAGCAACTAACCACTCGAACAATGCGACCAACAAAGCAAGATTTCTTTTATTATAAAATGGTAAGGCTGCCCGCTTAGTTTGGCTCTTCGACATTAGATGGCGCAATGGATATATATTTTTTAGTACTTCAATTTATTCGAATGATTTATTTCCTTCTGAAATTGTGACTAAATAAAAGATTATTTACAGAGTAACTTATGAGTAAATAATAAGATATTAACGTACAAAAAGATTTAAACAACACGACTACGATACGCACAACTGTCTGACTGTACCTAAAAACTGTGCATGTAATATTGGCAATATTTTATACAGGGGACGCCGAAAAATCGCAGTTTGGAAATTAACATAGCAATATTTAATTACTCATAGTAAGAAAAGCTTCAAGTATTTGGCATTTTTTGTTTCAATAAGTATTATTTAACCAAGAACCAATAATATATTTTCTTTCTTTTTGAGAACTAATTGGCAGGTAAGTTAGCGGAAGTTGTTTAAATTTTTACATCGAATTTGAAAAGACAATAAAAAAATAAATGTGCAAATCGAAATTTCAATGTTGCCACTGATTTCGTGTAGAACAGTGTGTACCACCAAGTTCCACGAAAATATCAATTTTGGTCCACATAAAACTCCTAACGAACCACAGGAGACCCTGTATAATAGCCCTTTAATATAATTGTTATTTTTCTTTTTTTTGCGGCCTTACTTGTTATACATTAATTTATTGAATAAATTTTTATATACAAAGTAAATTAAAAATAATGAGTAGTGCAAGTGTGAGATTCAGTTCACTACCTCAGAGAAGTCGAGTTTGTCGTTCCACATAATCCAGAGTATGAAAGTAGTAGTGATTCAAAATTAAGGGCTAGTATACACCCTTCGGAAAGATCTGCGACATAATAAAGGAATAAAAATTTCTTTTCACTAAAGTATAAACAACGCATTCAAATAGTCATTTGTAAATCTATGACACAGAAATGCAAATAGATGTTCCTTAAATTCATTTCTTTTTCTATTGTTTTTAGTATATATTGGTGCATTGTTAAGAAGCTTAACTATTTGGTAATACGTACACGCATTTAAATCCAACCGGTCATCAAGTAAAGATTTGGTTTTTTTGCTAGTTGCATGTTGATAAAAGAATAAAAGACATTTTGTGTGTGCGAGGGTGATTTGAGATATTATGTGCTACTGTGTTCGCGTGAGGGTTTATGGTAAATAGAAAACTCTAATTTGTCCTGTAATTTAGTTATAGTTAAGTCCAGAAAGTTTGAGGAGTTATCCAGTCCCGTCTCTAGACTATATTTGTCTTTCCGTTCCACTGAAACAAGCAAGCACATCATCTACGCATCTATACCACCAAAGAAATCTCAGAGGATGTATGAAAATTTTTGCCAAAATAATTTTGATCTAAACAAACTATTAAACTGTCTAAGAAGTCTTGTTACTTTCAAAAAATCGATGAAATTGAATTTTTCGAAAGTATACGCGCTTGGCAACGAAACTTGTATCTCGGCGACGGTAGGTCTTAGGGGACCGCCATTGGTACAGATATGATCAGCGTCGAAAAAAAAAACTTCTTTTTTTCTGTTCTCCGTTCTCCGTTTCTCTGTAGACCTGGCTTTAATTGGCTATATCTTTTGAACGGTTTGAAGCACGACCTCCAAATTTAGCTCTTTTTAAGCCGTGCACGAGGTACACAAACCATTAAAAAATGGGTCTGATCAAACCAAGGCGTCCATCTTTTTTTTTTTTCGATTTTGGTCTGTTTTTTGGACTTCGCTATGAAACACGATAAATGTCTGAAATTTGAAGCCATCAACTAGAAATTTGACACATATATAGAGTTTAGTTCCGTAACGAAGCCTATTGAAACCGGGGGGCTGGGGAGTCGAGAAGTATTTTTAAAAAATTAAAAACCGCACTTGCAGGGTATCGAAAAAAAAATCATTTCTCCGAGATGGTATATGCGATCAAAAAAAATGTTTAACCAAACGACGCGGAAGATCCGAATCAAAAACCTTTATTCTTAATGATTTTTTAAAAATGTGCAGGGTGCGTCGGTAATTTGCAAAAAACTGAAAATTGGTCTCCCTTTGTAATGATAATTGACCATAACAAGAAGGCTGTGATTCTGTTGCCGTTGTTTTTACATAGTTATATAGCCCTTATGGACAGCTAGAACTTTTGTATTTAACACACGGTGTACACGGTACTTGGGATAGTCCGTACTATATTCAAAACGTCATAAGTGACCCAAACATGTCGCTATCGATTTTAAATTTGGCAGGGAAATAAAAGTCGATACCCACATCTAAACAGTAGAATTTGACCGTAACACGCAATAACGCGTTTTACCACAAACGTAATCAAGTGTAAACCAATTTTTTTTTTTTAATTTTGAAAAATTTTCTTTCAATATTTTGGCTTTATCCCATCTTTAGCAAAACTGCTAAAGATGGGATAATTTTATTTGAACAGTATCGTAAACTGTGTCCAGAGAGAATTTTAGGTTCTGTCAATTATACAGGGCGTGCAAGATATTTGATAAAATAACATTCGACATTCGACATTCGACAAATTTTAATATTTACCGAAGAGATGTGAAGGACACTTTATACAGGGTGTATTCACAATAAAATGACATCAAATTGCGAAAGTTCCATAGTGGTCCACAAAATCAAAAGAATTCCTTCACAATCCCAAAAGATGGTGACCATCAACTTTTTTGTTGACTGGCAGACTCTGAATTTCCTTGGAGGTGCTTCACCCTTACGACGCCGTTCCATTGATTCTTTTTTCGATAGCAGTTCATAATAGAGAACCATAGTTTTATCTCCCGTCACAATAGTTTATATCACAGGCTTCGGTTCCGACCCACAGAGTTCCTAAAAAGACCGCCCACACTCGATACGGCGTTGTTTTTGAATACCAGATAGGTTTTTAGGAACTCATCTTGCACTAACCTTATGCATATCTAATCTTAGTAATTTCTGAGATTTCCTTGACCTTTAAACGTCGTTCACTCAATACCACCTCTTCCACAATCGCAACAATATCTTCCGTTATGACCTCCATTGGTCGACCAGTTCTTGAATCATCTTCAAGGGACTCCTGCCCCATTCGAAAACGTTTTGCCCATTCTTTCACTACAGAATACGAAGGAGACCTTTGGCCGTACACACCATCCAGCCTTTCTTTCATAATTTTAGGGGCTAACCCTTCTTTTGTCAAAAAAATTAATGACTGCTCTATACTCAGTTTGCGTTATTTGCGACATTTTTTCGGAGACGTCTTGCTTAAAATGCTGCCAATAAAAAACTGTTTGACGCAGGACTTCAATTTTTTTTTCGCAGCCTACTAAGATATATATTTAAAAGAAGACAAAGTTTTATCGTGATACTGGAGCTGCATCACTCGGAATCAAACCAAACTTTTCAGCTTATCTCGAAAACTTTATTGTAAAAAATTATAAAAATCTTACCGCCTATACATCATTCAAATAACGCCGATTCAGAATGCGAATATATAAATAAATAAAATACGTAATTTGATAAACGCGTGAAACGGGGGACTAGTTCGCGACACTCTTATTTTACTTTAAAATGAAACTCAGTTTGCGTTAACATATATGAAACGAGGCAGTAGAAAAATTTAAAACGTAATACCAGGCGATTCAATAATATGATTTTATTGTGTGTGTGACGCATAATTCGTAAAAAACGCTTGGTTACCCAGAGAATTTCCTAAATATCTTTTAAATTGATTAAATCACACTATCATGTAAACTTTTTTGCTTGTATTAATGAATCGCCTCGTATAATTAACAGTAGAAAAATTCTGCAGGTGCAAATCAATCGCTGGAGGCACTTGGTTTGATTTTACATCGTCGCTCAGACTTTTCAGACAGTTTATTGGCAATTGAAGTCATCCCCAGCGGGTTCTTCTTCCGCTTCGTAGTCGTCGTCGGCAGTCGCTTCTTGATACTGCTGGTATTCCGACACCAAGTCGTTCATGTTGGATTCGGCCTCCGTGAACTCCAGTTCGTCCATGCCTTCGCCGGTGTACCAATGCAAGAACGCCTTGCGCCTAAACATGGCGGCAAACTGCTCAGATATTCTCTTGAACAGCTCTTGGATAGCAGTCGTATTGCCTGGGGTCGAAAAAAAGAAACAAAATTTTTATAACCCTAACCAAAACTATTTACGAATTGTTAAATAAAACATCGAGGTTATTTTAGTGATAGTAGATGTCATGGATTGTGAAACACTGACGCATTGTACTAGGTTCTTCATTATATTTTAAAAGTTTGAAGATTTTTGCTTATGCAAATGTCAGAAGAAACAGACGACGATCGCAAGCTGTCAAAATGACAGCCACGTCATTTTTTTAAAATGGAATGCCCTATATATTATTAGCGTAGGTCTTTTTCTCCTTTTGACCGTTTTTGAGATATTTCAGTTTAAAAATAATTATCATACGATTTCTGGACAATAGCCATGTTTGTTTAAAAATGGTCAAGTCTGCCTTGATAGCAACGATATTACCAATGTTTGCAATTGTTTTAATAATGTTCTGCTTTTGACAACTAATCAAAGCTAAAGATCTGCAGCGTAAGATATTTCAAATGGGTTAACAATTAATGCTAAACATTTTCCACATAACCTCCATTATTTTCTTCCAATTTTCTATAAATACAGGAGGTGATAAAATTTGTCGATATTCTCTTTTAACCATTGCAACATTATGTCCGTTTGAATAATATAATTTTTTTATTTGGCGTTTTTCTTCCTCAGTACAATCCATGTGAAATATTTTAAATTATTTAACTTACGCTGAAGATCTTTAGTAGTTGAACATTGTTAAAACAATTGCAAAAATAGATAATATGGTTGCTATCAAGACAGACTTGACCATTTTTAAATGATATGGCTACTGTCCAGAAATCGAATAATAATTATTTTTAAACTGAAATATCCCAAAAATGGCTATGTTTTTGAAATCAGGAAAAAAGATCTACGATTCATTTTGACAGCTTGCGATTGTCGTTTGTAATCAATTACCCTGTACAGGGTCGGGCAACAATCCTATTCAATTATTCAAATGATTTTTAAAGGTGGACCATTCATATTTGATATATAGCTTTTTTCGAATGTAAATATGCAACGGATGTTCAAAATAATTTTGTATTTTTTTTTGGGTTTCGGTTTGGCTTTAGTTCTGATTTTAGACATTGACAAATTTACATTTTCACGTCAGAAAGCTCTGAAGTTCAAGCGTCACAAAATTCAACAGAATCACGTACACCACTAACCAACACCGATGGCAGTCAATTCATGGATTTTTTTCCTACCCAATTACTCAGTATTACTGACACGTTTCAAGCATATTTCTAAGCGAACCTTTCTGTATTCGTTTCATTAAAAAACTGTTATCCAGGAAAATTTTCACCCAAATTGAAGGTTGGATTTTTAATGCTAGCGCTGGATAGAAGACGTAAAGGCAGTTAAATTTAGGTATCGAATAAAGCGACTTTATGGTCTAACGAACAAAAGCCTCCCTTAATCTTAATATATGGTGCATAAAAACGTTGGTATCACGGGCGATTGATATAGTAGAATGGGTTCTTAACGTTTCTGGCAGTGGTTTTACCTATAAACGTTGAAGACATCTTCAGACCGACAGGCGGGATGTCGCAGACAGCAGTCTTGACGTTGTTGGGGATCCACTCGACGAAGTAACTGCTGTTTTTATTTTGCACGGCCAACATTTGTTCGTCCACTTCTTTCATTGACATCCTTCCTGCGTGAAAATACCTGCAGTTAGCAGAGGATAATTCGGCAGAAATACGTAGAGATTGTCTTTCTTATTCGTTTCCACAAATTGAACGGAGGGGGCTTTTACTTCATGAAAATCCATTTATCAAAATAAATAAGAACTAAAAGTTCGGATTTTCACGAAATTATATATTTTCAAATAACAATTGTTTCGTCAACATCGTGTCTTTATCAAATGTAATATATGATTTGTCAAAAACGAGTGGATTAAATTTTAAATTTTAATCGGTATAATATATTCTATTAAACACATTTAAAAAAATATGACGTAGGATTGTGTGTCAGAAAATTGATGGTGTTTTGTTTTATATGTCTCTTGGAGAAAAACTTGCCTACTAACCCTATATTTTGGAATTATGCGATCAGATTTCTAATAAGTAAACCTCAAGAATGCTTATGAGATTTGGTTTTTTATTTTATTTATCCAATACTTAAGAAGTATTTAAATTATACAATTTGTGCAAGAGATAAATACTTTTAGACTCCAAGGTCAATAAATATCCTATTTCATTAGAACGAAAAAGTGTCCGATATTTCGTTCTCTGTTATTTGGTACAAGAATGTTTTGCTCATACAGCGTTTTCGAAAAATTCTAATTTTGGCATTTCTGGGGTCCATTTTGTTTGATTTTAAAAATTACTTTCATATTATACAGATTGCTGTAGAGTAGTTATTTTTTACCTCGATATCTCTAAGAACAAAACAGTTACAGACAATTAAAATGTTATCAAGATAAATTTAACCCACGGTATATACGGCCCGTTCGTTGGGAAACACGGTCTCGTTAAAATTTTGGAAAGTTACATTTTCCGGCCTACTCTAGCAAAAATTTGTGCAAAATAACTTCTACCGGGTGAATGTAAATTGAAATAGAAAAGGAATTATGGTCTGTTCATAGATTTAAGAAAGTGACCAATAGCTTTTGAATGGGATTATTCAAGAGTTGTGATTAACATCCAATGCAACAAGATTATTACCTAAATTTTCGGAATTTAAATTCAGGTTAAATTGTGGTCCGTAATAGAAAATAATTTTATACCTACCTGTGTTTAATATTCTTTGGTTTGGTATACTACTTAGTTTAAGTTTATTAGCTTGTGTTGAATCGTGTGCGAATTATGCAAAATATCTGCGAGTCTAGTGTATCTCAGGAGATACTCCCGCCCAAATGTAGAAAACACTATTCTATTGACACTAAAGAACTGATAAACAATGTTTATTTGACTCTCATTGAACGTGGTGCCAGAAAGCAAGCATCTTTAGAAGAAACGGCCACAAACATCAACTGTATGGAAAATAGTGAATAATCCCATTTCAGCGAGAAAAAAAAGAAGCGATGCTGACATTTTCTCGAGTGTAGATGAAAGTGATCAAGATATAAAACGGCATCAAATTTACCAGTTATACGAGGAACAAAGCGTGTCTACATTAGATATCTTAATTACGAGGCTTGAAAAAGATGAAACCGGTGTTAAATGTGGCAGAACTACCTTATGGAAGTGTATTCAACACATGGGTTTTAGATTAAAAAAAATTGATAAAAGGCAAGTTTTAATGGAATCTTTTAGCATTCCAAAATGGCGACTGGAATATCTAGAAAAAATTAGGATTTACGCAGAACCACAAAGGCCAATTATTTACTTGGATGAAACCTGGTTCGACACTATGATACCCGGAAAAGGGTTGGGTTGACTCAACTGATAAGTCTGAAACAAACGCGCCATCAAAAAGAGGTAAAAGAATTACTATTTTGCATGCTGCCTCTAAAGATGGTTAGTTAGTTAGATTCTTCTCTGGATTACCATGAAAACACCACCTCTGATTTATTTGAAAGTTGGTTTAAAAACAAACTAGTTCCAAACATTCCTCCTAATAGCGTAATTGTATTGGACAATGCAAGTTATCACAGTAGACAGTTGACTAAAACCCCTTCCTCATGTGACACAAAAGCAACAGTACAAAACTACACGTATAATAACATTTACTTTCACGAAGATTATACGAAAAAGCAATTAATTGAGGTTCTACAAAGCTTGAACCTACAAAAGGAATACGTCTGTGATAATTATGCAAGAAATCCAGGACATACAGTTTTAAGGCCTTCCACCTTACCACTGTATATTTAATCCCATTGACATGCTTGGCGCCAAGTGAAATCTGCCATTCGTCGTAACAATGTTTTTCCCCGTGTTAAATCCAATGTCCTCAAATTTATAGAAACCGAAGTTTTTAGCATGCCTCCACAAAGTTGGGTAAATTCTGTTAAATATGTAGAACAAGCAGGACAATCGTATATCCATATTGCAAATGATATAAAACAAATAATAATTAGAACAGGCGATGATAGCGATAGTGATACTGATATATTATGTGAATAATTTGAAGTAATTTAAGTTGGTAATAAAAATAATTTGTAATTTTATTTTAGATTTAAACACAAATACACACATAAATAAATAAATATTGTTTAGTATCTTTCCTAACAAAACCCCAAATAATTAAATTCTAAGCAAAGTACGGACCTGTTCGACCATATTTCATTCTTACAGCTTGCCCGGGTCTTTGCTTAATTCATATCAGTTAGTCACTTTCTTATATCTATGAACAGACTTTACCTCTAAACACGGCGGCGACGGTAAGGTAGCGTCCGTGTCTGGGATCGCACGCCGCCATCATGTTCTTGGCATCGAACATTTGTTGAGTGAGTTCAGGTACTGTCAGAGCTCTGTATTGCTGGCTCCCTCTGGACGTGAGAGGTGCGAAACCGGGCATGAAGAAGTGAAGACGCGGGAAGGGTACCATATTAACCGCCAGTTTCCTCAAATCGGCATTCAGCTGACCGGGAAATCTCAAACACGTCGTGACTCCAGACATCGTCAGTGATACGAGATGGTTCAGGTCGCTGTAACTCGGATTCGGCACCTTTAAAGTCCTGAAGCAAATGTCGTACAGTGCTTCGTTATCGATGCAGTAAGTCTCATCAGTGTTCTCGACCAGTTGGTGTACCGACAGAGTGGCATTGTAAGGTTCTACGACAGTGTCTGACACCTTGGGACTAGGCATCACCGAATATGTGTTCATTATCCTGTCGGGATACTCTTCGCGTATCTTCGAGATCAGCAGGGTACCCATTCCGGATCCGGTACCGCCGCCGAGCGAGTGTGTCAACTGGAACCCCTGCAGACAGTCGCAGTTTTCCGCTTCTTTGCGAACCACGTCCAGGACGGCGTCCACCAATTCGGCACCTTCAGTGTAATGGCCTTTGGCCCAATTGTTTCCGGCACCCGACTGGCCGAACACGAAGTTATCCGGCCGGAAGAGCTTGCCGTACACCCCGGAACGTACGGCGTCCATGGTTCCAGGTTCCAAGTCGAGGAGGATCGCCCTTGGCACGTATTTGCCTCCGTTGGTGCTGGAGGCAACTGTGGAGAAACAGAGAAATGTCATTTTTTAAGCAAATTGTTGATGTATACTCGATCCAAAATTATAGTGCTTTTACAACCGAACCCGTATCGTACTCCTGCGGACCACTATGGAACTTTCGCAAAATAGATGTCATTTTATTGTGAATACACCCTGTATAAAGTGTGCTTGACATCTCTTCGAACTTCAAAGTTACGGCAAACATCGGTAAATATTAAAATTTTGCGCAAATAATAGCGTTATCGAATGATATTTTTTCAAATATCCCGCGCCCTGCATAATTGATGAAACCTGAAACTCTCTCACGACACGGTTTACGATACGGTTCGAATAAAATTATCCCATATTTAACGGTTTTGCATTTATCGCCCAATAATTTACCAACAAAAACGGAAATTTTATACAATACAATCATTGTTCGAAGTGGAAATTATAGCCCTGGATTTTCCAAGGGTCTTGGTTCAAGATTCTTTTGAAAATAGTTTTCGAGAAAATAAGTTTTTTCTGAAACCATGCAGTGCGCCGTAATAATCAATGACGTCATCGCGTGTTGACAGCCCCCGAAATAACGATTTCAATATTTCAAATATCCCGAGCAAATTATGTGATAGACGAAAAACGCAAATATAAAAATTGTAACTCTTAATGCGATTAGCCATATTTTTTACAATTTTCTAGGTCTTTCAGATTTTTGCCTATAATTTGAATAACCCTGTATACAATCGAAAAAATGCCCGAAATAAATATTATTGCCCTGGATCTTCCGCGTCTGCTGGTTAAGTAATTTTGCCGAGTGAACGATTATGGAGGAAAACATATTTTTCTAGAAGCAAAAATTACCAAAAAAAAAATTCAAATTTTTTTAAAAAATAGTTGCTAAAATTTAACTGCACCCAATTTCTACCGTTCTAGCCGTTTCTTCTGCGACTTCTGGTTCAAGATCAGTATCATAGGCCGCATCAAGAGCTACAGTTTTTGTATTTGCGGTTTTCCTCTAGCGCATACGCTGTTCGAAATCTTTTGCAAAAATCCATATGAAAATCACTATTCCGGGGGCTGTCAAGGCGCGATGACGTCATTAAGTATTACGGCGCACTGCATGGTTTCTCCATTTACTATTTTAGAAAAATTCTTGTACTAGGAAAGGTGGAAGATCCAGGGCTATAACCTCCATTTCCGGTATTTTTTGAAATATTTACAGGGTGGTTTTAGTCGTACAATAACTGCAACCGGATAGGCTACTAGAATATTTATCCAGATGTAATTAGCTGAATTAGATTTCTGTTGGTGAGATATTGTACAGTATTTTTCTTTATTTTTTTGTGTACACGTTCGATAAGTTGAATTGAGAAAATTAGGGACTACCCTTTGGTGTTTTTAAAATTGTTTTCTAGTTCCTTTTTGGACTTGACTTGTAGCAACTAGATAAATGTAAATGTAAAGTTCCACTAAAAATATGTTATTTTTATTATTATTAGGCTCCAAAATAAGGACGTCCATCACTGGGTATATTGAAAACCACAAGAGACACGAAGATAATCAAATTAGAAGAAAAAAATAAATTTTACGAATAAACGAAATATTTAAATTGAATTCCCGTTTATATCTTATTTTTTAAAAAAAGTTAACTTTTTGAATTTTTGGAGTCCATTTTGCTTACTTTTTAAAATTGCTTTCATATTAAACAGATTGTTCTTGCGTAGTATTTTATTTCAATGCATGAATATTATTCTTTTTTTGAATTTTTGAATTTTGCGCTCAAAGATAGATAAACCTCAAGGATACTTAAATAATATGAACTAGGTCTATTTTTTTAATTTATCCAAACTTTGAATTTTTAATTTTTACAACCCAAAATTATTAAATATACTATTTTTTAATTAATTTTTTTAATAAAATTCCACCTTTGGAATTTTTGGGAACCATTTTGTTGACTTTTTAAAATTACCTTCATATTAAACAGATTGTTGTTGAGCAGTATTTATTTTTAATGGAACCTATTTTGAATATATATATATATATATATATATATATATATATATATATATATATATATATATATATATATATATATATATATATATATATATATATATATATATATATATATATATATATATATATATATATATATATATATATATATATATATATATATATATATATATATATATATATATATATATATATATATATATATATATATATATATATATATATATATATATATATATATATATATATATATATATATATATGATGACACTATATTCCGGGATATCATCCGTTCGCTCGTTGAACTCCGACTGGAATCCTGCATCCGACTGGAATCCTGCAAATCTTGCATCCGACTGGAATCCTGCAGACGTTTCGCCAAAATCTCACTTGGCATCTTCAATGCTCGCGCTCCGAAAACACTTCGGTTCGGTTCGGTTCGAGTGTTTTCGGAGCGCGAGCATTGAAGATGCCAAGTGAGATTTTGGCGAAACGTCTGCAGGATTCCAGTCGGATGCAAGATTTGCAGGATTCCAGTCGGATGCAGGATTCCAGTCGGAGTTCAACGAGCGAACGGATGATATCCCGGAATATAGTGTCATCACATTTTTCCATCCGTGAATCAATACGTGAGAATATATATATATATATATATATATATATATATATATATATATATATATATACTAACACTTGGAATTTCTTCTTATATCGACCGTACTAAACTTATTTGAATTCAAAGGATATCGGGTAGCGGTCCGTGGTTAAGAGAAAAAAAAACAAAGAAATAGAAAGCTCCTTTTTTCTTTAACACTCAATATTTCGTCAATTTATTTGTTGACTTCTTCAGGAGTGAAAAACACAGCATAAAAGTGATTGCCGTATTCATAAGAATACTTGTGCAGTGGTTGAGCATTACATAAAAACAGGACATGAATTTGACTACAGCAATCCAAAAATTTTGCAATGTGTCAATAATTATAAAACCCGATTGTTTCTTGAAATGTGCCATATTAACGAAAACAAAGATTCAATTAATTACAAGTCTGATACACAACAAATAAGCAATATATACTGTAACATTTTTCAGTTAAACCACAGATAATGTAATGTTCGGCCACCGAGTAGCGTATTCACGTTGCATTGTTGATCCACGGAGTAGGTTATTTTGATGCCTTTTTTTTGTCAGTATTTAGATCGATTGTTTTTTTTTTCTTTTTTTGATTGTTTTTTTTGTTTTTTTCGCTACCCCCGTTAGCGCAACTTTTGCCTACCATTATTAAGAATTGTATACTAAGTGTTTATCCGTTTGTTTCATTATGTCGCTTCGTTCATTTACCTTAACTGTAAAGTATGGTTTTTGAGGAACTATGTGGTAGACTCTAATTTTGTAAGTATTTCTCACGATTGTTTTAATTGTCTGTTATATAGTTTGACCTGTTGTTTTCATTAAATTTTAGTTCACTCCTGAAGAAGTCAACAAATAAATTGACGAAATATTGAGTGTTAAAGAAAAAAGTACTTATTTATTGTGTTAAATCATCAAGTACATACTTGGCCATGGGAAAGACGGATCTTAAAACCAAACAAATGTGGGCTAATAACTACCGAATAATTGAAAGCACGATGTAGCTAGATAATTGCATTTTCAGTAATCCCATCGCAGCGATAGAAATATGAAAGTAGGAAAAAAAAATGCAGTACTGAAACCGTTCGGAGCGGCCTGAATCTAGTGGAACCAGTAACGTAATTATTATAATTCAACTTGCGCACAGACTTGGCGTTATTTTTCCAAATTGAGCAGCGGAAATGTTATTATTGCGATGAATCACGCGGTTTCGACGCTAAGGACCGTTGTCGCTGACGAATTTATGGGTGGTTACCCTACTTGATACGAAGTGTGTGCTAAAAGTAAGGCGACTTTCGTTAATGGACGGGCTATTTTGTAATTTTGTAAAAAAAGGGGAACAAAGAATTTGCATAAAATTCTTCTAAATTCGCTGAATTCTCAAGTATTATTTTTCAAATTTTTGGTATTATATGTACGAACATTGCACACGAAGAAATAGCAATCATGGTGATTTGTTGGCTCTCTCCATATCATATCTATTCCAAAATGTAGGGATCGCCTGGTTCCATTATTCCAAACCCTGAGCCCGCTTAAGAATATGTGGTGCCCAAGGTTTGCCAATTTTTTGACTATGTAATTTTATGTCTTCACTACAACAAAATGGCACACATAGCAAAACGTATATGGAATATTTCTACAAAATCTTGGGATTTTGAAAAGAAATTTGCACAATACGAATAGACTGCCTACACAAAATCAGTCAGAAGTTAATGTAACACTGGACTCCTTTAAGCAAGTTAAATAAATACGCTGCATTGTGCGATCTTCGTTCAGTCAATCACATAATAATACGAGCAGGCTGATAATAAAATCAGTTTGCAAGATTGCTTGCAGAATGTTCTTGACTAATTGCAAATGAAATTTTTGTATCTGTCCAAGGGCACAATATTAATTTTGATAAATAAATAAACACTTCCTGATAAAACGTAAAAGCCATTTTACTTTTTGAACACACCTCGTATACTTTACATACTTTTTACCAAGGAAAACATGAGATTGAGAATCGAAGTGGGTCCTCTTTTTTTATGGAATTTTAGAGAACACGTGAAAGTTCTTTCCCTACAGGCTCGCCCTAGAAGACGCTGCTGCAGTTTTTTTGCGTTTTCTGGCGATGGGAGCTTCACACCTTAAATCTTATATAAGTTTACTACAAAGGTTTAACGTATGTATTTCATATTTAATAAAAAGAAGCATGTTTTGTTTATTCGGTATAACAACAAGAATTTATTCAACGATAGAGAATTTATTACACTTGTTCATCAGTTTATTACATTACTCAGAAACGTCTCGACTTTTGAGATAGGGGGTGGTAAATTTTTCAAAAATAAAATATATTTTTTTAATATCTGCGATAATACTTTAGATATTTTAATGAAATTTGGCACACACGTGCACCAGTGGCGGGTGTTCTTTCACGTGTCTATTTTGGTAGACATTAATGGTGCGCCACTGATTTCTCTTAAACGATTCTGTCCCAGTGCACCACCAATTCTATGATTTTTTTGTCCCATCCAGGAAATATTTTTGCCAAATCCATTTCGAAATTTTATTATTATCACTACTAAAGGACATAAAGCCGTAGAAATCGCTAATTTATGTGTAAAAGAAAGATCTTATATATGACCTCAAAAATTAACAAAAGCGGTACATAAATTTGTATCACATTTTCAATTAAATCCAAAATAGTAAAAAAAATATTTTGGATTTGTATTACCATTTATAGTAGTAGTCTATAGCATATAGATTGCATCGCTTTTTTTGAAATTATTTACTGGTGCGCGAATGTACCAATGCTTTTATCTGTGAAACAAAACTTTGTTATTGCAAGTCTAGACAAGTCAACGCATGTAGAATGAGCATCCAGCAATTAGCGTGTTCTTTAGTATTAGTTTATGCCTTGTGCAGTGAACGTTACGGTTCGTAAAATATGGCATTTCCGAGGTATTTGACTCAAAAGGAATTAGAGGCGGCTATGTAGGAGATCGTGACGGATGAGGACAATAACAACGAAAGTTGTAAGTATTATTTAGATTTACGTATTCTTATGTATTATAGCATTCGATTCCTTGTAAATTTATGATAAAAATAACGTGACAAAATATTTACAGAACATATTGACGCAGTCTATATTCCACCCGACGTGGATACCTTGACTGACGAAGAAGATATGAACGATAACATAAATCTACAAGAGTTTGGGGAACCAACTGATATAGTTGGAACTTTCGAGTTACATACACCGAATGATACAGCTGTCCTTCAACAGTCCTGTAATTCATCAACTACCGAACCTGTGTACTCAATCTGACCTTTCTTCCATTTGACAGTAACCGCAAGCCTTTGAGTACACTCACACACATATAATTTAGATCATCTGAGGAACTAAAAAATAGGCTTTCTGGAAAAACTCCTCTTGAAATATTTTTTATGTTTTTTGATGATGAAGTGAATCTTACAGTGATTTGCGACTTTTAAAAACTGAAGGAGATGTAGAATCTGCCACAGCCACACAATTTACGTTTGTAATAACTGTATTGTGCATTTACATACTTCATGCTTTCTAAAATGTTACCAAAAATGAACAAAATCTTGGTAAAGTCTGTTCATAGATATAAAGTGACTAACTGATACGAATTAAGGAAAAATCGGGGCAAGCTGTAAGAATGAAATATGGCCGAACAAGTTCGTACTTTGCTTAGAATTTAATTATTTGGGGTTTTGTTAGGAAAGATACTAAACAATATTTATTTATTTATGTATGTATTTATGTTTAAATCCAAAATAAAATTACAAATTATTTTTATTACCTACTTAAATTACTTAAAATTATTCACATAATATATCAGTATCACTATCGCTATCATCGCCTGTTCTAATTATTATTTGTTCTATATTATTTGCAATATGGATATACGATTGTTCTGCTTTTTCTATATGTTTAACAGAATTTGCCCAACTTTGTGGAGGGATGTTAAAAACTTCAGTTTCTATAAGTTTAAGGATATTGGAGTTAACACGGGGAAAACATTGTTACGACGAATGGCAGATTTCAGTTGGTGCCAAACATGTTCAATGGGAGTAAATATACAGTGGTAAGGTGGAAGCCTTAAAACTGTGTGCCCTACATTTTTTGCTTAATTATCACAGACGTACTCCTTTTTAGGTTCAAGCTTTGTAGAACCTCAGTTAATTGCTTCGTGAAAATAAATGTCGTTGTTATACATGTAGTTTTGGATTGTTGCTTCTGTCACATGAGTAAGGGGTTTTAGTGAACTGTCTACTGTGATAACTTGCATTGTCCATTACAATGACATTACATTACATTATTAGGAGGAATGTTTGGAACTAGTTTGTTTTTAAACCAACTTTCAAATAAATCAGCGGTGGTGTCTTCAGGGTAATCCAGAGAAGAATCTTTAATATTTTTCGCAGACAGAGAAAGTCCATTTGGAATCTAACCCAGGTTTCATCCAAGTAAATAATGGGCCTTTGTTGTTCTCTGTAAATCCTAATTTTTTCAAGATATTCCAGTCGCCATTTCCGAATTCTAAAAGATTCCATTCCATAAGGTAGTTCTGAGACATTTAACACCGGTTTCATCTTTTTCAAGCCTCCTAATTAAGATATCTAATGTAGGCACGCTTTGTTCCTCATATAACTGGTAAATTTTACGCCGTATTACATCTTGATCACTTTCATCTACACTCGAGAAAATGTCAGCATCGCTTCTTTTTTTCCTCGCTTAAATGGGATTACTCACAATTTTCCATACAGTTGATGTTGGAATTTTCGTTAATGTGGCCGTTTCGTCTAAAGATGCTTGCTTGCTGGCACCACGTTCAATGAGAGTCAAATAAACATTGTTTATAACTTCCTTTGTCTCAATAAAATAGTGTTTTCTACATTTGGGCGAGAGCATCTCCTGAAATACACTAGACTCGCACATATTTTGCATAATTCGCACACGATTCAACACACGGTGTATTACACAGAAAATAAGAATGATTACTAATAAACTTAAACTAAGTAGTATGTCAAACCAAAGAATATTAAACACAGGTAGGTATAAAATTATTTTCTATTACGGACCACAACTTTACCGGAATTTAAATTTAATAATCTTGTTGCATTGTATGTTAATGACCACTCAAAAGCAATTGGTCACTTTCTTATATCTCTGAACAGACAATATCCGCCGTCGAAATGATTTAAACGGCAAACCATTTAGTTCCCTTAAATTTTTATTAAATTGTATGGAAACGTAAAAGTTATTAGGAAGCAGCCGATTTACAGCAGGTTTCGAGTTATTTCTGGTATTCTGTATAAATCCGGGGACATTATCCACGGACACCGTGTACATTACTAGTCGTAAGTTGTCGCCCGATCGTATTTCAAACACATTTGGTGGCACATTTCACATCTGGTCTATTTCGAGGTGCGCTCGTTGAAAAGCTCTTTGTTTGATACGGCTTCAGTCGGTCGCTGTTACAGCTTGATAGTTTTCGGATATCCTTTTACTAACGCTGTGGAATCTTCATTATTGCTGTGTGGAAACTGTAATTATAGTAGTGTAGTAGATATACAGACAGTCCAACCTTACCATCTATGGTGGAATTGTTATAAACAAGGGGCGCGGATATTTCCAATTTTCCGTGGAACCGAAGAAAATATACAGGGCGTTGTAACCTTTTTCACGATATTTTGGTTTGATATCGTAGATCATATCGGGGGATGGCACCAATTTGTTTGATAATGATAATGATAATGATGTTTTATTGATTCATATGCAAGCCAAATTAGTGTTGGGGCTGGTAAATTAACCGCTTCTTCAAAATGTTTTAAATGACATCTTGCAATTGCCAATATGCATTTTAAAATGCACCTTGTAATAAATCAACGGCTTTCTTAGCTAATCAATAATATAACAGTTTAGGTACGTTTGAAAAATATTTGTTTATAAATTTTTAGTTTATTCTTATTTAATGTAATGCGTATTTGTTTTGAACGTAGTGTTCAAAACAAATATGGAACTTGAAAAAAAATTATAAAATATTGAAAAAATGACCATAAAACCTCATAAAAGTTCAATAAAGGAGAGATATTTAAATCTAATTGATCGTTAAGCAATATATTTGAATGTCTCATTTTGTTAATCTCCATGGCTTCCAATAAATTTAATTTTCTACTTTTTGTGGCTGTGCGTAATATATCAAAATTGTCGTCAAAAATGTGTTGTTCTATGTTTAAGTGTGTAGCATAATTAGAATCTAGACTATTGTTTTTAAACGCTCTTTTTTGTTCGTTAATGCATTTCTTGAAGGATCTACCTGTTTATCCAATATAAATTTTGGGACAAGATCCGCATTTCAACCTGTAGACACCTGATTTTTGAGATTTTGAACGTTTCGTTTTACTGTTTTTTTAATATTTTCCTATTGTGTTGTTAGTTCTGAAATCTATTTTTAAACCACATGTTGACAAATGTTAACTTTTTCACTAGATTCTCCTATGCATGTAATTGTTTTAAATTGTTCGTGTTCGGTATTAGGTTTCGGATAAATAGAGTTTTATTGTTGTCTGGATTTGTTTTTTATTTATAATTTTATCTATAATGGACGAATTGTAGCCGTCGTTCAGTCCAATTTGTTTAATGATATTTAGTTCTTTGTTGTAATTTTCTATTGAGAGTGGCGTATTAAGAAGTCTGTGTATAAAAGAGTTCAATGCAGCCATTTTGTGTGTATGAGGGTGATTTGAGCTGTTATGTATGACTGTGTCCGTGTGTGAAGGTTTATGATATATTGAAAAATTTAATTTGTTTTGCGCTTTCGTAATAGTTGAGTCTAAAAAAACTAATAGAGTTATCCTGTTCAATCTCGATAGTGAATGTTGTACGATTATGTAATGAGTTAATGTAACATCATCCACGTATCTATACCACCATAGAAAACTTTTACTTAAAGGATGTTCTAGTATGATATATTCCAAATTATCCATAAAAATCTCTGCTAACAAAGGACTAAGTGGGTTTCCCATAATCAAACCTTCTTTAGAGATATAAATTTGTCCATTAAATTCAAAATAATTTTGGTCTAAAGATACTATTAAGCAATCTAATAAATCTTGTTTCACCAATGGGTAAACCTGTTTCCGAGTTAGGGTGAAATCTACTAAATCAATCACATCCATAGGGGGAATACTGGCAAAATAAGTTTTGCACATCAAAAGACAATAGTGTTGCGTTAGAAGGGATTTTGATATCCTTAATTTTGTTGATTAATTCAAAAGAATTTTTATTGCAAATTTTGGTTTATAATCTGTGTGGAACTTTAAAATATTTACTAATTTAGTTGAGAGTTTAACTGCTGGAGCTGTTACATAAGACACGACTGATCTAATGGGCATATCTTTATATGTAATTTAACTAAAGAATATAATTTCGGCGGTTGTGGATTCAAAATTCTTAAAAAATATTTGTCTCGGTCACTAAATAGGGTGGAGTTAGTAATTATTTCCTTGACTTGTCTTTGACATAACTCGGTAGGATCGTATTTGATACATTGGAAAAGTTCTGGTTAAAGAAAATTATTGGTTTTTGAAATATATTCTGGGATATCGACAGCTATGACTGTCTTCCCTTTATCTGCACGTGTAAATATTATGTTATTTTCAGGAGCTTTGCTTTTGATGGTTTTTACTAGTGATATTTTTCTCTTTTTTTTTCAGAAATTCAACTTCATTTTTAGAAAATGTTGTGTCTCTTAAGTTTATGAACCTGTTGTAAAATTTGTGGTAGGTATACTTTGTAATAACTAGCTTGCTTTTAGATATTTTTGAATTAGAAATTAATTTGTCTAACTATAGATTTTGTCTGATAAACTTTTTATGAATGATAGATGAAATGTCATTATAATCAAATGTGTCAAATTCTAGGAGATTAAGTCTATGAGACAATGCAGAACGTATCACCTTTACATAAATGTTGTGTGAATCCCGTTTTCTGTACTGTTCGTAAATATTACATTTGATAAAGACACGGTGTTGTCGAAACAATTGTCATGTCAAAATGTATAATTTCTTGAAAATCTAAACTTTTAGTTCTTATTTATTTTGATAAATGGATTTTCATCAAGTAAAAACGACCTCGGTTCAATTTTTAAAAAATATTGCTTATAAAAGTAAGTTTACGCTATTAAAAGAACCAAGGTTCACACAAAAATAATTTCGTAGTTCTATGTGACAAATATAAGCAATTAAAAATTGTAAAATTGAAAAAGCACTTCTAAAATCACCTACACGTATTTAATTTTATCCAACTTTTGTAAATAATAAAAATAATAAAAATAAAAAAAAATAACACTAATGTTAATAATTTTTCATATAATGAAAACGCATATAACGATGCACATATGCAAATGCATTTAAATAAATAAGATAACCATAAAATTGCCAAAAAGTCCAATTGAAATCCAAACGAACCATTAGTTGAGTGAAATCTTCAATATTTGTCAACTGCTACTTGTCAAAATTAGTTAGGGTGCAACCAAAAATTTGAAAAATTAGAAATGCTTTATGATTTCGCAAAAATTTCACAAATAACGAAAATTTATTATTATTATTATTTATTAAAGTTGATTAAAAAGCAGATCTAAAAATCGAATTATTACTTTTGTGCTGCGCCTGTATTAAAAGCGGACTCGCAAATTTAAAAAACAAATCATAATACATTTGGATGTATTTAACAAAAAATAAATAATAATAAACTAAACTACAACCTTCTTGTAAGTATCCAAACTGGTTGATATAAAAAAAACTAAATAAAACAACAAATAAGTTCGTATTGGCGGCGGTTTTTATTTGTTTACTTTCGCCATGATCATTTGTGTTTTCCTGGGTCAGAGACTTAAGGCTCATTATGCCCGTATCATGGTACTGGTTTATTGACCCTCATTATATTTTGAATACCCTAATATTAGCAGTCAGGAAGTTCGGTTTTGTGTTACAATTGTACAATTGTGAGCCAGTTTTACGAGGGTTGGCAAAGATTTTATTAGAAATTAAATTGGAGGACCTTTTTAAAACAAATTTTCATTTATTTTTTATTTCTGTCCCATTACTTACCTTGTAGGACGTTTACAGAAGTTTTAGTGTCTACAACAAATTTAGAATTTTGAATTTTAACATTCCATACTTTGTTTTTTGATATTTAATATCGCACCATTAGAGATTTTTCGACATTCCGCAGTTCACTTTCTTGCGAATAATATGAATTATTTATTTATATTCATCCTCCACTAAAAAAAGTTAGAATTAAGAGTCCCTTGGCTTACCCAAAACCTTAAACTTTTAATAAAACTTAAAAATAAGTCAAGTTTAAGATACACACGTCTTAAGTCAGATAGTGCTTTAAACGAGTACCGAGAATTGAGAAATTTTGTAAACTCCGACGCGAGAGCCGAGAAAAGGGCATATTTGGCAAGTACATTTAAGGCGGATCTTAAAAATTTTGAGGAGACTTCAAGTTCAAGTTCTGGAAACAATTTAGGCCAACCTAATAGTCGGCTTTACTTCTTTTGGAGCTGTTGGTGATATTGATCCTGGGCTTGTGTCTGCAAATTATACTAATAAACAATTCGGTCCTAATTCGTTCCGTTTTGCTAAAGTTTTCCGGGGGGAAGTTAATTAAACCTTGATTAATACTGAAACTAACGATCATGGCTCAGTCACATTGATATAAAAATGATTCTTTTGACTACTCCGCAGACGATCATATCACTTTCCTTGTTATAATACGACCAAAAATATAGTGCGTTTATTGCTTTGACGTTTTAAGTATTTTACAGTACCTCACCCGCAGACCTTTGCAGGACCGTGGTCCCAACAGATGTTTATTTTGCACTAAGTAGGTCTTGCCTGAGATGGACCGTAACGAATATTTGTAGAAACTTGAAATTTTTATTTGAAACGCAAACGGACCGTTTTAAATTTGATTAAGCATTGATGCTGCGTTTACGATGAAGCGTCAGGTGATATGTATCGTTCTTAAGAGTTTAATCTAAATTTTCATAAGGTTACTTCATAAGAATACAGATAAATATTTATTGGAATATTACAATTCAATGTTTTCTGAAAATTCCTGTTTTTTACCACTTCAAAATGTGCAGACCGTGAAATGAAGCAGATATTCCCCTGTTAGGAGACATGGAAAACAACGCAGAATTCGAAGACGAAGTGGACGTGGTAGTCGAACCTACTGACAATTAAGAAGACGAACTACCTCAGCAAATAAAAAAAACGGATCCATTTTTCTTCGGATGCAAAACAAATTGTTTTCAATGTTTATTTTCTAAGAAATTCAGAAGGGGAAGTAGGAGCAGCAGTATCTATCTCGACACAGTTTACGATACTGTTCAAATAAAATTATGCCATCTTTAACGGTTTTTCATTTATCGCCAATAATTTATCCACTTAAACGGAAATTTTTAGGATATTTTAGATTTTTTGTCCATACAACGACACACCCTATATATGATTCTATCATTGTTCGCAGTAGAGTTTATAGCCCTGGATTTTCCACGTTTCCTGGTTCAAGAATTTTCTGAAAATAGTAAATGGTTTTCGAGAAAATAAGTTTTCTCTAAAACCATGCAGTGCGTCTTAATACACAATGACGTTATCGCGTCTTGACAGCCATCGAAATGACGATTTCAATATGGATTTTTTCAAATATCCCGGGCAGCGTATGTGATGGACGAAAACCGCAAATATGAAAATTATAGCCCTTGATGCGGCCTATGATACTGTTTGAACCAATTAGCCCTTTTTTTTACGATTTTTGACTTGCGGCAAATAATTTGCTCTGCAAAAGAACAATTTTCTAGGTCTTTCAGATTTTTGCCTATAATATGAAAACCCTGTATATAATCAAAAAATTCCAGAAATAAATGTTATTGCACTGGATCTTCCGCTTTTGCTGGTTAAATAATTTTGCCGATCGGGTGACCGATTATGGAGGAAAACATATTTTTCTAGAAACTACAATTACCAAAAAAAAAAAAAAATCAATTTTTTTTAAAAAATAGTTCAATTTCTACCGTTTAAATGTGGACACGAACTTTTACTTCTCTACTAAATTTGAAGTTGATTCTGCAAATTTAGGATACTCAACACATTTCTCATTTAGCACTTAATATCGGGAACATCCTGTACAATAGGTGAAAACCTTAAATACAAAAGTTTTTGCTGTCTACTCGGGCTGTATCGCAATATAAAAGAGAGATCTGAATCAGTCTTTCAGTTTAAAACCAATTTTCAGTAATAGGGGGGCCCATTTTTCAGTTTTTTTGAATTTTCGGCGCACTCTGTATATTTTCGAAAAATTGTCAAGAATAAAGGTTCATTGAGCCGTATCTTCTGCGTCTTCTGGTTCAAGAATTCTTTTGGCCTCGCCAACGGTTATTGCAAAACGATATTTTTTGTAGACCCTTCCACACGCGTTTTTAATTTTTTTAGAATACTTCCAGACCCCCAGTCCCCCCGTTTTCAATAGGTTCCGTCAAAGTTGCATATGTGCAAAATATGAAGTCGATTGCTTCAAATTTCGGACACTTATCGTGTTTCATATCAAACTCCAAAAATCAGTCGAAAATCGCGAAAAAAACATGGATACCGACGTCGGATCCGGATCATTTCTTATAAGCTTGTGTGCCTCGTGGAGGGTTAAAAAGGAGGCAGATGTTAATTTTGTAGCTCCAACGGTTCGAAAGTTATTCAGGAAAAACCAAAAGACGAGAACGGAGAACGAAGAACGGACAGACAAAAAAAAATTTCTTTTTCGACGGTGATCATTTCTGTACCAATGTCGATCCCATAGGACCTACCGTTATCGAGATATAAAATTATTATACGAGCGCAGATACTTTCTAAAAATTCGATTTCATCGATAGTGATTGTTACATTACAGTTGTCTCACCTTGTATAAACTTGAAGCACCGTTAAAGTCGTAAAACAGCGAACTCGTATAAGGGGGGCAATTAAAATAACAAACCCCGGGAACGATTTGGGCGTTTAACAGAGCGCAAAAGAGCCAACCAATTAATTAAATACCATTACGTACCGGTAGCTTCGTTGTAGTAAACATTGATCCGTTCTAATTGCAAATCGCTGTCCCCCGTATAAATGCCGCTGGGGTCAATGCCATGCTCTTCGGAAATCACTGCCCAAAACTGCAAGAAATAAAGTTATCAGACTGGAAACTATCGTTATCCGCTATATCGCCGCGTTAAACCAATAATTAAAGTATGAGCGGAACGTCAGACAAAACTGGTCGCTGGTTTTTGCGTCATGTTTTTTGTTCGACATATCTCCGACTCTCTTTTCAATCCAAACAGAGATTTACTCCGACTGTGAAGAGGTGTTGATGGTAAAGTCTGTTCATACATATAAGAAAGTGACTAACTGATAGGAATTAAGGAAAAACCGGGGCAAGTTGTAAGAATGAAATATGGCCGAACAAGTTCGTACTTTGCTTAGGATTTAATTATTTGGGGTTTTGTTAGGAAAGATACTAAACAATATTTATTTATTTATGTATGTATTTATGTTTAAATCCAAAATAAAATTACAAATTATTGTTATTACCTACTTAAATTACTTAAAATTATTCACATAATATATCAGTATCACTATCGCTATCATCGCCATTTGCAATATGGATATACGATTGTTCTGCTTTTTCTATATGTTTAACAGAATTTGCCCAACTTTGTGGAGGGATGTTAAAAACTTCGGTTTCTATAAGTTTGAGGACATTGGATTTAACACGGGGAAAAACATTGTTACGACGAATGGCAGATTTCAGTTGGTGCCAAACATGTTCAATGGGATTAAATATACAGTGGTAAGGGAAGCCTTAAAACTGTATGCCCTAGATTTTTTGCATAATTATCGCAGACGTATTCCTTTTGTAGGTTCAAGCTTTGTAGAACCATAATTAATTGCTTGTTGGTATAATCTTCGTGAAAATAAATGTCGTTATTATACATGTAGTTTTGGATTGTTGCTTTTGTGTCACATGAGGAAAGGGTTTTAGTCAACTGTGCTACTGAGATAACTTGCATTGTCCATTACAATTACGCTATTAGGAGAAATGTTTGGAACTAGCTTGTTTTTAAACCAACCTTCAAATAAATCAGCGGTGGTGGCTTCATGGTAATCCAGAGAAGAATCTTTAATATTTTTCGCAGACAGAGAAAGTCCATTTGGAATCCAACCATCTTTAGAGGTAGCATGCAAAATAGTTATGCTTGTACCTCTTTTTGATGGCGCGTCTGTTTTTAACTTATCAGTTGAGTCAACCCAATCCTTTTCCGGGGTATTATAAGTGTCGAACCAGGTCTCATCCAAGGAAATAATTTTCCTTTGTTGTTCTCTGTAAATCCTATTTTTTTTGTAGATATTCCAGTCGCCATTTTTGAATTCTAAAAGATTCCATTAAAACTTACCTTTTATCAATGTTTTTAAATCTACAACACATGTGTTGAATACAGTTCCATAAGGTAGTTCTGCCACATTTAACACCGGTTTCATCTTTTTCAAGCCTCCTAATTAAGACATCTAATGTAGGCACGCTCTGTTCCTCGTATAACTGGTAAATTTTACGCCGTATTATATCTTGATCACTTTCATGTACACTCGAGAAAATGTCAGCATCGCTTCTTTTTTTCCTCGCTTAAATGGGATTACTCACAATTTTCCATACAGTTGATGTTGGAATTTTCGTTAATGTGGCCGTTTCGTCTAAAGATGCTTGCTTGCTGGCACCACGTTCAATGAGAGTCAAATAAACATTGTTTACAACTTCCTTAGTCTCAATAGAATAGTGTTTTCTACATTTGGGCGGGAGCATCTCGTGAGATACACCAGACTCGCACATATTTTGTATAATTCGCACACGAATCAACACACGCTGTATTATACACGAAATAAGAATGATTACTAATAAACTTAAACTAAATGGTATACTAAATCAAAGAATATTATATTAAACACAGGTAGGTATAAAATTAATTTGTACTACGGAATACAATTTTACCTGAATTTAAATTCCGACACTTTGGGTAATAATCTTCTTGCGTTGTATGCTAATGACCACCATTCGATACTCCCATTCAAAAGCAATTGGTCACTTTCTTATATCTATGAACAGACCATACATAATACGTCCTCTCAATTGTACCGGAAACGGCAGCCGTACGCGCGCGCGACATTCAAATCACTGTCAAAATAATTTATTAATAAAATTGAAATAAAATAATCTTAAAAAATTATTCAAATGACTACTTTTGAAAAGAGAACACTTTAGTTATAGGTATTTTCATTAAAAATTACTTGGCAATTTAATCTGTCATTTTTATATTTTATTTTTCACATAGTTTCTCTTAGTAAAAGGAATACAATGACTAATGAAGTTATTATTTAAAAATTAAGTAATCATGTTCACCTTACTGACTGTCTTAATTTATATTTCTACAAAAAATTTTCTTAATACTCTTAAATATAACGGTCTTATGCTTGTCTGCACTGGTAGCCGTTTTTTGTTGGAAGAAAGCTGCACCAAAATAGTTGGGTTCGTCGTTAAAAGTAGAAGAATGCATTTTGGCGCCTACCGATATATATATATATATATATATATATATATATATATATATATATATATATATATATATATATATATATATATATATATATATATATATATATATATATATATATATATATATATATATATATACGCCTTCTAAAAATGTCACCCGTCTGTAGATATGCGCTGGAATCTTTCGGGAATGGCGACGAAGCGTTTTCGGTGCAATGTATTTCCGGTGATAAAAAAAAACAGCAGAAATATTAAAAATATTTGTTGTTATATTTATATCTGTGCGAGTGGGAGGTCCTGCTACTTAATTACGATTATTTTGAAAATACGATGGTTTATTGGTAGCCCAGTTGATAGCTTATCAAACTAGTTTTTTAATAATATTTGTTCATTTTTTGTGGTTCGTATTTGCGTTTGTCTCTTAGGAGTAAACTAAAAGCACAGCCCAAAAAAAAAGTATTGCTGTATTGCTGTGATGTGGGCATAACAATCAATCACCAAAATATTTCGTTTCAGAAGATCTTAAAAAATTAGTATTTAGTATTAATTTATTTAGTAGTTAAATTCGTGTTAGTATTACGACCATGAATTGTAATTGAAAATTCCCTCTTGCAGATTGTGCATTTAACTGCAAGGAACTGAAACCCTTTCTTTAAATTTTCGTTTGAACGGTTTTTACTTTTTTTTATCGCTCATATTTGAATTTATAATCTAAAAATTATATTATTAATGTAATTTTTTGAGTTTGATTTTAAATACATATTATAATCTAATATTATTTAATTAAAATGAAAATGAAACTATAATATTAATACTTCCGTGCACTAAAATAAATACAATTTTATTTTATTTTGTACACTGCAAATCTTGTTAACTTGATCAAAAAGTACGAAATTGTTGCTTTTCAAATGAATTAAACAGAAAGGGAACTCCCATGAAACTTGGCCGTACGTACCACGCATGCGGCAAGACTGGGAAGCAAGCCGTCCATACTGCACATTAAAGATCAGCCTGAGGATTACGTATAGAAATATTGGAGGGGTAGATATATCCATCTCTTTTCCGAAATGCAATGTTGACGTTGTTAGAACAAAAGGTCTGTAGTATCTATCCATCTCTCCAGGTACATAATCAACCTAGGTTTTTAATAATAATAATATTCGCTTATTTTTTGCAGTTCGTGTTTACATTTCTTTATTAGCAAGTAAACCAAAAGCACAAAGTAAAAAAATTAACTGGGAAACAATTTGAAAAACGATCAAAACCCAGTCCCTTATTTCATAGCTACTTATTTCTTAACATATTATGATACATTAACGTGTATAGATAGAAATAAAAACTGTACAGTATCTTATTAATATAAATCTAGTTCGGCTAATTATATTTGACTAATGGATCGATTACAAAGAAAAGTTTTATAATTTGTTACGTTATTGGGAAGAGCATTATACCATTTGTAGACACAGTAGGAAAACTATATCGAATATTCAAAGTGTGGGCATCAGTTCGGTATTTTATTTTTTCAAAGAGATATGAAGGGCAGACATTTAAAATTATATTATGGTAAAAAACGACTGCCTGAAACTGTCTACGTTTTTACATTGATTGCCAATTAGCCTCACGGAGGCCCACCTCAAAAATTAACCAAAATTTGGTTTTCGTAATTACAATCGGAAATTCTGGTTATCTTTACATGTTTATAACTTTCAAAAGTCTTATAAATACCAATAACAATTTTTTTTCATTAACGGTTAAAATGATACTGATGGTAGTTCAATAGTTTTTATTCGATAAAATACTCTACGCCTCATATACTTATCGGGCATTAAATTTTAAGGGCTTTAAGGCATCTCATCTGAATTGCTAAAAATACTTTTGTTAAACGTTAGGTAGCACTAAGTAAATTTTAAAGTTCGTTAAAAAAAAATGCGCAAATATATATACCGAAAAATGACAATAAAACATTAATTAACGTTGTTGTGAGAATTTAAGTGTAATAATGGAGAGCTCTTTAAATCTAATCGATCATTAAGCAATACATTTGAATGTGTCATTTTGTTAATCTCCATGGCTTCCAATAAATTTAATTTCCTACTTTTTGTGGTTGTACGTAAAATATCAAAATTGTCGACAAAAATTTGTGTTTTTTTGTGTTTAAGTGTGTAGCATAATTAGAATCCGGAGTATTGTTTTTAAACTCCCTTTTATGTTCGTTAATGTTATTATATTAGGTTTCGGTTAAATAGAGTTTACTGTTGCCTGGATTTGTTTTTTATTTATAATTTTATCGATAGTGGACGGACGGTAGCCGTTGATCATGGCAATTTGTTTAATGACATTAAGTTTTTTGTTGTAATTTTCTGTTGAGAGTGGGGTATTAAGAAGTCTGTGTATAAAAGAATTAAATGCAGCCATTTTGTGTGGTATAAGGGTGATTTGAGTTGTTATGTATGACTTTGTCCGTGTGTGAAGGTTTATGGTAAATGAAAAAATCGAATCTAAAAAATTAATAGAGTTATCCTGTTCAATCTCGATAATGAATTTTATACGATTATGTAATGAGTGATTGTAATTTAAAAAAGAAATCAATTGTCTGTCCGTTCCAACAACGCAAGTAAAGACATCATCCACGCATCTATAATAGAAAACTTTTACTTAAAGGATGTTCTTGTATGATATTTTCCAAATTACCCACACAAATCTCGGCTAACAAATTACTAAGTGGGTTTCCCATAATCAAACCTTCCTTAGACATGTAAATCTGTCCATTAAACTCAAAATAATTTTGGTCTAAAGATGCTATTAAGCAATCTAATAAATCTCGTTTCACCGAAGGGTTAACCTGCTTCCGAGTCAGGATGAAATCTACTAAATCGATCACATCTATAGGTGGAATACTGGGAAATAAGTTTTGTACATCAAAAGACAATAGTATTGCGTTAGCAGGAATTTTGATATCTTTAATTTTGTTGATTAATTCAATCTTTCCTCCATGTTTCCGAACTCGATTTTCGAACACCCTGTATTCCCCATACGCCAACCCAGCCATACGGAGAAACCGAATTGACAGTCGGTGAACAGCGTCGCATGTGTAGACAGTCTGCACGAAATGACGAAAGCTGCTATTATATCAGGCGAGATACGGTTTGGACATTAGAGACACGCTCCGTAATCGCCAGCCATTTTTAATTTTGCAGTCCGTTCTCCGTTTCTCTCTGGCATTAATTTGCTATATCTTTTGAATGGTTTGCAACATAGCCTTCAAATCTGGCTCCTTTTAAGTAGTGCTGTGAAGACATCGAAAACCAGATTAAGTGTCTGGGAGGATATTGTTATCGTATAGGAACTGACGAAGTTGTTTAGCTCCAATTTTTTCAATGATCTCTGAGGACGGTTGGTAACAAACTGATTGGTCTAAAATCGTTAATGCCACTTGGACACTCTTTCTTTGAAACGGGTATAACGTCAGCTTGCTTCCATGAGTCCGGGAAAACCTCGGACAGCAGACACTCGTTAACAAGGAAAGTGATATGATCGACTAAATGTAGCAGTTCAAAGAATCCTTTTTATATCAATATTGCAGAGCCATCAGAGTTAGTTTTAATACTTAAGTTTTATTAATTTCCTCAGGAACGGAATGAATTAGGACCAAACCCCGGATCAATACCACCAATAGCTCCAAAAGAAGTAAAGCAACATTAAAACTATCAGGTTGGCCAAACATTAAACTATGATTACTGTGCACTCGAAGTTAAATGTACTTGCGAAATATGCCCTTTTCTCGGCTCTCACACAGGGGTTCTATACTCGCTTAAAGCAATATCTGACTTAAGACGTTTGTATCTTAAACGCGACCTATTTTTAATTTTTGTTAAAAGTTTAAGGTTTTCGGTAAGCCAAGGGGCCGGGGGTCTCTTAGTTATAACTAACTAATCAAATAAATAATGCATATTATTCGTAAGAAAGTCAACTTGTACGTATATATCGTCAAAAAAGTATAAAAGATCCCGGTTACTTGATCTAAAGGTTCAAAAAATACAGGGAAAATAAAAAAAAGGTTCTAGGTAAAGCGCCCTCTAGTGACCGATTTCCGAAACGCTTTTTGACAAGCTGTAACTCGCAAAACATTACGATTTCTAATTTTCGTTAAATTATTTTACCACGTTGAATCTTTCCGAACGCCCGTATGTTGTTGAACTCTTTCTACGTAAAGCAGTTCCGTTTTTGCACCGAATGGACCGTTCGACACGTGAACATGACGTGCGTTCGCACAATCAAAAATTTATAAATCCAGTCTCGCCGGCGGTCTCACCCCTATACCTGTCCCCAAATCGTCCCGATATTATTTAAACACGACGCAAATTTTTGCCCGATCACGGCAGGGAACGGCAGGAAAAATGAGAGAATTTGCTGAACGAGCGACATGTTTAAAACAAAGAATAATTTAAAATACCCGTTTATTTCATAAGAGCCAATTAGTTCCTATTCCGCTTCAACTAACAAAAAAAAAATAACTAAAGCAAAAATAATTGACGAACGGAAGAGTTGTTTCCAGAGAAGTGTTATGCAGGAGAGAACTGCCAATGTCTAAGTCAGTTGAAATTCTACAACGGTATCACGTAAATACTTAATTTGATTGCAAAATTATTATAGAATATGAGCGAACGTGACAACAATATGGGTAGAAAACGGCATTGGCCATTATGGCGAAAATGCGATGATCATTGACGAATGTAGCACAGAAAGCTTTCCCCATCGAACAGGATTTTTAATTCATAACCTACTCAAAAATGAATTATTTTCAAACGTTCCAAACCTGCTTTCTTTTATGGGTTTCTTAAGTTTCGGGAACAGGAAAAAGTGCAGGGGGCCATATCTCGTGAATGTGGTGGCTGAGGCATCATTCTGGTTAGAGTGAGCTGATGCATTATCGTGATGCAAAATCCATGCATTGTTTTGCCTCCATTTCGGACGTTTTCTTCGTATTGCACGATTTTGTGGTAAGAACTCTTGATACACTACGCCCATGACAATCAAAGAAAGCAGTAAACAAAACCTTGTAAAACTTATAAACATTCTTTTTTTGCATCACTGTATTTTACACAAAATTTTATGCAAATTCTTTTTTCAGTTTTGCTTTATTAGCTACGTCGGTTTACGTTAGTATTAGTTTTCCGTATGCCTCGAACTTGTTTTCGTTTTTTTTTTATGTTATTAAACCCTTACCATTAAAATGACAGAGTTTACGTACTTCGTATTGGTTACGACGAATGGCAGATTTCAGTTGGTGCCAAACATGTTCAATGGGATTAAATATACAGTGGTAAGGTGGAAGCCTTAAAACTGTATGCCCTAGATTTTTTACATAATTATCAAAGACGTATTCCTTTTGTAGGTTCAAGCTTTGTAAAACCTCAATTAGTTGCTTTTTGGTATAACCTTCGTGAAAATAAATGTCGTTATTATACATGTAGTTTTGGATTGTTGCTTTTGTGTCACATGAGGAAGGGGTTTTAGTCAACTCTCTCTCTGTGATAACTTGCATTTTCCATTACAATGACGCTATTAGGAGGAATATTTGGAACTAGTTTGTTTTTAAACCAACTTTCAAATAAATCAGCGGTGGTGTCTTCATGGTAATCCAGAGAAGAATCTTTAATATTTTTCGCAGACAGAGAAAGACCATTTGGAATCCAACCATCTTTAAAGGTAGCATGCAAAATAGTTATGCTTGTACCTTTTTTCGATATCGCGTTTGTTTTTAACTTATCAGTTGAGTCAACCCAATCCTTTTCCGGGGTATTATAAGTGTCGAACCAGGTTTCATCCAAGGAAATAATTTTCCTTTGTTGTTCTCGGTAAATCCTATTTTTTTCTAGATATTTCAGTCGCCATTTTCGAATTCTAAAAGATTCCATTAAAACTTGCCTTTTATCAATGTTTTTAAATCTACAACACATGTGTTGAATACAGTTCCATAAGGTAGTTCTGCCACATTTAACACCGGTTTCATCTTTTTCAAGCCTCCTAATTAAGATATCTAATGTAGGCACGCTTTGTTCCTCGTATAACTGGTAAATTTTACGCCGTATTATATCTTGATCACTTTCATCTACACCCGAGAAAATGTCAGCATCGCTTCTTTTTTTCCTCGCTGAAATGGGATTATTCACAATTTTCCATACAGTTGATGTTGGAATTTTCGTCAATGTGGCCGTTTCTTCTACTTAATGTGGCCGTTTATTCTACTTGCTGGCACCACGTTCAATGAGAGTCAAATAAACATTGTTTATAGCTTCCTTAGTCTCAATAGAATAGTGTTTTCTACATTTGGGCGGGAGCATCTCCTGAGATGCACTAGACTCGCACATATTTTGCATAATTCGCACACGATTCAACACACGCTGCATTACACACGAAATAAGAATGATTACTAATAAACTTAAACTAAGTAGTATACCAAACCAAAGAATATTAAACACAGGTAGGTATAAAAATTATTTTCTATTACGGACCACAATTTTACCTGAATCGAAATTCCGAAACTTTAGGTAATAATCTTGTTGCATTGTATGTTAATGACCACCTTTGGATAATCCCATTCAAAAACAATTGGTCACTTTCTTATATCTATGAACAGACCATACCTGTCACCAATATGGGAATCAGTCATCCGAGACGGTGTTTATGGCCCTCATGTAGCTCCGCCCCCCTCAAACAATATATAAACAGGTACAGAGTTAAATCCGGAAGTTTTGTAAAATGTATTACAGTAGCCTATGGAAGTTGCTTTGAAAAAACAAAAGTGCTAGTAAACATATTAAAACAAATATATTTCATTAATTTGAATTCAATTAGAAAACACCCTGTATATTAGCAGATCATTTTTATTTGAAAAGCTCTCAGCTTTTAACTACTTTAGGTCGTTATAGGCGACTAATAACCACAAATAGACGGGTATGCAATAAAAAGATAACTCGTATAGGAATGCAATACCCAAAGGCAATAGCGGACCCAGTTAAAATGATGTGCATGCACCAAACAAATTAGCCTTTCGAAGCGGATATTATTTCGCAATTTTAAGATCCTGCGTCTGATTTATCGTCGTAAATTGGTCGGGTTTGAACGTTTTCTATGTCGAATTTAAATAACGACGGTATGAACGTATTATTCGTTAATTTAATATTAACAGTTACGATAAATAAATATATCCGATTTGACACGGTCTCACCAAATAACCAACATCGGAATTTTGAGGGCAAACCTATAAAAAATATCAAAGATTTAATTAAAAATTATGAATGGACATATAAACAAAATTAATAAAGTAAAATAATGAAATAATAATTTGGAATGTTTACATTTTTTTTGGTTGGAGATTTTAACATACCCATATTAAAAGTCATTTCAAAACTTTTTTATTTGGAATCAATTAAATCAAATTAATCATCATGTGGATGAAGATCTTTTTCATCCATCACTTTCGTTTGAAAAAAAAAACAATCTTCGAAAATTGAACTGCGGTGACTTTTACTTGGTGAAAATCCATTTATTAAAATAACTAACTATATTGTCCTAAAATTTATATTGGACAAACATGTAGATCCTTCAAGAAACGCAATAACGAACATAAAAGAGCATTTATGAACAATAGTCTGGATTCTAATTATGCTACACACTTAAACACAGAAAAACACATTTTTGACGACAATTTTGATATTTTACATACATAAAATTAAATTTATTGAAAGCCATGGAGATCAGCAAAATGAGACAGTAACTTAACGATCAATTAGATTTAAATACCTCTCCATTATTAAACTTATATCCTCACAACAACATTAATTAAGGTTTTATTGTAATTTTTCGGTATATATAGTAGCAGGTAGTTTGTAAATATTACATTTGATAAAGACACCGTGTTGTCGAAACAATTGTCATGTAAAAATACATAATTTCGTGAAAATCTGAACTTTTAGTTTTTCTTCGAAAAGTAAATTGTCATGTGATCATCTTACATGTTACATACTTTTATGGCAAAATGCATGAAGTATTTAACACATGTATTGCAAACAGTAACGGGAAGAAAGAATATCCAATATGCTCTTCAGGGAGTATCCAAAGGGTTATTCAAAAGAAGATTACATTCAAAATTAAATATAAAAGGTGTAAAAAAGCCGAAGGCAAAATATACTTTTCTCAACTCAAAGCAAAAACCAAAACGCGATATCAAAATAGCAAATAACTTGTAGCTTGATTATATAATTTGGATTGTTTACATTTTTTGTACAACGGTGATTTTGTTTTAGTTGGAAATGTTAATATACCCAGATTAAAAGACATTTCAAAAATCAAGTAAATGATCATATTTTGGTAATTACTCCTTTACAATTTCTACTAAGAGCAAATAAAAATAGTTTGTTGATGAAAATCTTCGTCGTAAATCATAACATATAATGGCATTGGATCAGTCTCTTCAATTCCTAAACAATACCCTTTCCCACACACCTGCGTGAAGTATCTTTAAATATTTCAGTAATGTCTAATGCAAACTATTTCCAAAGTGTAATTTGTAGGTATTTATTTATTTTTTTTATATGTATTTTTCCTGTCTAGCGCTGCTGCCTTCTTCTTAGGATAGCTTTAAAAACGGAGGCATAAAATATCTTATTTTGTTCATCCGAACCGTGTCCTTTTCATTGTATATCAATACGCGAATAAAATTATTATTATTATTATTATTATTGTTATAAATCACTTTCGTTTGTAAAAAAAAAACAATTTTCGAAAAGCAAATTATCATGTGATGATCTGCTGGATTGATCTGCTCAACGGTCCAGAGCAAAAGCCAAAACGCGATATCAAAATATAACATAACTTGAAACTTGATGAGATACAGAAGATATAGAGAGATTATCTTGGCAGTATATGACAAAGAAAAAGGGTACACACTTTATTTCTGTTTACGAAGGGGCAAGTCAAAAACTTCCTCGTGTTCTTTATCGACGTTAATATCTTTTAACCGTTATCCTTATTGAAGACAGTGAAGTGCGCGAAGCCGTTAAAAGTCTTAAGGTAAATAAGACTATAGGACCTGATAATGTAGCTTTCCAAATGTTTGGAAGGAGGAAAAACTATGCCAAATGTTCAAAAAGGGCGTTTTTTTAGAAATAGTTCAACTGTTTCTAACTTGTTACTCAGTATACTTGTGTACTCAGTATATTGAAGAAAGCTGAGTTAATAATCTTCTTCCAAATCATTTATTGGTACTATTTACAAATCTTCTGGATTAGTCTTGCGTCTGTTGTTTATAAATCAAACTTGCAGATGTTTTGCCAATCATACTGTTGACTTCTTGAGAGCTCGAAGCAAACTGTCTCGCATTTTACTGTATACCTGCTTATTATCGTTTGAGGGGGAGGCGCTTTATGAGGTGCGTGAACTCCTGGCATCTCAAATGGAATTTTGTCTTTGACGGGTCGAAAATGTTGAGAGATTTTTGGACTAGTGGTAAATCTGGTTATATTTCTTTAGAACTTTCGATATGTGGTCAGTGAGTCAGTAAGGTTGTGGTGAGGTGTATTTTATGATGGAACGCTTAATACCTTTAATGTAGAAATTATTAGAGAGAAGAGCAGAGGTAAACTCTTTTAATTTTGTGTTCAGTGACTTGGGCTGAGATAATAACAAGAGAGTTGATAGCCGATGATTTTTGAGCCGGATAGTGAAGTGACAATGCAAAAAAAAACCTACGTCAGGGTGTATCTAATTTAAATGTCTAAAAAATCTACTAGGGATTCGTGACCATGAGGCCAAATAACAAAAGTATCATCGACATAGCGTTTGCGTTGTTTGGTTTTAGATGGAATGTGTGGAGAGCCTTCTCAAAGCCTTAGCTGTTGCCGACGTTTGTTCAAAAACGTGACCTGTATAAGAGAAATATGTTCCAGACAAGCATTTTTGAATTAAGGTGAGAAGATTTGACTCCAGATTCGCAGAATTTAACATATCTGAAATGATGTTCACAGCTTCAGGAATAGGAACTTCAGTAAAGATGGATTCTACGTCAACCTTTGGGAGTCCCTAGAGACGAGGAGTTTTAGAGTCATGAGGGGTGGCGGACTTTTTCACGGAGTTTGATAGAGAAGAAGGCTTAATTACAGATTTAAGGTTGCCTTCCATCGATGACGTAGGATTTTTTTTCAGTTGACGATATGATCCGTCTGTAAGAATATCTTGATACTTTTCCCTGATTTTTCATATCGAACTCGGATGGGGACAAGATGGAAGCAATTTCAAGTTGTAGAGTCAGAAGAGTCTTATTGATTTGGTCTATTTCCTTACGGGTATGATGAATTCTTTTGAACATTCTTGTTTTTTGTTTTCAGGACGGGTCGACTAAATTAGTTAACTCTTACTTCAACAGAAGATTGTATCATCTTGCCTAAAACAATAATCAATCTACTACCCATACATCTGTCACTTTCCTTTTGTTTTGACACATGTATCTCTTAATAATTAGGCTGACGATTTCCTGATTTACTCTCTTCAACTCATAATGTGAGGGGTGACAGGGTCTGATAGAGAAGATGCCTTAATAACAGATTTAAAGTTGCCTTCCATAGACGACGATAAGTTGACGATATCGTCCCTCTATAAGAATATCTTGAATCTTATCCTGATATTCATTTGTGTTCATAGCCACCGCAGCATTTCCTTTATCTTATCAATAGAAAATCAGACCTAACGTTGGGTTTACAGAAAACCTACGCACACAGCCGAAAGCAATTCTACACTTGCCACTGTTGTCCTTCCAATTGAAACTGAATTATTGAAAATAAAAAAACTCAATATATAATAATAATAACAATACGCATTACAACAAGAATTCGCCAAACCCATCTTGGCCTTGGCGCCTTCAAGACTTCTCAAGATCAATTTGATTTACTCATGATTGTCTTCGGCAAATGGTGCACATTGACGTTTATTAGAGAATGGACGATTTTCTCGTATTTTCGTAGACCGCTCTATAAATAGGGCGATAAATCGCACAATCTATATATATATATATAACACACGGGGTACATCTTTCAGCTGTTCCATCTTCGTTGCAAGCGGGAAATCTAAAATAATGTTGCGTGTCGCCTTATAGTTCAACGAACACTTAATTTTTCTTGCTCCCTATAAATAGACGTCAAATATAAATAAATCGGAAACCTAAGTGCGGCCATTTTTTTCCACAGACGTCGACTTAACGCCAGGTAGAAGATAATAATGCAAGATTTCGATGGAACGCATCACAGTAGCGACAATCATCATTCTAAACGTTAAACGCTATTAGGAGTAGGAGTAAACTTGTGAAATTGGCCTATCGGTGTTTTTTTTTGTCAATTGACCGAAATAATTTTAAAAATACAATAAAATTTAAAAAAAATGCTAACGATTTGATGAAAATTAAATACGATTTCGCTTCATAAAGTAATAAGACGCTACATAATTCCATAATGTCTTCTTGAGAACAACTAACATGTGCATAATAATTTTTATTACTTATTCTTATTGAAACGAAAGCATTGTCTGGATTTGGATTGAAAAGGAAACTTAAAATAAATAAGAACTAAAAGTTCAGATTTTCACGAAATTATATAAGGTTGTTCGGAAAGTCATTTCGTTTTTTTCCGTCAGAGGACTTAATTACGTTTTTTCGAAACCAACTTCACACTTAAGCCGCATAACCATTATATTTCTTGAGAGCTGATATTGCAAGGCTTGTGTGTGAAAAAGTTCTATTAAATCTACGCAGTAGTTTTTGGTTGGTGCCCTTTTAAATATGGAGAGCAATAAGCAGCATTTTCGTCATATTTTACTTTTTTACTTCAGAAAAGGTAAAAATGCTGTCCAAGCGAGAAAAAAATTGACGGATGTGTATGGAGAAGGCGTGTTAATAGTACGCCAGTGCCAGAATTGGTTTGCAAAATTTCGATCCGGCAATTTTGATGTCGAAGATGCACCACGGTCTGGAAGGCCGGTCGAAGCTGACAAAGATGCGATAAAGGCATTAGTTGATGCAAATCGGCGAATAACCACACGAGAGATCGGTGAGAGATTAAATTTGTCGAATTCGACTGTTTATGGCCATTTGAAACTCGAAGCTCGATGTGTGGGTGCCCCATGTCCTTACGGAGCGAAATTTGTGTCGTCGCGTTGACGTGTGTGATTCGCTCCTCAAACGTCAAGAAAATGATCCATTTTTGAAGCGGATTATTACTGGGGACGAAAAATGGGTTGTATACAACAATGATAAACGCAAGAGGTCACGGAGCAGAAAAGATGAACCGGCTCAAAGCGTGTCAAAAGCCAACATTCACCAAAAAAAGGTGATGCTCTCCGTTTGGTGGGATGTCAAAGGAATCGTTTTTTTTGAGCTTTTGCCGGACAATACAACGATTAATTCAGAAGTCTATTGTCATCAACTGGACAAATTGAATGATTCACTTAAAGAGAAGAGGCCCGAATTAATCAACAGGAAGGGTGTAGTGTTCCACCAGGATAATGCGAGACCTCACACAAGTTTGGTCACTCGCCAAAAACTTTTACAGCTTGAATGGGACGCACTGCAACATCCACCATATTCTCCAGATCTGGCGCCTTCCGACTACTATTTGTTCCGGTCCCTGCAAAATTTTTTGGATGGCAAAACCTTTACCTCAAATGAAGATGTCAAAAACCACCTGAACCAGTTTTTTGCCAGCAAGGACCAAAACTTTTATGAGAGGGGAATTATGTTACTGCCAGAAAGGTGGCAAAAGGTGTTGGACCAGAATGGCCAATATATAATTTAATAAAATATTTATTCATTATACGAAAACTCTCTTTCATGTTCCCCAAAAAAAAACGAAATGACTTTCCGAACAACCCAATAATATATTATGACATGACAATTGTTTCGACAACACCGTGTCTTTATCAAATGTAATATTTACACACTACCTGCTACTGTATATAGCGAGGAATGACAATAAAACCTTAATTAATATGTTGTGAGAATTTAAGTTTAATAATGGAGAGGTATTTAAATGTCTCATTTTGTTAATCTCCATGGCTTCCAATAAATTTAATTTTCTACATTTTGTGGCTGTATGGAAAATATCAAAATTGTCGAGAGAAATCAAGAAGTTTTATTAAAACATATTTCTTAATGCTTTTAACTATTAACAAATGAAGCACACCATATTTAAAACCAGTTTGTTTACATCCACGGCGATTTTACTATTTATTTTCCAAATCTTCAATTTTTTTGCCATGTCGTTGGATCGCCTTATATGACATGTGCATGTGAGATGTGTGACAAAACACAAATGGATTAACAAATCCAGAGGAATGTTAAGAACTCTATAAGCACTTAGACGTTGTAAGAGTAATAAAATCACAACGACCCAGATTAGCTCTCCATGCTAATGTGGATGTGGAAATACCGCTGGGAAAGCTGAGATTGTGTTAGAAAGACCAGCCTAGCAGGGTGGTAAATGTGCCCCTTGGAGCGCCAATTGAATCACCCCCTAGCGCAATAGCTTTACAACACTGCCGAATATTTTGTAAACGAAATTGAAAATGAATTTTTATTATGACCTATTACGAATGTCAAGTATCTTTTGCTCCGCAATGAATCATTTATATTGAAATTAACTCCCGTATAGAAGCCATAACAGCTCTCGAATTTGACGATGACGTCTATAATAATGCTCTTAAAGTGATTGGATTAATGTGGACCGCCATTGAAGCCTCAACAATACGACTCAATTCCCAGTTTAATGAGTCAGTCGGTGGCCCTTTAAACAGTGCCGGGTGTGCCCAAAGATGGTTATAAAAATTGACTTATTTAAGTCGTCGACATTCGGTTTGAAAATTATTTTACGATGTTTTTAGGTTTGGATTAAACAATTAAATATCTTTTTTTCCACAGGCTACTGTCATACTTTTTATGAAACTTCTGGATTCCTCCTGCGTCGGTTTTTGCTGACGTTTCAGCCAAGTTCTGAAGAAGGCAACACGATGATTAGCGAAACGTTAGCGATTTCGACTCAGCAAAAACCGACGCAGGAAGAATACAGAAGTTTTGTAAAAAGAATTGAATATCTCTTTTTTTTGTCGAAAATAATTTAGCCAATTCGAGATACGTATACTTGGATTTATGCGGTAGAAAAAACCCAGCTGCGGTTAGACCAATTACCCATTACGTAATTTGATGTAAACGATGTAGTTCATAAAAAATAGGTTATATAAATAGAGCAAAAAATATTTCGATGCGTTTCTGACCTACAGACTAGATTTCGAATTACTAGTAATTTTGTAATTTTGTGTCCTTCAGTTTAATTTTGTTTAAAAATAATGTATGTTCATTAAAAAAGTTATTTAACCAATTTTTCCTTTCTTAAGAACGCTTCATCTATAATTTATATATATATATATATATATATATATATATATATATATATATATATATATATATATATATATATATATATATATATATATATATATATATATATATATATATATATATATATATATATATATATATATATATATATATATATATATATATATATATATATACATAAATATATATATATATATACATATATATATATATATATATATATATATATATATATATATATATATATATATATATATATATATATATATATATATATATATATATATTCTCACGTATTGATTCACGGATGGAAAAATGTGATGAAACTATACTCCGGGATATCATCCGTTCGCTCGTTGAACTCCGACTGGAATCCTGCATCCGACTGGAATCCTGCAAATCCTGCATCCGACTGGAATCCTGCAGACGTTTCGCCAAAATCCCACTTGGCATCCTCAATGCTCGCGCTCCGAAAACACTTCGAACACTCAATGTTTTATTGTTTTGGAATTTGTGGTTATGTTGAAGACCGTTGTAGAATTTATGAATTCTTTTTTGAAAAATTTTGTCTACTAGATTTTGCGGGTAACAGTTTTGTTTAAGTGCGTGCCTGGATTTTTCTAACGCTTCCTTTCTATATTCAGGATCGGACAACATAATTGCCTTATCTGCCAGAACTATTACAACAGATTTTTTTGGGCAATGGGGTGGTTCGATTTAAAATGTAGGTACCTAGTAGATTTGCTTTCTTTAGTATACCAACTCGTTTTTATACTATTTTTATTGCGGTGCAAGTTCAACTCCAGTAGATGCGGCATTTGTTGTTTCCTATTACTGTTTCAATATCACCTGCAACGTATGGGAGCGGTGGTGTTTCATCGATACCGTAGGAATGCTTCGAGTGATAGTAAATCGTCCGAAGAGCTGCGTATTGGCGGTAGGCAAGCAGAAATTCCTCAGTCTCCGACTTAAGACCCGATGATCTTAGGACCTGGAGGTGCCTTCTTGGAGCTTTTGCTGTTCCGTTCTTTTAATGTGGGATTTCAGAACCTCTGGGTCAAGCTTAGTAAGTGCGTGCTGGTTATCTACACCTAATGCGAAGGTGAGACCTCAAAGGTCTGCCGTTTGACTTGCTGCTCTAAAGAGGAATGCTCCGACATTGGCAGCTTCATGACCCCTCGCGAGTCTCTAAAGTGGCATGTGGTGATTTTGCAGGCAACGCCCAAGTCAAGCCCGTCGTGCGGACACTCTAGATTCAGAAGACCTCTTCCTCCCTGATCTCGTGGAAGGAATCTTCGGGAAACGGATGAGTGGGGATGAATGCTACGATTCAGATGCATCATCTTACGCGTGCTCAGCAACTCTTCTCGTCTCCACCTCACCAGCCCCAAGGAATATAGAAGCACCGGACCGCCAGTATATTCGTAGCGGTCACTTTATTGTGAGAGTCTACTATATCTACATATACGGTTGTCTTCAAGGTGGCGCAGCATTGCTCTGTCAGACAGTTGCACGTTAAGCCCACACGCCACTCCTATGTGTCTAGAATATTCTTGGACTACCTTTACAGATTGTTGTAGGTCTCTTTGACTAGTAGCGTCAAGCTTCAAGTCATCCACGCAATGCGCTCTATTTTCCGATGGTCCACAATGATAGCGAAGAGTCTTGCGAAGGGGCACGGAGATAGGAAGCAACGAAATGCAGAAGAGCAATGGGTTCAGAGAATCGCCTTGTAATAGACCCATAAAACTTATAGGGTCTGTCGAGAACTTGCCCTTTCCAGATGATAAGAAAAATCGTGTTCTCCACAGCGACATTAGATGTAGTATGCAACGAATTAGAGTGTCGGGGACTTCAAGAATTTCCATTAGATGTATTAAATGTGTATGTGATGTTGTGTCGAAACTATCGACAGGTTATTTTTGTATTTAATTGTGTATTATTATTATTATTATTATTATTATTATTATTATTATTATTATTATTATTAGTATTAGTATTATTATTATTATTAAGGTTCAAAGGCCACAAAGAAAACATATTTTTAACAAAAATATTAAATATGAAGTATGGAGAAAAATGGTAGGTGTTTCCTCTGTTTTAATAGTTAAACCCTCGAGTAGGTCGAATTCTACGCGGCGCAATTGTTTTTAATTCCCGAACATATTATTATCGAATACCAATTAAAAATTCCAGCGCATAGCAGAGAATAAATAAATCGCGGTTAAGAATAGATGGACTGACATTTCCTTTTTGTTACGTGTTAGCGTTCGTATAGGAAATTTTATTCGAACGCCCGTTAAAGCTTTTCGTAGAACGATATTACGTATCGTTTTCGAATTCAAATTAAAATTGATCGATTCGGATGCGGACGAATACGAACGGTTTTGTTTGGCTCGAGAAGGGCCGAATACGTATACCGTGTGCCAAATAAAACGATCCGCTATACCCATAGGAGAGACGAACTTTCTTGGACTTATTGTTAATGGAACACCCTGTATATTTCGACATTTTTGGAATCCTTGCTTAAAATAATGGTCAGTTTCTTAAAAAATTGCTATTCGCATTTTGCATAGTTTAGGCAGTAATTGAGGTTATGTGTTGTTTTTTTGTTCATATTTTGATTACCCCATATAAAATTGTGTTGGGACGCTACTGATACAGGTATTGCAACGAAAATTTGACCACAGACTAAGGAGATGATGCACTACTCAATCAGTTTGACAAATGCACCTCAGCTTATACAGGCAGTCCCAAATATGTGGTGCCGTTTTGGCGAATTCAATTAACAAAATCTCAAGATTTTCAAATAATTTCGATTTCAAAATAATCTAAAATCTTCACAGCATTGTGCATTGGACTTTTCTGGTAGGATAACAAAAGTGGACATTAACCATTCATCTGAAATATATAGTATGAGTGTTTAAATATCTATTAACGTTTCGAACGTAATTCCGATCTTTTTCAAAATATTCTAATTTTGAATAAGTGACATTTATATGAATTACATATTTAAAATAAGCATAATTTATTAACGAATATATTACGCGGATTGGAATGCCATGCAAAGCAGGAACGAATGTTTTTTATTAAAATTGAATGATATATTTTGTTAAGGCCTTTTGAATCGGTTTTGTAATTAATTGATTTTTTGTTTTTTTTTATTTCTATGTTCTCTTTTTTTGGTATTAGGTTCTGTGAGTAGGATTTTAACTTGTTGAAAACTAAATGTGTGTTTGGTGTTGTGAATATATAGAACGTGAACTGAGGTGGCTTTTACTTGATGAAAATCCATTTAACAAAATAAATAAGAACTAAAAGTTCAGATTTTCACTAAATTATATATTCTTACATGACCATTGTTTCGACAACACCGTGTCTTTATCAAATGTAATATTTACAAACTACCTGCTACTATATATGCCGAAAAATGACCATAAAACCTTAATTAATGTTGTGAGAATTTACGTTCAATAAATCTAATTGATCGTTAAGCAATACATTTGAATCTCTCATTTTGTTAATCTCCATGGCTTCCAATAAATTTAATTTTCTGCTTTTGTGGCTGTATGTAAAATATCAAAATTGTCGTCAAAAATGTGTTTTTCTGTGTTTAAGTGTGTAGCATAATTAGAATCTAGACTATTGTTTTTAAACGCTGTTCTATGTTCGTTAATGAGTTTCTTGAAGGATCTACCTGTTTGTCCAATAAAAATTTTATGACATGATCGGCATTTCAACCTGTAGACACCTGATTTCTGAGATTTTGGACACTTCGTTTTATTGTTTTTTTAAAAATTTTCTTATTCTGTTGTTAATTCTGAAAGCTATTTTTAAACAACATTTTGACAAATGTTTTGAAACTTTTTCACTAGGTTCTCCTATGTACGTAATTGTTTTAAATTGTTCGTGTTCTGTATTAGGTTTCGGATAAATAGAGTGTACTGTTGTCTGGATTTGTTTTTTATTTATAATTTTATCTATAATAGACGGATTAAGTTCTTTGTTGTAATTTTCTGTTGAGAGTGGTGTATTAAGAAGCCTGTGTATAAAAGAGTGAAATGCAGCCATTTTGTGCGCATAATGGTGATTTGAGCTGTTATGTATGAATGTGTCCGTGTGTGTAGGTTTATGATAAATGGAAAAATCTAATTTGTTTTGCGTTTTCGTAATAGTTAAGTCTAAAAAATTAATAGATTTATCCTGTTCAATCTCCATAGTGAATTTTATACGATTATGTAATGAGTTAATGTAATTTAAAAAAGAATTCAATTGTTTGTCCGTTCCAACAAAGCAAGCAAAGACATCATCCACGTATCTATACCACCATAGAAAACTTTTACTTAAAGAATGTTCTAGTATGATATTTTCCAAATTATCCATAAAAATCTCGGCTAACAAAGGACTAAGTGGATTTTCCATAACCAAACCTGCCTTGGAGATGTAAATTTGTCCATTAAATTCAAAATAATTTTTTTTCCACCGGTGGGTTGACCTGTTTCCGAGTTAGGGTGAAATCTACTAAATCTATCACGTCCGTAGGTGGAATACTGGGAAATAAGTTTTGTACATCAAAAGACAATAGTGTTGCGTTAGAAGGGATTTTGATATCTTTAATTTTGTTGATTAATTCAAATAGTGTGGAGTTAGTAATTACTTCCTTGACTTGTCTTTGATATAACTCGGTAGGATCGAGTTTGATACATTGGAAAAGTTCTGGTTTAAGAAATTTGTTGGTTTTTGAAATATATTCTGGGAGATCGATAGCTATGATTATATATATATATATATATATATATATATATATATATATATATATATATATAGATAGATAGATAGATAGATAGATAGATATAGATATATCCGTTTCTCCATGGCAAACTTGGTTTCCCAAAACAAACAATATACCGACGTCAATCAATTTTTATATTTCTGTGATTTTCATTATTAGATGATAATTGAAAATCCTTTTTAATTAAAAAAATACAACGTTGTTACGTCATCATATTTATTTCTATCCAACAAAAACTGAATTATCAATTTTCAAATTTAGCCATAAACAAACATTCCACAGAAATAATGTTTAAGCGAACTTCATGGGAATTAGTATAGTTAGGTTTCATGAATAAGAATTCGTTGACACTGTATTCTTAAAGAAATCCCTAATAGCCCCTTCTCGATATTTTACATCAAAAATTAGTCCCGGTAAGCCATGACTTCAGGTTGATGTAATAAGAAGCATAAGATTTTAGTGCGTTTTTGAGAGATCTAACCAAAAAACCGTAATCAAAGATTTTACAACCCTATATTGAAACTATATAAATTTGCTACAGTTGGGTTCTAATTACTTCTGAACAAGAGTTCGTTGGCAATTTATTTATTTCTTTAAATCCCTAATAGTACTTCTCTCTTTTGTTAGATAGTCTCAGTTGGCCATGACTTTAATTTGAAGCAATAAGCAAAACAACGCTTATCAAAATCGAACCATAAACAAAGATTTTGCAATTTCTTAAGCGAGACACACTGTACATACTCAAATATACAAAATATTAGATACTAAAAAGAAGGAAAATTTTTCATTAGGGGTTCGAAATGTTCGCCATTTGCATTTTAAACACTTCTAAATAAATATATAAATATTTCATATATGAGGTCTTGAACCTCTGAAATGGTTATAGTTGGACCTTTCCTGAAAATCTTGGTGCAGTGTGTGAGGAGCAAGGTGAGGAGAGGTTCCACCAAGATATAAAACAAATGGAACGCAGATATCAAAGTCAGATTACAGTCATGGAATATACAAGAAAATCCACTAAACGGCGTTTCCGTTGTTGTTATTCAATTTATATCTTTTAATTCGGTTTTCGTTCTTGTACCAATAAAAATAATGTTCAAATCAACCGAGATTTTCGTTCATTAATTCTTTTAATGTCGATAAAAAACCTTACTTGATAGAGATAGATTATACGTAAAACTTTTGTGCACCGCTCACGTTCGCTTGCGAAAACGGGCAACGAAATTACCGGCCGAGATCCGAGCGAACGTCGCTAATTTTTCTACAGCGAGCTCCACGTTCGAGACGAAGATTTCGCATCCAGTGTCAACGATCGTAGACCAAACGCGGAAGTAATTTACCAGTTCGAACGAAACAGATTTTATACCATGTACGATCGATGACGCCGCACTTTATTGTCGTTCTTGTTATTTGTAGATAAAAATTATACCATTCCGATTTCTCCGTTTCGTTGGGACGACAAACGGCAGTATAGTACATTCGCGAATAGGCTTGACTGTAATATCATTATCCTTACCGTTTACTTTTTCCCCCTTTTCGCAATTTTCATAATAAGTAGCTGCCTCTCGTCCATTTTGTGATATTTGACGCCCGCTGTAGTGAAAACTAGAAATTCGTAGTAATTCCACAGCGTATTTTTGTTAATCAGATATTTCTTGACCCTGGTGTAGGTAGCACACTTCAATAAGCATTTGAAACAGCATTTTTTAAAATAAAAATCCTCAATATATAATAGTAAAAACAACCGATACCCTAATGCATTGTCACGTCACCATCCGGCTCAAAAATCATCGGTTATCAAGGTTATAAAACTCTCTTGTTTAGAGGACCGTAAAACTATCTTAGTCCGAGTCACTGAACCCAGAATTAAAACATTTTATCTTTGCCGTTCCCTCTAATAATTTCCACACTAAAGATATTAAGCGTTCCATCGCAAAATGCACTTCACCACAACCTTCCAATAGTACTGATGCCGAAAACAATCCCACACTTGTCACTGTTGTCCTTCCTTACATTCAAAACATCACTGACCACATATCAAAAGTTCTAAAGAAATATAACGTCTAAACCAAATTTACACCACATTGGAGAGACCGGACGAAAAATATCAAAGAATACATAACGTAACAATTTATTACGTTCCATTTCAATACATTTCTACATAGTATCATTATTAATATACAAAATATATATATATATATATATATATATATATATATATATATATATATATATATATATATATATATATATATATATATATATATATATATATATATATATATATGGGGTTTGTTACAGCTTGCGCCGTTTTCTCTCTCTCAACCAGACTCTCCATTCATCTTTGTCATTCCAATCTCCGTCTTCCAACCCCCTTTCCTCCATGGCTTCATCTATTTCATCCCTCCACGATCTTCTGGGTCTTCCTCTCTTTCTACGTCCCATAGGGCTCCACTCTGTGATTTTCTTTATCCACCGTCTATCGTCACTTCGTCTGACATGACCATACCATTTAAGCTGTTTTTCTGCTATTGTAGTTAATAAGTCTTTTTCTACATTCATTTGCCTCTTGATTTCTGCGTTACGTATTCTATCCATGCGTGTTCGTTGGCAACACCTTCTCCAATATTCCATTTCGACGGCGGTTACTTTAGATTTGTTCTTTTTGTTCAATAGCCAGGTTTCTGCTCCGTATGTAATTATACTTTCTACTATTGTCTTAAATATTGTTGTTTTTATTTTCTTTGTTAATTTCTTGTTCCATATAATGGAGTTCAGTTGTTTTATACATGTTCTACCCTGACCTAGTCTAGATTTAATTTCTTCCTCTGTTGATCCATCTTTTGTTATTATACACCCTAAGTATTTAAATTTGTCTGTTGCTTTTACGGTTGTGTTTTCATCTATTTCTAAATCTTCGATTTCCCCTTCTTTTGTTGTTAGATATTCTGTCTTTTCGAAGTTTATTTCCAAACCTACCTTCTCATATTCCTCTTTCAGCTTTCTGAGCATGTAACTCAAGTCGTCTTCATCCTGAGCTATGACCACCTGGTCGTCGGCAAAGCTTAGGGTGTATAAGTGGTCGTCGCGTACTGGGACTCCCATACCTTGACATTTTCTTTTCCATTGTGTTAGCATCCTCTCAAGATAGATTTTAAACAACGTTGTTGATGTAGGGCATCCTTGTAGTAGGCCCTTTGATGTTGTGAATCGATTTGTGTACCTATTACCTATTTTAACCGACAACTCGTTGTTCTTGTACATTGTATCTACGGCTTTTATTAGTTCTCTTTCTATCCCAATATCTTCCATTGCTTTCCAAAGTTGTTGTCTGGGTATAGAGTCATAAGCTTTTCTTATATCTATGAATGCTAAATGGATGTCTCTGTTTTTAGCTTTTTTCTTTTCGATAGTCTGCCTTACCGTATATATCTGATCAACACATGACTTCCCTGCCGTGGAACCGGCTTGATCTTCACCTATTTTCCCTATTATCTGGTCTTCTATTTTGTTTTTGATTATCTTTCCATATAGTCTTCCCATGCTTGATATAATGCTAATTCCTCTGTAGTTGGTACACTTCCTACGATCCCCCTTCTTGAAAATAGAGCTTATATATGCCGTATTCCACTCCCTTGGTAACGTTTCTCCATTTATTGCTCTTTCAAACATGTTTTTCAATATTCTGAATTCAAAATATTAACATAATAATAATCAGTATCAGTTACTTAAAAAATTGCTTCTGCAATGCTCTACAAAAAAGACCATTTTTCAAAAACCGTTTTGCAAGACCGAAAAATTCTTGAACCAATTTTGACAATTTTTCAAAAATATACAGGGTGCGCCACAAATTCAAAAAAACTGAAAAATGGATCTCCCTATTATTGAAAATTATATATATATATAGCCTCTATTTCGAACATTGTTGGAATTATATACAGGGTACGTCGTTCGTGGGCAAAAAATTCTAATTGATAATAAAAATTTCCGCTTTTGTGGCTGAATTAATGACGATAAATGAAAAACCTTTAAAGGTGTGATAATTTGATATGAGCAGTATCGTAAACTGTGTCGACAGAGAGTTTAAGGTTCCGTCTATAATACAGGGCGCGCGAGATATTCGAAAAAATATATTTTTAAATTGGAATTACCAATACAAATTTTAATACTTACCGAAGTTTGCCGTAACTTTGAAGTTCGACGAGATGTGAACGACACTTTATGCAGGGTGTATTCAGAATAAAATTACATCGATTTTGCGATCCGCAGGAGCACAATAGAAAAACAATGCGTCCCCTTTTTAAAATGAAATGCTGATTCGGGCTACTTGCCACGAACTTGCCCTGCCCAGCGACGATTTTTCGAAGGCAAACTCCTTGTAACAGTAGTGTAAGAATATTAATAATATGGCAGTCCTATCAGGATGATAGTTGTTATGGACAGTTTGATGTTAAAAATAGTCCAATCGTAAGCGTGAATCGGCCGGAAATCCACGCAGATAACCCGACGATCGTGATAAACTCGTAAGCAATCAAGAATGTAACACATCTTTCGAGAAAACACTGCGGTGTCTTACGAAACGTAAACAGTGACAATTAATTTTTCCAAAAAGCATATTTTTCAAAGTCGTTACTCATCGTCACGCGTTTTCCTCCGACGCCTGATAACATCCCTGATTATAATAAACAATATATTTATAGTTTCTAACCTAATTCCTATTGAGGCAGGCATTTTTTCTGTCGTAAGCGTACGTTAAATCGAATACAAACAGCTAACCGCCATAATTCCAGTCCCGTCGTAATTACATGCAATTATTTATAGAAATTATCAGTCGTAAAGTGCGATAATAAAAAACCGTTAGGAAAATAATATAATTATTTATATCGGTCGGTGCGCAAAAACAGCGCCATATTAAAGGAAATCGTATTTGTTGTTGACATATTGTGTCCGTAAAAGGTGGGGAAAACATCGTCATTGCCAAATAAGAGAATCTGGCACAGATTTTAGTTACATTCACGCCTTTTGCACAATATCGAGATACGTAGGCAACCAACTTTACACCAAGAGTTTACAGTTGGCCATTATTTTTGAAATCGAGTTGTTCCCAGATAAAAAAAATAGAAAGAAAAAATGTCTGTGTTATTGTCAGAATATGAGTGAATAAGCGTAGAAAATATATTGGAATGTATATGGCGTTTTGGTTGGTTAGCTACACCATTCCATTAGAAAGTGGGAATTTTCTCTTAAAACAGGGTGAATAATTTGATCTTCATTAAAGAACATGAGATACGTAGGGAAGATAAATCACTACTGGAACTTTAGTAAACTAAAATTTACAGAGCTAGGGAGGTACGGAGAAAATATGACAGTTGCCGTTTTGGTTGGTTAGCTACACCATTCCATTAGAAAGTGAAAATTTTGTTCCAGTCTGCAGTTAGTTTGATACACTAGTCTCTAAAAACAGGGTAAACCATTTTATTTTCATAAAAGAACATGCCGTAAGTAGGGAAGATACTACGGGAACTTTAGCAAACTGACAGAGCTAGGGAGGTTCTACATGTTAGTCTTTACTTCCAGGAAGCATGGTATGTTTTACTTATCGCAGCTTTTCTGTATAATGTAGCTGACACGAACAATGCTTTCAATAAGAGATCTAGATACTAACTGGATAAAATAAAAATAAATAAATTTTATTTGTCCTGATAATCTCGGTAGTTCAAGAGTTTTTCGATTTAATACAGATAGCATAGGGCGTGGCTTTATACCATAGATTAGCAACTTAGAAAAGTATGGGCTGTTCATAGATATAAGAAAGTGACCAATTGCTTTTGAATGGGTGGTCCTTAATATACAATGCAACAAGATTATTACCTAAGGTTTCGGAATTTAAATTCAGGTAACATTGTGGTCCGTAATAGAAAATAATTTTATACCTACCCGTATTTAATATTCTTTGGTTTGCTATACTACTTAGTTTAAGTTTATTAGTAATCATTCTTATTTCGTGTGTAATACAGCGTGTGTTGAATCGTGTGCGAATTATGCAAAATATGTGCGAGTCTAGTATATCTCAGGAGATGCTATACTAAATACTATTCTATTGAGACTAAGGAAGTTATAAACAATGTTTATTTGACTCTCATTGAACGTGGTGCCAGCAAGCAAGCATCTTTAGAAGAAAGGGCCACATTGACGAAAATTCCAACATCAACTGTATGGAAAATTGTGAATAATCCCATTTCAGCGAGGAAAAAAAGAAACGATGCTGACATTTTCTCGAGTGTAGATGAAAGTGATCCAGATATACGGCTTAAAAATTAATAGTTATACGAGGAACAAAGCGTGCCTACGTTAGATATCTTAATTACGAGGCTTGAAAAAGATGAAACCGGTGTTAAATGTGGCAGAAATACCTTATGGAAGTGTATTCAACACATGGGTTTTAGATTTTAAAAAATTGATAAAAGGCAAGTTTTAATGGAATATTTTAGAATTCGGAAATGGCGACTGGAATATCTAGAGAAAATTATGATTTATAGAGAACAACAAAGGCCAATTATTTACTTGAATGAAACCTGATTCGACACTTATGATACCCCGGAAAAGGGTTGGGTTGCCCCAACTGATAAGTGTAAAACAAACGCGCAAAGGAAAAGAGGAAATATTAAAGATTTTTCTCTGGATTACCATTACCACTAGTTACAAACATTCCTCCTAATAGCGTAATTGTAATGGACAATGCAAGTTATCACAGTAGACAGTTGACTAAAACCCCTTCCTCATGTGACACAAAAGCAACAATCCAAAACTACATGTATAATAACGACATTTATTTTCAGGAAGATTATACCAAAAAGCAATTAATTGAGGTTCTACAAAGTTTGAACCTACAAAAGGAATACGTCTGTGTTAATTATGCAAAAAATCTAGGGCATACACCTTACCACTGTAAATTTAATCCCATTTAACCTGTTTGGCACCAACTGAAATCTGACATTCGTCGTAACAATGTTTTTTCTCGTGTTAACTCCAATGTCCTCAAACTCATAGAAACCGAAGTTTTTAACGTCCCTCAAGAAAGTTGGGCAAATTCTGTTAAACATATAGAAAAAGCAGAACAATCGTATATCCATATTGCCAATAAGAAACATCAAATAATAATTAGAACAGGCAATGATAGCGGTAGTGATATGGATATATGATGTGAATAATTTTAAGTAATTTAAGTAGGTAATAAAAATAATTTGTAATTTTATTTTAGATTTAAACATAAATACACACATAAATAAGTAAATATTGTTTAGTATCTTTCGTAACAAAACCCAAATAATTAAATTCTAAGCGAAGTACGTGGTAAGTAAGTGGTTGGACACAGATCCAATTCCTGTGCTCGATGGCGGATGGACTCATTCGGGTCTTCCTCAATGCTAAGCTCTATAGCAGCAATAGTTTCTTCTGTACGCACCGTACGGCCTCTCTAGGGATGCGAGTTATCAATAAGAGTAACCGTGGTGCGAAAACGTTCCATGGTTAATCGAATTAACTGCTCTGATGGCTGATTTTGTCGACGATAAAATGGACGTAGTGCGCGATACGTATTCCGCACAGAACCATTATTTTCGAAATAAAATTGCACTATTTGCAAGCGTTGTTCAGGCAGTCTATTCACGATGAATTGCCAAACTGATCTGAGAATAAATCACTTGACAGCTGTTAAATCGGTCGCCATCTTGATCAGTAATGCCAACTTAAAATTCTATACATCGAAAAAAAAAACACCCATTATAATGGCTTGATCACAGCTGTTCTAAATTGATTTAGAAAAATTCCATATTTGAAACTGTTGTTTAATAAATGACTAAAAACATTGTTAATATAGGACATTGATAATTTAACTACGCTTGTAGGTATTTCGTCATAACCACTACTACGCTTATTCTTTACTTTATTAGCTATTTCAGTAACTTCATCTGGTGACGCAGGTCTGAGGAACATTATTTGGTTGTTAACTGGTATTTTACAACTGAATTGTTTGATTAGATCTGGTATAATTGATAATAAATACTCATTATAACGATTTGCTACTTCCGTAGGGCCACCTTGCACCTGAAGAGTACTGTTGTTGTTTTTATGCAAAATGGCCACATACATTTTGTTTTATTATCCGAACATCCAATCTTCTGGCTGTATTCTTCAGCTCTGGATGTTTTTCAGAGTTTGTCATATTCTTTTTTTGTTTGGTTAGTTATATAGTTATTGTTATATATTGTATATTGTTTGGTATAGTATATAACTTATATTTACGTCTCTTATGAATAACCAACGGATTAAATTGATCAGGGCGCGATTTACAGCTATAATCTCAATACCAATATCAAGAGTTGTTTCTCATGCGATAAGAAAATCGTACATCATCCGTTTATCAGTGAACGGCATTATTTTTACATAAGGCACGCCCAAAAGCTCCCTCGGCGAACTAGTGCTAAAGTGAGAGCTGGGAAGGTGAGGAATAATAATCTTTTGCGGCCCGCCTTTATGAATTTTAATAAGCTCCGAGCTTAACCGTTAATTCTGGTAGACTTTATGGTTTGACGCTCCTGAATTTTTTAATTAGCCGATTACGATATCAGGCCATACGGCGCGTACGAGGTAACGGTGGTGAGATTCTTATTTTTGAAACATCCAACAACCTTAAATTCTAAATACTGCTATATGTGAAAACCATTTTTCCTGAACACATCATAATAATAATAAGAAGAAGAATAAGAAATTGCCTTTATTATAACAAAAAGAAAACAATATACAATATTAATACCTTTCAACGAAAAGGTAAACAGACAGCTCAAAAGCGGCGCAGTCTAGCTTTAAATAGCTACTTTACTGAACCGCTAAAGAACAATTTATATAATTAATAGATTGCGCACTATTTATTGAAATAAAAAATGGATGAACAACAAATAAAATATGAAAAAGACCTGCCAAATCGGAAGAACAAGAGTGTTGACTCTACTACACATTATAGAAAATGCAACTGAAGATAAGCAATTTGATAACTCAATATAATCCCTTGCTAATAACACATTATTTTTTAAATGAATATAAATTTAAGTTACTGAATTCCTGTGACAAAGAATTATAAATAAATAAAGATCTACGAAACAAGGCACTCTGATGATGTGGCATCGTTAGTGTGTACCTGTATCTTACGTTCACAGAATGAATGATACTCCTAGGATTAAGCCGCTCTCTCAGCAAAGTGGGTGAATCCGAGGTTATGGATAATTTTCATAACGAATACGCTGAAATGAAAAGCTCTTCTTTTGCAAGCAGATACCTGGTTATATTTTCGAAGACCCTTAATAAAACGAACACAAGCATTCTGCAACCTTTGAATGTGGCACTTAAACTTGTTATCAATAAAAAAACATACACTACGTCACAGTAGTTGGAATGTGAGAGAACAAGTGACTCACATAATTGTTTCCTTAGTCTAAAATTTAAAATATGTCTGTTACTATATAAGGTTTTTAGTGAGAAATATGCCTTTTGAAAGATATTTTTTAAATATTCACGAAATCTTAGATCACAATCTATAATCACCCCCAAATTTTTTGCCGAATCGACAACGGAAAATTTAATATTATCTAACATTATATTAATATTTTAAGTTTAAGCAGCTTAACTTTATTTTTATTTCCAAATATCATTAAATGTGATTTTGATGGGTTTAGCTTTAAATTATGGAAGCGAGTTAATCCTGTTGATTTATAAATACCTCTGCAGCCATGCTACTATTAAAATTAAAACAGCAATACAATTGAGTAACATCGGCATATGCCGGAACTTTGCAAAAATTTAAAGATTTTAAAATGTCAGAAGTGTAAATCAAAAAAAATAACGGCCCCAAAATGATACCTTGCGGCACCCCAGAGAAAATTTCAATTTCTTTCGAATATCTGCCATCACATTTCTCATACACTCTCAATTGTATGATGTCTCGCATTTAGTAACATTTCCGGATTGTCTCTTAACTGATTGATTGTCTCTGAAATCCTTCCCACGACATTATTACAAGGAGTTCTGTGCACGTGATTTTTTATGCGTCTCCAAAAGAAAAAATCCATTAAAGTTAAGTCGGGGCTGTTGGCTGGCCAATCTATAGTTTCGCCGTTCAATATCCAAATCCTGGGATATTCCATGAATTATGTCACGACTCATCCCTACACCCATAGGAAGAAGATGCTCAGCCAGATTTTGCCGCGTCAGCTTTTAATCATATAAAACTGTTGTTGCGCTTATTTGTTGGTTAGTCAGTTGAATACGCTCTTGCGGTAAACAATTAATTTTGTAGTTTTGAAAAATAAAGTTTTTTTAAAAAGCGACTTTCGGTTTCCTGTTAGAAAAGTGGCGCAGTCAGTAGGATATTCCGAAGTTTGTCGAATCGATCGGTAGACTTTTCGTATCTACGATTTATCGGAATATTGGAACTTGTTGAGTGACTGGTGTAGGTGTTTAAGAAGATTTATCGAAAACCTGTCGGAGACATTTCATCAGCAGCTCATCGGAAATTGGTTCTCAAATCGTTCCGGTTTCGCAAGGAGGCAGAAATTTGGTAGGACCACATCGCCAACCTGAGAGACTGTCCCTTATAGAAAATGACCAGAGTCGCATTGTTTTTATGTAAGTGCAATTTTTAATGTCCGTAGAAGACTTAGCCGATATTTTATCTGATTTAAAAATCGTTTCAACTGACTCACATAGTAGTAGTAATCAAAATATTTCTATCGAAAACAGTATAAGAAATAATTTATATACAGATATGGCTAATAATTTTAAACCAGAATATTTAAACTGTGTACCTACTTTTGATGGGAACGCTAATGATTTAAATAGATATCTTGCTACTTGTGATAGCCTTATAACTGCTTTTTACGATCAAACTAATCCAAATAAATTTGAAAATATTTACTTAATTAATTGCCTTATTGGAAAATTAGTTGGCACAGCCAAAGTAGTAGTAAATATACAGAATGTTTCGACTTGGGAAGATCTAAAAGTCACTCTTGTAAGAAATTTCGCGGATCAACGTGATGAGGCTTGCCTCAACCGTGATTTAGTTATGCTACGGCAGCAACCTAACGAATCACCCAACCAATTTTATGATAAAGTATTATATATTCTAAATCTTCTTTGTTCGTACGTTGATAACCATGAACAGACGAACGCTGCGAAAGTTCTTAAAAGGAAGTTATATACAGACCTTGCCTTAAAAACATTTTTATCAGCGCTTAAAGAGCCTCTAGGTACGAATATACGTTGTATGCGTCCATCAAGTCTTGCTGAAGCTTTGCAGTTCGTCAATGACGAATACAACAATCAATACTTTCAAAATTACTCTAAAACACCTAAACCGCCGATACAAAATGTAAGACCTTCAAACCAAATACTACAAGACTCTTTTGTAAGACCAAATTTTAAGCCAAACGTTCTATATAATTTTAATAGTCAAACGCCAAATAATCTCTTTAGAAGTCAACATTATTTTCCCTCGCAACCGATAAACATACAACCTAACCCGCAACAACCGAAGCACTTTACAAACTCACAAGTTTTCGGGAAACCCCAAAATCAAAATGTTTTCCGCCCTAATCAAAATAAACTGTTGCCAAAACCTACTCCAATGAGTATCACCACAAAAAATACTAGCAATAGTTTTAGAAACCCGTCAAATAACTTTAACCAACCCTCTAATTCAAGAACAGACTATTTTAAATCTTTTCCACAACAACCTAGGAACTTCACCTTTGAAGAATTGCATAACACCGAACAATATGGCGAAAACCCTGAAAAATTTTGCGAATATGTAGAACAAGAAACCGAAAACAATGACCCACCTTACACATTTGACCAAGACCACAATTTTCAAATTGAACAAGAAACAGAACAAAATTTTTCGAAACCGCCTCTACAAGACGACAATCCATAGACGATCGCGTATTTTGCCTTAACAATATAAACATTAGTAAATTACCTTATATCGTACTACCCGAACATAACCTTAAGTTTCTCATTGACTGTGGCTCATCAAGATCTTTTATCTCACCTGAATTAGCATTTAAGTATTACTCGAAAAATATAAAAGAAGATCCATTTATAGTGGCAAGAGGAAATCAGGTTTCAGCACATAAATATAGCACATTGTTACCCTCTTCCAAAATATTTAAATTGCCTAAGCAAAATAATTTAAAATTCTTTTTATTTAAATTTCATGACGTATTTGATGGATTAATTGGTGTAGATAATCTCCAATTTTTAAAAATAAATCTAGACTTTGCTAGTGGTTATTTATACACCCCATATACTAAAATTAAACTACTCTATCGAAACACAAACAAAAATCTTAATCAAATCAATATCAGCCCTCGATGCGAACAAATTATCAAAATTAAAACATCTATAAAAAACGGTGAAATTATTATTCCCTATCAAAAAATTGGAAATTGTGAAATCCCCGAAAGTTTATCTATTTCGAAAAATGGTATAGCCTTGACCAGTATTTTAAATAACTCGACAGAAGAAGTTACCATCGATTTTTCTGAACCGTTAGTTGTAGAAAAATCTAACAGGGAATTCTTACAACAAATCGACCTAAATAATATTTGCGAATTTTCCTATAATCACGAACCAAAATTTGATATCTCTGAAACAATCCGTAGTGAGCATATGAATAATGAAGAAAAGTCGGAAATATTGAAACTCTGTAAAGAATACTCTGATATTTTCTACAATGAAAACACACCTTTAACTTTCACAAATGAAATAAAGCACGACATTCGAACATCAGATGAAACACCTATATACACAAAAACCTATAGATATCCGTACATACATAAAGCAGAAGTTGCGCGTCAAATTAAAAAAATGCTCGATCAAAAAATAATAAGGCCCAGTAATTCTCCTTGGTCATCCCCTATTTGGATTGTGCCTAAAAAATTGGACGCGAGTGGAACCAGAAAATGGCGTATATGTGTGGACTATCGCAAACTTAATGAAAAAACTATTGACGATAAGTATCCTTTGCCAAATATAACCGATTTGTTGGACAAATTGGGTAAATGTCAATATTTTTCTACATTAGATCTCGCCAGCGGATTTCACCAAATCCAAATGAGTGAAAAAGATGTGCCAAAAACAGCTTTTAATTGCGATCAAGGGCATTATGAATATCTGAGAATGCCTTTCGGGCTCAAAAATGCACCTGCAACCTTCCAGCGCGTAATGGACAACGTATTGCGCGGGCTCCAAAACGAACGGTGTGCGGTTTATTTAGACGACATTATTATTTATTCGACATCATTACAAGAACATGTAGAAAAATTACGCGATGTTTTCCAAAGACTCCGAGAAGCGAATTTTAAAATACAGTTGGACAAGTCCGAGTTTTTGCGTAAGGAAGTGGCCTATCTCGGTCATGTAGTTACCCCCTCAGGCGTTCAACCAAATCCCGACAAAATAAAAGCTATTAAGAACTATCCTATTCCTAAAACAACAAAAGAAATTAAAGGTTTTCTAGGTCTCCTAGGTTACTACCGCAGATTTATTAATAATTTCGCTAAGTTAACTAAACCGTTAACAAAATGCTTAAAAAAGGGTGCAAATATTGATCATAATAATGAATTCATTAAGTGTTTCGAAACTTGTAAAAATCTTCTAATAAACCAACCAATTTTACAGTATCCTGATTTCTCGAAGCCGTTTAATTTAACAACCGATGCGAGTAATGTCGCTTTAGGCGCTGTACTTTCACAGGGTCCAATCGGAGCTGATTTACCCGTAGCTTACGCCTCACGCACATTAAACGATAGCGAAACCAATTATTCAACTATCGAAAAAGAGCTTCTGTGTATAGTTTGGGCAACCAAATATTTTCGGCCCTACCTTTTTGGCAGACAGTTTAATATCATTACGGATCACAAGCCCCTCCAATGGCTATTTTCACTAAAAGATCCTAATTCAAAATTATTGCGCTGGCGTATAAAACTAGAAGAATTCAATTATAAAATATTTTACAAGAAGGGTAAGCTCAACACAAATGCGGACGCGTTATCGCGTATCGAAATACATACTAACGAAACAAACGATAGTTTTAATCTAAATCAGTACATGGACGATTTTAATAAAAGCCTCGAAAATAATCAAGTTCCGCCGGACATTAACGACGTTCCAAATAATAATGCCGAAACGTCTTATACAGAAACGAATAAAAATGACCTTGACCTAGACAACATTTCTATGATTGCGCTGCCTGACACCGACAACGCTACCAATGTCCCAGACGATGACAATATTACTATACATACGAACGCAGATCAACATCCCGCTGTAGGTATCACGATAACAGAAAGCCCAGTTAATTACGGCGCACATCAAATCATAATTAAGTCGGTATTACATTCCCCAATGAAACCTAAAACGATAATATTATTCGGGAAGAAAAAACGCCATACAATTCAAATATCTCAAAATAATTTCGAAAAAGATATCTTAGAGTTCGTCAAAGACTACATCATACCCGACGTTCAATACCATCTCTATTTTGAAAATCCCGAAATATACGAACCTTTTACAGAAGTAGTTCGTAAATATTTTAAATGGCCATCTTTAAAATTAAAACGCTGTACATCAAAACTTGTCGACATTACCAATAAAGACGACATACAAGACATAATTAAAAACTACCACGAAGGAAAATCGAACCACAGAGGTATCGAGGAAACGGAACAAAAAATTAAAAGTAAATATTATTGGCCATATTTAAAAAACTCAATACAAACATATATCAACACTTGCGAAATCTGCCAACAAAGTAAGTATGAGCGGCACCCAGTCAAGGTAAAAATGAATGTTACCCCTACCGCGAGTAGACCTTTCGAAATTATTCATATGGACGTTTTTACTGTCGAAAAATCAAAATTTCTAACCATCATTGATAGCTTTTCAAAATACGCGCAAGCCTATCCTATCGAATCCGCAGAATCTGTCGAAGTTGCAGATTGTTTATTAAAATTCTTTTCCCATCACTCAGTCCCTAAACAGGTAATTGTCGATAACGGTCGTGAATTTAGAAATTTGTTAATAACGGAATTGCTTAACTTGCATAAGATAAAACTCCATTTTATAAGCCCTCATCATCCTGATTCAAATGGTATAGTCGAAAGGTTACATTCAACATTACTAGAACATTTTCGCCTCTTAAATACCCAAGGATTCTTAAAATCACCGGCACACTTAAAAATGATATATGCTATTTTAGCATATAACCACTCCATACATTCAGTAACAAAACTTAAGCCAATTGACATAATTAACGGGCATATCTCCGACGATAGTCCCTTCGATATTAATATTGATCAAATATTGATTAATAATTATGTCGATGACCATAAAGAAAGGACCAAAATTTTGTATTCAAATTTAAACAAAAAAATAATCCAAAATAAAGAAATTGTAATAGAAAACTTGAATAAAAATCGCGACAATCCTGAAATATTTCAACCACAGCAAATGGTGTATGTGAAAAAACACATAAGACAAAAAACTGCGAACGAATTTCAAAAACCTACTGTCATCACTAAATTAGATTCCGCTCATAAAACAGTTTCCACGGGAACGGAAGAAAAGATTCATATGAATAACTTAAAACGTCCCAGAAAGAAAAATTACACCTTTAGTAATTAAATACTTTATTATTTTAGATTCCCAGCAATTGTCACGTGCTTCCAAGAAAGCAGCCACATTGCAGTAAGAAACTTGAATACGAACCCCGGCATGATTCTTTTGAAACTAGGGTCTGCAAAAATTCAAGATTCGGCTTTTAATTTAATATATTATTACGATCTTAATCAAATAGTTTTAGAAGTAGATAAGTTAAAAATTAAGTCAACCATTTTAGCGAAAACTATAGAATCCAATCCTGAATATAAAAATGCAAGTATTAATCATTTTAAACTCCTTTTTCTAATAAAAGAAAAAGTAGAAATAAAATTAAAAGAACTAGTTCCCGATATTCAAAGGTCCAAAAGAGGTTTGATTAACGGTCTAGGTTCAATATTTAAATCAATTAGTGGCAATTTAGATTCTTCTGACGGCGAACGTTATGACGCCATTATTAAAATCCTTGAGCAGAATCAAGAAAAATTGGCAAATAGCATAGCTCAGCAAAACTCGGTTTCTATTAATTTGATAACACAATTTAACACAACAATTCGCAAAATAGCTACTAACGAAAAAATCTTAGAAAATAAAATTAATGAAATAATAATTTTTATTAAGGGTACAGAAGGTCATTCACTCTTTATCGTAGATTACTTGAATCAATTAATAAGCCTTTATGAAATAATATACTCAGTGTTACAGGACATTGAAAATTCAATCTCTTTTGCAAGGCTAAATACAGTACATCCAAGTATAATAAAAGCAAGCGATCTATTTGAAGAACTCCTTAGAGTAGAAAAGTACTTAAATAAAAGACAGTTTCCATTAACAGTAACTCCGGAAAATATCCTTAAATTTCAAAATTTAATCGATATCGAATGTTACATTAACCATAAGAAAATAACATATATTTTAAAGGTCCCGACTACTCAAATCGACATTTTTGATTATTTTCATCTGTATTCAATACCTATTTTTAATGGGAGTCAGTTTAAAGCGATAGTTCCGCGAAATAAATTCTTGTTAAAAACCAAATTGCACTACACATTTAAAAGCGACCCCTGCAAAAAGATTCTACCACAATATTATATCTGCGGAGAAGCCAACCTACAAGAAATCGCTAGAAATAATCCCTGCGAAGTTCAGCTACTTGAAGCTGGTAACACCTCTACATGTCAACAAACTCAAATTACAGTCACTAAGCCAAAATTCCAACGTATGGAAGGTTCCAATCAGTTTATTGGTATCTTCCCTCGCAAAGAAGAAATCAAGTTGGTCTGCAATTATAAAGAAGAGACTCTCATCCTGACTGGTACATATTTGTTTGACGTACCAATCGACTGTAAGGTATCGTCTAGCCAAGGAGTATTCGTAAGCGAAAAATCAACCAGTACTAGCCAGTCGATACTTCTATCCAAATTTGGTGATGTCATTAACCAATTACCAGTTCAGCCAGATGTTAACATCGAGCTCCACGACGTCAAGTTGGACGAGCTGCATACAATAAGGGCCCAAATCCTGCAGAAACAACCAGAAATCTCCGCTATAAGTCCTTTCGTCGAGTCTCCAAACTTATGGACCTTATCGATTTACGGGATAATAATTATCGCCTGCTGCTACGCTTGCTATAAGAAGTTCCTCAACATTAGGAATATCAAAAAAGCCGAAAGAAGACCAGAACCAGTTATCGAGCTAGCCAATGTTCAACTTCCACGCTAACCCTTGAAGTTGAATCTAAGGAGGGAGGAATTATGTCACGACTCATCCCTACACCCATAGGAAGAAGATGCTCAGCCAGATTTTGCCGCGTCAGCTTTTAATCATATAAAACTGTTGTTGCGCTTATTTGTTGGTTAGTCAGTTGAATACGCTCTTGCGGTAAACAATTAATTTTGTAGTTTTGAAAAATAAAGTTTTTTTAAAAAGCGACTTTCGGTTTCCTGTTAGAAAAGTCATGTTAAGAAAATTTTTGACTTGCACAATCTTTTATATATTGTTCTGTTTGGTGCGCTAAGAGTTGCAAATAATGAGCTACTGTTAACTTTTGATGCGTGTAGTAAACGTCCATAGTCCACAAAATGTTTTTCAAAAAATTATTATTCTCAAACAAAACCGCATCCTCCTTTGACATTGTTCCGCACTTAGTTTTTTACTAAGTTAATAGACAGTAATTAAAAGAATCTCAGAAAATTTTGCATACGTTTCTTTTAAACAAATATAGGATTAATGTTAAGTTAAGTTCAATTTATTTTAAAGTAATATATACACGGTGTTTCATTTTTATTTTTCATTTTTGAATTCTATACAACATTTTAGACATATTTTGTATTTATTCTCCTATATCTAAGTAAAACATTTTTGACATTTTGCTTTTTTTTGCGAGAAATGACGATTGCAAGACGTAAAATATCTGCGAATGTCTTCATTCGGAAGCATTTATTGTTTCACTCGAGTAGGTTTTGTTGTAGACAAAGGAGTATAATAACGGATTTCATAAAAAATTTCCATACATATTAATACAGGGTACGCGAAAAGTAAGATTAAAAATGAAATTAAAAAACCTGCCAAAAAACTTTTTTTTGCATGGAAATAGGTAGTTTTATAATCTTGCCGTATTTTAAAGATTTGCAGAAATTAGAACATTGTTAATATAGGACACTGATAATTTAACTACGCTTGTAGGTATTTCGTCATAACCACTACTATGCTTATTCTTTACTTTATTAGCTATTCCAGTAACTTCATCTGGTGACACCGGTCTATTTGCAAACCAAACTGAGAATAAATCATTTGACAGTAATGCCAACTTAAAGTTCTATAAATCGAAAAAAAAAACACCCATTACAATAACTGTGTTTGTTTGAACAAGGAAGATACGGACTTGTTCACCTTAAGCCTACATTTGTTTCAAAGAAACTCACACAAAATTTTCTAAGATTCTTTTAATTACTGCCTATTAGCTTAGGACTTCTATTGTGTTGCCGACCATGCATAATCTTATGTTCAATATGCGTTTATCCTCTAACTAGGAATCCTTTAGGTTTATAAATAAATAAATAAATAGCTTTTTTTAAACCGTCTGCGTATTCTTCTTTGTCACATTGTTTGTAGCGTCGATATCGCGGCGAACGTTGTTTCCGTGGCTTTTGAGCGATTCTAATCTATTATTCACGCTTTCGCAGAACGAAATCTATCCGAATCGTAAGCCAGAAAATAAAATGACGAATGGTTTTTATCTGCACTTGCAGGCGCGTCGACGACCGGGGCCACTTGCTCGTAAATTAGACGATAAATTAACTCTACGAATATAACGAATTATATTTTACTACTTTCCTTAATAAACGTTCACTTAATAAACCTAGATTAAGGCGAAGTTCAAATTTCGAGCGTCATGCGAGAGGTCTCTCTGGCTTTTCCGTTACTATTTCATTGAGGTGGTTGCCGCTATAAGACTATAAGAGAGCGAAACCTAAAGTATTAAAAAAAAAACCTCTTCTCTGCACGGTCATAGCAATATCGTTAATATGACAGCATGCAGACAAATCATATCTGCCTATAAATGAATACAAATATCATTATTTTTTAATGAAATCCGTGGAGTGCCACTGACTATCTATGAACAAATAATGTGTCGGTTAATTAGTTAATTAATTCGAGAACTTTTTTGTGGCAACCAACTAAAAAATAGATTTTTGTAAAGCGTACTATTTTTTTGGGCTGCCCTGTGTTGAATCATGTAAAGTAAACTTTTTTTTAGTTGAAGACGTTGCTCTTTCTACATTTCCAGATTAAAAGTTTCAGGTAAAAAATCTAATGTCCCTCCGTTCCCATAGTGTATACAGGGTGTTTTTTAATTGAATGTCAACAATTAAGGAGGCGATTTTTTGGGCCCATTTTAGAAAGAAAACTTCATATGAACATATGTCCTAAATGTCCCAACTTTTCAGATACAGGGTGGAAAATTTTTCAAAAATAAAATATATTTTTTTTAATATCTATAACACCTCTTTAGATATTTTAACGAATCGGAAAGTGATCAGAAATGCTTCTTACGTCTCAGTGACTTAGTTTACTTGTGTACGACATCAGCACGTCCCGAATTCTTAGTTTCCAAAGGATGAACTATATGAAACTTATAATGTATATATAATGAACATTAATATATACAATTCCTATAGATATTTTGATAAAATTTGGTACACATGTATTATGTATCAAGAGGCATTGTTTAGTGTACCATAATTTTTTTAAAATACACCAGTGGCGGGCGTACGGAAAGACATTGTTGGTGCGCCACTGATTTGTCTTAAAATAACAATTAATCTTACAATCTCCAATTATTTCGCAAGAAATTTTGTTTCTTAGTTCTGAACTTTTTGAAAAAAGTAGAACCTACAAAGTAGATAAGTGTCCTCCACCTTGAAGGATATATGCCGTGCATTCTTTGGAATATACCCCCGGTGTAATTAACATTTTATTCAAAATACCTATCATTACTTCGATTTTCTTTTTATTCCTGTCCTCTTGTGTCTTTATTATCCAGAAAGCAAGAAATTGAACAATGTAATCATGACAAATTAATCATGAAAGTTTAAAAATAGAAAAATAAAAATAAAAAATACTATCTAATTGTTTGATTTCCTAATACGTAATATCTCAATTAAAGATATCACACAAAGAGTTCCAGAATAATTTAACCACTAATGGAAGTTTAAAAATAGACAAAAAATATAATCACGAAAATCAATTTCGAATACCTATTATTACTTCTATTTTTTAATTCTTATTTTCTTGTGTCTTTATTATCCAGAAAGCAAGAAGTTTAACAATTTAATCATCACCAAATAAAAAAATAGGATAATAGAAGTATCACCGAAAAAACGGCGGAGTTACAAAGTAATTTTTGGTTTATTTATAAGAGTAGCTGTCAATGAGAGTTTAAAAATAGGGCAAAAAATAAAAAAATACCATACAAGAACTATTTTTTCCTTTACTGACACGTAATTTGTCAATTAACACTTGCAGAATAATGAAATAACTTTTCAATATTTATTCAATTTAATAGTATTATTTCTTCTATTGTTTTTATTGTTATTCTATTTATTGATTATTTATTTATCATATATTATTTGAACCAACAAGTGATTTGAAGCATTTTATATTTTTTTATTTCTAATTTTCCATTTTAGGCTCTTAGACGATTAGCGAGAGAAATTAAGTGCAATAAATAAAAAATAAACGCTGCAAGGGCCGCAGTCAAGCCGACCAAAATTATTAACAATCTGTAGGAAGGATTAATTTTTTTCCTTGGGCGCCTAAAATTTTACGAAAGCCCACTTCAAAAACAGCAAGAATATGGTAAATTTGTTAAAAAAATAATGCCATAGGAAAACAAAAAAAGTGAAACTCAACGTATGCAATGTTATTGCACTATACATACAGAAATATGATTTAGGTCTTTAATCGACTACGTAAAAATACCAAAGACTTTTATACACCACGTAAGCGTAATAAAAAAATGTCGCCATCCATTAAAAAAAAAAGTATAAAAGCTTACCTTAGCGCCTACTTGATTTCCGCACTGGCCAGCTTGCAAATGTACTATTTCCCTCATGATTTGGACGAGCGTTCTGCTGTTCACTATGACTGTAAAGCTTGACGGCTGCGATTCAACTGTTTTGGTGCCGACGGCGCCGCCTGAAGGAAACCCCGTCGCCGAAGGCTTCCACCAGGTCCTCGATTAGCTGGCGGAGGGATATTCCGAGCCACGTTGCCACATCGTCGCGTTTTTCGTGTCTTTAGAAACCGTGAAGCTACGAATTTATCAACGACTCCATCGTGGTTTCGGAAATCTGAGGTGGTCGCGATTCGAAACATCGGTAAATATTAAAATTTGCACAAATATTACCGTTGTCGAATGATATTTTTTCAAATATCTCGCGCCCCGTATAATTGACGAAACCTGAAACTCTCTCACGACACGGTTTGCGATATTGTTGAAATAAAATGATCCCACCTTTAACGGTTTTTCATTTATCGCCAATAATTTACTCACAAAAACGGAAATTTATAGGATATTTTCGATTTTTTGCCCATAAACGACACATACTGTATATGATTCAATCATTGTTCGAAGTAGAGGTTATAGCCCTGGACTTTCCAAGTTTCCTGGTAAAATAATTTTTTGAAAATAGTAAATGATTTTCGAGAAAATAAGCTTTTTTTCTGAAGCCATGCAGTGCCCCGTAATAATCAACGACGTCATCGCGTCTCGACAGCCGCAGAAATAACGATTTCAGTTTGAATTTTTTGAAATATCCCGAGCACCGTATGTGATAGACGAAACCCGCAAATACAAACATTGTAGCTCTTGACGCGGCGTATGACACCGTTTGAATATTTATTATAATTTACTCTGTAAAAGAACAATTTTCTATGTCTTTTAGATTTTTGCCTATAATTTGAAAAACCCGGTATAAAATCGAAAATGTGCCCGAAATAAATGTTATTCCACTGGATCTTCTACGTCTGCCGGTGAAAGAATTTTTGTCAATCGCATGAACGATTATGGAAGAAAACATATTTTTTTGGAAGCTAAAATTACCTAAAAAAAATTCAAACATTTTCAATTTTTAAAATTTAAATGTGGACACGGACTTTTACCTCTCTGCTAAATTTGAAGTTGATATCTGCAAATTTGAGATAATTAACACATTTCTTATTTAGCACGGAATATCAGGAACACCCTGTACAATAGGTGAAAACCTTAAATACAATATAAATAGAAAATGAGATCTGAATCATAGTCTTTCAGTTATAACCAATTTTCAATAGTAGGGCGACCCTTTTTCAGTTCTTTTGAATTTTCGGCGCACCCTGTATATTTTTGAAAAATTGTCAATAATAAAAATTTATAGAACCCGTATCTTCTGCTTGTTCTGGTTCAAGAATTTTTTTGGTATCGTAAACAGTTTTTGAAAAATGGTGTTTTTTGTACACCCGATTTTTTATTTTTTTAGAATACTTCCCGACCCCCCAGCCCCCCATTTTCAATAGGTTCCGTCAAGGGGCAAAGCTGCATATATGTCCCAAATATGAAGTTGATTGCTTCAAATTTCGGACACTTATCGTGTTTCATAGCAAGGCCCAAAAACAGTCGAAAATCGGGTCAGGGCCATTTCTTATGAGCTTGTGTGGCACGTGGAGGGTTAAAAAGGATGCAGATTTTAATTTTGTAGCTAAAACGGTTCGAAAGTTATTCAGGAAAAACCAAAAGACGAGAACGGAGAATGAAGAACGGAGAATGGAGAACCGACAGACAAAAAAAATTTTTTTCGACGGAGATCATTTCTGTACCAACTTTGATCCCATAGGACTTACCATTACCGAGATATAAATTTTTTATACGAGCGCAGATACCACACGAAACCGCGAAGTTATTTCCTTTTATAATAAAAAGCTGCTTCGCGCTACGAACTTGCCCCGCCCAGTGACGATTTTTCGAAAGCAATCTTGTTATTGTAGTTAAATAAATTCCTAGGACGGTCCTGGAATTGTTTACATGTAAGGGACTGCTCGGGAGGGTGCTCTATAAGGGGCTGCGGTTTTGGAGTAATAAAAAGTGAGCAAAGTTAATCACGGGGTCGGTTGTGAAAGCAATATATTTCTGGCCGAAGTATACCATTGTATTGCAGTGCTAGGGACCAATTTAAAGAACCCAAACTTTTTTCCTGTACTGGAGTCTTTATATCAATGCGACATCTGGAAATATCTTGGAAGTTAAACCGAGAACACAAATTCCTTGCAACCGTAAATTCCCAGTCCCCGAAGAATCTCCGTTTAACAACAAAAAGAACGTGCAAGCCTTGCAGTGGGGTGAATTCTTACCAAAATAAACAGTCGACCTCAACAGATAAATGATACGATACAAGCATCTTCGCTCTCGCAGCAACTACTTAGATGTTTTATTTATAAACTTCGACGGGCGGGTAAAATTAGAAAAGTGGAATGTTTAGCCAGTACATGTTTATTTATGAATTTTCCTGTTACTTTGCGATGGACCCGGCGCATCCGCCTAATTATCGCCACCCACAAATAAACTCCATGGAAGTTTTTTCAACAATATATTTACCAAACGAGATTGCTTTCGAAAAATCGTCGCTGGGCGGGGCAAGCTCGTAGCGCGTAGCACGAAGCAGCTTTGTATTTTGAAATGAAGCCGCTTCGCGGTTTCTTGTGCTTGTGCGCAATGTTTTTCTATCGTGCTCTTGCGGACCACTATGGAACTTTCGCAAAATTGATGTAATTTAGTTGTGCACGCACCCTGTGTCTTTCACATCTCCTCGAACTTCGAAGTTACGGCAAACTTTAGTAAATATTAGTGGGTATTGCGATTTAAAATAATATTTTTTCAAATATCTCGCGCACCCTGTATTATAGACGAAAACTGGATCTCTCTTTCGAGACAGTCACATTTTTTAAGAATTTTGATATACGGCTCATAATTTACTCTGGAAACGGACAATTTTCATGGTCTTTTGGATTTTTGTTCATAACAGAAAAACCCTGTACAATCAAAAAAATGCTTGAAATAAAATTTATAGTACTAGATCTTTCGCTTCTGCTGGTTAAAGAATTTTGCCGATCGGAATAACAGTTTTGGAGAAAATATTTTTTTCTGGAAATAAACCCAAAAAAAATTCAAAAATTTTTAAAAAATACTTTGCGGTACTTGATCGCGCCCAAGTTTAATTGTTAAGTTAATTATAACATTGCAAGGTATATCTTGAACACAATAGGTAAAAACCTCAAATACAAAAGTCTTAGCTACATTTTGGTGTAAAACAAATTGACTTCTGAATCGCAGTCTTCTAGTTATGCTAAATTTCCCCTAAAAGAGAGACCCCATGTTAGCATTGGGTATTGCCGATCTTTTGATACATAAATTTTTAATTTTTTTTAGATCCACTCAAATTTTTTTTTTTTAAATACTTCCCGCCCCAGTTTCAATAGGTTCCATTAGTGGACCATGCACTATTTTCTTGATAAATATGAAGTCGATAGCTTCAAATTTCGGACACTTATCGTGTTTCATAGCGCTGTACAAAAAACAGAGAAAAATCACGAAAAAAGATAGATGTCCATTTCTGATCACGGCCATTTCCTATGGGCTTATGTATCTCGTGGCCACTTTAAAAGTTATTCGCGTTTTTATCGAGCGTCGACAGAGAACAGAGAACACAGAACGGAGAACTGATAAAAAAATGAAAACCTTTTTTTTCGACACTGCTTCTTTGCCAAGCGCGTATACTTTCGAAAAATACGATTTTACCGATTTTTGTTCCCTTATCGCTTTCCAATATGATGCGCCAAAAATTTTGTCTTAAGCGTAGTAATAATCGATTTCCATTTTCCACCAAACATAATAGAATACGATAAAGTCTGTTCATAGATATAAGAAAGTGACTAACTGATACGAATTAAGGAAAGACCAGGGCAATCTATAAGAATGAAATATGGCCGAACAGGTTCGTACTTTGCTTAGAATTTAATTATTTGGGGTTTTGTTAGGAAAGATACTAAACCATATTTATTTATGTATGTATGTATTTATGTTTAAATCTAACATAAAATTACAAATTATTGTTATTACCTACTTAAATTACTTAAACTTATTCACATAATATATCAGTATCACTATCGCTATCATCGCCTGTTCTAATTATTATTTGTTCTATATTATTTGCAATATGGATATACGATTGTTTCTATATGTTTAACAGAATTTGGCCGACTTTGTGGAGGGATGTTAAAAACTTCGGTTTCTATACGTTTGAGGACATTGAAGTTAATACGGGAAAAAACATTGTTACGACGAATGGCAGATTTCAGTTGGTGCTAAACATGTTCAATGGGATTAAACATACAGTGGCAAGGTGGCCTTAAAACTGTATGCCCTAGATTTTTTGAATAATTATCACAGACGTATTCCTTTTGTAGGTTCAAACTTTCTAGAACCTCAATTAATTGCTTTTTGGTATAATCTTCGTGAATATAAATGTCGTTATTATACATGTAGTTTTCGACTATTGCTTTTGTGTCACATGAGGAAGGGGTTTTAGTCAACTGTCTACTGTGATAACTTGCATTGTCCATTACAATGACGCTATTAGGAGCAATGTTTGGAACTAGTTTGTTTTTAAACCAACTTTCAAATAAATCAGCGGTGGTGTCTTCATGGTAATCCAAAGAAGAATCTTTAATATTTTTCGCAGACAGAGAAAGTCCATCTGGAATCCAACCATCTTTAGAGCCAGCATGCAAAATATATTTACCTCTTTTTGATGGCGCGTTTGTTTTACACTTATCAGTTGAGTCAACCCAACCCTTTTCCGGGGTATCATAAGTGTCGAACCAGGTTTCATCCAAGTAAATAATTGACCTTTGTTGTTCTCTGTAAATCTTCATTTTTTCTAGATATTCCAGTCGCCATTTCCGAATTTTAAAAGATTCCTGTAAAACTTGCCATTTGTCATTTTTTTTAAATCTAAAGCCCATGTGTTGAATACACTTCCATAAGGTAATTCTGCCACATTTAACACCGGTTTCATCTTTTTCAAGCCTCCTAATTAAGATATCTAATGTAGGCACGCTTTGTTCCTCGTATAACTGGTAAAATTTACGACGTATTATATCTTGATGACTTTCATCTACACTGAAGAAAATGTCAGCATCGCTTCTTTTTTTTCCTCGCTGAAATGGGATTATTCACAATTTTCCATATAGTTGATGTTGGACTTTTCGTCAATATGGGCCGTTTCTTCTAAAGATGCTTGCTTCCTGGTACCACGTTCAATGAGAATCAAATAAACATTGTTTATAACTTGCTTAGTATCAATAGATTAGTGTTTTCTACATTTGGGCGGGAGCATCTCCTGAGATACACTAGACTCGCACATGTTTTGCATAACTCGCCCACGATTCAATACACACTGTATTTCACAGGAAATAAGAATGATTACTAATAAACTTAAACTAAGTAGGATACCAAACCAAAGAATATTAAACACAGTTAGGTATAAAATTATTTTCTATCACAAACCACAATTTTACCTGAATTTAAATTCCGAAACTTTAGGTAATAATCTTGTTGCATTGTATGTTAATGACCACCGTTGGATTATCCCATTCAAAACCAATTGGTCACTTTCTTATATCTATGAACAGACCATACCCATCTTTACCAACGCCTTGCCAAATTTTAAGATTGCGACGTTGCCGCTTCTTTAAAAAAGTAGCATCATCGTTGAAATTTTAAATAGGACACCACGCATATTATTGCATTTTCCTATACGCTGACACCTTATGATTAATTTTGACCAATATGTCCCTATACCTATCTTCGATTTTCAAGAAAATGATTATATTCTTTATTTTTCCGACCAAAACATAGCTTCCATTAAATTTGTATTATAGTGAAAGCTCCCATAAGCGGACACTCACCAACTTTTGTCTGCTTATGGGACGTGTCCGCTTAAAGAATAGTGTGTAAGTGTAACTACGTTTAATGTATAATGTAATGATAAGAGGAAAAGGTAACAGAAAATGGCAACATTTTTAAACTAGTTATGTATTTATCTTCAACGTATACATGGTGTAAAAGTTAAAAAAAAAAACATTATTCCTTAGGTTTTTGAAAAAGACCTAAAATGCTTGTCTGACGAAATTTCGCCATATTTTGCTGACGGAGAAAATTTCCGGAATAGCTTTCTACATTTTTTAAGCGTTGAAATGCAGTGAAATCATCTCTAGCAAATATTTTTAATATAGAAATATGATTTGGAGCTTCCCGATATGAATTCATCGTTTTTGAACTGCATGGTGCTGCCACTTCTTCTTCTGAGTCATTTGGACTAGGGTCTTCAAGTGGGCCGCGGCTTTCAACGTCCAATTTCGAAAAGCTGTCAACGGCATTTTCTTCTGTTGTTATGTTATCGTCTAAGGTCATGAAATCATCTTCATTCTGGATGTTTTGCGTGTCGCAGTAACTCAGCAAGTGTCGCCAAGGACAGATCGTCTTCAGGATCGTAATAATCTTGTTCTGTAAATTCTGAGCTACATTCACTTTTTCTGAGTCCAGCTTTGCCAAAACAATTCTAATTATTAATTAATTAATTATTAATTATTCCATGCTGTTTTTATAAAATATAAAGTTTCCAAAACATTGAAAAATTTTGCAAGCTCAGATAAGCTTTGAACATCTTCAATTTTTGTTAAAATATGTTTCGAAATCAAGTGCCGATAATAAAACTTGACGTTTTTTATGATACCTTGATCCAAGGGCTGACAAACTGAAGTTGTGTTTGGCGGTAAAATAGTATAGTATGCAACAAGTGCGGTAAATGAGTGACTTAAAAAGTATACCGAACATGTTGCATACTATACTTTTTCTACGACCGTTAGTTTTTAGGTATGGTTTGTTCATAGATATAAGAAAGTGACCAATTGCTTTTGAATGGGATTATCCAATGGTGGTCATTAACATACAGTGCAACAAGATTATTACCTAAAGTTTCGGAATTGAAATTCAGGTAAAATTGTGCTCCGTAATAATTTGGTTTGGTATATTACTTAGTTTAAGTTTATTAGTAATTATTCTTAATTCGTGTGTAATACAGCGATAGCGAATTATGCAAAATATGTGCGAGTCTAGTGTATCTCAGGAGATGCGCCTGTATGGAAAATTGTGAATAATCCCATTTCAGCGAGGAAAAAAAGAAGCGATGCTGACATTTTCTCGAGTGTAGATGAAAGTGATCAAGATATAATACGGCCTAAAATTTACCGGTTATACGAGGAACAAGGCCTGCCTACATTAGATACCTTAATAAGGAAGCTTGAAAAAGATGAAACCGGTGTTGAATGTGGCAGAACTACCTTATGGAAGTGTATTCAACACATGGGTTTTAGATTAAAAAAAATTGACAAAAGGCAAGTTTTAATGGAATCTTTTAGGATTCGGAAATGGCGACTGGAATATCTAGAAATAATTAGGATTTACGGAGAACAAAGGCCAATTATGTACTTGGATGAAACCTGGTTCGACACTTATGATACCCCGGAAAAGGGTTGGGTTGACTGAACTGATAAGTGTAAAACAAACGCGCCATCAAAAAGAGGAAAAAGAATAACTATTTTGCATGATGGCTCTAAAAATGGTTGGATTCCAGATGAACTTTCTGTGTCTGCGAAAAATATTAAAGATTCTTCTTTGGATTACCATGAAAACACCGCTGATTTATATGAAAGTTGGTTTAAAAACAAACTAGTTCCAAACGTTCCTCCTAATAGCGTAATTGTAATGAACAATGCAAGTTATCATAGTAGACGGTTGACTAAAACCCCTTCCTCATGTGACACAAAAGCAATAATCCAAAACTACATGTATGATAACGACATTTATTTTCACGAAGATTATACCAAAAAGCAATTAATTGAGGTTCTACAAAGCTTGAACGTACAAAAGGAATACGTCTGTGATAATTATGCAAAAAGTCTAGGGCATACAGTTTTAAGGTTTCTACCTTACCACTGTATATTTAATTCCGTTGAACATGTTTGGCACTAACTGAAATCTGCCATTCATCGTAACAATGTTTTTATTAGTTATATGGTTAGTCTGTCTTGAGACAACTTTCCACCCACACGTTTCTCCTTTGAGAAACAGAGTTTTGTCGGGCCATGCACGAAAAAAAGTCCACTTTCGTCTTTGTTGTACACATCTTCTGGTTTGTAGCCAAGCAACATGGACGGAAGTTTTTCCAAAAACTGCGACACATCAAATTGATTTACTGCAGCAGCTTCACCAGATATGCATTTAAAATTAGCACTGTGTCTCTTGCGCCACTTTTGAAGCCACCCTTCGGACGCATTGAAATTATTGTAGCCCAAAGTAGTCGTAATTTCCTTAGCTTTCATTTTCACTAACGGCCCTGAGATTGGAATGTTCTGATTTCTAGCTTTCACCAACCACTCAAAACATCTTTCGTCTATAGCAAAGCTTTCCCTTTTCAAAAAATCCTTATTTTGATTTATATTAGTTACAGATTGCCATTTACTTCTGATATCTTCCTTATTTTTGGCCTCTTTGCCAAATGACGAACTGAAACACTTTCTTTGCCTAAAACGTTAACAGCTTCCATCTTTTCCTTTAACGCCATTTTACGTAAAATTATAAAATAACTGCGATATCAACTACGAATCTGAAGACAAAACACAACATTAAATGCAGAATCACCTAATAAAAAACGGGGATTGTTTTTTACCACGGTCCTTCGAAAGTCAGCGTTTAAAGTACTGTAAAATACTTAAAACTTCAAAGCAATAAATGCACTATATTTTTGGTCGTATTATATGCACGAAGTACCGAAATACGTCATTGTGGAATTGCGAATCTCTTTATTGAGTGTTACAAAGAGAAACCCAAGCGAACTAGGCCTGCATTTAGTACTTCATAAAAATTTACCAAAGTAAAAGCGGTATATGGTCGGGCGAACTATACTGCACACGATACTACCGGTACTGACCGTACCGAAAATCTTCGTTTCGTTTGTTTCTTACCGCTCAATGGACTCGTTGAAAGACATGATTCGACAGGTCGGCGTCAAACCGATTTTGCGCGTGCGCTGCTCTGCGGACAACCAATCAGAGAACGGCGTTCGTCGAAACCCGTTTCATATCTGCGTCAATTCGCATTCGCTCGTCAAAGTTGGATGGGACGACAGCGTCGATATGGAAGAAAGGAAATACGGACTGGAGCTGCTGAAATACTCTTTTTCCAGATTCGAAAGAACTCAAGCTATCGCAGCCGGCATAATACTGATCGTTTTCGTAATTGGATTTTATTTTTGGTGTCGGAAAACCGGAAGCTCCGACAAACGCTTTGATTCAGAGGTAGGTTCGAGCGAAATCTTGTCAGAATTTGTTGTCTCTCGTCGCCATTTCAAAGCGCTTTACAAAGGGCGTTCACTAGGAAACCAAATCGGTTTTATTCGTCCGCACACCATCCGAACAATACGATAAAGTTTTTAAATCAGGAAAAAATTCTCATAGATTGTTCAGGCAACCGAGAATACAGCGCGAGGAATCCGAACCCGGCGCATGCGACAAAATTTTGAACGATTTGTTAATTATTTCAGATGCTGTTGTTATCTCTCAGGAACATTGTAAACTTTTTACGCGATTTAGACGATAGTGCGTTCATTATAAGGTCATACTGCGAAGTGGAACAAGGCACGGGATCTAGTCCAGGCGAAAAAATCGCCAAATGTACATTCGAGATCGAAAAATGACGATTTGAGGACAACCACAGACTAAAAACGGACTCAAGCTGATGGTAACCTGCCGTCTCGCGTGTACCATAGAAAAGGAACCGATTTCTGGGGACACAACCCGAAGTTACCTTATTTAAAGTACTATTGTTTTAGAGGTCTTTTGAAATATTTTTGTATTTTGATGTATTTTTGATTAGCCGCATGCAATAAAGGTTATAATATACGGATGGAGTATTATTGTCACCTTTATACCGGCGCATACACCATTTTATCAAAAATAAAAAAGGGTAGTTTTTTAAATGTGATTATGGCATATTCTAAAAGCAAATTTGTAGTTAGGTATGCCTGGAATGAGATGTGCCATGCATGGGTGCAATAACAACTATTTTAATGAAAAAGCAAGTTCTCGAAAATGTAGCTTTCATCGCTTTCCCAAAGGGAAAGATCTAGTATCCCGAACTATTCGGAACGAGTGGTTAGTTCGATGTAGAAGAGAGGACAAACTTAATCCAGATAAAAGCTATGTCTGCTCAGTTCATTTTACTGAAAATGATTACGAAAGAGACTTACAAAATGAGTTATTAGATTTTTTTTGTCTTGAGTAACACATTAAATTCACCACAAAATTTAAATTTTAGGTTTACCTTTAAAAAAGATTATAAAAAGAAACTGCTGTTCCCACCCTATTATTTGTTAACCAGAAGCCACCAACAGAAGCAGGATTATCTAGATCAAAAAGACTTAATTCCAAAAATGCCAAAAAAGGAGCTCACCAGGTATTGTCTGAGCTTTTAGCAACATCATCGAATGCCACAAGTGAAATTCTAGAGAAAAATACATCTCCAGAACCCATCTCGGGAACCCCAAATAATAAATTATAAAGCTAAGTATATGGATTTGTTGGATAGTTAGTCATTTTTGTAAGCTGAGAACAATAATAATTTAAAAGCAAAATATAACATTAGTCTAAAAATATTTGCTAGATGATACCCGCAGAAAAAAAATAGAAAGTATGATAAAATTGTAAAATAAAGATTTAAGCATATGTAGTAATATGTATTTTTTATATTATGTACATACGAGGGTTCATATAAATACATATTATTTACCTACCACCTATAAATAGTTATGTATGCATATTTTTTGTTTTTTAATATGTTCTTTAATATATCCAAAAATAGGGATTTCTTGTTTATAATTATTTGTTGAATTTTGTATATTTAAATTGGTAGAATGCCGTAAAACACAAAGTTTTACAAGTAAAGCGTTTTGTTCGCTAGTTTTATGTATTTATGTGTAATAATATTTAATTAATATATGTATTTCAAGATAATACATATAAGCCAAACTTGATTGCAATAGTAGTATTTTTGCCCTACCTGACACCCTACCCTACGCTACTTCCCAATAATTATTAAATAAATACTAAAACGACTTAATATTGACATTAAATGAAAATAACGAGTGATTATCCAAACAAAATGCTATATTAGCTACTCAAAATACTCAAAACTCGGGTCAGCTTCAGATAATTTCCGTGCATTCACATAGTAAACGCGCCACTACATATGTAACTTCACCTACGTCACAGGCAGAGAGTTTTCACATAACGCATTGCACTGGCTTTGTAAATTCTAATGTCCAATACGCTCCCAATCGGAATCGTTACCGCTACGTATCTACGTATCTCTTTTCTACCTCCGCTGAATGCGACCATTTGTTGTACGATGGATTTTTACGACCTAACACAGGCGTTATCGCGAATTGAAATTCCTGGAAGCGTCAGCCGACAAGAATCAACGAGTCTGCAGATTGCGAGTGGGATTCGCAACCATGCCCAATCGGAGCATCGCGTTTCGATGATTGCATCATTCGCGTCGCAGACGTGCACAAAAGATGGAAGCTTCGCACACTACGGAAGAAGGATTTGGGAAGAATTTATTCCAATATTTCATGGGCGGCCCTGACCCCACACAAATATGGACGATCGCCACAGTACTCGTCGTATTTGCAATTGGAATTTATTATTGGTGCGGAACTAGGGCAGAAGAACTATGCTTAGACACTGAGGTAAAGACTGACATCCCGAATAAGGTTACTCTTATTATTCCTGTCGATTATTGTTAACGAATCAAGTACCTCTGAATTATGAGCGAAGGTTTGCCATCAATCAAGAGTGGGGTTATTATATAGTCCTTCGAAAAAACATTTGTTCGTTGTGGAAGGGCGATTTTAAATGTTTTCGATCCTCGGCACACGAAATTGCAAAAAAAACAAACCCATTTTATGCCCATTTTTATTATCTCGTGACGGGAACCTCTCAACTGTGGGGAAGGTATACAATAAATTCAACGTTAGCGAACTAAAGAAACTACTACCCCGTCCTAAAAACATAAACTAAAGACTTGCTCGTACAATGTTTAGTTTGGAGTCGTATCAATCGCGATTGATTCGGTCACTTTGAATCCATCACTACATAGGATCGAACTATCGAATCCCGCTTGTTCGTCTGAAGTGAGACGGCGACCGAGTACACAACACAAATCGAATTCGCCTTGAGGAATACGGTTCATTTGAATAGTTTAAGATATAAATGCACGACAGAGACAGACCACGGAAAAGGAATGGGAGTATTGTTATAATCATTGTATAGTATCGACTTGAGATATCGATTGATAGATTTGTTTATGTGTTGAATTGAATATTGAATGAAATATCTATTTCCACGCAGGTATTTAATTTAAACAAATTAATGTATTATTCGTACAACCCAATACGTAGCACCTGTTTTGATAAACTCGTGATGCAATAAAAAACCGAACACGGCTAGCTACGATTCTAACTAAAACAAAAAATATAGACACAACAATAATTCAAATGAATCTGGATCGGTCGTTCAGACTGTTCGGTTTCAGTGACAATTGTCGCTTATGGTTTATAGTTTGCGGTTGGCAACAAAAAGTATTGAAATGAATGATCGAAAAGTTCGTTCTTTTCGATTGATTCGGTTCTCATAAAATGAACGATTGACAAAACGCTAGTTGAGTTAGGCAACCAAGAATTCTAAGCGCCGATACAGTACAAAAACTACATTTGAAGGTAGAGAAGCGGACAAACGCGCGGATCAGAGTGGACGCAAAGTCAAAGGAAAACGATATTGTCTAGATTGGTGAATAACATTCCGGAATGCAACTCCAATGGGTCCGAAATGATGACTATCCAGAAACGCGATAGCGGAATGAAATTGGGGACCATGACATTTTATTAAATTAAATTTTATTTTTATATTCTTCCAAAAAGCGCCGCATCGGACGCACTTTAGTACAGAAAATAAACATTGTCGTTAAAACTAGTTTTATTTAAACTGTGACTCGCGCATGCACCAATTTATAGCAAATCAAGGACTGAGACTGTAACTTCTATCATATTCCTAAGCGAAAGAGATGCGGATGCGAAGGGAAACCGTCGTTACACATCGAGGTTCTCGGCTATCATTGGCCAAGATTCGTTTTGTCAGTCGGGCACGGATAATTATACTACTCGTGTTAAAAACATGCAAACTATGATGATGAAAATCCCAACCTAACCAAAAATGGTTTTTTATTTTGGTTGACTGTAATTTAATTAAAATGAGCATAAAATATAGAATAGAATAACCGCATTACAGGTAGGTATTTGTTGGGTTCGTATTCTCTCCTGAAACCTTTTAAGACATAAAAATTTTAAAAATTTGTATTCATAATCCCCCTACTTAAATTATAGATGTATCCTGTTTTGAGACATTTAATCTGCAAGAGAGGATAGATTCATTGAATTGTTTCGGCAAAATAAGGAGCTAGTTCTCAATTTATTTAACGAATTGCTCCCACACATGGAAAATAGGAATTGGATGTTGCCTCCAAACTGTCAACTGTCTAATAATTGGATCAGTTTTCTCCAAACTGAACAAGGAAGTGCTCAAATTAAAAGAGCTTTTATGGAAAAAGGTGGATTCCCAGGAATTATTCGCTGCATAGATAGGACTCGTATAGATGCTATGTCTGCCGAAAAGGATTTCATTCCAAAAACAGGCACGTAATAAGTGGAAGTGACAGATGAATAACGTGCATTTATATGGCGTGCTTTGGTGATTGGAAACTCAATATGCTGCATATTTTTATTTTTTGCTCTTCACTATGTATAATATGTGATGTATCAATCATTGTTTTTGAATGAATATGATAAAAGAGTTGCACTCTTCAGCACTTACTTAATTTTTATGCCAACCTATGTATTTCGAGATATATTTTAATTCTATTTGTTTCCTTCAAAGGAATGTATTTGTTGTTAGGGGATTCAGGATATGCATTCAACTTTGGGTCATGACTTGCGACATACCCGAAGTACTGTGGAAAGATGCATTGCTGTTTTTAAAACTCGATTTAGATGAATAATGGGGGTCTCAAACTGTGTTATACTGCTCAGAAAGTTGACAGAATTATTTATGCATTGTTAATAGACATTTTAGAAAATAAAATAATATGAGCGCATACGTTGTAGCATTTTTATTATTTCTTAATTGCCCACAAAAAAAAACATTACAAGAAAACTGTTTTACAAAAAGAAATTGTTCGTTGCACACGCGATTTTTAATGTTTTTAAAATACTTCCCGACCCCCCAGCCCCCCCATTTTCAATTTGTTCCGTCACAGGGTAAAGCTGCATATATGTGTCAAATATGAAGTCGATTGCTTCAAATTTCGGACATTTATCGTGTTTCATAGCAAGGTCCAAAAAACATTCGAAAATCGCGAAAAAAAGATGGATACCGGCGTCGGATCAGGGGCATTTCTTATAAGCTTATGTGTCTCGTGGAGGGTTGAAAAGGAGGCAAATTTCAATTTTGTAGCTCCAACGTTTCGAAAGTTATTCAGGAAAAACCAAAAGACGATAACGGACCGACAAAAAAAAATTTTTTTTTTCGACGGTGATCATTTCTGTACCAACGGCGATCCCATAGGACTTACAGTTACCGAGATATAAAATTTTTATACGAGCGCAGATACTTTCGAAAAATTCGATTTCATCGATTTTTGAAAGTAACAAAATAGCTTTCGAAAAATCGTCACTGGGCGGGGCCTGTTCGTAGCGTGCAGGAAAGAGCTTCCCGATTTTGTGTGGTAAAGGGACGCATTGTTTTTCTATCGTGCTCCTGCGGACCACTATGGAACCTTTAGAAAATCGATGTAATTTAATTGTGCATGCACCCTGTATACAATGTCCTTCACATCTCGTGGAACTTCAAAGTTACAGCAAACATCGGTAAATATTAAAATTTGCACAAATAATAGCGTTGTCGAGTAATATTTTTTCAAATATCTCGTTCCCCGTATAATAGACGAAACCTGAAACTTTCTCACGACACGCTTTACGATATTGGTCAAATAGAATTATCCCATCTTTAACGGTTTTTCAATTATGGCCAATAATTTACCCGCAAAAACGGAATTTTTTAGGATATTTTAGATTTCTGCCCATAAACAACACACCCTGTATATGATACAATCATTGTTCGAAGTAGAGGTTATAGCCCTGGATCTTCCACGCTTCCTGGTTTAAGAATTTTTTGAAAATAGTAAACGGTTTTCGAGAAAATAAGTTTTTTCTGAAACCATGCAGTGCGCCGTAATAATCAATGACGTCATCGCGTGTTGACAGTGACAGCACACACAGCAGCGTATGTGATAGACGGAAACTGCAAATACAAAATTTCTTGGTCTTGATGCGGCCTATGACTCCGTTTGAACCAATAAGCCATTTTTTTATGATTTTTTTATTTGCGGCAAATAATTTACTCTGTAAAAATACAATTTTCTAGATGTTTTAGATTTTTGCTTATAATTTGAAAACCCTGTATATAATCGAAGAAATGCCAGAAATAAATGTTATTGCAATGGATCTCCTGCGTCTGCCAGTTAAAGAATTTTGCCAATCGGATGAACGATTATGGGGGAAAACATATTTCTCTGGAAGCTAAAATTACCAAAAAAAAATTTTCAAACATTTTTAAAAAATACTTGGTAAAATTGGATTGCTCCCAATTTCGACCGTTTAAATGTGGACACGGACTTTGACTTCTCTGCTAAATTTGGTGTTGATATCTGCAAATTTAGGACACCTAACACATTTTTCATTTAGCACGGAATATCGGGAACACCCTGTACCATAGGTGAAAACCTTAAATACAAAAGTTTTTGCTGTTTATAAAGGCTATATCGCAATATAAAAGAAAGTGAGATCTGAATCATAGTCCTTCAGTTATAACCAATTTTCAATATTAGTTTAATAATAATAAGTTTAATAATAATTTTTCGGTTTTTTTGAATTTGCGGCGCACCCTGTATATTTTTGAAAAAGTGTCAAGAATAAAAGTTTATAGAGCCGTATCTTCTGCTTCTTCTGGTTCAGGAATTTTTGTTGTTTCGTAAACAGTTTTTGAAAAATGATGTTTTCTGTACACCCTTGCATACGCCATTTTTATTTTTTTTTAGATACTTCCCGACCCCCCAGCCACCCCCACTCCCCATTTTCAATAGGTTCCGTCACGGGGTAAAGCTGCATAGATGGGTCAAAATGCTTCAAATTTCGGACACTGATAGCAAGGTCCAAAAAACAGTCGAAAATCACGAAAAAAAGATGGATACCGGCGTCGGATTAAGGGTATTTCTTATAAGCTTATGTGTCTCGTGGAGGGTTAAAAAGGTTAAAACGGTTCGAAAGTTATTCAACAAAAAGCAAAAGACGAGAACGGTAAACGGGCAAACTGACAAAAAAAATTTTTTTTTTCGACGGTGATCATTTATGTACCAATAGGCCCTACCGTTGCCGAGATATAAAATTTTTATACGAGAGCAGATACTTTCGAAAATTCGATTTAATCGATTTTCGAAAGTAACAAGCTGTGCTGAACTGGTTAGGGGATAAGTGACCCAGTATTGCACAAAATTACAGCTCTGAGGATATTTTCAATTTTGACGAGACTGGGCTATTTTACAAGACGACTCCAGATCGCACCCTTATATTTAGAGGAGAAAAGTGTTTGGGTGGGAAGCGGTCGAAATTGAGGTACACCGTTTGGGTTTGTGCAAATATGACTGGAAGCAAAAAATGGTAAATATGAATGACCGAGATGCGTGAAAAATCTACCATTCATTTATAAGTCAAACCTGCGGGCGTGGCTGATTTTCGCAATTTTTTATAATTATTTAAAGGATTGGAATGGAAAACTAAAAGTTCCGACTAGAATAATAATGTTTCTGGTATTGGTATTGGTATTAAAGGGGGGCGCCCTCGCGGGCGTCCAAGCACTTAGGCCACCAGATAGGCCCGTTGTGCCCCCAGGCCGCTGTAGCTAAGTTTTACAGCCAAATGATCCTCAAAGCTCTGGTAACAACAGGACGAAGTACCAAGTTATTCTGAAGCGCTTTGTGCCGCTAGAATTGTTACAATTTTTTTACAATCTACTGTTAATGTAACTGATGATATTTTTCAAGCGTCCTCGAAGGTTGAGAAGCACATCGAGAATATGAAATCTATATTGAGCAAAAATAAACAAAAATAACGATCTTTTTAGAGATAGACAAGTTTTTAGTTTAGGTAGTTTAGTTTCTTTCGTTGTTTAGTACAGTGTTTATTAGTTTTCTATTTTTATGTAAAATAAAAATATGTAAGTAACTACATAATTTTTTGTGTGTTTTTTTATAGCGTACTTCCGCTTATATTTTCTGGTCCCTATAGGGTACTTTATAACCGCAGTTCACTGTATATGGTCACAACAAATCAATGTCAATTTTTGACGAATACATTTTGACAGACGCGTAACCAAAATGTGCGTGACAACCGAACTCGGCATATTTCGATTCACATTTTCGGTTGGTCAAGAAAATGAAGGAAAACGGCCTTCTGTTTGGGAGCCTTCGGTGGTTACCTACGTTACGAAGAAACAACGGAATCTGTTTACGTTGACGTTGTTTTCAATATGACAAAATTTTGAGTACGGCTTTCTGCGTGTAAGCAAAACTACCACAAGAACGTATCTATACATCTAACGAATTTGGTTTTAGGTCGTGTGCTGTTATCTGGGTCGTTTTTTTTGGGGGGACTTTCCAAATTCGCCGCCATGACGAAAACAGGGATCTGGGAACCGAAGCTTTTGCCAAATATTTTGGACGCCATCGCCAAGATGAAGGAGAAAAACGGGTCCAGTCAGGATCAAATCCTGGAACGCGTTAGTATTTACATTAATTAATGGACCAATTGCAGAAATACAAACTAGTTACATAAAAAAGTTTTTGGAGAGAATAAAAAATTTGATCGCTGATTCGGAAAAATGGCGCATGCGCCGGTGTTTATTCTCCCACCGGTAAATAGTACATTATGCAACAAGTGCGGTAAACGCGAGTTTGACACGAGCGGAGCCCAGCGGAATGCGAATACATTCACTGACATGACCGTCTGAATTGACAAACGTCAAAATTCAAAACGTGGGAAATATCTCCGAAAACATCCGATTGCTCCCAAATCCGTGCGGTTCAATCCCGGAAATGTCCGAAGTGGCTCGGATTCGTGGGAAACGAAACTGACGTGGTAAAGTGACGCTTCCCGCACGCTAGATCGATGGGTAATTAGGTATTTTACAGGAGTAGAAAAAAATAATTATGATTCGTTAAAATGTGCACTCTGTATAAGTTATTTTGCATGTTGTGATAAGGTACTAAACAACTACAACTTACATCTGACCCTGTCCCATGTTGAATATCTTTGGGTTCTAAACTGCACATATGAAATATATATTTATTTAGAAGTGTTTAGAATTCAAATGGTGAACACTTGAATGGTGAACCCCTAATGTAAAAATTGGATTCAATTTTCCTTTTTTTTAATTACCTAATATTTTGTTAGAATATATACAGTGTGTCCACTTAATCAGGAGGACTAGACCCCAACTATACCAATTTTTATAATGTTTCAATACAGGGTTGTAAAATCTTTGATTGCGGTTTGATTCTGATATTTTTTTAATTTTTGGATAGATCCTGAAGTCATGGCTTACTGGGACTAATTTTTGATGTCAAATACCGAGAAGGGGCTATTAGGGATTTCATGAAGTTCGCTTATGCATTACTGCTGTGAAATATTTGTTTATGGCTCAATTTTGATTATACTTTTTTGATAGATATATTTCACTGAAAGACACTAACGATTTTCTTTCACAGACTTAACAACGTTGTATTTTTTTAATTAAAAAGGAATTTTAATTAAAAAAATTTAAAAAAATTAAAAATCACAGATATATCAAAATTGATTGATTGATTCATTGTCGGTATATTGTTTGCCTTGGAAAACCAATTTATATATCTATCTATATTTTAATTTTGTTTACATTATATATATATTCAAAAAAATCAATGTCCCTTAAAAGGTCTTTTTATCGTAATTGACGAAATTTCAATAATTAAAATTTTTAAGATCTTAAAATCCACATACAAATTAATCGTTGTACACTGGTCAACTTACTTTTCGGTAGTCCTGAACACGAATCTGTGGTCAATTTCAATTTGAAGAAACCTCTAAAATACTTTTCGATTTTCCGCTTCAAAAAACTATTTCGGCCATGACTTTAGTCGATGCTATACGAAAAAACCATTTAATTTCTCTTTCTTTCTTTCTATCCATAATCATTCTACATTCTATATAGAATTCGTTGCCAATTTAATTTGAAAAAAATCGCTAATAGTACCTTCCTCTTCTCTCTTTTTTGCTAAATAGTCGCGGTTGGCCATAACTTTAAGTTGAAGCAATAAACAAAACAAGATTTTAGTGCATTTTTCAGAGACCTATTCAACAAAAAATAATACCAAAATCGAACCATAAACAAAGATTTTACAGTTCTTAAGTGAGACACGCAGTAGTTTTGATGTTTCTCGTTTGTTGGTGGTTTCATCGTCCACGCTTAATAAATTATTTTAATTTTCTGATACGTAATAATTTAATTTAATTAAATAATATTAATTTAATAAAATTAATTTAAACGGCATTGGAATACTGGTTTCCTATATCAACAATGTCAAATGTCAAAGTAAAGTTCAGTTGAACACGCTTTTATTTCAGAAACGAAACGATTTTCGAAAGGTAATTTAATTTGCTCTTGGAATACGTCACCAAATACAGAACGTTCCATTTCGAAAGACGCATTTGGTCTGGTATAGAACTAATTTCGATACTAAGAAATAACGTGTAGTTTTAACTTTCTGCTGGCCCCAGTGTGATAATTATTTATTGAATTTTTTAATTCAAGCTACGTTTTGATTGGAAAAATGAAGAAAATAATTATTTTCTCGAAAACCACTGAAGTTTTTTTTGCAGATGATACTGCTATGGCAGTGTCATCTAGGAGTCTGGAAGATCTCGCGTTCTTGGCCACTAGGGCAGTAAGTGGTATGACCCGATATTGTGAGCGTAACGGTATTTGTTTGAACGGGACAAAAACGGAGATGATGTTGTTCTCGCTTAGGGATTTGAACAAGAGCTTCTTGGTTAGAATGCAGACTAACTTTGTTAAGTATTTGAGTTTGATCATAGAGAGTAATTTGTCCTGGACAGGCCAAATTGACTACGTATCAAACAAAATGGCTATGCATACTTTTATTTGGCGACGGCGGTCCAGTGTGGATATTCAGCTTTTACTATTGTATTATGTCGGATCTTGCTTATCTTACAAATACTGGGGAAACTCTTCCACAGCTAGTGAAGTTTTCCTCCAACAAAAACGCATTGTTCGAACAATGTTGGGGAAGTCTCGTGGTCACTCTTGTAGAACCCTGTTCCTAGATTTAAATATTTTAACGATTCCCTCTCTCTTTATATTAAATAACATAATTTACATAAAGAGTAATCTCTCTAATTATTACCTGACTAGAATTACAATTTTAGAGCTAATCTTAATTTGCAGGTGCCAAGTCATAAGTTAGCCAAAGTAGCTAACAGCCCTATGATTTTACCAATAAGTCTATTTAATAAGTTGCCTTTGTCCGTCAGACAGATATTGCCTGTCCATTTATTTAAGCAAAAATTAAAGGTCATTTTGAATAAGAACGTTTTTTATTCTATCGAAGAATACTTTGATTGTGGTAATGCCGATCTCTCAGTGTGATATACTTGGTGCGTTTTCACGTATCTGTTTGCATTTTAGTGTTCTACTGTTTTTTTTTTACTTGTTGCCATTATCCGATACTTTTGTTAAAATCATTATTTTTATTATTCAAAAATCGGATCGGAAAACGCAATAATATACATGGTGTCCCACTTAAAATTTCAATGCCGATGCTACTTTTTCGAAGAAGTGGCAACGTGGCAGCGTTAAAAACATATTTACCAAATGTACCGTAAATTTTCGTTTTCTTCTAGCCCGTTCGATTTATTTCAGGTGTGCGATTCTGTAGGACAAAACAAAAGAAAAATTCGCAACCTGGCGGTCCAGGTGAAACGGGCACTAGTGCACGGCATCAGTTCCGGCTTGGTCAAGCAGAAACGTGGCAAATACGTCCTCGGACTGGACGACAAGGACTACACGATTTTCAAGAAATTTTCGGCAGTTCGCACGCCACTGGGTACGTAATCATGTTGGGTTTATTTGAAGAAGATGTTATAAGTCGCATGTAAGGGATTTAATTTTATACATCCTATTATTGAGTGTATAATATGACCTTGCTTATTTTAAAAGGACTTGGGTCACTTTCAAAATAAAAATTTGTTTTGCTACAAAAAGTGAAAGAGCTTAAGTCCCTTACATATAACTTAAAAATAGAAAAAAAAAACACATTTAAATTATATTTTTAGATAATAGAAATAAATTTAGTAGCAAGTTATTCGTTAACATTCTCAGTGTGCGGGAGTGATTTGAGGTAGCTATGGTGTCCCGGAGGTATATACCGCAATAAGTCGGTATTTTAGTGATGTGATGCTTCTTATACTTTTATATAACGATGACAATACAATATTCCAAAATTTTTTAGGTCTACCCCGACATGGCAATAGATCAAGAATTTTAAATTCTAAATTTTAAAATTGTAATTTTAATATATAATAAGCTACTGAAATAGTTAACTTTCTGCAAAACAATGAGATGGATTACTTGATACTCGCTCTAGATCTTGTTTTAACGCATTTATATCCGATTCTGCTTGCTTCAAATGAATATCATGTTCTTCCATATGTTTCTTCCGTTCTTCATGGTTTTCTAATGCTTTGACTTCAGTGTTTAATAGATAGATAATGCGTGGTTGGCGGAAGTATAGATTAAAATCCTTTTTGAATATTTTTCGATTCATTAACTGCTTTTAAATTATTGTCTTCACAGTGAAGCTCATAACAATTAAATTTTGTTTTATAGTCAGTTCAGGATGAAGATATTGGTCCCCAGTACAATGGGATTCAAATTTTGTGTAACTGTTAATTTTTGAACAATCATATTTGCTTCATCACATATTTTTCTCGAAGATCCAGGCAAACGCCAAAGTTTTTAGATTTCAATGCACGTTTCAAGCGTCCTTGGCTTATTTGAAAAGTATCTAAAAAGAATTTGTTACAAACAGCAACTTTGCCTGTTTTAGAATTTAACCAATACCATTTCTACATGAACCTTTTCGTACAGCAATATATTTCGCTTATTAAAGTCTGCCAAGTTCCAAAATATTTCGAAAATACGTTTTCTTTCTGTTTCATTGAAGTAGTCTTTTCGGCATTGGCGATCTTCATTTTGAAAAACTTTGGCAGGAATAATTTTTCCGGTATCTTTTCCCTGAATTCCGTTTAATTTTATGAATTTTCTGTGTTCTCTGAATCCTTTTTTGAGGGTGCTGTTTTGTAAATTCTTATTCTCAATTACTTCCTCTTCCTCTGTTGAAAAAAGCAGTTTCAAACAACAATTACGTTTACAAGCGAGGATTTGCAAGATTTTATGGTGATAGGTCAGGATTTGCCTGCAACAGCAGACTTGTCAGAGGAAGCCATATTACAACAAGCAAGAAGGAAGAGCACCAAGAGCAAGAAGAAGATGAAGAAGTTGATCTGGGACCACCACTAACCATTCAACAAGCCTTATATTCAGTTAAGCTACTAGAGAAATTTTTTATGTATTTTTTATGTAAAATGTTCCTTAGTAGATGTTAAAATATGTACATGAAATAATTAAATATTACAGAACACATATGCGTATTGTTATTTAACGAAAAAAAAAGCAGTCCCTTCAATTTCGCTATATAGAGTTTCGACTGTATAATTTTTTATTTAATGTAATATACTATTTATCTTGCTTTTTACAACAATCATCCTGTTGGCTTCTTCAGAGCTTACTGAAACTCCAGTTTCAACAGACAACGAGTTTCAGTCAAGCTCTGAAGAAGCCAGCAGAATGATTGGCGAAACGTCAGCGATTTCGACTAAGCAGGAGGGAATCCACAAGTTTTGTAAAAAGCATTACAGTAGAATATGGAAGTTTCTTTAAAAAAATACCATTTATCGTATTTTTACCGGTGTAAATAATTGATATTCGCGATATTTATTCAACTTTGAATTTTGAACTCAACCATCGAAATATTCAGAAGCTAAAATGGCGCGGCGGGGTCGGGGCAAGAGCAGAGGCAGAAGACGTCGCCGCCGCAGGAGTCGAAGGGGCAGAAGATCAACCAGAAGACGCGCTTTTGGTGACGTCGGCGATCCCGACCTAGAAGACAACGAGGAAGGTTGGCCTAGTTGTATATTTTTAACTGTTTCAGACATCTAGTCAGAGCACTTGCGCGTAGTGACGTAATCAAAAATGATACGTACGTCTTAACTATGTTACTACCATTTTTTTATACTTTCCGATTTTAATCTAATTCTATTTGGTAAGGGATTTTGCAACATGGACGTTATTTATAAACGGTAGAACCTGCTAGAAATATGGTAATTCGCGGTCACCTACAGGGTTATATTTGATAAAAAAGTGTAGATACAAAAGTTTGAAGATTTTTGCTCTAAGAATTCCTTACCCTAATAATCTAATTACCGAGAACCCCTGGTCGTCCTAAGTGTTTTTCTCGTAATAAGCGATTATGTTAAGCCTTTATCGGTATGTATAAAAGCACACCATTGTTGCAATCAGTTAGTAAATACGGCGAACACGGCGAGCAAGTGAAAAATTTTATCTCTAAATGATAAAGTTGCTTTAATTCGGTAGATAAAACGGGGAGAAAAGAAAAGTGATGTGGGACGTCGATACGGACTTACATCGCCTACCGTATTCACCACTTGGAGGTGCAAAGAAAAAATCATTCTGCCTGAACCTGCAGGCACTTGGTTCCAACAGGAACGTCTTAAAAATGTACCACTCTCTGGACCTATGGTCAAACTAAAAGCAGAAATCTTTGCTGAACAGCTTGGCATTATCGATTTCAAAGCTTCGGAAGGATGGCTGGAGAAGTTCAAACAGAAACATGGTATAAATTATGGACAGATAAGTGGCGAAGCCCGTGATGTCGACAGAAACGTCGCTAACGATTGGCTGGAGAAGACGTGGCCAAAACTAGCTGACGACATTTTTAATAAGCTATTATCTTCATTCGGGTTTAAAAGCCGTCGTCGATTGGAATTACTTCCTAACGTTTCGCTAGCACGAGTGGCGAGCTTCTTCAGAGGTCCTTCCATCTCCGATGTTGGACGTAGACTGACGATTTTTCCTGCGCAGGTTGTATTTATGCCGATTGGTGGAGGGCGGGGCTTGTTCCGCTTCGGTTGGTCTCGGGATATCGATCGGTACTGCTCGGGCGTTCCTAAGGATCGGGTTCCAGATTTGGTTGAGTCTAAGGGTCTCCTCCTTTCGGTTGAAATTGTGTGGGTGTTTTTGAATCTCAATGGCTTCCCTGACTAGTCTGTTGTGATAGCCGTTGACCGATGCTAGTAACTTACAGCTCTCAAAGTGTATCCTGTGTTCCCCGCTGCCCAGTGCGTGTTCAGCCACTGCAGACTTCTCTGTATGTCCTAGCCTGCAGCTTGCTTTATGCTCCTTAAGTCTCGTTCCCATTGATCTCTTGGTAGTTCCGATGTAGACCTTTCCGCATGAATACAGAATGCGGTAGACTCCCGCAGCTGAAAGTGAGTCCCTCTTGTCCTTCGCTGACCTGATGGTCTGCTGGATCTTCTTTGTAGGCTTAAAGACTGTTTTGATGTCGTGTCTTTTCAATACTCTGCCAATCCTGTCGGCGACACTCGGAATATACGGCAGATATGCGTGGGAGGTGGAGGGTGGTTGTTCGGTATCCTGTGATCTTGATGATCTTGAGTTCATTTTTAGGTGTTCAAGTTCCATCTGGAGGTTCTCCGGTTCGCAAATCCTTCGGGCTCGTTCTGTCAGGGTTCTGATAACCCCATACTTTTGACTTGGGTGATGGTTGGACAGAGCATGCAGGTATCTGTCCGTATGGGTTGGTTTTCTGTAAACTGTGTGGCCCAGCTTGTTACCTCGCTTCCTCACTAGTACGTCCAAGAATGCAAGTTGTTGGTCATTTTCAGTCTCCATAGTAAACTGGATGCTGGGATGCTGACTGTTAAGATGCTGCAGAAAGTTGTTGAGCTTGTCCATACCATGTTTCCAAATCACGAAGGTGTCATCCACGTACCGGAACCACGTTGCTGGCTTGTACTCTGAGGTCTCGATCGCTTTTTCCTCAAAGTGTTCCATAAATAAGTTGGCTATAACCGGGCTTAGTGGGCTTCCCATTGCCACTCCGTCCACCTGTTCGTAGAAGTTTCCCTTCCATACGAAATAGCTACCGGTCAGACAGACTTCTTCAAAAAGTTTGCAAATATCGACAGGAAATATCCTGTTCACCAGGTCCAAGCAACTCTTCAGAGGTACATTGGTAAACAGTGAGACAACGTCGAAGCTCACAAGGATGTCGTTTTGTTCAATATTGATATCTTGTATCTTGCCCACGAAGTCGGTGGAGTCCTTGATGCAACTGGTGCCATACGTCCTACGTATGGTTGAAGCAGCGATGCCAAGTGTTTAGCCAAGTAATACGTTGGTGATCCGGGTGCGTTAACTATTGGTCTTAACGGGACATCTACTTTGTGTATCTTAGGTAGTCCATAGAGCCTTGGTGGGAAGCCATTGCGATTCAAAAACACCCACACAATTTCAACCGAAAGGAGGAGACCCTTAGACTCAACCAAATCTGGAACCCGATCCTTAGGAACGCCCGAGCAGTACCGATCGATATCCCGAGACCAACCGAAGCGGAACAAGCCCCGCCCTCCACCAATCGGCATAAATACAACCTGCGCAGGAGAAATCGTCAGTCTACGTCCAACATCGGAGATGGAAGGACCTCTGAAGAAGCTCGCCACTCGTGCTAGCGAAACGTTAGGAAGTAATTCCAATCGACGACGGCCTTTAAACCCGAATGAAGATAATAGCTTATCAACGGGCCGCGAAAGCCTTAACCAATTTGACATTTTTAATGCTGACGAATGCTGGTATTTTTTACAAAATGACACCAGATAAAACTCTTAAATTTCGAAAGGAAAGCTGTGTGCGTGGAAAACTTTCTAAAGAACGTATAACAGTGTTAGTAGCTGCCAATATGAGTGGGAGTGAAAAAAGAAAGCTGCAGTGAGAAGTTGCAGGATTGTATGGTGATAGATTAGGATTTGCCTACAACAGCAGACTTGACAGAGGAAGCCATATTGCGACAAGCAAGAACGTGTGAGGAAGAGCACCGAGAGGAAGAAGAAGATCTGAGACTACCACCAACCATTCAACAAGCCCCATATTCAGTTAAGCTGCTAGAGAATTTTTTTTGGTATCATGGGGAAGATGTCCCTCACGAAGAAATGGTGAAAATACAAGCCAAAGTACGAGATGCGTATCTATTATTTGAAATATTAAATTTAATTCTTACATTTTCATATAAAATGTTCCTAAGTAGATGTCAAAATGTGTATATAAAATAATTAAATGTTACAGAACACATATGCGTATGGTTATTTTTAACGAAAAAAAAAAGCAGTCCGTTCAGTTTCGCTATATAGAGTTTCGACTGTAAATTTAGGCTGTAAAAGTCGACATACAGTGATTTCTTAAAGCCGGTATAATAAATGATCATGTCTGAAGATGGGAGCGAGCCGGAGGACAGAACGCGCGGCAGGAGGCGGCGCAGGCGGCGCTCAAAGGGGCGCAGGCGACGCAGGAGGGGCCGCGGGAGAAGAAGGGGCGGACGCGGTCGCAGAGCGAGTGGAGGGGATACCCACTTGGCCGAGCCCGCTGGCAAGAAAGTCGCGGAAAATAACAACAGGTCGGACAATAACAACAAGGGTGAGTACGAAACATTTCGATTTCGAATAGACTATAGTGAAATCATTCTATGGCCTGTGTGTCGAAAAATACAACTAAAATGCAGAAGCATAAAGTATTATTACGTTATTTACCTTATTTTTTTTGAAAAACTTGTGTTTTGCTTTTTATTTGTGATAATATTTTCACGTTGTGCTTTTTGTATCGGTCTCCATAAAAAAAAAGATTTTGAAAAACAGGAGTTTGATTTAAATCATGATTTTAGTCACGATTTAAGTCAGCCCGACCCTGATATTTACAATACAGAAACTTCAATTTCATTTAATTTTTTTAGAAACTACTGATCGCTAAAAAATATGCCATTTGACAGACAATTTAATATGCTTTAATAGGAGTTTAAATTGATTAAAATTTATTTCTGCTTTTTAGGCTTTTTTTAGCAATTAGCAATTCAACGCTTATTTTGTTCAAGATGATATTCAATCACACCATTGGTCCAATGATCAGGCTTATGTCATTGATTATAAAGTGAATGGAGGAATGAAGTATGAAAATTTTGTTGTGATATCGGAAAAACTTAGTCACGATGCAAGATCAGTACATTTAATTAAAACTAAATTGATAGAATTTTTGAAATCTAAATTTGGTGCCGATAAATTTAAAAAAATCCAGTATTTTTCCGATGGAGCTTCACAATATAAAAATAAATATAATTTTGCCAATTTTGGTGTTGATGCTGATTGGACTTTTTTCACTACATCTCATAGCAAAGGAGCGTGTAATGGGTTAGCAGGGAGTGTAAAAAGACATGCTTATCGTGCTAGTTTCCCACGTGATAAAAACAACCATATAACAACCCCACTTTCCTTTTTTCAGTAAGCCCAAAGTTCCCAAAAATACCAACCACGATTCAAACGCTTAAGTACAATACAAAATACTCGCCATTTTCATTATTACAAACCATTGGAAAATTTTTCACTAGAATGCAGGCTCGTTTCAGAGGATGAAAAAGTATTTATTTAAAAAAAAAATAAGTTTTTTTAAAAAATAACTGACGACAAATTTACAATTTAATTCTACTCAGTATGTTATGATTGGTAATATTGTTAAAAAAATAAAATTTTATTAATAATAATTTATATATATATATATATATATATATATATATATATATATATATATATATATATATATATATATATATATATATATATATATATATATATTCTCACGTATTGATTCACGGATGGAAAAATGTGATGACACTATATTCCGGGATATCATCCGTTCGCTCGTTGAACTCCGACTGGAATCCTGCATCCGACTGGAATCCTGCAAATCTTGCATCCGACTGGAATCCTGCAGACGTTTCGCCAAAATCTCACTTGGCATCTTCAATGCTCGCGAGCATTGAAGATGCCAAGTGAGATTTTGGCGAAACGTCTGCAGGATTCCAGTCGGATGCAAGATTTGCAGGATTCCAGTCGGATGCAGGATTCCAGTCGGAGTTCAACGAGCGAACGGATGATATCCCGGAATATAGTGTCATCATATATATATATATATATATATATATAAATATATATTCTACAAAAACGTTAGACGTTTATGTAGAATAACTTAAAAACCTGAAAATATTTTTGGCCATGCGGTGCTGCCAGATATACTCGCAACGTATATCGACTTTCGTTTTATAAATTTAACACCCAGTATATTATTTCACTTTTAGATTCGACGAAACATTCTGGAAATTCTTTTTTGTACCATGTACCATACGTATCTTGAACATTTTCGGAGATAAAAAATACTTTTTAAGAAATTTGACAACAACCCGATATAAAATAATAATTTTTTTCGCAATCTGTACACTTGAACACTGACATTTTTGGTTGCGGTTAAATTGCTTTATCATAATATAATATGAGAATATAGATTAAATTTTTATGATCAAGTGGTAAATGGGGGTCCACTTGCTCTTTTCGATTTATATTTATATCTACTTTATATTTAATTTTTTTTTCTTTGTTATCATTGTAGAATATCAACAGAATTCGAACGGTGATAAGTCTCCGGAACGCTCTGGGGAGGACGGTGGGGATTGTGATATTCCCGATTGCGTTTGCAGGACTCACCCTGAAAGGGAGTCGGCTCCACCTCAACATGGCGGCTATTACAACTAGCATAATGATTACGAACACCCGACAGTCACGTCCGCATTGTTTTTGTTTTTTTGTCAATCTTTGTTTTTTTTTTATATATATTTTTACACGTTGCCTTGGCCATTTTATTTTCGCGCGCCGCTGTGTAATGTGCGGGTAATTTAGAATTTGGAGGCAATTTTTTGGGTACTCTTGGTAAATGCATATTTCAAAATTTATGTTTAACAAATTTTAGACTTATTATTTTCCTATTAGTTAGTAATAGTAGGAGAGTTGAATAAAATTTTACTTAAAACATTGATCAAAGTGATTTGTTGAATAACAAAGATCAATGTGGAGTCGTATAGTTGGTTGCATACCCTCGATTATTGGAACCAAAGTAAAACAGTGTGTAACGATGTCACAAAAAAATATTTTTAGAGAATAGTAAAGTTTAATAATATCGCATTGTTTAGCGCACTCGACGGCTGAGAGAAGAAACATGTACTCTTCGCTTGTAATAAAAATGCCAACAAGACCGCGTTTTGGCGGATTAGCTCCGAAAGTATCTCAACCATATTCTTCGCATTATTCGTTTTAAATTTCCAGAATTGTTGGATTCGAATTCAAATTCATAAAAGATTTCAGAAACTTCGGACAAGTATCGTGTTTGGTAAATTCGTCGAGAAACAATTGGTTTGTTTTATTTGATTTTGTTCGACACATTTTGAGAAACTATGAAACATTTTTCCTTCAAACAACAGAAATATTATTCTTAAATATTTGATGTGACGTTAAATGGTGTGAGGATAAAACCTGTACTCTTGGTCGAATAGTTCTGATCCTCATGGGTATGCAACCAATTATATGTTTGCCTATTTTGCTGATTCGTCAAAAAATGCAAGGGATTACAATTTTGCGAAGTAATTAAATGTGCAGCAACCGGCAGTACGGCGAATTAATATTGTTTGCCAATTTTTTTGTAATGACATTTTTCCCTTTGCTTGCTATGTGGTTTCTTGAATTACAAAGGGAAAATACGGGGTCGTATAATCGGTTGCATATCTTCGATTATTCGAATCAAATAATAGATATAGAATGTAAAACAGTTTCCGAATAACGATTTAAGTATAGAAAGTGTAGAATCGCTAAGCACACTGTGAACTTTTTTCTTCCCATTTGATATTGAACTAATGAGAGGAGAAATACTTAATTTGCACACTCGTAATAAAAACGTTTAATATACAATGTTTTGGCGGATTCACCAGGATATATCCCAAATTATATTCCTTTCTAATGTATTCTGCATTTCAAATTTCGAAAATTGTGCTGATTCGAATTCACATTCATAGAAGATTGAAGAAACTTAAGGAAGTGTATCGTGTTCGGTAGATTCGATATTGGTTGGTTTTATTTGATTTTGTTTGAGACATGAGACTATGAAACATTTTTCCTTCAAACAATAGAAATAGTATTCTTAAATATTTGATCTGGCGTTACATAAACTTTATAAAAACCTTATAAAACTGTCCTCTTTTCCAAATGATTTTGATTTTTATGGGTACGCAACCAATTATGTGTTTGCGTATTTTATTCATTCTTAAAAAAATGCAAGCAATTTCAATTTTGCGAAGTAAGTAAATGTGCAGCAACTGGCAGTAGGGCGAATTATTATTGTTTGCTTATTTTACGTAACGTTTGCTTGATTTTCCTTTTCAATGGGTGTTTATATATGGCGAAACGGCGATATTCGGAGCTGGGTTCGACCTTAACGAAGGATGCCTGGCGTCGAGAGCGCCTTATATGGCAGGCTTGAAAAGTTTTTAATTCCCGCAAATGTGGGTTGACCATATGGTCGCGTAGACGGCGCTGGTCCCAAGTCGCCAGGGCCGCACTTGCGGCATGTTGCCCGTTTCGTCCGAAAAGTTTTATTGGGTAACGGTATATGGTCGCCATATGGTCGTCGTTAAAGTCGAAATACGTTTTGCAATCTTTAATTTGGAGTTTTTTTTTGTAATCAAAAAACAAGCTACGCATCAAAAAATACTTATTATATCAGGAAATGAAGATTTTAAAGTGGCCGTGTCTGAAATAATTTTTGACGATACATTTTATGCATTTAATGTTTGGAAATTGTGAAAAACAAACAACATTTCGGGTTAATTTTGCTTATTCAGTTGACACAGTACTCATTCATTAAGTTCTAAAAGAAATGTAGAAGACAAAGTAATTACAAAAGAATACTATAAAGGCAAGAAATGTCCAAAATTAAATAAAGTAAATCTAGTTTAGTTTGAAGAGTTTAAATTTTCCTTTTAACACATCTAATGACAAACGTAAGTTTGCGTGAGATAATATTTGAATCCTTTACTGGAATAAAATGATAGCCTTGTTAATACCTAGTTTACTTTGGACTTCTTTCAGATGACTGTTTATATTAATATGTGATTTATTTTTGTATGTCATTAATTTTTTTTTATTTATAAAGTTGGGAGGTTTAGTGCCGTGATTATAAAAAGTTGTTTGACGTGTGTGCAATACTATGAAATTTATTTGGGGTAACCATAAACACGATGTGACTGTTTCTCCCAATAGTTTTCATTATTTTATGAAACCTTTAAAAATTCTTGTGTGTGACTCCTTAATAGTGAACGCTTACAATAAATGCAAAGTTCCTATATATGTTTGAAACAATTTTTTTCTGGAAACCAAAATAACCCAAAAAAAAATTCAATTAAAAAAATTAATTAATGATATTTGATTGTGCTCAATTAGAGAGTTTAGATATAGGCATGGACTTCTCTACTAAATTTCAAATCGATAGCTGCAAATTTGACACAGCCATAAAATTTTTGAATATCCCGAACACCCTGTAAACTATGCGAAAACAAATACAAAAGTTTTAGCTGTCCATATGGGCTATATCGGCAAAACAAATCACAGCCTTCTAGTCAATTTTTATTAAAAGAGGAACCCAATTTTCAGTTTTTTGCGAATACCGGACACACCCTGTATATATTTGGAAATTAAAATTTTGAAAAAGTCTAAAAAATTAATAGAGTTATTTTGTTCAATCTCGATAGTGAATTTTATACCATTATGTAATGAGTAATTTAAAAAGAATTCAATTGTCTGTCCGTTCCAACAAAGCAAGCAAACACATCATCCACGTATCTATACCACCATAGAAAACTTTTACTTAAAGGATGTTCTAGTATGATATTTTCGAAATTATCAATAAAAATGTCGGCTAACAAAGGACTAAGGGGGTTTCCCATAATCAAACCTTCCTTAGAGATGTAAATCTGTCCATTAAATTCAAAATAATTTTGGTCTAAAGATACTATTAAGCAATCTAATAAATCTTTTTTCACCAATGCTTAACCTGTTTCCGAGGGTGAAATCTACTAAATCTATCACATCCATAGGTGGAATACTGGGAAATAAGTTTTGTATAGACAATAGTGTTGCGTTAGAAGGGATTTTGATATCTTTAATTTTGTTGATTAATTCAAAAGAATTTTTTATTTGCAAATTTTGGTTTAAAATCTGTGTGGAACTTTAAAATATTTACTAATTTTTTTTTTATAGACAGACTTCTTAATACACCACTTTCAATAGAAAATTACAACAAAGAACTTAATATCATTAAACAAATTGCACTGAACAACGGCTACAATCCATCTATTATAGATAAAATTATAAATAAAAAACAAATTCAGACAATCCAGTAAACTCTATTTATCCGAAACCTAATACAGAACACGAACAATTTAAAACAATTACATGCATAGGAGAACCTAGTGAAAAAGTTTCAAAACATTTGTCAAAATGTGGTTTACAAATAGCTTTCAGAACTAACAACAAAATAGGAAAATTTTTAAAAAACAATAAAACGAAATGTACAAAATCTCAAAAATCAGGTGTCTACAGGTTGAAATGCAGATCTTATCTTGAAATTTATGAAAATTATGCAACACACTTAAACACAGAAAAACACATTTTTAACGACAATTTTTATATTTTACATACAGCCACAAAAAGTATAAAATTAAATTTATTGGAAGCCATGGAGATTGACAAAATGAGACATTCAAATGTATTGCTTAACGATCAGTTAGATTTAAATACCTCTCCTTTATTGACCTTAAATTCTCACAACAACATTAATTATGGTTTTATGGTCATTTTTCGGTATGTTTAGTAGCAAGTAGTTTGTAAATATTACATTTGATAAAGACACGGTGTTGTCGAAACACTTGTCATGTAAAAATATATAATTTCGTGATAATCTGAACTTTTAGTTCTTATTTATTTTAATATGAACAGTTTTTGTTCTGATTTAATTTGAATATAAACTTCACATAATTTAAATCATTTTAATTGGTTTTTTTTGGATCAATAAAGTCTTTTGTTTCGATAAAATTTCAATTCCTAATAAAATATTTGCCAGTAAACTTTGATATTACAACTAGATAAATAAATAAAATAAATAAGCAGAATTGCGTTAATTCGGCACTGGCACAAGACCTGTTATTTTGGATGGTTACGAGCTATAAACAGAGATCGGCGACTTTCACGTGGGTTGCCTGAAACGCGTGATGGTATAATGGGTCGGGGTTCTCTAGAAGAAAAAGGTGCTACCAAATAAAGCTATAGCCATTGATTTTACCAGCTTACGACCCACGCACTACTTTTCTACTTTTCGAAAAAAGGAAAGTGTACTCCACTGTCTTTTTTTATCACGACTGACGTTGGTGCCGCATTTTTAGGTTATGACAATAAATTGTCTTACTGTTACAGCGAAATAATGATTTTGTGAAGTAAAGGGCGGGAAATTGGATGCTCAAAAGCAAAAGGAACGAAAATCGATCTTGGAGATATTTATTTTCATTTCCCGCAATTCTATGGCTATGACGTCATAAATTAATTAATATAATGAAACAATTAATGGTGGAACAAAACAACGTGTTTTTATTGGGATTTGAGGCAGTAGATAAACATGAACTACTGGAAGAGTAAAAGTATAGAATCTATCTCATTTTTACAACAACAAAAAATCTGTTATTCAAGTGCAAGCAAGAACTTAAGGGCACTGCCATATCCGCAAGTCAAAAGAAAAAGGACCAGCACGAACTGCAACGCAAGGAAGGAAACAAAGTAAAATTCACTCCAGCTCAAGATTTTTTTCCCCGTTTAGGAATAGAACATGAAGGGAGAACATTTTTGGCTTGAACCTAGGACAACACCAATAGGAAAGTGGACTTCTTTATCGGACAAATTTTATCGTTGTTTGATAAACATGCACTATTAAGAATCATAAAAGTGAGCAAAAAATATTGGCTATCTGATGATGAGAGATAGGAATAAGTCAAAGTGGAAGAGATCTAGAAGATACGCTTGGAATGACTACTGTAAAATGCCAATACGCATCTCCCAATTTGGCTTGAATTTTCACCATGTCTTCGAGAGGAGCATCTTCCCCATGATATATAAAAAATTTCTCTAGGAGCATAACTGAATATAGGGCTTGTTGAATAGTTGGTGGTGATCCCAGATCAACTTCTTCATCTTCTTCTTCCTCTTGGTGCTCTTCCTCACCCTTTCTTGCTTGTTATAATATGGCTTCCTCAGCCAAGTCTGCTGTTGTAGGCAAATCCTGATTTATTACCATAAAATCTTGGAACTCCTCACTTGTAAATGTAATTGTTGTTTGAAACTGCTTTATCCACTCGCTTAATGGCTGATCATCTTCCAGGTCCTGTTCGCATTCTGTCTCGGTAATAAGTCCTGCATGACGATATGGGTGTTGAATTGTTTCTGCTGTCACCTTTTTCCAAGCTTTACTAATAAAGTTGACTGCATCTAGCATAATTTCCATTAAAATGCTTTTCCTACATCGATTCTTAAGACTTTTTATTACGCTCTGGTCCATCAGCTGTAATACACTTGTTTTGGCTGGAAGAAATGCCAATTCAATATTCCGTAGATTTTGAATATGGGGACCTGCAGGGCAGTTATCTAAGAGAAGTAATATTTGGATCCCCTTTAATTCTGCATCCCATTTCCGTATCTCCTCTTCAAAAATTTGCACTTCCAAATCGTGGATACAGTCGACGGTGTAAGTCCGTATCGACGTCCCACGTCACTTTTCTTTTCTCCCCTTTCTGTATCCCGAATTAAAGCAACTTTATCATCTAGAGATAAAATTTTTCGCTTATTCGCCATGCTCGCCGTATTCACTAAATCAAATTAGAACTGATTGAAACAATGACGTGCTTTTATACATACCGATAAAAGCATTAACATAAACGCTTATTACGAGAAAAACACGACCAGGTTTCGGTAATTAGATTATTAGAGTAAGGAACTCTGAGAAGGTAAGAGACTCTGTTACGCGATGTGCCCTTTTTTCTTACGGCATAGAGAGTTATACAGAAAGAACAAATTTTGTTCGTAATACAGAGTTTCGCTAGAGGGAGTTTTCACTGATAATCGATAAATTTATTAAATAATGGAGGCGACAGATGATCAGTTGGCAATTTTGCACGTGATGGCAGCAGAAGCAATTGAATCTTATTTTAGGGTCGAAGTTGAGGCTTGTCTTAGGTCCCGATCGACGCTCGTTTGGGAGATTTTACCTATATTATTATGTGTAATATTTTGAGCTTACCTCCTAACTAATAAGACCGCTAATAAGCAGCGCGAACACAAAACTTTTAATTCTTTGTTTAAGTTTAAAAATGCTGTTTTTCTCAGTTCTCGCCACTCAAGCACATACAATTTTAAAGTATTTGTTAAAGCTTAAAAACACTGTTTTGTTCATTTTTTTTTACAGAAATGCAATTAACATAAACATAAGCGCACTACTCACTAGTTTAAATTATTTTAATTGTTCAAAGAACACAAAATACAACGCTTTAATAATAGAATACACAAAACCTGTTAGAGGACTTCGCTTACGTCACAAACGACCACGTGCGATCGATAATTTTGGCGAACGTATGTCTTATGGGATTGGGCAATCCTATTAGGTTCACAATTCTTGGTGTACGGATAACTGCAGCGCAGTTCGGACCATCATTCCAAAATCAATATTTATAAATTTTTACACCACACCATATAAACTGGGTAAATGTCAATTGCCGGACAATTGTGACTATCGAATAATGAAAAATTCATCAGGATTCATTTCCGCGAATACGTTATTATTGTTTTCTCGCGCACCAATCAATCCCTCGTTTTTCACCGTATAATTTAATTTCGAACAGGAATCCGCCGTGAAAACTGCAGATTGCGAACAACGGGCGACGGACACGCATGCCGGACGGATTAGAGAAAAAATTCCAAACAGTAAATGTTTTGACGCATTTTCATCAACAAGGGCATAAAGAAATACTGAATAAGTGGCATTCATCGTAACGGGTTAACCCATATTATCCTAAGCATAAAAAAATACTTTTTTGCACTGAAACTATTTATTTTGTTGCACTTAAGAACACATTAGATGTGTAAAAAAAAATCGAAACATACAAAAAATACTGGGAAAAAACATTAAATAATGTTTTGGGGCACATAAGATGTAACATAATTTATACATAAATATACAAAAGGAAGTTCAAATTCGACAAAAAACAACTAAAAGTAGATTGTTTTCCAAATACAAAAAAAAAAAACTCATTTTTTGTGGTGCGTGAGCGCACCACTGGTAACACCCGGTTTCATTTTTATTGATATTTTACAAAGCATGGAGTACATAAATGCACATTACACTTATTACAAACGTAAATTGTGTGGCTGTGGCAGATTCTACATCTCCATCATAACGCACGTCATCTATGGCAATTACAAGATTTCTTTGAGTAATTGTTTTATCAGTTTTTAAAAGAGCAAAGCAATGTAATATTTAAAATCAAATCAATCACTTCGTCATCAAAAAACATAAAAAATATTTCAAGCGGAGTTTTTCCAGAAAGCCTATTTTTTAGTTCCTCGCATAATCTAAATTCATCGGATATACGTGTGTCAGTGTACTCAATCTGACCTGTCTTCCATTTGTCAGTAGAAGCAAGCCTGTCGTTTGCAGAAAGAAGTCTTCTTTTGAATTCCAGGGTTTCATCATCTGATGAGGTTATGTAGTTGATGAATTACAGGACTGTCGAACTGTATCATTCGGTATATGTAACTAGAAAGTTCCGACTATATCAGTTGGTTCCTCACTCAAACTCTTGTAGATTTATGTTATCGTTCATATCTTCTTCGTCAGTCATGGTCGGGTGGAATATAGATCGTGTCAATATGTTCTGTAAATATTTCTTCACGTTATTTTTACCATAAATTTGCAAGGAATGGAATGCTGCAATACATAAGAATACGTAAATCCAAATAATACTTACCACTTTTATTGTTATTGTCCTCATCCATCACGGTCTCCTCCATTGCCGCCTCTAATTCCTTTTGAGTCAAATACCTCGGAAATGCCATATTTTAAGAACTGTAACGTTCACTGCACAAGGCACAAACTAATACAAAAGAACACGCTAATTGTTGGATATTGATTCTATATGCGCTGACTTGTCTAGACTTGCAATAACAAAGTTTTGTTTCACAGATAAAACCAGTGCGTAAAGCTAATCAATATGGTTTTTCCAAACAAATTTATGTACCGCTTTTGTTGATTTTTAAAATCATATATAAGATTTTTCCTTTACACATAAATTGGCGATTTCTACGGTTTTATGTCCTTTAGTAATTATAATAAAATTTCTAAATGGATGTGCAAAAATATTTCCTGGATGTGACAAAAAAATCATAAAACAGGTGGTGCATTAACGCACCACATTAAATGAAAAACCTACGCATACCATGCACCCATGGAATCCTGTGAACTTCTGGTATACTTCAACCAGAAATATAGTGCTTTTATAACCGACCACGTGATTAACTTGGCCTACTGTTTCATACACCCTGTCGAGCAGACCCTTCCCAAACAGCACAAGGACTTCCGTAAATCGTCCTCAGGATATCTGAAGGGACATTGCGTATATCCTAGGGATATACTGTTTCAGCTAAGGGACATCCTTAAGACATCTCAAGGATATACGATGTTACTAATTGGAACGTCCACAAGTATATCAGATACGTACGTGCGTAGGATGTTTGTTAGGACATACTAAGGATATCCAGTTATACTAGTTGAGACGTCGTTAGTATATCCGACTGTGAGGATATAGGATCTTATATAGATATACCAGTGGATCTTACTTATTAGGTTATTTCCTATGAGCCTATGAGCCTATGATAAATACTGGAAAGGTAATGTACAGTAGTCCAATTGGTTGTACGACTTCAAAAATTCTATCCCAGTATTTTGTACTCGCGTGTGATGGAATTAACTTATTCAGTCATCACTGGAATAGCAGGCGACATTTGAAATGCAGAAGTTTTTCCCAAATAATATTTAATATTTAATTTTGCTTTTTATGGTAAAAGTGAAGGACTGCCGATTGATACCATTAATAAAAAAAACATTTTATACACATTTTTTTCTATTGCAGATATGAAAAAATTGTAGGTATATAATATAGCAAAAATATAGATCAACCTAACCTAAAGTATCTTAAATATCTACATCTTGAACTAAACTCTACAAAAATAACCAATATTTGACAGGTTTTCTGTCATTCTTTGGTGAAACTAGCTCTTTTCAGCCAAGCAGCTATTGAATTCTCACATTCTTTTTATGTCTGTCTTATCCGCATCTGAAAATATTTTAGTTTTGAGAAAGACAGGTTTTATATATCCGTACCTTATAAAAAAGAAAGAACGAGACTGGTATTTTATATTTAAAAAACATATTTAGAAAATCCCTACATCCGCCTTTTACGTAAAGGCTTGATTTGACGCTGATAGTACTCTTATCAAAGTGATCTTAGATGCTAATCTCCACGACGATATAGGTAAATTTACATTTATGTAGTTCATTTCTCATCGGTAAGATCTCTTTCATGAGAATAGAGAATCACGCCCAAAAAAAACTAGAACAAATATGACTTTAACAGTAAAGCGTATTTTCATGCAATATTTTTTGTCTAAATAAAAATTTTCCTAGTTTTTTTTTGCTTGTGATGGTACCTACCATCACCATGAAAACAAAAAAATTGGAAAAACGTTTTCATGTGAAAATTATATTGAATATATCTTTCACGTCATCTTCAGAATAATGCTAATATCAAAAATAATGACCCTATTGCAAGTTTAGAGAAATTAAAATATTGGAAAAACTATTAGGTTCAGGTATTAATTAAAAAGTTAAAGAATTTCAAAACTAATTCATTACACCTTATTGTCTCTCAAAATATACGTCATGATGATCAATACACGATAAAAGCAATCATCACAGCACTTTTACCACATCTAGTCGGGCACCTCCAAAATATGCTTTTTAAAGGCATCGATCAAGAATTTATCTAAATCAGGACTATATGGTCGATGGCTCATCAAATCAACGTTTTTAATGCTCAAAAAGTTCTTCATTTGCACTGATCGGTGAGAGCTAGGATTGTCGTCGTGGAGAGTGATTCGTCTTCTTTCTAGTTTCTTCGAAGACTTTTGGCAAATAAATGGTTGTGTACCATTCAGAATTGACTGTTTTACCTTTTACCAAAGAAACAGTTACAATGTGGCTAGTTTTTCTGAAAAAACAGGGCTTTGTCTCATTTTGAAATACTGCAGTCCTTATCAATATAAGAATGTCACTCTTCCATAGAAGTAAACTATTTTCCGAAAAACTGAAATATGTCACTTGGAAAACCATTAGCTAAAAATAACGCCCCCACAAGTTTCAATGACGTAAGAATAATAAGTATATTACCGGTACTATCAAAAATATACGAAAAAGTTTTTTATAATCAAATGTATACCTATATAATGGATAATAGAATAGTACCAGAAAGTCAGTGCGGTTTTAAACGAAAGTCAAGTACTGCGAATGGTCTTATAAGTGTCATTGATGATATTGTCCGAACCACTGACAAAAAACTAATGAGTGCCTTAATACTTTTGGATTTTTAGAAAGTATTCGGTACGGTGAACCTATTGATTTTCAAGCTGAATTTCTATGGTTTTTCCTCTAATTCACGAGAGCTGATTAAATCGTATTTTTCAAATCGACATCAGGAAATATACTGTGATATTCGAAAAATTTTCTCTGGGGTGCCGCAAGGTTCCATTTTGGGGCCGTTATTTTTTTGATTTACACTTCTGACATTTTAAAATCTTTAAATTTTTGCAAAGTTCAGTCATACGACGATACTCAATTGTATTGCTGTTTTGATTTTAATAGTAGCATGGTTGCAGAGGTATTTATAAATCAAGATCTTAACACGATTACTAAACACACGATTACTAAACTCGTGCCCATAATTTAAAGCTAACCCATCAAAATCGCATTTAGTTATATTTGGAAATAAAAATGAGGTTAAGCCACTTAAACCAAATATTAATATAATGTTATATAACATTATACTTTCCGTTGTTGATTCGGCAAAAAATTAGGGGGTGATCATAGATTTTGATCTAAGATTTCGTGAATATTTAAAAAAGGTCTTTTAAAACGCACTTTTCTCACTAAAAATCTTATATAGCCATATTTTAAATTTTAGATTAATTAAACAATTATGTGAGTCACTTGTTCTCTCACATTTTAACTGCTGTTATGTAGTGTATGGTTTTTTTTATTGATAACGCGTTTAAGTGCCGTATTCAAAGGTTGCAGAATACTTGTGTTTGTTTTATTATGGGTCTTCGAAAATATAACCATGTATCTGTTTGCATATCGTCAACTTAATTAGCTTAAAATGGCACAAAGAAGAGCTTTTCATTTCAACGTATTCGTTATGAAAATCATCCATAACCTCGATTCACCCGCTTTGCCGAGAGAGCGGCTTACTCCTGGGAGTACCATTCATTCCGTGAATGTAAGATACAAGTACAGACTAAGGATGCCACATCGTTAGAGTGCCTTGTTTCGTGGATCTTCCACATTCACCGCGATTCGTGTTCATAATTCTTTGTCACAGGAATTCAGTAACTTAAATTTATATTCATTTAAAAAAAGGTACAAAGATCATTTGCTACAAACACAGTTTTCCTAATAATGTGTCCCTAATTATGTGATTAGCAAGGGATTATATTGAGTTATCAAATATCAGTTTCTGTAGTGTGTAGTAGAGTTATGTTGTTCTTCCGATTTTGCAGGTATTTTTCATATTTTATTTGTGATTCATCCGTTTTTTATTTCAATAAATAGTGCCCAATTTACTAATTATATAAATAGTTCTTTAGCGGTTCAGTAGAGTAGCTATTTAAAGCTAGACTGCGCCGCTTTTGAGCTATCTTTTATTTTGTTTTGAAAAATATTAATATTGTAATGGAATAAACCTAACCTCAAAACGTCAAACTTGCCTATAAAAACGTTAGTCGCCTGATGGCAGAACTAGTTTAAGAAAATTCCGAAATATAAAAGGCAGCCCGCGTACAATAACATGTATTAATAATAATTCCTGCAAGTCGTTCATCGGGTGAAATTGCTTCAAGATAATTTGTGCCAGATTTTCGAATGTCATTTGTCATTTCATCGAAACACTCACTAGTCAATCTGAAATATATATAAAAGCGTTTTTCTCCTTTCAGGGTTCTAGCATCAATGTATGAAATTCCCTGTTAATACCAGAACCCCCTGTCTTTTTTTCTAAAAAAAAATCAGCACCGTTTACTAATAAATAAATACTGTGTATAAAAAAATATGAATAGTTCATATTTTTTTCAGCTTCTAAGGGAAGTAACAGTGCCTCTTTTTCTCTTCTGGTTGAAAATAATTATATAAATAAATATAATTGAAAAAAAAACGAAATTGCGTATGATTTATTCGCTTTTGGGGGTAATACCTAACGGGAGCTTAGACTAGATAAAAAAAAGTACATACTATCTGCATAAGTCAATTAAGCAATTGAAAAATTAAAATTGACAACCGGTCGTCTATCGCCTCCATTATTTAGTAAATTTATCTATTAATATATAAGCAATAAATACTTTACCTTCCAGCACTATTCTAGAAAATCTCCAGAAAAAAAAAGGCTAAAAAATAGAGTGCCAGAAAAACGCCGAACATCAGTTGTCCTGTTGTAAACTATTTATCAAAATTCTCATACCTTCAATAACTAACAGACTATATAAATAGAAAAATATAATAATTATGGATTATTTATGAAATACTAAAGATTCGCGGATAATTTTTTAAATTTTTAAATTTAGAATAATTAAAGGGGCTATTTTTAGGTCCATTTTAAAAATAAGAAAATCCCGAAATATAAAAGGCAGCCCTCGTATTTCTCATAACTTTTGAAACCAATGGGTTCTATAAATAACTCGATTAGGTCACGAACCAACAACCGTAAAACGTGGTCATTATTTGCATAAATCGTATTTTTCCGATTCGTGTTTTCTGGCTAGATACGATAACGAGTTAATATACGCGAGCACCTCGCCAAGACCAAATATTGACCATGTCGCAGCGAAGTCGACGGTCGCCATTCCTGCTGGTAGCAGGGGAAATCGAACGGTGCCTGCGAGACCCTCCCAACGCTTACGTCATCCTGGTGATTCACAAGCTTCTTCACGCATAGTAACTTCCGGCGTTGTCGCGTGGACGGCCGGTTGTTTTCTTCTTTTATAACAATGTGGCGGCGGAAGAAATTTTTTTAGGTTTCAAAAAATATATACTTATAACACTCTTAAATGGTTTTCTAAGATGTGATGCCTGGTACTTCTCATTGTCCATTAGTTCAGATTTATGGATGTTTAAGTAGTTGTCATTTGACTTTAGACCTACAAGCATTTGTTTGCTTAGAAACTATATATTTTATTCTGTTGTAATCGCTATATCTATATCAACTGTAATTATATTCGTCCTGACGAATACTGTGTGTTTAATAGTTGGAAATAAGAAATTGCCAAGCTAAACGCCTACATCGGTGAAATTTTAATACCACACCCACAGAGTTTGTTAATGGGACTGGGTAAAAGTTGTACGGGTTTTCTCCCTATTATCTTCCAATAGGGCAAAGCTGCTGGACACGATGAAATCACGAGGGAGATGCTGAAAAATATGGGTGAAGTGGACAATAATATGCGACCTAGCGTGGCAAGAGGGAAGGGAGCCCGAGAATTGGAAAATCGGAGTCATTGTCCAATATTTAAAAAAGGGGAAAAAAAGAGATTGTAGTAACTATAAAGGGATCAGATTATTGAGGGTAGCATCGAAAGTATATGAGTGAGTCTTACAAGAAAAGCTTGATAGGAAAGAAGGAAATATCAACTAAAACCAAAATAACAATATACAAAACAATATTCATCAAAATTTGAACATTTGGACGTGTAAGCTGGGTACTGACCCAAAAGGCATCAAATTGGATTCAAAGCATGGAGATGAAGTACCTACGAAAGGTCCTTGGTATCGCAATTAGAGGCAGAATCCGAAATGACCCGATTAGAGAGAGATTAAAAGTACAACCAGTTCTCAAACATATTGAGAAATGCCAACTACGATGGTACGGACACCTAAAAAGAATGGATAAAAAAAGACCAACAAAACTGATCTGGAGAAATAGAGGAAAACCGCAACTAACATGGGATCAGAACATAGCGAATATACTAAGAGAAAAAGGGCTGGGGATAATGGAAGCAGCTAAAACTAGAGGAAATTCGTATACGAGTTGTAAACATTATTCAACCTTACACCTTAGGGTAGATAGGTTTAAGATTATATATAAATTTCAATTTCTGTTATACTTCGACCAGAAATATAGTGCTTTTACAACCGACTTCGTGATTAACTTTGCCTACTGTTTATTACTCCAAAACCGCAGACCCTTACCCGTAACCATTCCATTACCGTCCTAGGAACTTATCCACCTACAGTTACAAGCGGGATATATGTATGTTTTCAATCTTTTTCGTCTTAAAAAAAACTGTTGTTTACAAATCGAAGAACTATGAAGAAGACACATAAATACAAGAAGAAGAATGTTGTTGATCGACAGGCACACAAGACAAAAATGATCACTTACCTGTAAGATAAATAGACCACTTTGAATTATCCAGTGAAAACCGCCTCGCAGGGTCGAAGCTCGAGAATCAGGTACATAAAAACGTACTTACTGGAAGGATCACAGTCGAATACCTCCGTAAAATACACGAACACATTGCATCAATGCTTAATCAAATTTAAAACGATAAATTTACTTTTCAAATAAAAATGTCAAGTTCCTACAAATATTCGTTACGGTCCATCTGATGCATTAAATACTTAATTCAGAATAAACATGTATTGGGATGGGTTTTATCGCGGTCCAGCGGAGGTCTTCGGTCAAAGCACTGTATTTTTGGTCGAAGTATACCACTAAAAACAAGGAAAAAATTGTTTTTGAATTAAAGTTTGCTTTTCTAAAAACTGGAGCAAGTTAAATTTTAGGCTTTTTTATGGTTTCACTTTAAGTTATGGTAAGAAACGTTTTTTTTTTTAATATCAGTCTGTTTTTAGTCAAAATTTCATTAATTACTAAATGAGAAATAACAACAAATAATCGTCTAAAAACGATTATTTTTCTTATTTGGTTTATGCTCGTGAGGGCTCCGTCGGATTAAACCCAAAATGTAATCTCCCGTCATATCTCGTTGTACTGATGTTCAAAGTCAAGTCTCAACAATGTTCTCCTTGTTCCATCAACCACTGCTTGAAAAATTCTTCCAGGCACGTTTTTCACAGGCACTGAGAAGCTTGGTGAACTTATCATTTATCATTATTTGTTTACCTTTACCTTCAGATAACTGAGGGAAAAATTCTCTCAAATATTTAAACTCTTCGAAATTCGGATTCAGAGTATTCATCAATTGCTGTCATATTTACGAGCACAGAAGAGGTTTTTATCATTTTTATTTTCAGAAAAATCAGGCGTAACATCAATTATTATTAATATTAAAAAATATATTTTATTTTTGAAAACTTTACCACCCTGTATTTCAAAAATCAAGACGTTTAGGACATACATTCATACGAAGTCTTGATTTTACAAAAAAAAACAACTACTTCGATTTTTTTAAATGGGACTCTCCGTGGATTTTTATTTAAAGTGAGAGTACTTTTTATCCCGATTTCAAAAACTTTTTAGTAATTTAGTAATCACTGGCATTATATCGTCTCCGAAAATAAAATATTGCTTACTAGTTAATTTATAATGGTAAATATAGGTGGTCAATCTTCAAAACTGCCCAGCAACGGCAGGCAACATCGCGAGCACCGTAAAAAAAAGGTTGCCTGCAAAAAAGGCATCGGCGCTGCCGACACTTAAGATAGACCGCGGGACGCTGGGTCTCGATATTACAACCCGTGCTAGCAAACGTTAAGCTTCGTTATTCACTTTCATATGTTTTTTCCCAATTTTTTGTTAGTTGTAAAAGTTTGTTAGGTTGTAAAAGTTAAAAATAAAGTTATCGAAAAATGCAGTCCACTCAATCGAACACGTTAAAACCCACCAATAGGTTATTCCGAATATCAAGAACATGAAACAATTTGCCTTTTTTATTAAAACAATGAAAATGGATGGACTACCGCATAAAACCTTCATAATAATGTATTATACAGTGTGTACAAGATAAGGAGATGTTTCGTGGAGATATTAGAAACTATAAGCTTTTTAACAATTATACTTCCAGGAAAATTGTGGTGTCCCTCAGGGTTCACACATAATAATAACAATAATAAACTGTCTTTATTGATAATCAAAATATTACAATATAAGTAACAACACAAGAGTGGCGACATTCGCAATTTGCGCTCTTCCATGTAACCACAACAACAACAGCACCAACACCATAATGGTCAACAAAATACACATCCGTATATACATCTTAAACAGAAGAAATAGACTCATACGCTTTTGCTAGTTACGGGCGGGTCTAATAAACAATATTAATGCTTTTTTGAAGGACTTTATTGTGGGGAGGGACGATATAGCGTAAGGAATTTCATTAAATAATTTAACTGCATTATAGCTAAAAGATCTCTGAAAATTTACCGAAGTGTGTATAGGAACGCAATATCTTAAACAATGACGGGTGTCTCGATTATGAATATCATTTCCTCTGCAAAGTTTATCAAACAGTAGGAGTACAGTAAAAAAACAAATGTGACTAACTCAACTTTATATGAGTCCTCCAGCTTGAGCCAACCTGAATCAGAGAGGCATTGTGAAATATGACCATACTTTCTGAGATAATAACTAAAACATAAGACATAAAGAAGGACTGGAAACAGGTAGTAATAGATCTGTTAACTACCGGTGTAGGGTTATAAATTTAAATTTAATAACGGAGACGCATTTAAATTCATCTGGTCATTCCGATCCGAATATTTCATTTTGTTAATCTCCATAGCTTCCAACGAATTTAGTTTTGTTGCCTTTTGATTGGTTATGTAAAATATCAAAATTTTCGTCAAAGTTTTATTTGTATACGCCCTTTATGTTCGTTAATGAGTTTCTTAAGTTTTTTAATGACATGAAAAAATACCAATTAATCATGAATGCTCAACCTCCAAAGTTATACTCTATAATTAACTTATACAAACAGGACAGCCTAAAAAGGCCTGTAACTGCAACATCAGTTAAATTCTCAATGCAAATTAATAATAATGTGCGTTTATATACGCGGCTGTGACGTAATCGATTCTTGGAGAGACGACGCGTGTACAATTTTTAACTTTGTTTTGAACGACGGCTCATACAATGTCACTTTAATTCAGGTTCAGGCAAAAGCCGTCTCAGCAATTTCTCAGAGCGCTGTTGAGCTTTGTCGGCACAATAACCATGATATGATATGATATGACAGTGTTTATTTCCATTGACCTTTAACAAAAGTATCGGATAATAGCAACAAGTAAAAAAAATACATTAGAACTCTAAAATACAAACTTTAAAAACAGATACGTGCAAACATACATCAACAAAAGAAAAAAAAGAAAAACACGCAAACTATGCATAGCGATTTTTTTTTAATACGTAGTCAATTTGGCCTGTCCAGGACAAATACCCATATATATATATATATATATATATATATATATATATATATATATATATATATATATATATATATATATATATATATATATATATATATATATATATATATATATATATATATATATATATATATATATATATATATATATATATATATATATATATATATATATATATATATATATATATATATATATATATATATATATATATATATATATATATATATATATATATATATATATATATATATATATATATATATATATATTATATATATATATTATATATATATATATATATATATTATATATATATATATATATATATATATATATATATATATATATATATATATATATATATATATATATAAAGTGTCGGAATATTGTCATATTTTGTATTTCATAAAGGTGTTACCGAAACATGTTAATTGTGCATAAACAAGGGCAAATATTGAAAAAGTACAGGTAAATTAATAAAAAAGTATTAAAAATGACATACCTACAAAAAATGTTAGGTTTTTGTGAGATCTTTCAGAAAAAATAATCATATATATGGTTTCCCATTTAAGAAAATTAAGATTTTTCAATTTAAAATCAAATATGACGTCATCTTTTTAGGAAAATTAAATTATGGAAAAAATTATTAAGTTTAGGTATGTATTATATTAGCAAAAAAGTTGAACAACTTTAAAACTAATTCAGAATAAAATTTACAAATTGTGTAGTGCGTCTCTATCCCTGGCTCAGCCTGTACTTACACAATCTTATAATAAAACACAACTACTTTCTGCATTTAAACATTTAAAATGTACACAAAATGGTGGTCAACAACTGACATTGAAGTCAAATCCGTAAACCAGACCATTTTTGTAAAGAAATATGTTTAGTAATATCAGTTAGCTAACCAAAATTAAAGATGTATTTTTTAGTTATAACTTATCGACACAAATTATTTTTATCGAGTTCGTTGGTTTTATTGAGTTGGCAACAGTGCCCGACGATCATGGAATGGTACGAGACGCCGCGCCAAAAGAAAATTCGTAATTGTTCGGCAAATTTCCTGCGGAGGAAGCGCCTTTCCAATTTTATTGTTTTATCGATATCCATAAAGTATACGGTGACGTCAATCGAAATCGGAAAGGCTAATTAATTATATAAAATCGTATTATAACTATGGTCGAAACAAACGAGGCCTGCAAAACTTCCTAGTAAATTAGTTATAATAGCTTTCTTTTACGAGTGAAGCCGAATTAATAATAATAAATCATAATATTTCTCAAAAATACAAATTAATTTTTGTTGAACGGTAAGTATAAGGTTTTAGAACCTATGATGCATCGCGGGGTATGCAACCAATTATACGCCCCATTATCCGCAAATGCAGTTCATAAAAAATCAACAGCAATCATTCGCTTCCTCCACGATTATAGTCAACAACGTGTAAAAAAAAGTATAGCGGTAGACACGTAGGCTACTGCATTCGATTTTGATATAAAATAATTGCAAGATCGAAAAAAATATTGATAACTTATGTGGGCACCTATATTTATGACTTTAATGGAGATCGCATAATTAGACGATAATCTTATGTATTGATTTGCGCTTTATAAATTGAGTAACAAAATAGGCGAGCATGGTATGGACACTTTTCTTTGGTTTATTATTTTTACTATTTTTCAGTACCTCCAATTCGTCAGTAACAGTTAAAATTTTAATAACCGTGATTCTACAGTGTATTTTTCGAAAATTTCCAATCTCTTTTTTTATAATCCGCATCCCGTCATAGACTGGCAATTAATATCCGTGCCATGTTCTGTTCTTCCACGGAACTGCAAAAACGTTTGTGCCTCCGCAAGCCATTCACGGCCGACGGTGATCGGAAGGTGTAAAAAATAACTTATTCATGAATTCAATTTAAATACTGCAAGATCAAAACAACAAACAACGCCCTACATTTGAATCGGAATCGTTAAAACCAAATCTAGTAACTTACAGTGCTGCCACTCGGGGGTGGGGGCAGCTATAAATTGAGACGACGCCCGCCGCCATTGCATTCAAGCAGTGAACGTATCGTTGTGAGCAGCGTTTGTGTTTTCTAGTATAGTTTTGTAATATTTTATATAAATAAAAATGAGGGAAATCGTACACATCCAAGCCGGCCAATGCGGTAACCAGATTGGAGCGAAGGTAAATGGTAGCTTTAAAAATTCTTTTAATCGAAGTGGGCCGGTGCGGCCATTTTAAAAAGCGTCAGGAAGCAAATCGATTAACCGACGTTGTCGTGTCGTTCGAGGGTCTGTTTGATCGTTTTCGGGTAATTTTTGGTGGGTAAAGTTAATGAAACGTCTATCGTTTTCGTCCGATTGAGGTCGAATTAGAAAATCCTCGGAATGTTGGAGATGGCCGCATTGCCGGCCGGCTCTGCGCGTATCAGCCGTCCCGCAAACATCGTGCCGCAGCTTCCCGTCGGTTTTTTGTTTTTAACAGCTTTTCCGTTCGCGGTGCTATTTAGCTGTAAAAAAAAAATGGAAAACCCGCCCGGGTTATTATGTGGATTTATTGGCATTCCTTTATCTTATCTTTTTTTAATAATAGATTTGATGTAATCTCTAATTTTTATAACCGCGTAGGTATAGAAATAACAATGTTTGATGAACTTTCCGTTGCATTTTCAAGTAGATAATGTTCGCTCCGTGCACATTCTTCGCGTAATTTTAAAATCTTTAACAGGGCGGGCGATGCAAGCTGAAAATGTTAAAAACGCGGCGACCGATGTTTTCAGTATAGGTGATACCGACCAAAACGACCGTTACAAGAGGTAATGTTACATCGGCCCCGAGTGGCGGCGCGCTGTTCTCTCCCCTCACGTCTCCAAATCGACCTGGGTCCTGTATTAATAATGGCCGTTGAGGCTAAGGAAATCTGAGGCGGCTTTTTATATTTCAGATCTTTTGTTTTCAATCGGTTTCCGTTATCTGTGCATATTTTCGCGGTTGCCTGAACATCGATTTCATTTTCTCCACTCGAGCGGCCCCGCTAATTTTCTCGACCTTGATCTGTGCCGTCGGGTTCATCGGCCGCGTTATCCCCTTTTGATTTTGTAATTTGGATTATAGTTATAATGCCGGAATAAATTGATGTTTTTAGTCGAGGAAAAGCGGCTTTAAAGTATATAAGTATCTAATTAAGAAGTGTTTCCATGCCGCGTTGCCAGGGGCGACGTCATGTTTAAAAAACAATCGATCCATTGCTATCTCGAAAGTTGACGTTGACAAATAATACCTTATTGGTAAGATTGCATATGATTTTAATTTCATTTTTTTAGCTTTGAGTGTTTTTGAAAACTCGTTATCGAGCGAAAATGAGAAATATCGATGACTCCACGAATAACGTCATACTTTTTTTTGGTTAATCAAAATTTTAACGGAATTTTAATTTGCGTCACCCCCGGTACTTTTTCCTTTCCTGGATGTGCATTATATCTAGGTTATTATGGAGTTGTATGTATACTTCGACCAGAAATATGGTGTTTTTACAGTCGACCCCGTCATTAACTTTGCCTACTGTTTAATACACCTGCCGAGCAGACCCTTACCCGTAACCATTTCAGGACCGTCTTAGGAATTTATGCACCTACAAGCGCGATACAAGTATGTTTTCAATTTTTTTCGCCGAACAATTATTGAAACGTGTACATAAAAAAATAAGTACAAAGTAACAATTTATTACTTTCTATTTAAAAAAATAAATAAGAACTAAGGCATTATCCAACACAATAACTGTATTTGGCGATAGTTTTGGCAACAGTGTATTTTCAAACCAGTCCTGAAATGTTTTCATGGTAATCCACACTTGAATCTTTGACGTTTTTGGCAGGCAAAAGTAAGGCATCTTCCACCTAACCATTTTTGGACACAGCAGGGAGAATTATTATGCGTTTTCCATGTGAAGGCTGCACTTCTAGTACACACTTGTTACTGTTCTCACATCATCCTTTTTTTACTGTGTCGTGAGTGTCGAACTGGAACTGAAAATAAATTTTTGCTCATTAAAAACTTACTGGAAGGGTCACAGTCAAATACCTCCGTAATAAACGTGAAGGTATCCCACAGCATCAATGCTTAATTAACTTTACGTCTCAAATATAAATTTCAAGTTTAATGGGATGGGTTTTACCAGGGACTGCGCTTAAGTTAAAATACGTCAAAGCAATAAATGCACTATATTTTTGGCCGTATTATACGTATTTTATTGCAACTTTCCCGCGTAAAGAAAGGTGTTGTAATACGTAAGACTGTAATACTAAACTTAAATAACGATAACTAAAGTGCGGTACTTTTAATACATTTTGAATAAACAAAAAAAAAACAAAGTCTAAGTCCAAATAATATAAATTTGAAATTATTTGATAAATCACAACCTCCGTCCGCGTTCCGCGAGAAAAATGTCTCGATTTTATCGCGAGAAATCAAGATTGGTGTAGGCATCAAGGCTGGAAAAATGCAGAAGTGGGTTGCCCATAAATGGAACGACATTGGCGCTTACGCAATCGTTTCTCGTCGGGACTATATATAGAAATGATTTGACTCACGCTTGAATTGTTTTGGGTCGTGACAAACACACGTACGTATGTGGTTCATACGCGGCGTGTAGTAGCAGTAAACAACATATGGCGGTTTTTCTTTACCTGTTAAGGTATCTTAGCCATTACTTAGTCCATGACGAACCCTAGTTGTATATATACTATAAAAACTTCTGGTTTTCGTAAAATATTGTTTAAATACCAATACTGGTTAAATTACAAGAAAAGGAGGATTCTGAAATGTTGGTATTTTTAAAATTATAATCGTGTATATTTTTTTTATATAATTATAGAGGAAGTATTATTTCCGCTGTTTGGTATGTGGCTACCATTTTAATTGTAAATTCCAATTTGCATAACAAAGTGGCGGCATTAACACTCTGGCGAAGGAGTTGAATATCCCTTATGCGCGCATGTTCATTCCACTATATCTTTGCACTCATAAATATACTTTTTGTAGGAAATTTAATAATTCTCTATAGAATCGGCCCCTTCAGATTTTTTCGTATCCCAGTTAGTTTCTGGGACTTGGTGAAAATAAAAAAAATCAAATATTTTTAACATTCAAACGAATATTTTCAGTGGAAATTTTTCTCTTGACATGGTGCATCTAAACACTTTTTGAATAATTGTGATTTATATCAATTTTTGTCGAATTTTTGTTTTAATAAAACGGGATGAACTAACCAAAACTTATAAATATAAGTATAAAAAGTATAATGGAAAATTGCCATCAAATTTTCTTCTATATTTACTATGCCAATTGCATACCTGAATCCTTGTCACCATCGTCAGTCTTATCGTCTTGCTTTCATTAGAGGTATCAGCGAGTATATATCCAACAAATTGTGATACTTGAACTCGTTCGAACCAGAAGAATTCATATTTGTTATTAACAATAATAATAAATATTTACATTTTTTTTATTTCCATTATATCTCAGAACTCAGAAAAAATGTGGAGAGATCGATTTTGTAGTGAATTAAATTTACTACACAAAAATATTTCCAGTAATTACTCTTATATTTTGTATATTGAAAAGTTATTCACGTTTGAATGAAAAAAATTTTTTTTTTGTTTTCACTTTATCCCAAAAACAAGCGGGATATGAAAAAATGTGGGAAGATGGATTTTGTGGAGAATTAAATTTACAACCAAAAATATTTTCAGTCAATATCCTTATATTGAATGAAAAAAATTTTTTTTTCACTATATCACAAAAACCAAGCGAGATACAAAAAAATGTGATGAGATCGGTTTTGTAGAGAATTACATTTACTACAAAAAAGTATTTCCAGTCATTATTCTTATGTTTTGTATATTGAAAAGATATTTACGTTTGAATGGAAAAAAAAAACATTTTTATTTGTCTTTACTATATCTCAAAAACCAAGCGAGATTCGAAAAAATGTGGGGAGGTCGATTTTCGATGAATTTTTTTCTGAACTAAATTTACTACAAATATTTCTAGTTTCTTAAATTTTGTGACCGATTTTGTAGTAAATTGGTAACAAAATTTACTATAAAATATATTTCCAGTCATTCTTGTATATTTTGGTATCATTGTAAAGATTGAATGTAAAAAATGTTTGCATTTTTTTGTTTTAATTCTATCTCAGAAACCAAGCGAGATACAAAAAAAAATGAAGATTTTGTGGAGAATTTTCATTTTTATAATAATTGCAAATTTATACTGGAATGAACACGCACGCACATACGGGATATCCAACTAAATAAATTCCTTTATCAAGGTTTTCAGTACTATAAGAGAGTAACGGTTTTAGGTTGCCCTACTTCAAGGCCGCACCTTAAAAAGAAAAGCATTTTAACGATTTTCGCGTGGCAACCAACGCCTCTTATGCGTTACTTCGCTACACACCCCTCTTCCCTCACCCTTTTTTCTTTTCGGCGATTATCGATTTTCTGCTCAGCCAGACTGGAAGTCGGGCAATACCAGACGTCTGGTCTTACCGTATGTTTTACTATACAACTGCCACTTACGAGGCTTCGTATATAAGAACAACGCTAGGATGGAAAGTCAACAACAGTGTATTTTCAAACGTGTCTTCAGATATTTCCTCGGTCATGTTCTATACTTGAATCTTTGACGTTTTTGGTAGACAAAAATAGGCCATCCTCCACCCATCCATTTTGGGCCCCGCATGAAGAATTATTATGCGTTTTCCATGTGAAGCCGGTACTTCTAGTACACACTTGTTACTGTTATCACACCATCCTTTCTCTAAATACACTAGGTTTATTAATTGTTTGGAACTGAAAATCCATTTTCTTCAAAAAAATACATAACTAATGTTCAAGTCTATCAGTACTTTTTATGCAGTTTTTCTAGAGTTGAAACACTATTTATTTTATAAGCGTCGTACATTGTACGCCTAATTAATTAAATAGATCCTTCAAAGTTACAGCAAACGGCAAATATTAAAATTTGCACAAATAATAGTGTTGTCGAATGATATTTTTTCAAATATCTCGCCCCCTGTATAATTTACTAAACCTGAAACTCTCTCACGACACGGTTTACGATACTGTTCAAATAGAATTATCCCATCTTTAAGGGGTTTTGATTTATCGCAAATAATTTACCCACCAAAACGGAAATTATTAGGATACTTTAAATTTTTTGCCATGAACGACACACCCTGTATATGATTGTTCGAAGTAGAGGTTATAGCCCTGAATTTTCCACGCGTCCCGGTTCAAGAATTTTTTGAAAATAGTAAATGGTTTTCGAGAAAATAAGTTCTGAAACCATGCAGTGGGCGGTAATAATCAATGACGTCATCGCGTCTTGCCTGCCCCCGAAACAGCGATTTCAATATGGATTTTTTTTAAATATCCCCAGCGTATGTGATAACACTGTTGGAACCTATTAGCAATATTTTTTACGATTTTTGGTTTGTGACTAATAATTTACTCTGTAAAAGAACAATTTTCTATCTTTTAGATTTTTGCCTGTAATTTGAAAACCCTGTATATAATCGAAAAAAAGTCCGAAATAAATGTTATTGCACTGCGCCAAATATGAAGTCGATTGCTTCAAATTTCGGACACTTATCATGTTTCATAGCAAGGGCCAAAAAACAGTCGAAAATCGCGAAAAAAAGGTGGATACCGGAGTCCGATCAGGGCCATTTTTTCAATTTTGTAGCTTCAACGGTTCGAAAGTTATTCAGGAAAAACCAAATGACGAGAACTGAGAACGGACGCAAACAACACAAAATAAGCGATTTATACGCAAGTGGGAAATGTTCCTCTCTTTCATTCTAGTTCTGGGAAATTATCTCCGACGAACACGGCATCGACCCCACCGGAGCTTACCACGGAGACTCGGATCTCCAGCTGGAGAGGATAAACGTATATTACAATGAAGCTTCGGGAGGCAAATACGTACCGCGTGCCATCCTGGTCGATTTGGAACCCGGCACCATGGACTCCGTCCGATCGGGTCCGTTCGGACAGATTTTCAGGCCAGACAATTTCGTATTCGGACAGTCCGGAGCCGGCAACAACTGGGCCAAGGGACACTACACCGAAGGCGCGGAACTAGTCGACTCAGTTCTAGACGTAGTGAGAAAAGAGGCGGAATCTTGCGACTGTTTGCAAGGTTTCCAATTGACCCATTCGCTTGGCGGCGGCACCGGATCTGGCATGGGCACACTCCTCATCTCTAAAATCCGGGAGGAGTATCCCGACAGGATAATGAACACCTATTCCGTGGTCCCCTCACCCAAAGTATCGGACACCGTCGTCGAACCGTACAACGCCACCCTATCGGTCCATCAACTAGTGGAAAACACGGACGAAACCTACTGTATCGATAACGAAGCTCTCTACGACATTTGCTTTAGGACCCTCAAACTGACCACCCCCACTTACGGAGACTTGAACCATCTAGTATCGCTGACGATGTCTGGGGTCACGACGTGTTTGAGATTCCCTGGTCAGCTGAATGCCGATTTGAGGAAACTGGCTGTTAACATGGTACCCTTCCCACGTCTTCACTTCTTCATGCCCGGTTTCGCGCCTCTCACGTCCAGAGGAAGCCAGCAATACAGAGCTCTGACCGTACCTGAACTCACTCAACAAATGTTCGATGCCAAGAACATGATGGCGGCGTGCGATCCCAGACACGGACGCTACCTCACGGTCGCGGCAGTTTTCAGAGGTAATTTCGTTTTTTTGTGTACCTTTGTCGGTGAAAAAGTCTTATTTGGTTTTGCGCCATTTATACAGCATCGAACTGAAACTTTTAAGCTCAATCACTTGTCCTTTCGATTACGAACTACGGTTTAGTCCGCCATTACCCACGGCTTGATGGTGTTAATAAATATAGATTGCAAATAATTCAAAACAGCTAAACTTTTGTAAATACATTAAAATTGTCAAAAGCCAAAATTTTCTATTATAGCAAAGAACATATCTCTCTTTTTACTACAAACTGGGAAAAAAAGTGAAAATATGGTTAATAGTTATCATAAAAGTTCATAATTTTGATTTTTAAATAAAAGTTCTAGCAGTAAAGATACCCCATTCATGTCGACAGCATTTATTAGTGTGCAACCCGCAGAACTATAATATAAAGAAATAAGGAATCTTGTTTCAGGTGCAGAAAAATTGGCATATTTGTCTTACAATTTCGATTCTAGGAATTCTAGACAAATGTGGATAACTTTAAATTTGTTTAAAATTTGTAATCGACCGTTTTTGGAAATACCACCTAACTTAAAAAATTCCAGTGATATTAATCAATATTTTACTTCTGCTTTTAGCAATATTAACAATTGCCCCGATACCACTTCTTTCTATAAAAATCCAAAGTTCAACGCGAATATATCATTTGCATTTAAACTCGCAACTATTGACTCAATTAAAGCCATTATTTCAAACAAAGTCGAATTCTGCCTGTGTTGATTGTGTAATGCTTCAGGTGGCCCTCCATCATAATTGAATGATTGTTTTTTTTAATGCTTTTTTATTACAAAACTTCCTTCCGAATGATATCACATGTATTACCAATTATTAACTGCACTTTGATCATGAAACTTTCTTTCTCCCCCATTCTCTCTCTCTCCCTCTCTCCCTCTCTCCCCCTCCCCCCTTTTCCCCATCTCTCCCTTTCCCTGCGTCTCTCTTCCTTTCTCTCCACCCCCTTTTCTCTCTGTGTGTTCCCCTTTTCTCTCATTTTCTCCCTCTCTCTCTCTCCCCCCACTCTCTTTCTCCCTTTCTCCCCTTTCCCAAATTCGATAGTTTTCAAAATTATGCGAAGAACGGTAACCGACAAACATCATAACTAAATAATTGTTTTTTGAAATCCATTTTTATTACAAAACTTCATTCCGAATGATATCACATGTATTAAGAATTATTAACTGTACTTTGATCATAAAACTCTTTCCTTCTCTCCCTTGGTCTTTCTCCCTTTCTCTCTGCCTCTCCATTTCTCTCCCCCACCCCTCTATCCCCCTTTTCTCTCATTTTCTCTCTCTCTCCCTCCCCCTATATCCCCCCTTTTTCCTCTTTCTTCCCCTTTTATCTCTCTCTTCATTTCTCCCCTTTTATCTCTCTCTCCATTTCTCCCCTTTTCTCTCTCTTTCTCTTCCTTTCTCCCCTTTTCTCTCTGTTTCCCTTCCTTTCTCCTCATTGCTCTCTCTTTCTCCCCCTCCCAAAAAACAAGTGTCTAAGAAGTAGACAAAAAAGGCGACACTGCCTGTGCCGAGTTTATATTTGTTCTTATAGTATTTGGTACTTATTGTGTGTAACTAAGAATGCAAAACGCAAGAAAGTTTCTGTTCTAAGCTCTTTAAATGGCAATTTTGATGGAAGTTTCGCCCTTTTAACTTCTAACCGATGGTGACCGTCCCCCCGCAGGACGAATGTCAATGAAGGAAGTGGACGAGCAAATGCTCAACATACAGAACAAGAACAGCAGCTACTTCGTCGAATGGATCCCGAACAACGTCAAGACCGCCGTTTGCGACATCCCGCCCAGAGGATTAAAGATGTCTGCCACGTTTATCGGCAACTCTACCGCCATCCAAGAATTGTTTAAACGTATCTCCGAACAGTTTACCGCCATGTTCAGGCGCAAGGCTTTCTTGCATTGGTACACCGGCGAGGGTATGGACGAGATGGAATTCACGGAAGCCGAATCCAACATGAACGATTTGGTGTCGGAATACCAGCAGTACCAGGAAGCAACGGCGGACGAAGACGCCGACTTCGACGAAGACCAAGAGGCGGAAGTCGACGAGAATTAAGTTCCGACCCGGCCCATATCCCCCCCCCCCAGATTTTTTTTTTGGAAATTTTTGTACCGCGTTCGCATGTTTGTTTTTTTTTTTTGTACTTTTCTCTTCGACATTCCTTCACTTATTTCGAATACATAATTTATTACGAAGACTGACTTGGTTGCCTTTCGATGTTTCGCGTTCTTACGTCGTCGTCCCTTTTATCTTTTTTTTTTTCGTTCGTTTTGTGTTTTCGAGGAAATACGCTTTCCCACCTGAAAAATAAAAACATGCGAATTTTCTTTTAACGTCCCGTTTTCGTTTCTTTGCGTCACGCGAAATTCTAACATTGCGAATGTTGCGCCGTTCCTTTTATTGTAATTATTTTCCAGCTTCCTTGAATTAAAAGTCATTTTTTATATTAGCGACGGTGTTTTATTTTATTTTTTTTTCCCAACTAGAGGAGGTATGAAGGCTACGTCCTTATTCTCTACGTAAAATAATAAAGATAGCTTAATTTTTTTCTTTGCAAAAATTGCAAATTGCTCATTTTAAAAAAATTAAAATAAGATATCAAAATAAAGTTAGCAAAAAAAGGAAAATTCCAAGCACAATTGAATGACCTGAAAAATAAAAGTTCAAAGTTTGAATAATTTTGCAGGCTCGTAAAAACGCGCTGCTGTCTGTTGTGACGTCAGACCTTTGTATTTCGATCTATACTACACATACATTTTTATGGATAATTTTGATTGATTTGCTGCTGCTGGAAGCTGATACATACTAAAAAAACAGGATTTTTCTCGAACTGAAGTTCGTGGTGTAAAAGCTATCTACTATAAATTCTTATTGCAGTAAATTTGTGAAGTGTGTGTACGGCGAAACCGTAAAACTTCCTCTATATTGCACGTTTCAATGCATGAATTGCTAATAAAGTCCGTGCTTTGCTTACGGAAAACTCTCTAACGGCTAGAATAGTGAGCGCATTAATTCGAAAACTAATTATCATCTATCGAGTATTGGGAAACATATTTTATAGACGGAAGTCAGTTTGCTTTATACTGCAGACTTTTGTCTGTGACCGTAGGTTAACTGTCATTAATCAGACGAGACAGACATTCTGTGAAGGGCGAGTGTCCATGGTAATCTTGCCCAATAAAAGCAAGTAGAAGAACATTCCGTGCTGGACGTTAAAGTGGTTAATTTCAGTTAATAAGTAAAAGTAATAGTTGGCTATTGTGTTATTTCTGAACACATATAATAACATGAAACAAAAAATAACGAAACAGAAATAATACCTGCATTTTTAAAATCCCTGGTATCCCATAAGCACAATGGAGATAAATAACGCTTGTATTTTTATGCAAATTGACAAAGTAAAACTGTATTTTGTCCGTTGCAATAAGAATTGTTTTTTTGTTTACTGTAAATAACTTGTTTATATAAAAAATAATGAGTTTTTGTACGACAAATTTGTTTAAAGCGCAGTTATTACATGTCATTCATTATTCATCGAAAATTTAGGAAAAAGTTATTGTTTTTTTTTTTTTTAAAATTTACACCTTAGGTATTAAAAAAATGCAATGAAATTGCCAAATGAAAATAAATTCTACTAAATCAAGCTGTTATTGTTCGATCAAGAGAACCCTGTTATATTTTCATTTTACAATAATAAATATATATATATATATATATATATTTTTATTAATTTCAATCGGTTATAAAACACTTTTTTTTACAAAAATCTAATTAGGAAAAGATTAATAACAAATCTAATCTAAAATATTTAACAAATGAATAATTAAAAACTAAGGTTGTTTTTCTTCTCGCTATACTGCTTTTATGTAACGTTGGCCTTTTTAATACACTTAGATACAAATTAGATACACAAATTCGTAATAAAACGCAACTTAATGACGTTGACAAATAGCTCAATGTTATTGTTGGCAAGCCAAACCCATCATTCCTAAACAAATACTTATCACTTTATTTCTCCTAAAAAACCTATTCCTTTTGACATATTCATTTAAAAATTTTGTTTTTCTTTTAATCTTAATTTATTTTTACCAGAAATTGGTATATTAAATCCAGAAACTTACCAAAATGTTTGGTGACCCTATTTCTATGGCTATGCCCATTCATTTCATCGGAAATAAAAACTCATATTTCCAAACAAGTATTTTATTTTAAACTTGAAGACAACGATCACTGATTACAAAAATACTCCAATGTAAATCGAAATCGATACTAAAAACAAGTAAAAAAAAACGCTTCTTGACGCTACAGATAGACGGAATAAAGTGACAACCAAAAGTGGACGAACGATGCAGCTTTTGAGTTATGCCAACACCGTAGAACACTGAAGTACAGTAAAACGTGTCGTAGCACACAATTGCACATATCCCAAAATCGAAAAATTACACTTCGAAAATTAATCGTTTTGACAACAACCAAACTTTCAGAAAATGCCCTGCATGTTGTAACGTGACCTACAATATAAATGCTGATTTAATGGTGTCTGTACTTTCAATCTGAACAGCAAAACCATTTAGTTGTTCCATTTTGTGCTATATAGGGATAATAGAAATTATTAGCAAAGATTTCGTTAGATCGCTTAACTTCATTACCGTTCATTATAAATTTCCTTAATTCCGGATAAACTATAAAAAACAGTATGGAGGCGACCACGAAGCGATGACGCGACTAATCCTTGCTAATAATCCTACCTAACTAGTGAAAGTAGAATATGTTGCTTGTTTAAATTCAGGACGACTTTTAATCCGTTTTTAATAAAAGTCCGGCCTAAACTTAACCAAGAACCTTTCACGTTTTCATTTCCAATTGGAGATTGCTTTTTGTCCACTTCAAAGGGAAGATGTTTGACGATTTTGATTATTAAGTCACACGTCGCTCACATATCTCGAATATTTTCACTTAGTTTTTTTCATTAGTACGGAAAAATTCGCGGTTCAACCTAAATAAACAATGTAACATTTTAATTTTGTTAAAAAAAATTATGAATTGACCAAAAACCAGACTATATAAACAGCAACATCTCTCTTCCCGCATTCGCTAATTTATAGCAAATAACCAATCTCATTTTTCTATGTTCATAGGGCAAACAACAAACGAACATAATAGTTTGTCTATGCACATAACCTCAATTTTGTCTGAAAAGCGAATATGTTTGTGCTCCGCATTTCCACAGACAACACTGTTTTCAGTTTTTGTGCGTGTTGAAGGTACAGTTCAGTAGGGAACCTTCAAAAAATGTTTAATCGTAAGAGTCTAATAAATATTTATCTGCATTCTTATGACGTGCCTTTATCTACCACGAATATAATCTATAGTCTTAAAAAAGAATCGAAGATAGATAGAAAAATTGTTGCAAGTGGGATAGTCAAGAGGATAGTGAGAGAAGATGTTGGTACTTCGCCAGTTTTCAAAAAGCAACACGCCTATTTAATTAGGCGTATAATATACGACGCTTATAAAGTGAATTTTAATCCTGCATGAAAAAGTACTGACACTGACACTTTTTTGAACAAAATGGATTTTCGGTGCTAATGGAATATCAAAGAATTGCGCAATGGAGGGAGGATTATTTAAATACAAGTGAAAAATTTCCAAAACAAAATAGGCCAATATTAGATGAAACGTGGTTCGACACTCATGACACAGTAAAAAAAAGATGGTGTGATAAAAGTAACAAGTGTGTGCCTTCACATGAAAAATGCGTAATAATTCTTCACGCTGGGTTCGAAAATGGTGGAAGATGCCTTATTTTCATCTGGTAAGAACGTGAAAGCTTGAGGACTGGTTTGAAAATAAACTGTTGCCAAATACTGCTATTGTTTTGGATAATACCTCGTTTCATTAGGAAAAATCCAAATACCTATTCAAATAGAGAAGAAATTAAAGAATCTCCGTGCGGAAATAATTCATATTTTGACGAGAGCTACACGAAAAAACAACAACTGGAATTATTAAAAATAAAACATTTTAATGAAGACTACAAAATCGATTCAATAGCACAACTAAACGGACATGAAATATTAATGTTAATAATGATACTATGTGGAAATGTAATGAAATAGAAGGTAGTACTGATTTTTTTATGTCCATGTTTCAAGAATTGCTCGGCGAAAAAGATTGAAAATATACTTATATCTCTCTTGCTAGCGTAGGTAGATAAAGTCCTAGGACGGTCCTGGAATGGTTGCGGGTAAGGGTCTGCAGTTTTGGAGTAATAAACAGTGGACGAAGTTAATCACGGGGTCGGTTGTAAAAGCACTATAATTCTGGTTCGAGTATATTCTAGTAATACAGGGCTGGCAGCGGTACATTTGTTATCAAGGAAAAAAATGGATTTGATCGGAATATATTTGACGATTATTTTGCACCAGCTTTAACCACAGATAGAGAAATGCCAAATTTGAATTGTGAAATGTTAAACGATACTGACAGTGAGGCCGAGGACAGTCAACCGTTGATTAAGTTTGCATCAAAGCAAAACAATCCGGATGAAAATCCAACACCGAATCCTGGTAATTGTATGAACCGATCGAAAACAGATGCAGTAAAAAGAACCTTATTTGTTGATGATGGGAATTCGGCAAACAACGAAATGGATCTGATGGATCGACCCGGTCCAAGCGGAATGAAAACGTTGAAAGAAAAAGTGGAAAGTGTTAACCGTCAAAAATCTACAATAAGTGATCAGTGCAACGAAAAAAGAGTTTCGGTGGAAGAAATAAAACCACTTCCAAGAGCTTCTAGAAACGAGACCATTACTAAAAAGAAAAAGATTGCAGTAAGAATTATAACGCCCACACCGGTAAAAAAGAGCTTCAAGAAAAAGAAAATCTTGCCATTGAAAAAGAAAAAAGAATAAACGAGAGCTGAAAAACCAAAGGAAACTTAACGAACAGAAAAATGAAACTCGGAAAAAACATGACGAAAGAAAGAGTGAATGTGAAGTTATATTGTGTCCGGGATGGAGATGGAGGAGTGGATTCAATGCTCGTCCTGCCAGCTGTGGTGGCATGAGGCGTGCAGTCATTTTGATGGAATAAATTACTTTGTGACTTCTGTCAATTCGTCATCTTATCCTCATCCATTTAAACTACATTTTAAATATTTTGAACTTACTGGATGTTTATTTTTGATAAGGATAATTCCTAAGATTTTGTTATGAGAAAGTTTTGCGAGAATTTATAATAAATAACCAATAATATATACGTTTCTTCTTAACCTCGTCATCTTACCCGGTTTTCCCCTACGTACACCCCAATGGCGGGACAAGTGCGAGCATAATTAACTTGTTCTTTTAGTTTTTCAATAATAAGACTGAGAATCCGAAAGTTTATGTTTTTATTTTTCATATGCTTATTTGTAATGTGCCAATGTAATAAATACTTGGTTCTGTACTTCCTAAATATAATAGTTTTTTTTTCTGCGTCCACTTACCCCAAGAATTTGTCTTTTTTGTCTATTTCTTTTATTTTTATTTTTAAAAAATGTTACTTTGGTTTACCACCTGGTATATAAAAAGTGACGATGAAAATTAAAAAAAAATAAAGGTCATTTCAATAGAAACAACTTTTGTATTTAATTTTTTTTTGTAACCCCCGGACCACCCTGTAAACCACCGTAGGTCTAATTGTTTGAAATTTATGTTTGCGTTTGTTTTTAAGCGTCTTGTGTTAGAAAAACGTATAAAATATTGATTTTTGGAATACATTTTTTTCTTCGTGCTGAAACAGTTAAATCGTACAGCTTGTACCGTACAACCCATGAAAATGGAACAGCTAAAGATTGCTAAAAAATATACGCCCGATTTCCCCCCTACTCTGATTTGTATATTTTCGAAATTAAAGCTAAAGCACCACCTGGAATGAACCGCACGAAATTATCACCCGCCAATGGACCCACTGCGAAGAGACCGTCGTAACCGAGCACCTGGTGCGTCAGGGGGTCGATCCTGACGGGGTTCGTTTTGGAATCAATCGATTGATCGTCCCGCACGCCCAAACTGTAGCTGGGCGGCAAAAAGGATAGGTCAGGTCTGGATCCTATGAGGACCGCTGCAAGTGATACGTTCATTTTTATCCTTTCGCCGGTTTTCGAGCTCAGGGTCACTGTCCTGGCGTTTTGATCGACGTCGGTCACGTCGTATTCCGGATACGACTTGTAGAGGGGGTACGAAGCGCCGCCATCTTTCATCATTTGGTTGACCTGCGAGAAATCAAATCGTAGCCGGCGATAAAAACAAGATTGCTTTCGAAAAATCGCAGCTGGGAAATAATGATATTTTTTCAAATATCTCGCGCGCCCTGTATAATTGACGAAACCTGAAACTCTCTCTCGAGACAGTTTACGATACCGTTCAAATCAAATTAACGGATTTTTAGCAGTATTTCATTTATCCCCAATAATTTACCAACAAAAACGGAAATTTTTAGGATGTTCTTGATAAACGATACACCCTGTATATGATTTAAACAATGTTCTAAATAGAGGTTATAGCCCTGGACCTCCCACGTTTCCTGGCATTTCATTTTTTTCAATGGAGTAAGTGGTTTTCAAGAAAATACTTGTTTTCTGAAACCGTGCGAGGTAATAGTAAATGACGTCATCGCATTTAGATTGGGGGCGAGAATTGGCCATATGTTTTACGAATTTTGATTTGCGGTTAATAATTTATTCCAAAAAAGTACCTCTTTCACGGTTTTTTAGATTTTTGTTCATAATTGAAAAACCCTGTGTATAAAAAACGCCTAAAATAAAAAAGTCAGAGCCCCGAATCTTCGCCGTTTTCTGGCTCTAACATTTTGCCAATCTGGAAGACAAAATAATTAGAGAAAATTAAAAACATATATATTTGGTGACATTACGCTCAATTTCTACTATTTAGATGTGCGTACGGACTTTTATTGCCAAATTTGAAGTCGATGCCTATATATTTGAGACACTTATGACGTTTTTGAATATAGCACAGAATATTCCGAACACCCTGTATAATATGTGAAAACCTTAAATACAAAAATATTAGCTGTCCATACGCGCTATATAGCCATGTGAAAGAAACTGACAACAAAATCACAGCCTTCTAGTTATGGTCAATTGTCATTATAAAGGGAGTCCGATTTTCAGTTTTTTTCAAATTACCGCCGCACCCTGTATATTTTTAAAAAATCATCAAGGATGAAGGTTTTCGGTACAGGTCTGAAGCGTCGTTTGGTTCAAAAATTTGTTCGATCGTATATACCGTTTTCGAGAAAATAATTTCCTTCTGGAAGTCAAAATATACCAAAAAATTTTTTCAAAAATTAAAAAAAATACTTTGCGAGATTTGAGTAAGTTCATTATTAACAGATTAAATGCGGATGTGGACTTCTACCCTTCTGTCAAATCTGAAGTCGATAGCTGCAAAGTTAAGACACCTGTTAATTTTTGAATATAGAACTTAATATCTTGAACACCCTGTACAACAGGTGAAAACCTTAAATATAAAGGTTTTAGCTAACCAAAACTAACATCCGAAGTTCAGTTATAGCCAATTTTCAATAACAGGGGGACCCAATTTTCAGTTTTTTTTTTGAGTTTGCGGCGCACCCGGTACATTTTACGGCTCCGAAACTTCTGCGTCTTCTCGTTTAAGAATTTTTTCGGTCGCGAAGACACTTGTATCTGTCAAAATGGAGGATACGTTCAACTTATCTAGTTCCTATGTTTTATTTTTTTTTTCAAAAAGTTTTTTATTAATTTATTAGCACATAATTTTTTTGAGAATTATTAATAGTAGGTAGTATTTATTAAAAATAAAAATCGTTTAAGTAAAAAGTCTTGTAATATATTTTTTTAAAGGACACTAGTCCGCATATAATATAAAATAAATACATTTTTGAGTCGGTCCTATTGATTGAAAAAAATCAAGAAATTAAATTTTTTTAGAAATGATTGGAAATCGTAAAGTTTTTTCCAAATTTTTTCGCCTCTCACTTAAATTAACCAAAAAAGACGTCATCGCGGACGGGTAACACATCGACTAAGAGCAACGGGAACAATTGATATGTTATCAGAGTTTATCCGTGACGTAAAACAAAAAAAAATGTTGGTGTGTGTGTGCCCGTGTTAAATCGGCCATCGACAATTACCTTGTGGTATTCCGGGTACATATTCTCAGGCAGCTGCTTGCTGAATTCGGCCGTTTTGTTCCTGAAAACGTGCACGACTGGCACGCCGCGCGCCCTGGTGGCGATTACCGCGTCCGCGGCGCTCAGCCCCGCCCCCGCGATCAACACCGGGTCGGTCACCTTTCCGAGCTTTAACATTTCGTCGAGCTTCAGTTCGAGGGCGCGCAGATCGTGCACCAACCAATCGGGATCGTCGTTGAGAACCTCCAACCGATTCGGCATGTCGTACGTGCCGCAAGCGAGCACCAGATACTTGCAGGCGTACGTCACTGCGTTATAATACGACCAAAAATATAGTACATTTATTGCTTTGACGTTTTAAGTATTTTGCAGTACCATCACAGGACCGTGGTAAAAACCATCCCAACAGATGGTTATTCTGCATTAAGTAGGTCTTGCCTGAGATGGATCGTAACGAATAATTGTAGAAATTTCAAATTTTTATTTGAAATGTAAATGGACCGTTTTAAATTTGATTAAGCATTGATCCTGCGGGGTATTTTCGCAAAAGTAGAAGAGTTTATTTTAACACCGGGTGATATATATCGTTCTTAACCCATTTTGTCCCAGGGGTGCCACCTATTCTATGATTTTTTTTGTCACATCCAGGACATATTTTTGCACATCCGTTTAGAAATTTTATTATTATCACTGCTAAAGGACATAAAACCGTAGAAATCGCTAATCTATGTGTAAAGGAATGATGTAAAAAATCACATTTTCCAGAAAATCCAAAAGAGTAAAAAAAAATATTTTCGATTTGTATTGCCATTTTTGTTAAGTATATAGTATGTAGATGACATCGCAGAAAACATACATTGGAGATACTATATTGACTATGCTTTATTTTTTGAAAATATTTACAGTTCGTAAAATATGGCATTTTCATAAAATATTATGCGTTTTTTTTGTAGCAAATCAGGTTCTATTTGGGAAACAATCTACTTTTAATTGTTTTCTATCGAATTTGAACTTTCTTTTGTATATTTATGTATAAATTATATGTTACAGCTTATGTGCCCCAAAAATTTTTTTAAATTTTTTTTTGACACATGTAATGTATTCTTAAGTGCAATAAAATAAATAATTTCAAAGAAAAAAGTATTTATTTTTTTTTATGCCTGCGATAATATGGGTTAAGGGTTCAACCTAAATGGCAATATGTTCGAATATATTTGATTTGAATGTGATTCTTCCAGCAAGTACGTATTTATGTAGTTTCGACCCTGCGAGGCTTTTTTTGGCCGGAAATATTTGACTTATCATTCAGCCCAAATTAGAAAAATTCCGAATACTTCTTCGAAAATGATTTATGTTTTACGAGAAAACAATTTCTGGAATGATTAAAAATAAAACATTTTAATAAAGACCACAAAATCGGTTGAAAACGCATATAAGAAGAAAATGATTAATAAAAGAAGAAAATAATCTTCGAGAACGATTAGCGGGGGAGTTGATCATTGAACTAGGTGACAGTGGCGATAGTGACGATTTTTTACTATATTATTATTATATTTAATATTTTGTTTATTAATAATTTATTAATACGCAGAAATGTAATGAAATAGAACGTCATAAATTGTACTAATTCTTTTATGACAACGCAATGACGCTTGTCGAAAAGGAATGAAAACATACTTATATCCCGCTTGCTAGCCTAGGTACATAAATTCCTAGGACGGTCCTGGAATAGTTACGGATAAAGTTCTGCGGTTTTGGAGTAATAAACAGTAGGCAAAGTTAATGATGGGGTCGGTTGTAATAGCACTATGTTTCTGGTCGAAGTATACCTGTATCTACGTCGTCCGTCCTCACTAACCAATTAGAGCTACGCGTATCACAACTCGAAGGGGAACTTAGTCTACTGTAGAAAGGCACGGGTTTTTTGTGGAAATCCGAGGTCCGCCGGGGTTGCTGGTCGTTCGTCTCACGGCAACAACAACAACAGCAACAACAAAGCTCTTTCTTCCTCTCGTGTTTCGACACGAATCCGGGCCCCGTCTTCAGTCTGCGGTTACAGTTGCCGGAGTGCGGGCCGTTGTTCGATCTGCAATTGCAAATCGTACTGGGTTAATCATTATATTTTGACACCCACCTCCAGGATAAATAAAAACTAAAAGTTCAAATTTTCTGGAAAATATATATTTTCATATGACAATTGCTTCGACAACACCGTGTCTGTATCAAATGTAATGCTTTTTCAGTATATACAGTAAAGAGTTTGTAAATATAACATTTGTTAAAGACACGGTGTTGTCGAAACAACTGTCATGTAACTTTTAGTTCTTATTTATTTTGTTAAATGGATTTTCACCAAGTAAAAGCCACGTCACGTCAACCCACCTACAGGGTTAATTTTGAAAGTTTAAATGCAAAATTTTGAAGATTTTTGCTATATTATATTATGCAAATGTCAGAAAAAAACAAAGGACGATCGCAAGCTGTCAAAAAGTGTATTGACATTTCGTTTAGCCGTTTTGGAGATATTTCAGTTTAAAAATAATAATCTTTCCAGTTCTGAACAATAGCTACATTGTTTAAAAATGGTCAAGTCTGCCTTGATAGCAACCGTAACATCTATGTTTGCTATTGTTTTAACAATGTTCTAAGATATTTACAATAAATTATTTAACAATAAAAATATCTATAATTAATGTTAAACATTTTCCATATAACCTTCATTATTTTCTATACATCGGATAATATTTCCTTTCAAGTTCCTATTAATACGAAGTGATAAAATCGCGGTTCTCTCTGTTTAGAACTTGTCAACGATATTAAGTCTCTCTCTTATCACTTGTAAACTTTCAGGCCTATTATAATGAATTTTATTATTTAAGCATTAACCGCCGCAGCTCCCTAGAATCCAGTGGTGTAGTTTGTTTTTTACTTGGTCTAACTGTTTAGTAGTTATGAATCAAACATATAATTTTTAAAATATATATTATTTTTTACATTAATTGGAAATCATTTAAGGTTTTCAGAAATATATATTATTATAACATTTTTACAAAACTTCTGGATTCTTCCTGCGTCGGTTATTGCTGACGTTTCGCCAATCATCGTGATGGCTTGTTCAGAGCTTGACTGAAACTGGTTCGCATTTTACTCTGTACCTGTTTATTGTTTGAAGGGAGCGGAGCTAAATGAAGGGCGTAAACACAGTCTCGGATGACTGATTCCCATATTGATGTTAGTAAAGACACATAATGACTGGAACGTATTTTTCTTATAACGGTTAAATTTTTGAACAAACGTCGGGAACAACTATGGGTTCTCCACTATCCATCTTCCATCTAAGACCAAAGTTATGGAAACCCTACGTCGATGATACTTTTGCTATTTCGGCTCATTGTCCAGAATCCCTGGTAGATTTTCTTAGACATTTAAACTCTATACACCCTAAGATCCGTTTTACTATTCAATTTGAAACTAATAATAACCTCCCCTTCTTAGATACTCTTATCAATACAAAACCAGACCTAACATTGGGTCATTGTGTTTACAGAAAACCTACGCACACAGACCGGTACCTTAAGGCATTATCACATCACTCTTTGTTTACAGAGTCGTAAAACTATATCAGCCCGAGTCACTCAACCCAGAATTAAAACACCTTGCCTCTGCTCTTCTCTCTAATAACTTCTACTAAGCGTTCCATCCCAAAATACATTCCACCTCAACCTTCCAATAGCAATGAGGCCGAAAGCAATCCTACACTTCCACTGTGGTCCTTCCTTATATTCAAAACATCACTGACCACATATCAAAAGTTCTAAAGAAATATAACGTCAAAACCATATTTAATACTTGTCCAAAAATCTCTCGACATCTTCCGATCCATCAAAGACAAAATTCCATTTGAGATGCCAGGAGTTTACAGCATTCCATGCATATGCGGCAAAGAATACATTGGAGAAACCGGAAAAAAATATCAACTAGACTCAAACACGAACACGAAAGAGCCTTACGACTAAGACAAATAAACTCATCAGCTGTTGCCGAACACAATCACGAATCCGGTCATAAAATTTTATTCGATAAATCTAAGATTCTTGCATGTAATCAATTCTTCTACCAACGAAAAATCCGAGAGTCTATAGAAATCTATAAGCAACCCAACAATGTTAACTTCGACTCAGGTGTTTATGCTCCCCAATTAGCTCCGCCCTCCTCAAACAATATATAAGCAGGTACAGAGTAAAACGCCAGTCAGTTCCAGTCAAGTTCTGAAGAAGCCAACAGGATGATTGGCGAAACGTCAGCAAGTTCGACCCAACAAAAACCGACGCAAGAGGAATCCAGAAGTTTTGTAAAAAGAAAAATGCATCCAGATAAGAAGGAAAAAAATGTGGCCAATTTTCAAAAACTGTTTTCGTTCTGTCGAAAGAAGTCAATTTTTAATTCATTTGGATGAGTCCACTTTACCAACCAATGAAACATTGTCGTTGTTCTGACGGAAGGTTTATTAAATCTGAAAATATATCAACAACTTTTATATGCTAGAAATTTAGAAACAGACACAAAAGGAAAATTTTATTCGATATAACTAAAATTCTTGCCTGTAATCAGTATATATACTATTTACGCGGATAATAACGAAAAACGGCCCCAGGACGGAACCCTGAGGCATTCCTACCTATCACTTTGACCACGTATCTTGTCGCCAAACTTTTATATAATATGATAATTTTTTTAACAATTTATTATCTACCTTTTGTTCGATCTGTAATCCCTAGGGAAGAGGCAGTGGATCGCGTCAGCTATAAAACACGATTTTCCATGGTTCTCGCGTGGCGGCTCGACGTAGGTCTTCGCCGAGTCAGCTTTATCGAACTTCCTCGACCACGGGTCGGGTCCTTCGTCGGCTACGCGGGCCGTCACCGACGTCACCAGCACGTTGCTTTTGAAATTTTTACCCAAACCCATTTTCCGGACGTAATGCTCATAGTAGGCGGCCACGTCACGCGCGTAGGCGCGCTTTTCATTCGCGCAACTGGAAGGGAAGGGGATGCCCGGCAGCGCCATCCAACTGCCCAGAGATAAAGTTAAGACGTCCGGGTCCATTCTGTGCCAGGAGCCGCCCGGTGGTCCTTTGCCAAGGACGACGTGGTCGATCTGAATGTAAAAAAATCGATATGAGGTGCTGTTTCGAACGATGAGAAGGAATATAAATAAATAAATTAACCGTCTTTACTTTAACAGACAACTTAATTTCGTATACTAAGTTAATAAATAAAAAATAAAATAATTTATTATACATTTGAAGTTGTGTCACGTACAATGTATTCAGGGTGTTTTCTAATCGAATTTTAAAAAGAAAACTTTTAATATCTGCCATTTTAGATATTTTAATGAAAAAAAAATTGCTGCCAGATCACCATTTGTGAATACAGAAAAGCGGCTAGATGGTAAATTACATATTTTACGCCAAAACGATGGTAAGAAAAAAGACTGTGCGGTACGTTCTAACCGTAAAGTACAAGGCGGCAGGCGGAAATTTATGTGTATTTGCAATTACACATTGGTGCTTCGAACGGTAAAGTCTGTTCATAGATAAAAGAAACAAATTAAGGAAAGACTCGGGCAAGCTGTAAGAATGAAATATGGCCGAACAGGTCCGTACTTTGCTTAGAATTTAATTATTTGGGATTTTGTTAAGAAAGATATGGTCTGTACCTGTGTTTAATATTCTTTGGTTTGGTATACTACTTAGGTTAAGTTTATTAGTAATCATTTCGTGTGTAATACAGCGTGTGTTGAATCGTGTGCGAATTATGCAAAATATGTGCGAGTCTAGTGTATCTCAGAAGATGCTCCCGTCCAAATGTAGAAAACACTATTCTATTGAGACTAAGCAAATTATAAACAATGTTTATTTGACTCTCATTGAACGTGGTGCCAGCAAGCAAGCATCTTTAGAAGAAACGGCCACATTGACGAAAATTCCAACATCAACTGTATGGAAAATTGTGAATAATCCCATTTCAGCGAGGAAAAAAAGATGCGATGCTGACATTTTCTCGATTGTAGAATGTAGAAAGTGATCAAGATATAATACGGCATAAATTTACCAGTTATACGAGGAACGAAGCGTGCCTACACTAGATATTTTAATTAGGAGGCTAGAAGATGAAACCGGTATTAAATGTACCAGAACTACCTTATGGAAGTGTATTCAACACATGGGTTTTAGATTTAAAAAAATTGATAAAAGGAAAGTTTTAATGGAATCTTTTAGAATTCGGAAATGGCGACTGGAATATCTAGAAAAAATAGGATTTACAGAGAACAACAAAGGCCAATTATTTACTTGGATGAAACCTGTTCGACACTTATGATACCCCAGAAAAGGGTTGGGTTGATTCAACTGATAAGTGTAAAACAAACGCGCCTTCAAAAAGAGGTAAAAGAATAACTATTTTTCATGCTGGCTCTAAAGATGGTTGGATTCCAAATGGGCTTTCTCTGTCTGCGAAAAATATTAAAGATATATATAGAAAAAGCAAAACAATCGTGTATTCATATTGCAAATAATATAGGAACAAATAATAATTAAAACAGGCGATGATAGCGATAGTGATACTGTTGTATTATGTGAATAATTTTAAGTAATTTAAGTAGGTAATAAAAAAAATTGTAATTTCATTTTAGATTTAAACATATATAATATTGTTTAGTATCTTTCCTAACAAAACCCCAAATAATTAAATTCCAAGCAAAGTACGGACCTGTTCGGCCTTATTTTATTCTTATAGCTTGCCCGGGTCTTTTCTTAATTCGTATCAGTTAGTCACTTTCTTATATCTATGAATAGACTCTACCCGTGAATAAAAATGATTTAACCCTAGAAAACCAGGCCATAAAAATAGAAATAATGTAAAATAAACATATCGCGTGCGGCAAAGAAAAAAATACCCATTTTTACACGTCTTCGTCTAAATAGAATTTTCCACGGTATAATATTTTAAATTAAAAAAAAAATATATTAAATGTGTCGTGAGCGCTAGCCTAAACATCCTTATTCCAATATGTTTACGTTAGATAAATCTTATGTAGGGGGCAATGCAATAACCGTTGTTATTGCCGATTTTACGACTTGTCTCCTTGATAACTTCAGCGCAATCTAAAAATACATTTTATATAACGTTTCAAATGTAACATTATCAATGTTAGATATGTTACGGTAAATGTACACCGTGTGCCAAATAAAACGACCCCATGGGAGACACGAAAAAAAGTTTCTTGAACTCTCCTGAAGATTTAAAATGTCATAATTTTGCTGATACAGGGAGTACAAAGTGTCCCATGCAAAAATCAACGTTGTTATTTTAGTTGGTGAAAATAAAGGTCACATATTTTGATTGCCTCATAAAAAATTGGGTGGTGACGCTACTGATCCAACGAAAATTTAACCACAGACTAAGAAAATGATGCACTACTCTAAATAGGTGGTACCGTTTTGACGAATTTAATTAACAAAATCTCAAGATTTTCAAATAGAACAACCTATATTTTTATTCAGGTATCAATCCTAGGACAAAAAACAAGGTAAGTTTTTAATTTATATTATATTCAAATTTTACTTACTTTTTCAGATATTCGAGGTTTAAGATAACACCCGTATAAATTCTTGTGGATTTTAAAGCAACCCACATTAGGTCACTTGCAAAGACACGATACTACTTCTTTTAAAGATATGATAGTTCAGATATACGAATAAAACTTATTGCTGACAATACAGGGTGTCTATTAATACGTGAAGATTTTGAGAAAAATCGACTCTATACTACGCACGCATGCACGGTAGCATCTCTTTTTTTTTTGTATAATAGACTGGATTTCAATTAAATAATTAAACACTAATTGAAAACAAAACAAGTCAAACATAACCTTAAAATGCTATGAGTCGGCTGAACTATTAAATAACATTTTGAGGCGTCAGATAAATTAACGAAGCTTAAGAAAATTAAGAAATAGTAATTGTTGAAATTTGACATTTTGAAAAAAGCTTGTTAGTCCAATATTAATATAAACTCGGATTTTTTTTTGTTTAACTTGGAAGATATCCCAAATAGCTATTAGATAATGTAGAGAACTGTTTATTTTTTTAAGAATTTAATAGGATCAGGGTATATTTTGATAGAATATTGAAGAAAATGCCACATCATAACGGAAAATTGTTTGTAATCATGTTGGTTTTTGATCGTCCACGTTTGGAAGCAAGATTTTTTCATAGATTTAAGTTGAGTTTTGTTTTTTTTTGTATTATAATACAATAGTATTCGTAAAATTTAAACGGCATGATGGACTCATTCCATGAAGAAACACTACAGTGGAAAGTGGAAATACACGAAAATATTATATTTTTTATGAATAATTTTTTTTTAGCATGGTTCGAAGTTTGAACCTCGAACGACCACTTATAATCTTCCTTCTTTAAACACTCTTGCTGCCTTTTCTTTAGGAGGTGGAGAAAAGTTTATTGGCCTGACAAATTTCAACCTCCTCCACCACTTTTAATTTTACGACTTTTAACAGATGCTTCGAATTTTTGGCGGATGCGCCAGAATAGCAATTGGCAGCAATTTTTAATTAATAAAATAGCGATATTGTCACTTTTCCACAGTTTTACTCCGAACAAAAATTCAATATTTTGAAAACTATAAATATTCGGAATAGAGGTACACCTTTTCTTGTAACTAAAATAAACTTCTCCGATTTTTAAATTTTAATTTAATTGTTACTTTTTCATGGACTTAATTAATAATAAATTAATTAATTAATCTAAACGACTAACTCAATTTACTAAACAGACCTTTTTCTAAAAAGAAAAAGTCATTTAATTGTAATTTTAAAACATTCCGCCGTATAGGTAGGTCTATTGACAAAAAAATTGAATTCTCAAAAACCCTGAAACATGGGTATAGGAAATTATATATGAATATAGAATTTTAAAGTAAAAAAATATTTAAGATAAGGATCCCATTTCCGATATAATCGGCATTTTAAAAAATCTAAAAACTAATTTTCTTTTATTAATGGATGATAAAATGGAAATGTCGTCTGCTTGAAATATTTATGAATTTTTGTTCCTTTCATAAATCAAGAAATTAAGATTAATTTTTATTTTAAGGGAAATCAGTGGCGTACCATCAATATCTAAAGTGGAATTGCAGATGATGACATTCAACTAGTCTAATGTTCATACTTTTTGCATATTCGCATTGCATTTGAAAATTTTACGCATTTTCCGCTCTTTGATTATAAACATCCTTTCCGATTTTTTCCAATAACGCGGAAGGGGTAATATCCATAAAAATACTTACATACCTGTACTCCGGTCTTCCTAAACTCGACCAGCGATTTGAATTTAAGCCCGATATCGGCGTAAGGGTGTAACAACGCGTCTAGCAATAAAGATATGGGGTTCTGCGATCGTCCTTCTAGGCCGCGAGCTAGTTCCCACAGATCTTCGGTGACGAGGCATTTGCCCACGTAATTTTTCAGCCTGGCCGACAGCATCTCGTCGGGATGCTCATCGGATATCAAGTAAGGCAACCAACCGCTCAACATGAGAGAGACCACTATGCCGCTGGGTCCATTGCCTAAAATAAATTTACCATGGTGTACTAGCTTCAGAATTATAATGGAGTTTTCAATAGGAAAGGGTGAAGGAATCTGTCATTTAACTATATGGAGGTTTTATTTATTTATTTATTTATTTATTTTATAGGCACATGAAAAATAACAATACACATATGTATTCTATAATATTTAATTATTTTATATACATATTTTAACATGCACTTAGGAACATTTTATATATCGGTCATTTTTTTAAAATTTTTTTAGTATGCCAATACGCATCTCGCAGTTTGGCTTGTATTTTCACCATTTCTTCGAGAGAGGCATCTTCCCCATGATACATAAAAACTTAAAAAATATTTCTAAGGAGAGTTCCGCAGGGCAGCATTTTGGGCCTTTATTGTTCTCTATTCACACCTCCGACATCTCTAGGCATTTAAATAAATACTATTCTCATCAGTATGCAGATGGTATGCAAATATACTTATCATTCTCGGTCAAAGATGTAGCTTTATCTCACGATGCCATAAATGAGGAACTTGAAGTGATTTCTAGAATCTCCAAAGCCCATGGTCTGAAATTAAATGATTCCAAGACCCGGGTTGTTTTTTTTGGCAATAAAAAAGAGGATATTATCCAGTATAAAGATTTGAAGCTTTCTTTGAATGGTACTCCGCTTGAATTTGTCGACAAATGTAAAAACTTAGGAGTCTTTCTTGATAGTAAGCTGCTTTTTGATAATCACTTATCTTATCTACTGCAGAAGTCCTACGGGAAACTGAAAGTACTTTACATGTATAAAGACTACTTATCTACCGAGATTAGACTTAAATTGTGTGACTCTCTTATACTCTCTCTATTGGGATATGCGGCCGACTCTAAGACGTAAAAACCAATACAAAAATTGCAAAATGCCTGCTTGAGATAAAGCTATGGTTTGCGTAAATTTGATCATATAACGCTGGCAGTCAATGATTCTCAGTGGTTAAATCTGTCTGAAAGATATTTTGTGCATCTGTCTACGTTAGTGCATAAAATTACTAGATACAAAAAGCCCCGGTACCAGAGCTCTTTCACATATAATGCTATTAAAACTTATAATTCACTTCCACTGGATATTATTACTTACACACAATAACGCGTTCTACCACAAACCGAAACTCTGTTAGTGCAGTGCCGAAGGTTCCAGTCAAGAGTTTGGTATTATTACTTGTTCATCCACTTCTACATTTAAAAAGAAATTAAAAAAAACTAGTGGGATTAAGGAGAGGCTGAACCGCTTGATTTTTTTTATATTTATTTTTTTTTTGTTTATTGTTTTCCTTTTAGTCGTGTTTGAATAGTGCACTTGCTTTTTTCCAGTGTCCATTTTTTTTCTTTTTTTTTATCCCCCTTTGATTTGTTTAAAATTGTCAAATTGTGAATCTTGGATGGATTTGACTATTTGTTAGTTTTTTTTCTTGTTAATTTTCAATATATTACTACATTGTATCGGTGGTTAGGTGCAGTAGCGCTGGCTGTTCAAATCTACTGTAGTATATTCTTTTTGTTCTACTTTAATAAAGGTTATTTATTATTATTATTATTATTATTACTAGAGTATATAAAGGACAGGTATTTCTCGGGGATCAATCCACTCAGTTTTGAAAGAATATAAATTAAATTCCGTAAAACTCAAAAACTGCAGTTTTGTTTGGATTTTTTAAATAGACATAATGAGAATAATATTTTTTTGAAAAACATTTTATGCACTGATGAAAGTTCGTTCACTACAAGAAAGGGTTGTGATAGGCAAAATACGCGATATTGGTCTTTAAATAATCCTAGACATATACACGAAATAAAAACCCAGGTGTACCAATCGATTAATGGCATGGGGTGGTGTGATAGATGGACATATTTTAGGTCCGCTATTTATACATCAAACGTTAACAGGAGATCATTATTTGCAACTTTTAGAGCACCAAATATAACAATAGAAAAGTTAAAGAATCTTTTCGTTCAATGTGTCTTGTCATTGTTAGTGTTTTTTTTCTACTTTAATTTGTAGATAATTATTGTTGTTATTATTGTTAATTATATAAAAAATTCCTATTTTTGCCGATTTGTCAAAAACGAATGGGCTAATCGGAATAAGATATTCTATTAAACATATACAGGGTGTTGCATCTAAAACAAATATGATGTAGGCTTATATGTCAAAAAATTGGTAGTGTTTTATTTTATACGTCATTCATATATTCATATATTCCAATTTTTGCATGACACGTATACTAATTTCTATACAGTGGGCTAGTGCTTTGGAATTAATATTGTCTTGGTTTGGACACTTTTCTTTATTTATTTGAGACGCAAACAGGTCAGATCAACAAGAACGTCTTCTTAAGAGTTACAATAGAAGTACCACTTATAAAACTTGCGCATTCCTGTTGACTCCTTGGGAGTTTAACTGAAACTGGTATTCTGCTCTGTACCTGCTTATATATTGTTTGAGGGGAGAGGAGCTTAACTCATGCCATATTCATGGGAGGTAAAGACTTGAGTCGTGGTTAAGAATGTTTGGTAGCTTATAGATTTATACAGATTCAAGATTCAAGAATGAAATTTGAATGTTAAAGTCTGTTCATAGACATAAGCAAGTGACTAACTGATACGAATTAAGGAAAGAGCCGGGCAAGCTGTAAGAATGAAATATGGCCGAACAGGTCCGTACTTTGCTTAGAAATTAATTATTTGGGGTTTTGTTAGGAAAGATACTAAACAATATTTATTTAAGGCTTTAAAACTGTATGCCGTAGATTTTTTGCATAATGATCACAGACGTATTCCTTTTGTACGTTCAAGCTTTGTAGAACCTCAATTAATTGCTTTTTGGTATAATCTTCGTGAAAATAAATGTCGTTATTATACATGTAGTTTTGAATTGTTGCTTTTGTGTCACATGAGGAAGGGGTTTTAGTCAATTGTCTACTGTAATATTTTGCATTCTCCAATACAATGACGCTATTAGGAGGAATGTTTGGAAGTAGTTTGTTTGCAGAGAAGATTCTTTAATATTTTTCGCAGACAGACAAAGCCCATTTGAAATCCAACTATCTTTAGAGCCAGCATGCAAAATAGTTATTCTTTTACCTCTTTTTGAAGGCGCGTTTGTTTTACACTTATCGGTTGAGTTAACCCAACCCTTTTCCGGGGTATTATAACTGTAGAACCAGATTTCATCCAAGTAAATAATTGGCTTTTGTTGTTCTCTGTAAATCCTAATTTTTTCTAGATATTCCAGTCGCCATTTCCGAATTCTAAAAGATTCGATTAAAACCTGCCTTTTGTCAATTTTTTAAATCTAAAAGGCCTGTGTTGAATACACTTCCATAAGGTAGTTCTGCCACATTTAACACCGGTTTCATCTTTTTCAAGCCTCCTAATTAAGATATTAATTATAGGCACGCTTTATTCCTCGTATAACTGGTAAATTTTACGACGTATTATATCTTGATCACTTTCATCTACACTCGAGAAAATGTCAGCATCGCTTCTTTTTTTCCTCGCTGAAATGGGATTATTCACAATTTTCCATACTTTTCGTCCAGAATTTTCGTCAGTGGCCGTTTCTTCTGAAGATGCTTGCTTGCTGGAACCACGTTCAACGAGAGTCAAATAAACATTGTTTACAACTTCCTTGGTCTCAATAGAATAGTGTTTTCTACATTTGGGCGGGAGCATCTCCTGGGATACACACGAAATAAGAATGATTACTAATAAACTTAAACGAAGTAGTAAACCAAACCAAAGAATATTAAACACAGGTATATTTAAATTCCGAAAGTTTAGGTAATAATCTTGTTGCATTGTATGTTAATGACCACTCTTGGATAATCCCATTCATTGGTCACTTTCTTATATCTATGAACAGACCATACCCGTAAACTGCTGGCATCCCAAACGGATGTTGAGAGATTTTCGGACCAGTGGTAAATCTGGTATCGACGTTATATTTCATAAGGACTTTCGGTTAGTTCAGTGAGGTTTTGAAAGTAAGGAACGACAACAGTGGTAAGTGTGAGGTTGCTTTCGGACTCATTGTCTTTGTAAATTTGTTGGGAACTGTATTTTGTGATAGAACGCTTAATATCTTTAATGTTTAAATTATTATAGAGAAGATCTGGGCTGAGATAGTTTTACGGTTTTTTTAAACAAGATTTGATTTGATTTTTAGGCCGGACGGTTATATGACAATGCATTAAAATCCAAACCCGAATCCAAAGAGTCAAATGTAATAATCACCTTTCGCAATCAGTTGTTATTTATGGACCCTGCTTGTTATCATCCAAAGATATATTTCCAACAAATATTCGATAGTCTACCGTTATGAACGAAAAAAAAAAAGAGAGAGAAATTAAACAACGCACTATACATACCAACAACAACAACTTCTTTATAAATTATGTTGCTATCTTTTTCACGGTTCCTCATGTTGTAATATATCTGAAACAAAAACATTGGATTAACGCTTAGTTGGAAACAAAATAAATTAAATATAAACATAAAAAGTTAGTAACTGAAGGCAAGGCCAACTGATTTTTGAGAATTTGGACATTTCATTTTTTGTTTTTTAAATATTGTCCTATTGTGTTGTTAGTTCTGAAAGCTTTTTTTAAACCACATTTTGACAAATGGTTTGAAACTTTTTCACTAGGTTCTGCTATGTATGTAATTGTTTTAACTTGTTCGTGTTCTGTATTAGGTTTCGGATAAATAGAGTTTACTGTTGTCTGGATTTGTTGGACGGATTGTAGCCGTTGTTCAGTGCAATTATTACTAATATTATTATTATTAGCGAAAACTATGACAACGTCAAGGAATCAACCTAAAATGCAAAAAAAAATCATTCAAACCGGATCATCGATTCAGCGTTAATTTGGTCCAGGAGTTTTGTTAGGTTTAGGTATGAATTATTATCAACATTTATTAGTCACGCTTTTACGAGCCGGCCTATAAACTTGACAATAACTTTAAATCACGCAGATGCGGTTAAAAATGTCACGTCTAGAATGTTCACGCTATCGCGAGCGCAATTCGACTCGTTTGCAGCCGCGTTCCAATAAAATTGCATAAACAACGATTTTTGTTCCAATTTAATCTTCCGCGGTCGCAGAATATGTAAACACGCAAACGTAATCCTTAATATTGACGATGATCCGGATGTATTAGTGGGAATACTCAGGGTGGACGCCTTTTTGGCGCAAAATTGTTGAAACTGATCAATCTGAAATCGGAAAAATCCTAAATATCGGTAGTTTTTTAAGCAAGTAAGGGAAATTTTGATGTTTCTAGGGAGTCGTGGAAAACTACGTCAGTTCTAGGGAAATTTATTAATTTATTTATTATTTATTAAATTTATTTTTAAATGTAAATTTAAACTAAAAAAAATTGTCGAAACATTTTCTAACTATATTTAGAGAAGTATTTTGCAATCAAGAGTTTACAAGAGAGCGGTTACGTATTTTCAGTAAAGCCTTAAAAAAACAAGCGAATTTTTAAAATTTCAAGAATTTGCCAATATAAAGTCAAATAAATCACCACAACTGAAAACGTTACAAAAAATTTCTTATATTTCCTTTTTTAAAGCTGTCGATTTTAATATAAAGGAAGTAATAATCCCAGAAAACATAAAAAATAAAGGCATGCTTCAATTATCAGCAATTGTAGAAAATGATGTTTTCCAAAAAGATATATTGTCACAACTGTGAAATTTCGTTTTTCACCGAAATTGGAAACTAAAACATCCCATGAAACTCTAATTTTCATGAATCCGACTAAATAACAAAGGTGTAGAGTGATTTTGCTCTATCACGCCATTTTTTTATAGCGCTCTATATCTAAAAAATACTATTTTATTAACGTTTATACCTATGACGTGAATATGTTTGTTCCATGTTAGGCATAATTTTTAAATGTGATTTGGCAACACTGGAAAATGTTAGATTCCTGCAAAGCAACAGAATTGATGCAGAAGCGCCAATACAGCGTTGTAACCTAGCTTATGCGCAGCTTGGTTATATTGGTCCTTTTTTGACCATACAAATATGGCAAAAGGAGATTGTGTGAACAATCTAAATAACTTTTGTTATATCTGGGGTTATTATGTCGTAGTAAAGCAAAGGCAATATCTTCTTTTGTGAAAGATGTATAACACGCTTATCATATATGTTGGAAATCGAAAGAAAATAATCGAAATAATATAATAATAAAGTAGAAATAGAAACTCGGAGTGGCGGGTTCTGATAGCGAGCGAGGCGACATAGGGTTAGACTTCTAGGGCATATTAAAAGATTGCACAGGACACAGTGCTCTCCGTTCTCCATGAGGCACATAAGCTTATAAGAAATGGCCCAGATCCGATGCCGGTATCCATCTTTTTTCGCGATTTTTGACTGTTTTTTGGACCTTGCTATAAAACACGATAAATGTCCGAAATTTGAAGCAATCGACTTCATATTTGGCACATATATGCAGCATTGTCCTGTGACGGAGCCTATTGGAAATGGGGGGGCCCGGGGCTCGGGAAGTACTCTAAAAAAATAAAAAATCGCGTTTTCAATGGTCTACAAAAAACATCATTTCTCAAAAACTGTTTCAGAGATCAAACAAATTCTTGAACCAGAAGAAGCACAAGATACAGCTCTATAAACTTTTATTCTTGAGAATTTTTCAAAAATATACAAGGTGCGCCGCAAATTCAAAAAAACTGAAAAATGGGTTGTTATAACTGAAAGACTGTTTCAGATCTCACTTTCTTTTATATTGCGATATAGCCCGCATAAACAGCACAAAGTTTTGTATTCAAGGTTTTCCCCTATTGTACAGGATGTTCCCGATATTCCGTGCTAAATGAGAAATGTGTTAAGTGTCTCAAAGTTGCAGATATCAACTTCAAATTTAGCAGAGAAGTAAAAGACCATGTCCACATTTAAAGGGTAGAAATTGGGCCTAATCAAATTTTACCAAGTATTTTTAAAAAATATTTGAATTAATTTTTTTTTGGTAATTTTATCTTCCAGAAAAATATGTTTTCCTCCATAATCGTTCATCCGATTGCAAAATTCTTTAACCGGCAGACGAAGAAGATCCAGTGCAATAACATTTATTTCGGGCATTTTTTCGATTATATGCAGAGTTTTCAAATTATAGGCAAAAATCTAAAAGAAAATTGTCCTTTTACAGAGTAAATTATTTGCCGCAATCGTTATTTCGAAGGCTGTCAAGACGCGATGATGTCATTGATTATTACAACGCACTGCATGGTTTCACAAATAACTTATTTTCTCGAAAACCATGTACATTACACGAGCACGATAGAAAAACAATACGTCCCTCTAGGACAAGAATCCGCGAAGTCCCTTCTTTTTAAAATAAAAAGCTGATTCGCGTTATTTGCGACGAACATGCCCCGCCCACCGACGATTTTTGTTTTGTTTCATTTAGTTCAGTTGTTCTGTGTATTCGATTTGTACGGAGTCTAATTTCGTCATTTGGTATGTGTTCTAACCTAGATATGCGTGATCTTCTGAGAAAATAAATTTCTACGGTATCTATCTATTTCCCACCTCGTCGATTCATTGAGCTGCCAACATCCTGATCCGCATGCCATTATTGGTTCTACGATCGCTGTGTATACTGTTAATTTTGTTTTTATAGATATTTGATTTGATTTACGTAAAGGATTCAAAACTCGTACATTCCCTTTTACAGATGAGCCTTTATTAGATAAAATACTGCCGAGGTATTTATACTATTCGCATTGACTAACCTGTTTTAACCACAAGTTTTCTTTGGCCGTGTTAATTTTCATTCCGGGTAGATTATTTTCATCTCGTAGTTTCCTTACCAAATAATCTATATCCTCTTCACCATTTGTAATTAGTACCTGATCATAAACAAAGAATAATGCTGACAAGTAGTGGTCGCCAACCTTAATTGAGCATTTTTGTCTCCATTTTTGTAGTATTTCTTGTATAAAAATTTTAAACAAGGTAGGAGGCAGGCGAGATCCCTGTTTAAGAGCCTTTGTCACTGGAAATAGTTCTGACAAGGTGTTTTGGGTCTTAAAGACACTCTTTAGGTTCCTGTACATCTTGTGTAGACCTCTAATATATCCTTTAATTAGGTTCTTTATTCATTTGTTTATTTGTCCTCGTAGGCTTTTCTAAGATCATTGAAGACAAGATGAGAAGTGAGGTTACTAGAAACGCGTTTTTATGTAATTTATTCTAGAAAATTTTTAAATTTAGGCGACGAAAAATGAAAACAACTCGAAAGTCAAAAAAGATGTGTTTTTAGTGGCTCGTTCAATGTAGATAACAAAAATTTTAAAAAATCAGTGTTTTTGACCATATTATTGGTCGGGATATTTTCCGGCACCGCACTGGATTTCACAATTTTAATATCCATTAAAGAAAAACACTGCATACATTACAAACTGCAAACACACATAGGACGCCAAGATTTTGGGGAAATGATGAGTTTGGCAAAGCAAGTATCTCAGACACACAGACGCCGCCATTTTTAAAAATATCCACCGGCCCAAGACGAGCGCGACAAACGGAAATTGCTATTCATTACCTCAGAGGCGACGGTGGTTCGAGAATCGGAGCACAGAAAATAACGGCTGACGCGATAAAAACTGAATCGACTGTTGTGTCAGCGAATTTAATTATTTTCTACTGGCGATAAAACGCTGCGATGAATGGATAACAAATATTTATATTCGTGTAAATGACGAAGAAAACAAGATGGGACGGGTGAAACGCGTATGAAAGAGATAAATAACATTGAAGCCATTGAAACTCTTTAGTTTTTTGTAGTTCTTGGTTCAAACTTAAATTTTCCTGAATTAAGTAATCGATCCTCCCATTTAATTCCGAAGTGTTTTCGAGTAGCAAATCCAAAGTATTTTTTATGACCTCGATATAATTTTGATCAGTAACACAGTTTTACTCCTAACCTCCTAAAGCGCCATGCCCATTGCCAACCTGCTTTTTTTTCATGTGAAAATATCTTAAATCGACATTTACGCATTCATCATGATAATATCGATTACAATTAGGATACTGTATTATTGATTTTATATCATCCAATTGTATATTACACTTATAACGTTGAGAATTCGTATCGCTCTCGGCGCTCAAACAGAGAAAGAGAGAGAAATAGAGAAAGGGAAAGAGAGAGATATAGAGAAAGAGATGGAAGGTGAAATAATGAAAGATAAAGACAGAGAAATAGAGAGAAATAGAGAAATAGAGAGAAATAGAGAAAGAGAGAGAAAGTGAGGTAAATAGACAAAGACAAAGAGAGAGAAACAGAGAAAGTGGAATGGAGAAAGAGAGAGAAATAGAGAAAGAGAGAGAAAGCTCTAACGAAATTATGTTTTTTCTTATAACACAACAACTGATTCTTGGCCAAACGGATTGTTACGTGCGCCACTGATACGCGCAACGCAAACATGATTTTCGTTTTATTCATAGAATTAAAAAATCCTGTGTTGCCAGGCGTCGGCCGGGAAGGCTCGGCCGGATCGGACCTCGCAGTTGGTCGGTTCGTAATCCGAACCTTTTTTCGCGAGTCATACACGAAAACGTCGGGCTATAAATACGAATCCCGTTGGATAAGAGAGATAAAAATTTTACGCTTACGATGCGAGAGTCCAAGGTTACGATGCCGCAGATGTGTGCGTAAAGGCGTGCTGGGTCGCCTCGCAACATTTTCGCATATGGCGTAACTGAATTACTACTTGGCACGTTTGATATAGTAGACAAAATTTTACTTTTTAGAGGCGAAAATGGAAAACGTTGTGGTGTTGAGAAGTAGATTAATAATCGGCAACATATAACATGCTAACGTAGCGTTTTGTTAGAGTGAAGTAGAAGAAGCCTGAACAGCGATGGTCTTGATCTCAAGACATTATACATTTGCTGACAGTGCTTGTAATAATAATAGCAATAATAATAATAATAATAATAATAATAATAATAATAATACTTTAGACTTTAGACTTTATTGGCCATTAAATACATTACAAGAACAACAAATGGCAAGTCACAATATCAAACACATTTTAATAACATTCATAGAGAGCAACATAATTATCAGATAGACAAACACCAAACATTGAAACAAAAATTAGGTAAAAAATAAAATAAATAAGTAAATAAATAAATTCCCAATTAGTATTATGGAGACACTCGTGACGCAACACGGATGTACTCATCTGCAGTATAGAATGCGTTCTCCAATAGAAATTGTTTTATTATATTACAAAATTTAGTGAATGGCAGATCCTTGACAACGGTTGGTAGAACATTGTAGTAATTAATGTACAATTTATTTAACTCGGATGTGCGCAGCCTAGAATGGCCCTGGTGTAGTGATTGGGGCGATCACAGTGCTTAGGCATATCGTTCTTTAGCTCATGTATGAGAGTGACTGTATAGTAAATAAATAGTGATGGCAAGGTCAAAATATTAAGCTTTCAGCGAGCAAGAGTTCAAGTTTTTCTACAAATATAGAAAAATTGCCTCTAGAGCCAGAGCGATAAACATTGATTAAAATAAGATTAAGCACTGGTATCTCCACACCACAAAACTCTGCGTGAAGATCCAGACAATATTTACTCAGATTAAGACTGCTACAGGCAATATTATTTTTAACATATATAGCAGTTCCTCCTGTGGAGGTACTGAGACGACAATAATATCCAACTAATTTATAATTGTGAACCTTAATAATATTAAGCAACTCCTCACCATTTACAAAATGTTCACAGAAACATACAATGTCAAAACCAATAGAATTTAGATATTCAGTAACCACATCGAGTTTACTTAGGAGACCCTGCACATCGGTAGTCTTGGGTCGGGATTCTCCCTCACTAGACGTCTCTCTGTTGATACTGGGATTGGATCGGTTTTTTCTCTTGTCAGACGCCTGGGGAAAAAATGATTTATCAACACACCCGTGGGCCAGATGGAAGTATCCAGAATTTTTTGCGCTTCGTGATCCATGGCCGATACCCTAAATGAGGAGTAACTCTCAGGATACATTGATGGGACCTGGAACACTTCTACTCCACTAACTATCGGTGCTAGATATTGTCGGACCTCCTCAGCTTTGGTATTCGGATGCAGTTTAGTAATGTGAAAACTGATTTTACGTTCAGCAACTCGAAGTGCACATTTAGAGTTATCGCTAAGAGATCCTTTACGCGGTTTGACCCTATCGTTTAGGACTCTGGAACTTTTGCGTTTGGACCCACCATCCAGTTCTATTATTTCAGAGCATATCTGACGTGACACAGCCTCACTGACTGCACTAGATAGTTCTTTATTTGTAATTTTATTCAGGTGCTCCGACTTGGGGGCGTTTTGCTTAATTGGACCTGTCTGTGATGATTTAGCCCTATTTGCAGAATCCAGAGTTTGCCCTTCAAGGAGTCTGCTGCTTTTTAGTAGGCTCACCTGTTCTTTTAGAGCCTTAATGGCTATGGCTTGATTCTCGATAACAAGATCTTTTTGCTTCAAAAGTTCTTTTAAATACATGATTTCTTTTGCGGCATCAAATGGAGCGTTTGCTCCCGAATCATCAGGAATTGGACCCGACTCCAAGGATTCGCCTCCGTAGGAACAGCAATCAATCTTGTCGCCTCCTAATTTATGCGATATCGTGCCGCACTTGATACACAATAGACCAGTACCTGCCACGCTCTTACACCTTTTGCAAGGTTTAGCATTGCTTTGATCAGCCATAATTTTAACTATACCAAAAGAGCCTTCAAACCGCACAGTCGGCTAGATTTTTTACTTTGTAAAACGATATTGATCTCAATAAAAATTGCCTACTATTAACCGACCGTGCACGCCGTCGCTTCCCGGTCGCACAGTGACACTACGTGAAGCAAAAAAAATATTGTCTAAATTCTAACGTGAACACGTGTTGCACGTGAGATTACACTTTTTACGAAACGAAAGATGCTGATAACAGTTTACTACGTACTTCACACACTAAATCGCACGATGAACCGTTTTGAATAAATTAATTTGACTTCAAATAGACAAACAGAGACTGTTTTTAGAGACGATAGAAATGCACAATAGAGGTTAGGCACGGCGCGCACAATAATAATAATAATAATAATAATAATAATAATAATAATAATAATAATAATAATAATAATAACAATAATAATAATAATCACTCTGTTTGATAGATGAAACTCTTTCTCCACACAGTTTAGTTTTCATTAAAGACACACCCTGTATATTATTGAAACAATGCTAAAGGTAGGAATGATAGACCTGGATCTCCCACGTTTCCTGGTTTATGAAATTTTCGAATGGCGTAAGTGGTTTTCAAGACAATAATTTTTTTCTAAAGCCATGCAGCACAGCGTAAGAGTAACTGACGCGTAAAGACTGAGCCCGAGAAGTAGAGATTTTTGTCAAATATCTCGAGCAGCGCGTGTGATAGGCGAAAACCGGAAATACAAAAATTGTAGCTCATGATGCGGCCTGTGACGCTGTGGGAAACGATTAATAATATTTTTACGACTTTTAATTTACGGTTAATAACTTATTATAGAACAGAACAATTTTTAGGGTCTTTGATAAACCCTGTATATAATCAAAGAAATAACTAAAAGAAAGTTTGTAGTCCTAGATGTTCCGCGTTTCATGGTTCAGACATTTTGCCCATCGGGCAAACAGCTTTCGAGAAATTAATTTTTTTATCCCAGCCCAAAATGACGACAAAAAAAATTGTTTTTTTTTTTAAATTGCCACCTTGCCAAATTTGAAATCAATAGCTGCATAAGACGATATATATCAAACACCCTGTACGATATGCAAACACTTTAAATACAAAAGTTCGGGGTCTCTCTATGGGCTACATTTTCCTTTGAAATGTAACTCAATTTTCAGTTTTTCGAAAATACCTGCACAGCCTGTATATTTTCAAAAAAATTTCATGGCATCAATATTCGTCCTTTTCGTTCAAGAATTTTTCCGATCCGATGAACGATTTTCGAGAAATAGTCCCTTTTTGGTTTTTGAAAAAAAAAATGTTTTGGAATTTTAAAAAATACTTCCCATTAACCCATAACTCTCAATTTTCCGTCAACGGCACTTTCGCAAAATTTCAAATTGATAGATTCAAATTTCGGACACTTTCATAACAAAGTTCAAAAAACAGCCGAAAATCGAAAAAAAAAGATGGACGCCAAGGTCCGATCGCGGCCATTTTTACATATATTGTGCGGCTCGTGGTCGGTAAAAAAGGAGCCAAATTGCAACCCCCTACCTTAATCCGTTCGAAAGCGATGGCCTTAGATGGCTTCGGTCAACAGAGAACAGACAGACAACAAATGGCGGTCTTCTAGGACCAACCGTTACCGAGATCTGGAATTTTGTGAGGGTGGGGGGGGTATACTTTCGAAAATAATCGATTTTATCGATGTCGCGTCAAAAAACTACATTAACGATACCCAGATCCAATACCTATTTCTTAACATGGTGTAGTAAAATATTCATCTATAGAATAATACGAATGATGTACTTTAAAGTTGAAACCTTTTTTCAGAAATTCAACTTCATCTTTAGAAAATGTTGTGTCTCTTAAGTTTATGAACCTGTTGTAGAATACTTTGTAATAACTGACTTGCTGTTAGATATTTATGTATTACAAAAATACCCAAAAAAAAAAAAAAACAGAATTCCTTACCCTAATAATCTAATTACCATGAACCTGGTCGTGCTTAGTGTTTTTCTCGTAATAAGCGATTATGTTAATGCCTTTACCGATATGTATAAAAATAAAAGCACATCATTGTTTCAATCAGTTCTAATTTGACTTACACCGTCGAATGTATCCACGATTTGGAAGTTCAAAGAGAAAATCATCCAGGCTGAAGCGGCAGGCAGTCCTAGTAAAACACTAAGAAAGCCAAAACTTGAAGATTTGGATTGGACAATGTTTGTTGACAAACAGGACTTGGAAGATGATTAGCCACTAAGCAGTGATGAAGCACTTTACGTTTACAAGTGAGGAGTTGCAAGATTGTATGGTGACAGATCAGGATTTGCTTACAATAGCAGACTTGACAGAGGAAGGAAATAAGATATTACAACAAGCAAGAAGAGAGGAAGAGCACCAAGAGGAAGAAGAAGATGAAGAAGTTGATCTGGGACCACCACCAGCCATTCAACAAGCCCTATATTCAGTTCGAGATGCGTATTGGCATACTAAAAAAATTCAAAAGAAAATGTTCCTAAGTAGATGTTAAAATAGGTATATAAAATATTACAGAATTACAGAACACATATGAGTATTGTTATTTTTCAAGTGCCTCTATCTCTTTATAACGAAAACAAAAGCAGTCCCTTCAATTGCGCTCTATAGAGTTTCGACCGTAATAAATAGTCTTTCGGAGTTCAATCATTTTAACTCACGCGAAATATTACCAAATCGATGGTTCTTACAATCAGCCACGAATCGCAATAAACTTCAAGATAAAATACCACTTTAGAAAAGCAATTATCGTTATCGCATTATGATTACCAAGAAACTTCCACCTCCTAGTCCGTCGCAGTGAAAAGCCGCGTCACGTACGATAGTTCATTTCAATCTTCGACCAATTACGTTTTAATAGATGTAATTATTTGTTTCCCCACAAGTACCTTAATGCAATTATCGACATTACTGTTATCTGAGATTCCTGTTCGGCACAAACGCGTGCATACATTTTGTAATTGTATGGAAATTTCAAATATCGGGAAGGAAGATAAAACGATAGTCCGTCCTTTTTTGTAGCGCAATTTGATTGATTACACAGGCCAACAAAGTGACGCAACGTTTTTTAAATTAGTTTTTGAGATGTCGTATTTATTGTTTTCGAAATAGGAACATCAGGGCAAGGCGGTCGCTTGAGCTTTTTATTATATTTGTTGGCTTTTAACGATCAAGTCGATTTATTTTTGACTAACTTTAACTGAATTTACCCAAATGTTGGCGAAGTTTCTGGCGATCGAGCACCACTCACCCCTATTTATATATAATAATTATTTATTAAAAAGTATTTAATAAAAAAAAAACGTTACTGACTAGTAACTTTTTTTCTATAGACTAAAAAATTGAATGATGTGTAAGACGCATATATTTTTTAAGCTACCCTCTAAAATTTTAGTACGTACGACGCAATAAGCAACCAGATATGAGCCAGATGTTTTCTTTAAAAAAAAACCTTAAGTCGGCCACTAATCTGCAGCTAATCTGATTGATTTGAGCCTATCAGCCAAATCTTCTCCAAATAAACAAGAATGCAAAGAAGCATCAACGAGCACTTCCTTCATACAAGGCTGCATTTCATTTGAGACCAGCGAAAGGCTTAACGCGGCTGAACTTCTATATACTGAACCTAAATGGTGTATTTTGCTTAAAACAAATATTGCATTACTACCGGTTTCAAAGGCAAGGTCAAGAGCGCCTACCAACCACCATCAAAGCAGCTCTTGTTGCAGTCAGTATCTCATCCCTTTTCTTTCCGCCTTTGTTGATGGCAGATTTCATCTGCACATTCAATTTAGGAGAGTTATTGAGCGGGCAATTCTTCGGCACAGGATATCAACGCAAAAGGTCACTGAGACAATCTTCGGACACACCGGATTTCAAAAAGGTATTAATCTGCCTTGCCAAAATGTCATGACACATCAAACTTTGTGTTGTGTTAAAGGCCATTTTGCTTTAAATCCGTCTCATAGGGGCTCAACAATGACATCAGAATTAATTGAAGGGCCTAAAAAATATACTTACGTTGGAGTAAGTGCATTGCAACAGCCATAAAAAATTGTTCATTATGTCCCAGTATCCCAGGCGCCTCATCCATAGCCGGACGAGTCAGAAAACTCTATTTTTTCGATGTCGAAAAAATATAAAACCATATGTATGGCCGACCCCCTCACAAAAGGATTGCTTCCAATTGTGAAACACTTACATGCGACTGCTGTCGTATAAGTGGGAACGATGGGGAGTCTTTCGAGTTCTGGGGATTCCGATCGGAACCCGGACGATGAAGAAATCCTCTCCCAAATGTGAGAAAATCTCGTCGATGGGAACCACGCCACTAGCGATTATGTAATCGCGGATGGAAAGATTTAATCTTTCGTCGTAGGTAGGTTCTTTCTTTATCCGATAAGGAATAACGTAAATCTTACTTGTACTTCTCCATTTAACTTCCAAAAACGCTGAAAAAAGCTGTGCCACCAAAGCACAAAAAGAGGAATGAGGTTAAGACCATAGATGGCGAATATACCGTCCATGGTAAGTTATTCCACAGTTTTTTGGCTCTGCTTTAAAGCTGTGGTGCCACCTAGCGACTAGAAGGGGGACTACGTATATTGATTTCTACGAAGAGGTGTAACATATAATTACGATCGAACTTCACTTACCAGGTAAGTTCGTTTGATCATCGAATTTCTCGCCCCTCGCTCTGTCAGAATATCGATTAGTAGAAGGGTTGCATTTAAAATAAACATAGTTTTGGGGTGCAGTAACATTTTAAGAAATATCTTTTCAGCATTTCTCGGTGCATTTCACTGTTGCGGGCTGTGTTTGCGTTACGTGAAATTGCGAAGGCTTAAAGATGAGTGTTCTCACGAATACAATAGTTGCAAGGAATTTGGTTAAATATTAGTGTGTTCTCTCTTTGAACTAGTTTAAACGTTGTTCCTTTGCTTGTTGAAAGTCGGGGCTACTGTCGAGTGCCTCGGCCCTTCAGAATATTGTTGCTTGTTGCACTGTCGCGTGTCTCTGCCCTTCAGTGCCGGTGTGGTTATTTGCGACAGGATACGTCGCGTGTCTCTGCCCTTAGTACCAATCTGAACTCAGTTCCATATTTTATGCAAGATATACCTGTTATCTGTGATGTCTGGTGACATTAAGTAATATTAAGTTTGCTTCATGAATCTTAATAATCTTTGGTACTCGGGATATTTTTTTAGTTTCAGATGTGAACCATGTCAGCTCGCTGATGGCCTGTTCACCGTTCGTTTAGACAAAAAAAAAATTACAAATTACTCATTTTCAACTTCAAATTTTATTGTTCTGGTTACCTCATCCTACAAATGGTATTTATGAGATTTTTGAAAGCTCTAGCTTTAGGCTAAATATATAAAATAGCTTTTTTTAAAATTTTAAAAGCGGTTAATTTTTTGAGGTGGGCCTTCTTGCCACCCCCCCCCCCACCCAAACATAACATTCTAAAAATTGAAACCTAAACAAGCCACAGTTATTTTCGCAATCAGAACTTATTGACGTAGTGAGAGACTTGGGTTTACCTAAGGATCTTTTCGAAATTTTAGAATCAAGACTTCGGAATAAAACCAATCTAACAAGATTGCTTTCGAAAAATGGTCGGTGAGCGGGGCAAGTTCGTCGCGAATAGTGCGAATCAGCTTTTTATTTTAAAGAGAATGCGCTTCGCGGATTCTCATCTTAGAGGGACGCATTGGTTTTCTATCGTGCTCCTGTGGACCGCTATGGAACTTTCGCAAAATCGATATAATTTGATTGTGAATACACCCCGTATAAAGTGTCCTTCACATCTCGTCGAACTTCAAAGTTACGGCACACTTCGGTAAATATCAAAATTTGTACTGGTAATTGCAATTTAAAATCATAGGGGGACCCATTTTTCAGTTTTTTTGAATTTGCGGCGCACCCTGTATATTTTTGTAAAATTGTCAAGAATAAAAGTTTATGGAGTCGCTTCATTTGCGTCTTCTGGGTCAAGAATTTTTTCGGTATTGTAAACCGTTTTTGAAAAAAGGTCTTTTTTGTAGACCCTTGCACTTTCGATTTCATCGATTTTCGAAAGTAACGAGATTGATTTCGAAAAACCGTGCGGACCACTATGGAACTTTGGCAAAATCGATATATTCCATTGCGCATACATCCTGTATAACGTGCCTATCAAGCCTCGCGGAACTTCAAAGTTACCGCAAATTTTGTTAAATATTAAAATTTGTACAAATAATACCGTTGTCGAATGATATTTTTTCAAATATTTCACGAGCCCTGTATAATTGACGAAACCTGAAACTCTCTCTCGACACAGTTTACGGTGCTGTCCAAATCAAATTATCGCATCGTTAGAATTTTTTCATTTATCCGGAATCATTTACCCACAAAAACGGATTTTTTTTTATTTTTTAGATTTTTTTGCCCATAAACAACACGACCTGTATATAATTCAAACAATGTTAGAAATAGAGGTTATAGCTCTGGATCTTCCACATTCCCTGGTATATGACTTTTTCCAACAGAGTAAGTTGTTTTTCAAGAAAATCGTGTCTAGATTGAGAGCCAGAAATGGCGATTTTAATTTGGATTTTTTCAAATATCTCCAACAGCGTATGTGATAGGAGAAAATCGTAGCTCTATAAGGCCTATAACACTGTTTAAACCAATTGGCCACATTTTTCACGAATTTCGATTTACGGCTAATCATTTAATAGCGAAAAGAACGATTTTCAGCGACTTTTAGATTTTTGTCTTTAATTCAAAAACCCTGTATATAATGGAAAAAATGCCTGAAATAAAAATTATGGTCCCGGACCTCCCGCATTACACAAATTTTGCCGATCGGGTTAATAGTTTTTGAGAAAATATTTTTTTTCTGTAAATCAAAATATACCAAAAAAAATTGTCAAATATTTTTAAGAATGAAATACGGGTGCGGACTTATTTACACAAATTTATTTAGATAAATTTATACAAATTTAAAACACCTGTTAATTTTTGAATATAGCACTTAATATCTTGAACACCCTGTACAACACAGGTGAAAACTTAAAATACAAAACTTTTAGCTGTTTATGCACACCATATAGCCGTGTAAAATGAACTGACACCCGCAGCGCAGCCTTTCAGTTATAACCAATTTTCAATAATAGGCGGACCGATTGTTCAGTTTTATTGAATTTGCGGCGCACCCTGTATATTTTGGAAAAATTTGCAAGAATAAAATTTTACGAAGCCATAGAGCCGTATCCTCTGCGTATCCTCGTTCAAGAATTTTTACAGTTTTGTAAATGGTTTTTGAAAAATTATGTTTTTTGTAGACCCTTGCAAACACGATTTTAATTTTTTTTTTAATACTTTCCGACCCCACCAGCTCCCCCACCCGCCAATTCGAATGGGGTCCGTCAGGCAACCAAGCTTCAAATGCCAAAAATGAAGCATAGCAATGTCCAAAAAACTTGTTGCATATAATATACAATTTTATTTTAATATTTTGATGTATGCGTGTGGAAAGTATAACCTTAAGAGGTTAGCTTCTTAGCCACGGATTGTATTTTGACAGTTCGTCAACTCTGATGTATTAATACAGTTTTGCAGTGTACCTACGCAAAAACTATTCGTCGAAAAAATATAGTATGCAACACGTTTTATAATTTTATAAGTCACTTTTTTAGATTCAAATAAAATTGTTACATAAATAATGTACTATTTATTTCAGAGAAAATTGACGTTAAATAATTTCACTTTTTTTAATTTTCAAATTTTCGGAAACACGCTTCTAAATTGAATTTGAGTTATTTATTAATGTTTTTATATAGTTTTTTCTTATTTCTGCATTGTTTTTTATTATTGCAAGCATTATTTTGTTGGTTTCAACAGTTATGAGAAAATGTAAAATAAAAAAATAAATTGGTTAAGGCTTTCGCGGCCCGTTGATAAGCTATTATCTTGGTTCGGGTTTAAAGGCCGTCGTCGATTGGAATTACTTCCTAACGTTTCGCTAGCACGAGTGGCGAGCTTCTTCAGAGGTCCTTCCATCTCCGATGTTGGACGTAGACTGACGATTTCTCCTGCGCAGGTTGTATTTATGCCGATTGGTGGTGGGCGGGACTTATTCCGCTTCGGTTGGTCTCGGGATATCGATCGGTACTGCTCGGGCGTTCCTAAGGATCGGGTTCCAGATTTGGTTGAGTCTAAGGGTCTCCTCCTTTCGGTTGAAATTGTGTGGGTGTTTTTGTATCTCAATGGCTTCCCTGACTAGTCTGTTGTGATAGCCGTTGACCGATGCTAGTAACTTACAGCTCTCAAAGTGTATCCTGTGTTCCCCGCTGCCCAGTGCGTGTTCAGCTACTGCAGACTTCTCTGTATGTCCTAGCCTGCAGCTTGCTTTATGCTCCTTAAGTCTCGTTCCCATTGATCTCTTGGTAGTCCCGATGTAGACCTTTCCGCATGAACACGGAATGCGGTAGACTCCTGCAGCTGAAAGTGAGCCCCTCTTGTCCTTCGCTGACCTGATGGTCTGCTGGATCTTCTTTGTAGGCTTAAAGATTGTTTTGATGTCGTGTCTTTTCAATACTCTGCCAATCCTGTCGGTGACACTCGGAATATACGGCAGATATGCGTGGGAGGTGGAGGGTCGTTGTTCGGTATCCCGTGATCTTGATGATCTTGAGTTCATTGATCTCTCGATCTCCCTCTTGCTGTAGCCATTTGCCTCGAACGCAGTTTTTAGGTGTTCAAGTTCCATCTGGAGGCTCTCCGGTTCGCAAATCCTTCGGGCTCGTTCTGTCAGGGTTCTGATAACCCCATACTTTTGACTTGGGTGATGGTTGGATAGAGCATGCAGGTATCTGTCCGTATGGGTTGGTTTTCTGTAAACTGTGTGGCCCAGCTTCTTACCTCGCTTCCTCACTAGTACGTCCAAGAATGCAAGTTGTTGGTCATTTTCAGTCTCCATAGTAAACTGGATGCTGGGATGCTGACTGTTGAGATGCTGCAGAAAGTTGTTGAGCTTGTCCATACCATGTTTCCAAATCACGAAGGTGTCATCCACGTACCGGAACCACGTTGCTGGCTTGTACTCTGAGGTCTCGATCGCTTTTTCCTCAAAGTGTTCCATAAATAAGTTGTATAGATTGTTAGGTGGCACAATTCAAAATTATTTTAAAGTATACAGGGTGGCTCGAAAAAGCGTAACCAATAAAACTTTTTTTTATTCTTCAAATTTTTATGATAATACATACCTAGGCATAAGAGTTTTTCCAATATTTTAATTTTTCTAAAAAAATACTAGTTTTGAAACTTGCATTTTTGACAGTTGATATACTACAGGGTTTTCAAAATAAGCGAATATATTCGCGACATTTTAAATTGAGAAATCTTAATTTTCGCAAATGAGGCATATCTTTTTACAAAAACCTACAACTATGTCTTGTACCTATTTTTAATACTTTTTCCATATTTATCGTTCAAATACTGTTACTAAATGTTGAAAAATATGCGCTTCTACTTGGAGACATGTGTTTCTCGTAAATTTTCTTTCACATCCACACAAAAGGAAATCTAGTGATGTTAAGTCACATGATCAAAGCGTGAAAATTTTTCTAGAAAAATTAAAACACTGGAAAAACTAATGGGTTTAAGTTGAAGAATTTTAAAAGGAACAAAACTTAAAAATATCGCACTTTATACTTTACAACTTTCTTATTCACCATTTTCAAAAGTTTGTTTTCTATATTATCAAAATTTTTATCGAAATACACTTTACTGGAACGAATTAGAACTAATTTCAATATCGCGTTCAAATAAATATAGGCAACAAGTAAAAAATGTTACAATATTTTAAACCGCTTGCGTTTCTAGGAATCGACCTGTTCAATAATTCAGTACGGCGACGTTAATAACAATGGAGCAATGGATATTCGGCCCTCCATTATACGGAGTTGGTTATTAGAATACCTAAAATGGGCACGTCATTGCGATATTACGAAAACACTTTATAGTAAATTAAACTACGAGGGATACTTGAAAAGTTTCGAACTTTACAATGAAGATGGCGGCACTAGTTACTAAAAGCTAGCTGTCGTAGCTGTGCACCTCTTGATAGTTATGATCTGTTCATGGATATAAGAAAGTGATCAACTGCTTTTGAATGGGATTATCCAGGGGTGGTCACTAACATACAATGCGACAAGCTTATTAACTAAAGTTTCGGAATTTAAATTCAGGTAAAATTGTGGTCCGTAATAGAAAATAATTTTATACCTACCTGTGTTTAATATTCTTTGGTTTGGTATACTACTTAGTTTAAGTTTATTAGCGTGTGTTGAATCGTGTGCGAATTATGCAAAATATCTGCGAGTCTAGTGTATCTCAGGAGATACTCCCGCCCAAATGTAGAAAATACTATTCTATTGAGACTAAGGAAGTTATAAACAATTTTTATTTGACTCTCATTGAACGTGGTGCCAGCAAGCAAGCATCTTTAGAAGAAACGGCCACATTGACGAAAATTCCAACATCAACTGTATGGAAAATAGTGAATAATCCCATTTCAGCGAGGAAAAAAAGAAGCGATGCTGGCATTTACCAGTTATACGATTAACAAAGCGTGCCTATATTAGATATCTTAATTAGGAGGCTTTAAAATGGAAGTGTATTCAACGCATGGGTTTTGGATTTAAAAAAATTGAGAAAAGGCAAAGTTTTAATGGAATCTTTTAGAATTCGGAAATGGTGACTGGAATATCTAGAAAAAATTAGGATTTACAGAGAACAAATGCCAATTATTTACTTGGATGAAACCTGGTTCGACACTTATGATACCCCGGAAAAGGGTTGGGTTGACTCAACTGACAAGTGTAAAACAAACGCGCCATCAAAAAGAGGTAAAAGAATAACTATTTTGCATGCTGGCTCTACAGATGGCTGGATTGAAAATGGACTTTCTCTGTCTGCGAAAAATATTAAAGATTCTTCTCTGGATTACCACGAAGACACCACCGCTGATTTATTTGAAAGTTGGTTTAAAAACAAACTAGTTTCAAACATTCCTCCTAATAGCGTCATTGTAATGGACAATGCAAATTATCACAGTACACAGTTGACTAAAACCCCTTCCTCATGTGACAGAAAAGCAACAATCCAAACTAAATGTATAATAGCGACATTTATTTTCACGAAGATTATACCAAAAAGCAATTAATTGAGGTTCTACAAAGCTTGAACGTACAAAAGGAATACGTCTGTGATAATTATGCAAAAAATCTAGGGCATACAGGTTGAAGCCTTCCGCCTTACCACTGTATATTTAATCCCATTGAACATGTTTGGCACCAACTGAAATCTGCCATTCGTTGTAACAATGTTCTTCCCCGTGTTAACTCCAATGTCATCAAACTTATAGAAACCGAAGTTTTTAACATCCTTCCACAAAGTTGGGCTAATTCTGTTAAACATATAGAAGAATAGGCGATAATGGCGATAGTGATATAAAAAAAAGATAATCAAAAAAATTTGTAATTTTATTTTACATTTAAACAAAAATTCATACATAAATAAATAAATATTGTTTAGTATCTTTCCTCACAAAACCCCAAATAATTAAATTCTAAGTAAAGTATGGACCTGTTCGGCCATATTTCATTCTTACAGCGTGCCCGGGTCTTTCCTTAATTGTTATCAGTTAGTCACTTTCTTACATCTATGAACAGACTTTACTTGATAGTTTCAATGATTCGAAGTGAGTGTTTTCGTGAAAATGGAAAAAAAAACACCATAGAACTGTTATAAAATATTGGTTTTTGAAAGGATATACGCTTAACCAAATTAAAGCTTTTTTCTACTCCCACCTGTAAAATATCTAATTACACACCGATCTGGCGTACGGGAAACGTCACTTTACCACGGCAGTTTCGTTAAAAACATTAATCAAAGTGCAGATGATTACAATGCACTGCAGTTAAACTCAGAACAGACGCCTTTTATAAATGTAAAAAAGCCGCTAGGCTTGAGGCTCAAAAAGTCAAAACCAAGGAAGCTATTCCAACGGATTTTCAAAAAAATCTTCATCTGCCGAATATTACAACTGTTTCACCTCTGAAGCTCTTTTACATCCTTATACTGAAGTTTCAGGAAAAAATCTGGACTTTGATGCCCAGAAGCTTACCACATTTTGTGATTCCTGCGGTGCACAAAATAAAAATTTCACAGTGTTTAGAATGTTACACTATATTGTTCATTTTGTTAAAATACATAACATAATCTAAATGGTTTTTCCTGTTCGTGGACATTCGTATCTAGAATACGATAGAAATATGGGTTTAGTGAAACAGAACGCAGTACGTTGATTCCCGAACTAAACCAAGCCCCTTTAGAGTTATTTCTTGTGAAGATCAGACCATTCTTAAGAGTTGGGACAAATTTCTAGCGGATATCTATATTTCCGAGTGTCCTTTTCCATCAAGGCCGGTCAAAGAATTAACTGATGATATGTATGATGATACATAGGGGAAGTTATAATCATCGAGAATTTGAAAATGTTGTCATAAAATAAAAAATAAAAATACTTTCGCAACCTGAAAAGTGCTTTTAGCCTCAAGACTACAGCATCTAAACAGATTCTGTTCTCCAAAAGTGCGGGATTTTTTTACAGCAATACCACATTGATAAGATTACAATAATAGATTATGGACCTTCATCTTTATTGCCAAAATCTAGTTTTTAGTTCAAGTTATAAATAATTATGTTCCAAAATCCTGTTTTTGTTTACCATATTCTAGGGTAGTCTTCCTAAGTAAAAATCCCGATTACTCAGAATTAACTTTTTTGAACCCTCATCTTCATTTGTAATTGCTATGCTTCTTTTTCGAAAGAAAGCTTCATATGGACTCTGGCGTGGTAGAACTGTACAAACGGCAACACTTCTGATCATTTATTTGAATCATTATCTATCAAATCAATCTAGCAAATCAACCTGACACCTACAGTTTAATTCGGAACTCGCCATTGGTTTTAGGCGCATCGTGTTTCATTCGATGTTGTGTACACAAATTTCAATGGCGCATTACGGCTTCATAAGTAATATTTTTTGTATTTAACTTGCAAGTCTTGTGTGTTCTCAGGGTTCTAATGGCACAATCAACTTTTGTTCGTCTCTAACTTTTAAAATGTCGACATTTTAAAAGTCTGTAGTCCAAGGGGAACGATTATATAGTAAATATAACAACAAATGTATTTACGTTTACAAAAAAAATCCTGTTTCACCAAGACAACGCGCTGTCCAGCGGTTGCGATGGTGAAAATCCACGAATTGCGGTTTAAACGGTTCTACCATCCGCCTTACTCACCAGATCTAGCACCAAGCGACTTCCTTTTGTGCTCGCAAATGAGTAGGCAATCATCTTCGTCAACAATTATTTTGAAGAGAAAAACGCTGGGTACTATTTGGAGCAGTGCATAGGAGACTATGTAGAAAAATTAAAAAAAAAACATTTCAAGTGAGCCTCGTATTTTATAGTTATTTTTTTAGTCGGAATTAATCAAATGGAACTGTGTAAATTGCAAATTACCGTGTCGGTCATTTTCATGGTTTCTCAATACTACCGTAGTGCTGATGGTTGAGTTTTTCAGAACAAAGACGGGTTATAGAAGGACAATTGAGAAACCAGTTCCTTACCAATAGCTTCTCCGTTTACCTATACATCAGTACTGTTTAAAAGCGGAATAAAAAATTAATATTAACAAATAATTAAGGTTAAATGTTGGACTATTAATTACGTCCTACTGCATAACAACTACAAAATGTACTAATAACATAACGCATATAAACTCTCGACAAATATTAAAGCATATTAAATTGCCTTTTTTTATATTTCATAAATAGGTTGCGTAATCTCTACTGTAAAATAGAAAAACGGGTTTTCTCAAAAATATTCCAAATTAACAACCTGTATCAAAATCAGTTTTAACGTAATCTACTCTAGATAAGGAAACTATTTTGTTTGAACTATTTTTTTCTATCTCGTTAAATTAAGGGTGGGGAGAGGGTTTGGTTGGTTGGTTTAGAAAAAGTTGAATGACTTTTCTACAAATTTCAACAAATTTTGTTTAGTTTTAAGTATAGCTTCAATTGACATGTCAATATCACGATATTAATTTTTTTACGAGTCGGTAGGGCGCGCTTCATGTCAAAAACACCTGTTTCTATGATTTTCTCGAAAATTTTAAATATAATGGTATAAGCATTTTTAGCTAAGATGAAAGTAAAGCAAAAAGTAAAAAAACACAGAAAGTGGTGGGGAAACGGCAGGACAATATCTTTTTTTCCCTTTGAGATATAAATAAAAATTTAATTACAAATATTTTTTTAACCAAAGTATGACATATTATACCGGCATGATAATTTATAGTAAAAGTTCGATACTAATTTTATTTTATTTTATATATAAAACATAATTGAGAGGAAATTAGGTTAAAAAGAATTATCCAGAAAATACCTCAATAAATTGATTTCTGTGCTGATTTCTAATGTTATAAACTGCATAAACATATTTTAATTCAAACAATATCTAACAATAAAGTTTTTTCTTTTGAACCGATTTACCTATAAATCTATTTTTTTCAAAGTTGCAGGACTAACGATACAAGCTCGCTAGGAATGGAATACTTCAAAAAATATGAAGCTTAGGTATATAGTACATAGTACATGTACGCAGGTACATAGTACATTAAGATCACAATAGAAGTAATTAATGGAAGTATAATATACAGGGTGTTCCATTTGATTTTTTCGCGAAAATTAATATTTTTCTATTTAACTCACCCTGCATAGAAGATTCGAGCTAACTTCAAGACCAGTATGGGATAAATAACTGTACTACTTTGTAAAATTGTTGGCGATTGAGTGTAAAAGGGACTATCGACTAATGCAATAATATATGAGGTTGATGACAATAATAACATTAATAAATGAGAATTTTTACTTCGACACAATATTTGGACACCTTGTAGAAGGACAATTAGAGAAACTAGTTTGCTACTAATAGTGCTTAAGAGCTAAAAAAAAATTAACATTGACAAATAATTAATTGTACTTTTAAAAGGTAAAAACGACTACAAAAAGTAATAATATCGAGCGAGGCATCTACAAGTAACTAACTAAGTGCTCATTAAAGTACCATGACATTTAATTAGCTTAATCTTCTTCCTGCATAAAACCAGTTTGGGTTTTTATTTGCGGAAGATATATTAACAACCTCGGTTTCCGTGCCATAATACAACCAAAAATATAGTGCATTTATTGTTTTGACGTTTTAAGTAACGGCAGACCTTCGCAGGACCGTGGTAAAACCCGTCCCAACAGATATTTATTCTGGGTTAAGTAGGTCTTGCCTGAGATGGGCCGTAACGAATATTCGTAGAAACTTGAAATTCTTAAGCATTGATGCTGCCGATATGTATCGCTCTTAAGAGTTTAATCTAAATTGCAATATGTTCTTATATATTACGAAAGCATTTGACTATGATTCTTCCAGTAAGAATATGAAATGTTGAGATTACCCCCATATCTGTATGTATTTAAACCGATTGAGATGATTTTGTCTGAGTTGAGAGCGCATATAAGAAGAAATAACACTGCACCAAAATTTAATGATGGTACCATAAACGTAATTCGGCAACAAATAGCTAAAATATCAGTACAAAGCTGGTCTAACTGTGAAAAACGACTAATAAAAGAAGAAAACATTTACCGAGAACGATTAGCGGCGGAGTTGATCATTGAACTTGGTCACGACAGTAGCGGATAGTGACGATTTTTTACTTCATTATTATTATATTTAATATTTTGTATATTAATAATGACACTATGTAGAAACGTAATGAAATAGAATGAAATAAATTGTTACTTTGCACTAATTTTTTTATGTACATGTTTCAAGAATTGCTCGGCGCAAAAGATCGAAAATATACTTATATTCCGCTTGTTAGTGTAGGTAGATAAATTCCTAGTAATAGGCAAAATTAATCACTGGCTCGGTTGTAAAAGCACTATATTTCTGGTCGAAGTATATGTCGGAAACTACATAACCGATTCTAATTTGTCACCCTAACAGCTTAGCGCTGTTTATCCGAGAACTCTATACAAACGCACGGAAACTTTATCAATTTAATAATTCAAATTATGTTTGCCTGGCGACTAACCAAGATAATGATGGTAACGGAAAAATGTTGACTCTTATCGCACCTAATTGTTTAAGACAAGATGATAATTTATACTTGGGAAACGATATAAACTCGGGCAAACGGAAACATTTTGCCAACAAAGTTGAGTTTGATTCGACCAAAGTTTTAATAAAACACGAAGTAAGATTTAAGAATTTAAAAATATTTTCAAATTTTGAAATATATTTTTGAAACAACCGATTGAAATGTTGGTAAACCACACCCGGACAGAAAACGTGGTAAAATAAAAAAAAAACGCTAAATGATCCTATAACGTTTTCTTGAAGTTGACGTTGCATTATAATTTTTATTACACGTTCCTATTTAAATAAAGAATTTTCTGCGTTTGAATTGAAATTTAAAGCGAAGGGTTCGTTATGAATTTTAAGGAAAATCTTTTATTTTTGTTAAAAAGAAAGTCTTATTTTTTAGTTTCAAGTACAGGCAACATTAATATAAGAGGTTTTCTTGTTACAACGTAGTAGTATTCATCGGTTTGACAATAAATTTCTTATAAAATATAATATTTAATAATAAAATTACAATTCACACATGAAAAAACTAACAAATATGAATATGAAATAAAATGATCGAAAATTATGCAGAATGTTTAAGTGTGATTTTGTACCCAATCTTTAATGCTCATTTTTATACAGTCCATATAAACGACATTTAAAAGAAACAGAAGATTCTACAAAAAAAAAACACCAAAGCAATTTGCTTATTTGCTTATCGTCAGTTGAAAAACGAACAAATCTTAAAACCAATACAACTCGCTTTAAACGCAAAGCTGTTCTAAAACAAACACGCGATACATCAAATATAAGAAAAAAGAAAATCGTTGATGTTTTAAAGTGACTGATCTATTAATTTAATTAAAATTAAATTAATTTAATTTTAAATCAAATTTAATTATTTTTCTGAGCGTATTATTAATTTTAACAGAAAGAAAATCATTAATGTTTTAAAGTGATTGATCTATTAATATAATTAAAATTATTTAATTTGATTAAAATTAAATTTAATTATTTTTGTGTGCGTGTTGTTAATTTTAACGGTTTTATTCTGGCAAATGAAACTCAACAGTAATTCCCTTATCATACTACTGTAACGTTTCATTTGTTATTGCGTACGAAATGTTTGCTAAGCTCACTTAAACTAACGCACGATAAGTAAGTATTTTTGTTAATTCGATTTAAGAAATTCGAGATTCCAGGTTAGGATCTGCTAGAGTTGAAGATTAAATTAAATAAAATACAAAATAAATAAATAAGGTTTTGCTGCGTAATTAGACTTTTGACCGACGATTTTAAAGGTCGAGCGATTTAAAAATTAAAACAAGATAAAATAAGCACGAAAATTTTATCTCAATTACATCCTCGGAGATCGGTATTTGCAACATTTTATCGAAGACTACTTGCGGATCCTATAAGTAAAGTTTTCTTGCGATATGGGGAGGAAGTTTCTTACTAGAAAATCACTAAATTTAGGAAAATCGATTTTTTCGTACTTAGTATAACATTCAATTCGAATTACGTTGATTTATACATCAAACTGATACTATACAGGGTGTTTTCTAATTGGATATCGATAATGAAGGCGGTAATTTTTTCCCTTGGCTGTTAATTTTTGTCAATGGTTTTTGTTGTGTTTAACTGGCAAGCTGTCACACTATCTTTTATCTTTCAAAATTAACAATGCAGGTGCGTGTCAAATATAATAAATAATCCTGTACTGGTATTTTCGAAGTTGATAAATTAGCTCGAACCAAATAGTCTTTACTGACTTAACTTCACGTTAGAAAAAGATAAAAGAAGCGTAACAGTTTGGTTTTAGAAACTTATCAAATAATTGTTATTGCCAGTCATAGCTTTTGACGATGAATTTAACACCTTTACGCATTCCAAATTTATCAAAAGAAAATCTTAATTTTTCAAAGAAACTTCCACAGGCCACTGTAATGCATTTCACAAAACTTCTGGATTCCTCTTGCGTCGGTTTTTGTTGAATCAACCTTGCTGACGTTTCGCCAATCATCCTGTGGGCTTCTTCACACCTTAACTGAACCGACGCAGAAGTTGTTTTGTAAGGCTCGCAAGTTATGGGCCGTCGAAGGTGTAAATAACTATTAATTTGTTGATTTCTGCCAAAGGCGTGTTTCAAGGAAAAGACGTACAGATAAATCAACAAAAACCACTTAATAAATTTTAAACTGGACGTAGCGATTTTTTTTTTCAGACCATCTGCCGCCTTATTTGCATAGTCAAAAGCCTTACGCAAATTTGTGTTCCGTAACATCGAAAACCCCAATTAATGGCGTCCTATTACGAGAAATCGTTCGTATTCGCCACACTTTCGAGTTTTTCTCTCACTACGGGATTATACTCGAGATAACGAAAGTCAAGGTCACTTTTAATTCCAAAAAAAAACCGTTCGGGAACAATGGGCTTACTCACCGCCCGGCGATCAAGCAGCTTTTACGTTTACGATTATTTGCTAATGCGAGATTCAGCGTGTTAAAAAAAATCGAATTTCGACGTATAGTTTTTATACCGTAAAAGAATAACAACCGCTTAAATGTCGTTAAATTGGTACTTGAAGTAAGATAAAGTAAATAACATTTAAATTATTTAATTTTATCGCGGATAACTCTTACGGTTACTGGTACCACAAGTATCATCGCAATTTTGCGCAATATTGTGTAATTAAAAACGGTCAACAAAGGTGCTCCAAACAAAGCTATTTAAGTAAATCCCATTAAAGGCAGTTTTCACAACCAAGAAACAAAAGTCCGTTTAACCCATTTTGTCCCAGTGGTGCGTTAATCCACCACGTATTCTATGATTTTGTTTGTCACATGAAGGAAATATTTTTGCACATCCGTTTAGAAATTTTATTATTATCACTACTAAAGGACATAAAACCGTAGAAATCGCTAAAATATATGTTTAAAGGAAAGATCTTATATATGACTTCAAAAGTTAACAAAAGCGCTACATACATTTGTATCATATTTTCAAGTAAATCCAAAATAGTAAAATAGTATATTATGCAACAAGTGCGGTAAACGGCATTTGACTCACGAGTTTATTTGACACGAGCGGAGCGAGATTTTAATAAACGAGTGAGTTAAAGAGCTTACTGAACGTGTTGCATACTATACTTTTTCTACGACCGTTAGTTTTTGGGTACATTTTCGCAAAACAGCACGAATACATTCACTGACAAGACTGTCAGAATTGAAAAATGTCAAAATTCAAAGCGTGGGAAATATCTCCGAAAACATCCGATCGCTCCCAAATCCGTGAGGTAAAATCCCGGAAATGTCCGAAGTGCCTCGGATTCATGGGAAACGAAACTGACGTGGTAAAATGACGTTTCCCGCACGCTAGATCAGTGGGTAATTAGATATTTTACAGACAGGAGTAGAAAAAAAATATTTTGGATTTGTATTGCCATTTTTGTTAAGTCTATAGCATGTAGATTACATCGCAGAAAACAGACATTAGAAATACTATATTTATTATGCTTTATTTTTTGAAAATATTTACTGGTCAGCGCATATCGAATAAACCTCCAACAATTAACGTGTTCTTTATTATTAGTTCGTGCCTTGTGTTATGGCATTTCCGAGGAATTTGACTCAAAAGGAATTAGAGGCGGCTATGGAGGAGATCGTGATGGATGAGGACAATAACAACGAAAGTTGTAAGTATTATTTCGATTTACGTATTCTTATGTACTATAGCACTCGATTCCTTGTAAATTTATGATAAAAATAACGTGACAAAATATTTACAGAACATATTGACGCAGTCTATATTTCACCCGACGTGGATACCTTGACCGAAGAAGAAGATTTGAACCATAACATAAATCTACAAGAGTTTGGGGACCAGCTGATATAGTTAGAACTTTCGAGTTACATACACCGACCGAATGATACAGCTGTCTTTCAACAGTCCTGTAATTCATCAACTACTGAACCTGAATGGGACTCATTAGATAATGAAACCCTGGAATTGAAAAGAAGAGGTATGCTTTCTGCAAACGACAGGCTTGCTTCTGCTGTCAAATGGAAGAAAGATCAGATTGAGTACACTCACACGCCCATATCCGATGAATTTAGATCATGTGAGGAACTAAAAAATAGGCTTTCTGGAAAAACTCAGCTTGAAATATTACTTATGTTTTTTGATGAGGACGTGATTGATTTGATTTTAAAATTTTCGGTAAAATGTGCTCAAGACAATAACCGCCATGAATTCTCGTTGTCAAAAAGTGAACCTTTAAATTTTGTAGGCATTTTATTGTTCACGGGTTATCATTCATTGCCACATATTTAGCATTATTGGTCTAGTGATGAAGACAAAGGAATTGATCTTATAAAAATGTATGAGCCGCAGTAGAATCCAATTGATAAAACAAAACTTGCACTTATCTGACAATAACCTGTTGGATAAAAATGATACATTTTCAAAAGTTAAACCCTTCTTTGATGTAATAAATAAAAAAAATCAGTTTGGCATATTTTTGTTCAACTTAGCCATAGATGAACAAATGGTACCTTACTTTGGCCGCCATTCCTGCAAAATGTCTATAAGGGGTAAGGTTTTGGCTTCAAGCTTTGGTGCCTTTGTTCATCTGATGGGTACCTATTTTATTCACTTCCATTTGGTGGTGTTCAAAATAAACCGCATTCTGACCTTGGTCTTGGCGGTGAGGTTGTCATGAGTCTACTTTCTGTAGTAGATGAGACAGTAAATCACCAAATTTTTTCGGACAATTTTTTCTCATCATCAAACTATTGTAACTGTGGCAAGTAATGTTTCTAGTATAGATCCTGTCCAAAATGTAAAACGCTATAATAGAAAAGAACAGAAAGATGTAAATATACCGCAACATTATGTAATTGCCCAATACAAAAGATTTCCCAGGTAGATTTGAAATCTTACATTGCTTTGCGACTTTTAAAAACTGATAAAACAATTACTCAAAGAAATCTTGCACCTGCCATAGATGAAGTGCGTTATTATAATCAAGGTCACCTGATGATTGTTCATGCTAATAAAGCCCGAAGGAGATGTACAATCTGCCACAGCCACAGACTTCATGCTTTGTAAAATATCACCAAAAATGAAACCGGGTGTTACCATCACTCACCATAAAATATTATGTCTTTTTTTGTATCAAATCAGGTTCTATTTGGAAAACAATCTACTTTTAGTCGTATATTTATATATAAATTATATGTTACATCTTATGTGTCACAAAAAATTCATTCATTACGTAATCGGCATGTGTATGACACGTCAAATATGAGTCAAATACAACACCCAGATATTTAATTTCGTTTTCATGAATTAATTTTTTGTTGTTAATATAAATATTTACCAAAAATTCAAAATTTTGACTTGTCCGTGTTTATACCAAGTTTATTATTGCACAGCTAGCCATTCAAAACCATTCTTCAGATCAGCATTCATTTTTCTTTGCATGTCATCCACATTTTCACCCACAATAAAAATAATAGTCTCATCCGCATCATCATCTAAAATATTTACGATATCGTTTATATACATAAGAAACAACAATGGTCAAAAAAACTGTCCCCTGAGGAACACCATGTTCTACAGTTATGCAATCAGCTATACAATTTTTATATTTCGTTTTTTGTATCCAATCTGTTAAATAAGAACAACGCCATTTATACGCTGTTCCCTTAATACCTATTTTGTACAATTTTCTTAACAGTCTAATTCTACTTATTGTTTCGAAAGCCCGCTTAAAATCCAAAAATTCCCTCATAAAATCACCACAGACAGTAACAACGACAGATTCGCATGAATGTTTGGAGCGAAAGGCACTAAAATATTGTTTACGTCACAATAAGTTTGCAGCTGCTGTTTCACCACAACCTCAAGAATCTTCTCATAAACTGGGACGGTATTAATTGGCCTAAATTCTTGACATAAATTGGTGTTGGGAACCTTCTGTACGGGGATCACCATTGAGGTCTTCCATACCTCCGGAAAAATTCAACTCGTAAGGGAGGTGTTCACAATGTCCAACAATCTATTTCCAACAACTGCACAGGCATCAATCAATACACTCATCACCAGTTACATTTTTTAATTCTCTTATAATTTTTTTTAGGTCCTGCATAGTTATGGTATTAAACTGATCTATTTCTCCATAAGTTGGTAGATTATCAGCGATATCATTCACAGCTTGGGATGGCGGAATGCCACTCAAAATATTTTTAACACTGTCTATAAAATACCTATTAAATTCATTAGCTATGACTTGCTTAAATGAAACAGTTCGCTGGCCAAACTGAAGAATACCTTTTTTATTTGGAAGTAGCATTTTTAAATTTTCCATATTTCTTTAGAGTTTGTTTTATTTCTATCAATAATATCTTAAAAATATCTGTCTTTTTCTAATTTAATGTAGCTTACAAGGCGATTTCTCACTTTTTTGTAGGCACGCCATGTATCACCATTTTGTTCAAGTTTCGCTCTTTTATACAAACAGTTTCTTTGAGAACTTTTTGAGCATTAAAAACGTTGATGTCATGAGCCGTCCACCATATAGCACCTAAGGACTTATTTTTATTCCCATACATTAAGAATAAATTAGGCGGGCAACGATTTTTGACACTAGAAGAAGCGGCTGGTGGGTTTATCAAGCATGTGTTGGAGGTTCCCGATTCGATGTGGGAAAAGTGCTGTGATGATTGGTTTTATCGAATGCAAAAGTGTATTAATGATCAGAGTGAATTTTTTTATTGTTGGTAGCTTATAGTTTTTTATTACCAATCCTGAAATATAAAAGGTAAAGTCTGTTCATAGATATAAGAAAGTGACTAACTGATACGAATTAAGGGAACACCCGTGCAAGCTGTAAGAATGGAATATGGCCGAACAGGTCCGTACTTTGCTTAGAATTTAATTATTTGGGGTTTTGTTAGGAAAGATAATAAACAATATTTATTTATTTATTTATGTATTTATGTTTAAATCTAAAATAAAATTACAAATTATTTTTATTACATACTTAAATTACTTAAGATTATTCACATAATATATCAGTATCACTATCGCTATCATCGCCTATTCTAATTAATATTTGTTCTATATTATTTACAATATGCATATACGATTGTTCTGCTATTTCTATATGTTTAACAGAATTTGCCCAACTTTGTGAAGGGATGTTAAAAACATCGGTTTCTATAATTTTGAGGACATTGGAGTTAACACGGGGAAAAACATGTTCAATGGGATCAAATGGTAAGGTGGAAGCCTTAAAACTGTATGCCCTAGATTTTTTGCATAATTATCACAGACTCCTTTTGTATGTTCAAACTTTGTAGAACCTCAATTAATTGCTTTTTGGTATAATCTTCGTGAAAATAAATGTCGTTATTATAAATGTAGTTTTGGATTGTTGCTTTTGTGTCACATGAGGAAGGGGTTTTAGTCAACTGTCTACTGTGATAACTAGTTTGTTTTTAAACCAACTTTCAAATAAATCAGCGGTGGTGTCTTCATGGTAATCCAGAGAAGAATCTTTAAAATTTTTTGCAGACAGAGAAAGTCCATTTGGAATCAACCATCTTTATAGTTTAGGTAATAATCTTGTTGCATTGTATGTTAATGACCACTTCACTTTCTTATATCTATGAACAGACCATAGCCTTCGTAACTAATGATAGATGACAGTCTACAATTGGAAGATGTTATTTAAGACATTTTTTGACTAGTCAATTAAGAAAAACGGATCTTTCGTGCACAATGCACTCAAAAAAATTAACAGAACGTGGCGGATAATTTTCGCCACTGGCGTCGATTATTTTAAACGTCTAATTGGCGCACACGCGCTTGCAGATGTTCCGTGTCGAGACCGCATGCAAATTTTAACTAATTAAGATGACGTAGCACTGCGCAGTTGACATAAAAATAAATATGTAGTCGAATAATTGCAATTGCTCTGAAATAACAACGAAACACTTTGTGGTAATTTAAACTTTATCCGTATTTGTTTCGGTAACAATGGCGTATGGAGTGAACAGGAAATGGTTCTTGCAAAAAGGCAACGTTGTAACGTAACCGCACCTCAGATTCTGTGCTAAGCGCTATGTCACATTAATTTTGGTTAGTTAGTTGGGATCATAGAGGCTTTGCCTATAGTGATAATAGAGTGCCGATGAAGAAAAATATTGAGAAAGCCTATTCGAACCAGCCAGTAAGACCTAGCGATGTTAAAAAACCAACATGGCCGCTGACAGTTGGTCAATTAGACAGGTTTCAGTTTAGATGTAGCATTTTACGGCAGTGTTTGACTAGATGGGAAAACTAGATGTAGAATAATAAGAGTAATAATAATAATAATAATAATAACAGGTCTATAAACAATAAGAAATAAAACACTATAAGATTGTATCACTGTGAAAAAGAGGTTATAAAAATACATTTATACACATTTTAACAAATTCAAATACATTTTTATGGTTAGTCAGTTCAATGGTGCTGCAAAAAACTACAGAAATAAGCAAAATAATACAGTGGTAACATTTTAATTGGCTGTAACTTTTTTGTTTTTACACATATCAAGGTAGAAAGTTGTGCTTGAAAACATTTTTTATTTTTAACCAAATTTGTGTAAGTCAGAAATAAAGCCAAGTGTTCGGATTATTCTGTAGCCGATAAGGGGTCTAAGCAGTGGTGAGGAGAGAATACAAGCCTCTTACATAATACAACTTTATTTGACTACCTACAGCAATCTCAAACTCATATAACACTGTTTGAATCCACAAACTTCAGATTTTCATCATAATATAGACCAAGACCCTAAAACTAAAATAGGTTTATAGATTGGACTTGATGGTGATTTTCTTTCTCTTGGCTATATTTTCTATATCCCTATTCATGATGTTCGCTTCATTTTCACAATGGTCACACTCAAAACTATGATACAAATGTGAATAATAATCAAAAAACTGAGCTTGGCACTGTGCAACCCCACCACCCAGATCCGCCGTATAAATAAAAAATAATAACGGTCCCAATACTTAGCCTTGCGGCATCCCCGATAACATATCTAGAGTAAAACCAAAGCTGTCGCCATAGACTGGTCACTTGCTCACAAGATTTGGACACACATATTCATTTTTCTGTTTTGTATAATCAGAATAAGCTTATCAGCTTCAAGTATCCAAATACTCACGGACCAGTATTGTTGGGAATTGGTACGACCAATTCCTCTTTACAGAAAGCTGGGAAATATCAAATCCGTTAATCCCCATAGCACCAGATGTTATTTCTGATACGGTTCCGGTAATATGAGGAATTTTAATGAATTTAAAAGTAAAATTAGATGCATTACTGGTTTTGTTAGTATTGTAAAAAGTTACGGTTGATGCGCATTTTTTATCAGTATTCTCGAACAAGGAGGAGAAAAAACGATTATCCAAATTTGGTGGCATCTCTTCTGGATGATCATGTCTTGTGGAACTTTGTAAAATAATGGTGAGGTTCTAGACAGGCTGTTTTTTCTCTTGCGACTGAAGCCTTTGTAAAATTGTCTGTAATGTTCCCATGCTTCTCGTGTTTCATGTTCTTTATAACTTGATAGAGCCATATCTCTCTGCGGTCATAATCATTTTTAGGTTTGAAGTTAGTCATGGGGCAATTGGTTTTGTTACATTCCGCAAGTAACTGGCCGATCCACTGAACTTTTGGTGGAATAGGTGCTGTGAAAGTCTGTTGTATTTCTAAGAACTATGTTAAGCCACGCAACCAGATTGTATTGTGTTTTGGGTTCCATAGGATATAATCTCCCTTTATAGGTTTCGAAAGATTCATCCACTGACAAAAAGTTTTTCCATCATGACCAGACAACGGCCCTCGTGAGCTTTGGCGACCACCAGGTCTTCATTTTCACTCTTCTGTTATCCTATTTTTGAGGTCTTCTTTACTGGCAACTCGATGTTTTTTCACTCCTAGCTTTAATTCATTCGGATATTGTGGTGGTATCTGAAGTTGTGGGCGGACATTATGGATCATCCAGTAGGGAAAAAGCGTAGCGGGCCTGAGGCTCTGTAACTTGTATCATAAAACCGTCGTTACATACAGAGGTTACTCCCTAAGCATTTCTCGTCGGTCGGGCACGTATAATTATACTCCACGTGTTAAAAACATGAAACATGATGAAAAAAATCCCAACCTAACCAAAAATCGTTTTTTATTTTGGTTGACTCAAGAATCGTAAACCTAATGGGATTGCCCAATCCCATAAGACATACGTTCGCCAAAATTATCGATCGCACGTGGTCGCTTGTAACGTAAGTGAAGTCCTCTAACGGTGTTTGTGTATTCTGTCGATGCATTTGAAGGCGTATTAAACCGTTGAATTTTGTGTTCTTTGAACGATTACTTCAGTAAAAAAAACTTGGACAAAACAGAGTTTTTGAGCTTTAACAAATACTTTAAAATTGTATGCGCTTGAGTGGCGAGAACTGAGAAAAACAGTATTTTTAACCTTAAACAAAGACTTAAAAGTTCCATGTTCGTGCTGCTTATTAGCGGTGTTATTAGTTAGGACGTAAAGAAATACATTTCTTTTACCTTTTTCAGTGGGATAAGTTAAATCAAAAAATAGTTAAGGTATGTAAGTTCTCGAAAATGTAGTTTTCATCGCTTTCCCAAAGAGTATCCCGAACTATTCGGAACGAGTGGATAGATCGATGTAGAAGAGAGAACAAACTTAATCCAGATGAAAGCTATATCTGCTCAGTTCATTTTACTGAAAATGATTACGAAAGAGACTTACAAAATAAGTTATTAGTTTTTTTTTGTCTTGAGTAACACATTAAATTCACCACAAAATCTAAATTTTAGGTTTACCTTTAAGAAAGATTCTAAAAAAACGGCTATTCCCACCCTATTATTGTTTAACCAGAAGCCACCAACAGAAGCAGGATTATCTCAATCAAAAAGACTTCATTCCAAAAATGTAAAAAAAGAAGCTAATCAGGGTGCTAAGGAAACTACTGAAGATGCTTTGGAGTACATTGCAGGCTACTTAGCTAAAAAACACAAAACAGATATGCCGAATTTAGGAGATTCTACTTAAAACTACCACAGATCATCATTACAGCATTCCCTCTTGGGTACAACAGTTATCATATGGGGGCCTTATAAAGCCTTCTGAACATTTTTGAATAAAAATTAAAAAATGGAACTTTTATTTTGAATCCCATCATGGTGATTCATTTCTAAAAGGGTAAGGGGTGGTAAAAAACTGGGCAAAAAAAATATTTAAAACAGCAAAAGAATTACCATTTAGTTTAGTTAGCGGTTTTTGTAAGCTGAGAAGGATAATTTGTATGAACTTCAGATATGTAAAAGCAAAATATAACGTTAGCTTAAAAAGAAACTCTTTGCAAGATGACACCCACAGAAAAAAACATTAGAAAGTATGATAAAATTGTAAAATAAAGATTTAAGTATATGTAGTAATACGTATTTTTTATATTATGTACATACTATTATTTTTCTACTCCCGTCTGTAAAATACCTAATTACGCACCGATCTAGCGTGCGGGAAGCGTCGCTTTACCACGTCAGTTTCGTTTCCCACGAATCCGAGCCACTTCGGACATTTCCGGGATTTTACCGCACGGATTTGGCAGCAATCGGATATTTTCCAATTCTGACAGTCATGTAAGTGAATGTATTCGAGTTTTGCGAAAATGTACCCAAAAACTGACGGTCGTAGAAAAAGTATAGTATGCAACACGTTCAGTAAACTTTTTAACTCACTCATTTATAAACACTGGCTCCGCTCGTGTCAAATAAACTAATGAGTCAAATGCCGTTTACCGCACTTGTTGTTCTTTAATATATTCAAAAATAGGTATTTCTAGTTTATAAGTATTTGTTGATTTTTGTATATTTAAAATGCCGTAAAACACAAAGTTTTACAAGTAAATCGTTTTGCTCGCTAGTTTTATGTATTTATGTGTAACAATTTTTAATTAATATATGTATTTCAAAATAATACATATAAACCAAACAAACTAATGTTGACATTAAATGAAAATAACTAGTGATTATCCAAACAAAATGCTACTCAAAATACTCCATCAAAACTCTGCTCAGTTTCAGATTATTTCCATGCATTTACATAGTAAACGTGCCAATACAGGACTTCACCTACGTCACAGCCAGCGAGAGTTTTCGCATTGCACTTGCGGACAGGTTTGGCGGATTAGGCAATCCTATTTGTTTTACGATTCTTGGGTTGACTGATGTTTGTTAAGATCGTTTTTGCACATTTAATTTAATTAAAATTACATACTGTATAGTTGAATGTGATTTTTTAAATCATTTTACCAATATCTCTAAAGGATTCTTTTCTCTTTCCATAAATCTACTATGATTTTTCGAAGCGCAATTGGCATTTTGCTTTTGCTTTTACTTCAAAACCGCCGACTTAGCAGTGGCGTCAAAAATAAACAAGTATAACCATTTGTTTAAGCGAAATTCGATACAAGCTGACTTGATAAAATATGCAGTTCTGAATAGTGATTTTTTGAAGTGTATGGGGACTAATTTGACATAGTTTCTTGCTTCTAAAACAAAAAAATTTTTTATCGTTCAAATGACTTTTATTTTATTTTTATTACTCATCACGTGTTTTTTATATTTTTCTTTACATTTCTTACATTACCTCTTCTTTTAGGTCTCGGTAAAATCAAACTGAGTTGCTTTAATATTTCAAAAAATTGCTTTTCTAGGTCTGACGATTCGGGCAAAACATTGACTTTCGGGTTCAATCCTTATAGGTTTGTTTTATTCTAATTACTAGAAACCGTAACGGAAAAAACTTGGCAACGAAAGCCACTTCTGTTCGATTTCTCGAAAACCTCGCATTTCATGAATGAAAAGGTGCGTCACTCACCTGCTGTTCGCAATAAAACCAAAGAACTGACCCTTATTCGATCAAAAACAACCCGCAACGTAATGTTTATCTTGCGTTATTGATTTGGTTCGCGTGTTTTGACAGTCGTCGTCGTCGCCGTATAAGAACGCCTACTACGATCCCGCTCGCAGAACGCTTCGTCCGCTACTAACCGCCTACCGAGTTGAGCAAAACAAATACGAATGAAACCCGCATATATACCGGGTCTGTACCGACACGTTGCCAGGTGTACTATTTATAAATTTCGTTCGATTGGTTAACCCGCGACCTGACACGGATTATTCGGGAAAAGAGCACTGCAGCCGACCCTGACTTTTTTTACCCGTTTTTATCGGCCGCTGTGGCCTACTATGCGAAATTCCCCCAGAGCTCAGCGGAACTAAATGTCAACGTATGCCGTTGAAATTTTTAATTTTGGGTTCTTCCTACAAAAGACAATTGATTGAAGCGGCCATTTTGAACAAATCAAATGTCAACTAGTGGTCAATATCAATAGGAAGAAATGATTAATACATTGCCGTCTAAAATAATTATAAAAAAAATGGACGGATAGATGCTATGAATAATGCGTAACAATTGGAGTACCCCACGACTTATCTACGCACACAATTGAAAAAATTATTCATATCGCGTTTATTATCGATGCTAATTTTGATCGTGATTTTAATACGCGGGCTTTTTATCTCATTATGAAGTGCCTATTGAGATTTTTGACGCACATTAATGAAATAAATCTTCTTGTCGATTTAAAGCATATGTGTTGGATGTAGGTGGCGCTGAATAGATAGTGTCACGACCCTATAGCTATTAGATAATACAGTGGGCCCTTATTACTGTAAAAATTGATGCGCCGCAGGCCGCATTTCCATTTATGTAGAGAAGGGAACGATGTTCCCCGCTCTACATTTCGCCCACTAACCTGCACTTTGTGCCATTTTCTTTTAAACTGCGCTTTCCATACACTTAAGTCGTTTTCAAAAAACATTTAATAAGATCTGGGCATACTTTGATAAAATAATGCAGTAAAAATACGGCATCCAAACTTATTGTTGGTTGTTAAATGCTGCAAGGTAATTGGTTAAAAATCTTCCCAACATTTTTTTCATAATTGCTTCATATGTTCCTGTGCCATAGGTAACCAGGGCCTCTACATACTCCATTCGGAGCAGTTACGTCACGTATAGTGATGTAAACAAAAATAATGCTTACGTCTTAGGTATGTTACTACTATAACCATGAATAACGACTTCAAAACTGACAAATAAAATTCCTTTGTCAGTTTACGGCATTCAATAATGAACAAGATAAAGATGTCATGCTATGACGTTATACGCATTTGCACTGCCTGGTCTTTATCTCTGGTAGTTGTATGGTCCCGACCGTATTATTCTCTTGTCAAAGCAATTTTGGTTAGTTCTTGAACGTCTTAATATTTTTCACCGTCGCTTCAAAATTAATTCTATTATCGACATAGATAGCCTCTTGCCATATACAGGCAGACTTTATCTACGTCGATAAAGCACTTTTGATGCCACAATCAAAAATATTGAGACGTTGATTGAATCATTTGAAAAATTGCTTTTAAATTATTAAAGTAATTCTTTATTTCTATGGTCTGAATTTTAAATTAGCCTACGCCGTGGAATACCATAGAATAACGTATAGAAAAATTTAAACTTACCAACTTGATGTTGACAGTTCGTTAAATGGACTGTTTTCTGTACGAATAGTGCATTTTTTAACAATATTTTGTCAAAATATTCAGATATCAAATTTTCAGCAAAAAAAAAAAAAAAACAGTTGTGTGTGGAGATCGTTATTTGGAAAGAAAATTGCGCAAAATGCAGGTATTTTGGGCCCTCTCAGAACTCAACTGTGGTTTTAAGGTGAAGTTGTGTGTAACGTCGCTATAAATATGCTGGAAGGCAAATAAAATGCAGTGGATTAATTACTAACCTTGAATTTATTAAATACAGCACTAATTAACGTTTTCTTTTATGATGCACCTTCCTAGTGCGTTTCACGAAGTTTGAGCCCTTGAACCCGTGCGAAGTGTTCTTCACCTTTCGCGCATGTTTTGCTGGTTGAAACAACGGAATTTGCCGTTGCTTTCTTGTAACTGCCGCCTGCGTCGAATCCCTGACAGCGTCGATTGCGCTGCCCTTGTTCTGAGTCATTCCGGAAATTGGGAAACTTTCTTGGCCCGACACGACGGAAAATTTACCCGTAAAACCTTTAGGAAAAATTGGTTTGGACAACAAAGACGAGAGGTGTTTCCTTTTCATCTCCGCCCCTTTCCTTTGGTGTCGTGTCTCGTCTAAATCATATTTTTTCAATCTGAGTGGGGGGTTAAGTGATTTACATGGCTAAAATATTGGGTTTAAATTGAAAATTGGAAAAAAAAGGATACATTCCGTCGACTACTATATCCATATCGTGTGCCGCTTTTTGAAGCCATCCTTCTTCCGAATTCGCCTTGCGAACTTGAAGCTGTATTTTGTCCAACTCCCGCGCGATGTTGACGATTTTTTTAACCGCGTTCAAGTATTTGTCCTCCACGGGGAAGAGTGGCAAATCGTTCTCTATGGTATGATCGTTATGCGCATTTAATACTTTTTTTCACAATTATAATCCGCCATTTTAAAAATCAATGCACCCAAAAAATTGGTTCATATTGTATTGTATAGGCTAGGGATAATATGAAAGCAGCTGTGGATGTAAATAATGGCAATAATTTATTATTATTGATTATTACTGAATATAAATCGAACCCATCGGAACCATCAACGAATAGGTTTAATGGCTAGTAACTAGTAAATATTTCGTTTGATGGTACGAAATTTGATAATCCGATAATCCGTTATTATTTTTAATTTGTTAAATTGTGTTTTTTACGTAACGGTCGTAGAAAAAGTATAGTATGCAACACGTTTGGTAATAGTATATTATGCAACGAGTGCGGTAAACGGCATTTGACTCAAGCGGAGCGAGTGTTTAATTAAACGAGTGAGTTAAAAAGTTTACCGAACGTGTTGCATACTATACTTTTCCTGCGACCGTTAGTTTTTGGGTGCATTTTCGTAAAACAATACGAATACCGACATTACCGTCAGAATTGACAAATGTCAACATTCAAAGCGTGGGAAATATCTCCGAAAACATCCGATTGCTCCCAAACCCGTGCGGTAAAATCCCGGAAATGTCCGAAGTGACTCGGATTCGTGGGAAACGAAACTGACGTGGTAAAGTAACGCTTCCCGCACGCTAGATCGGTGGATAATTAGGTATTTTACAGACGGGAGTAGGAGTTTTCGGTCAAATTGTTGTTTTCGATTTTAGTGAATAGACGGTGGCTTTTAATGATATAAATGTCACGCGGTTTCTCTGTTTTCCCTATACACACCGGTAATCAGGTCGGATGGGTCTGATGGTGCGCGTGGAAGCGAGGGGGGCAGCGTTTTTATAGTACTGATTAAAAAAAAGTTTATCGACGAATTGGTCGACCGGTGATCAACACGAATCATTAATCCCCCATGTATTAATGTTAAACATGTTGAACTGTAATGGTAACTGGCCGAATGATCTTAGCAGTCTTGGCCAATAGAAGTAAAGACGAAGAAGAAGAACCCTAGAATTAATGACAGCATTTCATCGATAAAAGTACTGGACTAAACAGTCCCCTGTGGGACTTCCAAGGTCACTTTCGTTGGTTCACTGACATCACTCATCACTCCAAAGTGCTGCATTCTATCTGATAGCCAGCTAGTAAAAACTGCCAACACATCCCCAGGAACCCCATATCGAATTTTTGATGGTTAAATGTGTCAAATGCCTTGGCCAAGTCTAAAAAGCCACCAATTAGGGCAAAAATTGGGTCAACTGTGCTTTTTCCCTTTTTGAAAGCCCATACTCATGGTTATGGAGAGAGAGAGAGAATATGTTTGCAAATGTGTTAATGAGGCTGATAGGCCTAGAGTTGTTAATTTTAGCCTTGTCACCAGATTTGTGTTAAGTATCAACATGTGTTATATGCTTTAATGGAGAAAAAATATGCTGAATATCTGCTTGATTAATTGACAATAACAAATTAATAATTAATAAATATACTTACTAGATAGATTTTCTTACCTTTACCGAGTGTACGGCAGAGTTTAATATAATTCTGGAATTCGTTCGGCTCCATAATCAGCACTGTGATGCCCTGCTTGGCAGCCCGAGCCGTTCGGCCTGACCTGTGGACGTAACTTTCGCTGGTCCTCGGGGTTTGATAATGCAAGACGTGGTCAATTTTCGGTATGTCCAGACCCCTTGCCGCCACATCGGTGGCTACCAGGATACTATTCTCCGTATCCCTAAACCTAAAATCCGCATGTTCCCCGAAAATTTGTTTAAAAACTCCACCCAGCTTACTTGTCGAGATTTTTCAATCTCTGCCTTTGCTGCATGTTCGCGTGCAGAGGCAGACACCTGCATTCCAGCAAATTTAACAGGTTGGACAACCTTTTCACGCATCCAATCGAATTGCAGAAAATCAAAGTGCGACCAGGATGTCGGCGCAAAAAATAATAGACGTAGTAGTCTTTTTCATGCAATGCACAGCTTATTCTACATTCAGTTAAGGTTTCAGATGTCCCTAAAAGAAACGAAAATTTATACAGGATGTTAGCTAATTACTTGTTCAAACTTTAAATTTTGACATTCCATTAACGTCCCTTATCTGTACAAACCTTTGCCTTCGGAAATATCCACTACTTTAGGTTTGGTCACCCCCAAAGAATCCATAATTTTCTGAAGCTTTTGTTCTGGCGTCATGCTTCCGATTTTCCTGAACTTCTTCTTAGTCAGATGTTTGGGTAAATCGTGCACCAATGTAAGAGTGGCGGAGAAGACAAAGTTTTGCCGCGCCTTCCTTTTATCATCGTCCAAATTGATTTTCTCCAACAAGCTGTGCAACTCCTGGAAATGGTCTCGTTCGAGCATACGGTCTGTCTCATCGATAGCTAAAAATCTTTAGAGAAATATGTATTATTTTCAGAAATTGTATTGTGTTGTACTGTACTTGATGCTGGCAACTTTTAATAAATGGGGATTTCCTTGTTGAATTAATTCCCACAAACGACCTGGGGTAGCGACAACTACCTCAGGTTCCTTGCCAAGGATCCTCTCCTGTTTTTCCGCTGCCATTCCTCCAACGACTACAGCAATTTGAATTTTGGTATACTTGGCTATACTGGAAAGGTGATTTTTTATCTGCATCGCAAGTTCTCTAGTGGGAGTTAATATAAGAGCATAGAGGGGCTTAACCGGGTCATTTACTGGACTTTTGCCCTGTTCTTTTAGTTTCAGTATTCCGGTCAATATTGGGATTCCAAATGCTAACGTTTTTCCACTACCCGTTTGAGCAGCTCCTAAAATATCTCTCCTTCCTTGAAGTTAAATTAATAATTATCACCAACATATGCAAGGCAAATTATCGGTTACCCAATATTGCAGCGGGTAAAGTTTTTAACTGAATTTCCGTTGGATATACAAAACCTTGTTCCTTCAATGCTCTGAGTATGGACTCTGGAAGGGAAAAGCTAGTCCAGATATTCTCTGCTTCAGAGTTTTCCACGCAAGTTTCATCAGAATTGAGGGTGCTGCCACTTCTAGAAGGTGATATGGTTTCGGCATTTATATTTTCAACCTTTTTCTTTTTGGGAACTGAAGAAGCTTTAGATTTTGCCCTCTATAACACTTAAATTTAAAGCAAGCGTTCGAACTATAGCAAAATATATATCAAACCTTTTTTGCAGGTACAACATTTATGAGTTCGTAATCGGTACATTCTTCGATTCCAATGAGATCCTGCGGCACTCCCGCCCCAAAAAATGCTTCGTCAAGTTGGACAGGTTTCCAGTTAGTTTCCGATGCCATACTTTAAACAAAATAAACATTTACCGCATAGGTTATGTAGCATTTCTAACCTCAAAGCATGGAAAATAAACTGGTCCTTGAGTGATATTCTTCTTCTTGCGCTTGGTACCTTTGTTATTTTATATATATCTTTTAAATAAACGTATATTACTTCCTCCCATTCAAATTGAATTCATTTGTAATCACCTTGCAACAACTCTCATAATAAAAACTCATATCAAAGGAAATTAGAAAATTTACTGTCAGAAACGCCATTACCGTTGAAAATATGTTTTTGTATTCTATGAACTTTTACAAACACACTGTAATACGCCTACACATTCCTATACTGAGCCTGACAAATCGAAGATTTCTTAGAAACCGATTTTTAATCGAAGACGAGCTATATATTTTCGTAGGAGTAACGAGGCCAATGCTTAATTGAATTTTGATTGAGCCTTTTAACATGTTACGGGGAATTAAGTAACTCGTCAAATCAATTCTTTAAGTAAGTTAACGATTTCTGGTTTGAACCTGTGACTGTATTGGCTAGAGTATACTTTTTCTGTCTTCTTGTAATGGTTGCATTTATCATCTTGGTTATTAACAAGTGTTTATTAAATTGAGTATCGAATTTTGTTTGTGCTTTCAGTCATGCAAGGACAGGAAGGCCTCTCTGGGTCGTCGGACCACAGATTGGCACTCATTCACGAAATGAGTGCCCATAACTTTGATCTGATTAGATTTGCTTCCTATAGAACAGCTACAAAGTTAAGGTTTATTCAGAAGAAAGTTAGTTGTAAGTAGAATCGCTGTTTGGTGATTATTAACCATGACATATATTTTCTTAATTATTAAATCATATGCTAATATTTTTAGTACATTCTGTTGATATTTGGAATGTCATTGAAGCATTTAGAGAACAGGGCCTGCACGCTTTAGAAGCGTCGTCTGAATTAAGCGTTGCAAGGCTTGAGACTTTGTTGTGTTCTCTTTACCATAGTTTAAATAAGAGAGCCCCTCCGACTCAGCAGGCTCACGTTGACGTATGTTCGAGTCTGCTACTCAATTGGTTGTTAGCAGCTTATGCCACTGTGTAAGTAGCTGGGGAATATTAAATGATATTTCAAATATAACAGCCAATAATTTTAGTGATAATGTTGGCAAAATTAGAGTATTCTCCATAAAGGTGGCACTGGCCACACTTTGCGCTGGTAAGCTGATGGACAAATTAAGATGTAAGTACTATAAAAAATTAAATAATAAGTTTAGACTTTGGAACAATTTTTTTTTTAGACATTTTTTCTCAAATATCAGATAGTAATGGATTATTGATTTCGTGGAGGTTTAATGAATATCTTCAAGAAGTTCTTGCCCTTCCTGCCGCCGTGTACGAGTCTCCCACATTTAGCTATGCGGATACCTTGGCGGGCAGTATATTTAACCCGGTAATAAATTTTACCTTTGAATTCCCTCCATTCCATTAATGCAAAAAATTAATGTGATTTTTATTTTGTAGAACGCCAAAGTCACAGTAAATGATTTTTTGGATATGATGATGTCCGACCCGGGGCCACCTTGCCTGGTGTGGCTCCCGTTACTCCACAGAATCGGCAGTGTGGAAAATGGTACAGCCTTGTCTACTAAACTCCCGAGTCGGTCAAAAATAAGTTGGTTTCAGTGGTCCATCCTGTGCAGTGCGATGCTTGTCAACGGGAAAACTTTACAGGCTTCCGCTACCGTTGTCAAAAGTGTCCCCATTACAATCTTTGCCAGGACTGTTTTTGGCGGGGGAGAGTTTCCGTGCCTCACACCTTGGAGCACCAAGTGAAAGAGTACGCGTCTTTCGTAAGTTCGTCGAGCCAAGATTTGAAAAGCGCTCTAATATTGTCTTGTAGTCGCCGAGCAAGACTATTGGACAGTCTTTGAGGAAGTCCTTTAGGTGCGTGCCCGACAAGCAACGGAATAACTTGCCCAGGTTTCCCGAACAGCCGGAAAAGACCCTTAACCTTTCCCACATAGTGTGAGTTACCGCCTTGCCTGCATAAAACAGTCAAATCCACAGGGGAAATCTTTCAGGCCACCGTCTCCCATTCCTTCGCATAATGGGTTTCCTGAAAATCAGTTCAGTGCCGGTTTCGATGGGATGGGCAGTCTGGATAGCAGATCGACCGCACGAAGGTATTCACACTACTTACTCCACAAAAAAATCTGTTTAGTTTTATAATTTTTTAACTGATCTTTTCGAGTATCATCAATTATATATGAGCATCGACATTTTGATTAAAAGCATTGTTGATACTACTTACTATCTATTTTTGAATCAAATACACGTCTTGATCACATTTTCATTAACAAAAACACTAAAAACACTCAACTTGGATTTTAAGTCTTTCATTCTTGATACTAATATAACTGATCATATGCCAATAATGACTAATATTGACAGTGACTTTATTATAGAAAACACCGACGATAATACAGTCATTAGAGCTAGACTTGACTTAAATAAGTTTAAATTATTGCTGCTTAATCAGAATTGGTCACAAATCATTAATGATAGCTACTTCCAACTTTATTTATTAAAAAAATTAAAAAATGAATTACAGTTGGGGTAATAAATTCAATTAAGCATATGGACAAAATCAAAAAGAAGCTTCGTTTAAATTATTCTGCCAAACTAGAAAATGAATACACAAAATATATCTTAACCATATAAATAAATTAAAAAATAAGTTGAAAAATGATCACTTTGGTGAACAGATTGGGACCAATAAAAAAAACATGAAAAAATATACGAAATAATTAACTAGGCAACATATGAGAGATCTAGTAAGAACAATAATATAGCTATATGTGATGATAATGGTGATGGCTAACTACACTAATCATTATTTCATAAACATTGGAGTAAAAATGGAGAATATTATACCAACTCAAGGGCAAGCACACAAGCTGGGCAAGGATGTTATAGAATCAATGTAAATATTATTTAACCAGAAGAGATCAAAAATATTACTAATTCTAGAAAACATATTCAAACATGTAAATCCTTTTTATGGCATAACAGTGATAGATGGCAATCTCCATTTGAATGACCATACTGTACGTATATTTGTTGTAATAGACTTAAATGTTGGGAGTATTATTTGCACACTATTGTACGTACTATGCAATGAAATTGTGTATAATAGAATATTATATCTTTTTTTTAAAATTTCATCATTTATGTGCCACTTATTGTGAGATATTGTACTTGTTGCGTTTTGTTTGTTTTTTTTCATGTAAAAAACTTTGCAATAAAAATACATCTAAATAAAAAATAAATAAAATAAAATTATGAAAATTTTCAAAATAAATCTTACTTTGTACGGTATTGTCTGTTGCATAGTTTGGACAGTGCAAGGGACGACGAACATCGTCTTATAGCCAGGTACGCTGCCAAGCTAGCACAGGAAGCCCGGACCGGAATGGTAAGCCCTTGAATCGACCTTCTCTGTAGGGAAATCCTATATAGTGACTAAATAAATTGAATACAGAAGGCTTAGGTGTCTATTAACGGAGCGACAGTGTCCATAATTCTATCTACATTTATTTATTTTTTTTAATAATTTAAGAAAAATCTTGCTGTATTGGTAGCACAACTAAGACCTCTCTATCCAATTTATAAACTATATGGCAAAACCGAACACATTGAACTACAGCACGTAATATTTCTTATTATTAATCAAACAATTATTTATTTATGCCGCCGGGTTATGAACTTTTCGGCCTGTTTGGAAAAAAAAGTTGGGTCGAAAATCGTTTTCAGTAGAATAGGATCGTTTCCATGCGCTATTTATAAGTTCGAGGACGTTTTCTTTGTCACTTTGTCAAGAAGTTAAAACTAAAGTCAAAGGTAGTTCCAGTTCCACACGGATTTTAAACCAAAATTTGCAATAAAAAATTCTTTTGAATTAACAAAATTAACAATATCAAAATCCTTTTTAACGCAACACTATTGTCTTTTGATGTTCAAAACTTATTTCCCAGTATTCCACCTATGGATGTGATTTAGTACATTTCACCCTAACTCGGAAACAGGTTAACCCATTGGCGAACCAAGATTTATTAGATTGCTTAATAGTATCTTTAGACCAAAATTATTTTGAATTTAATGGACAGAATTACATCTCTAAGGAAGGTTTGATTATGGAAACCCACTTAGTCCTTTGTTAGCCGAGATTTTTATGGATAATTTGGCAAAATATGATACTAGAACATCCTTTAAGTAAAAGTTTTTTATGGTGGTATAGTTACGTGGATGATATCTTTGCTTGCTTTATTGGAACGGACAGACAGTTGAATTCTTTTTTAAATTACATTAACTCATTACATAATATTATAAAATTCACTATCGAGATTGAACAGGATAACTTAATTTTTTAGACTTAACTATTACGAAAACGCACAAGAAATTAGATTTTTCCATTTATCATAAACCTTCACACACGGACACAGTCGTACATAACAGCTCAAATCACCCTTATACACACAAAATGGCTGCATTTCACTCTGTTAGACGCAGACTTCTTAATACGCCACTATCAACAGAAAATTACAACAAAGAACTTAATATCATTAAACAAATTGCACTGAACAACGGCTACAATCCGTCCATTATCGGTAAAATTATAAATAAAAAACAAATACAGAGAACAGTAAACTCTATTTAGATACTCTATATACAAAGGAGAACCTAGTGAAAAAGTTTCAAAACATTTGTCAAAATGTGGTTTGAAAATAGCTTTCAGAACTAACAACACAATAGGAAAATTTTTAAGAAACAATAAAACGAAATGTCCAAAATCTCAAAAATCAGGTGTCTACAGGTTGAAATGCGGATCTTGTCCTAAAATTTATATTGGCTAAACAGGTAGATTAATGAACATAAAAAAGCGTTTAAAAACAATAGTCTAAATTCTAATTATGCTACACACTTAAACACAGAAAAACGCATTTTTGACGACAATTTTGATATTTTACATACAGCCACAAAAAGTAGAAAATTAAATTTATTGGAAGCCATGGAGATTAACAAAACATTAATTAAGGTTTTATTGAAAATATATAATGTCGTGAAAATCTGAACTTTTGGTTCTTATTTATTTTGTTAAATGGATTTTCATCAAGTAAAAGCTACCTCAGTTCAATTTTCATCAAAATAATTTTATTTACGCATCTTATATTTGTAATCGTTATATTTCTCATTACAGCAATATTAAGCATTAAAGAGCATAAAAAATGCATAAAATCTTTTTAGAATATATGCATCGAAATGTATGAAAAATTATTTATTATTATTTATCATTTGTTAATGTTATTATAAATAAAGCCAAAACTGTTTCTTTATAATTAAACCCCATGTCTTATAATCTTATAATTTTTTATCTATACCAGATACTTATTTGAACAAATATAACTGAGACAAAAAAGAATCGCATTATTTTTTTTTACTAATACTCAAAAAGCAGTTTAGTAACAAAAAATAATACGTTATAAAATTTTTATAAAATTTGACACATAATTAATATATATATTTGTTAAAAGATGATGATGATAATAATAATAATAATTATTTATTTATTTTTGCATCGGTTGTTCTATTTTACAAATTTATTTCAAATATTAATAACCTTATGGCAAACTTGAACTAGGATATGATAACAAAAAGAACAGTAAAACACTACATATCCAGATGACACTATTTGCATTGAAAATTATGATTGTTAAAGTTATTTTACATAAAGCCAGAGTAAAGCAAATAACCTTCAACATAAATGTTCTTTTAATAAAGGCGAAATCGTCATATTCTTATAAAATAAAAACATATTTGCCTCAAGCTTTGTATAATTTTTTTCCAAAAAACGCCATATTTTTGCTCTATCGCGTCTTTTTTTTGTAGCGCTCTTTATCTTAAAAATGTTATTTTATAACGTGAATATATATATATATATATATATATATATATATATATATATATATATATATATATATATATATATATATATATATATATATATATATATATATATATATATATATATATATATATATATATATATATATATATATATATATATATATATATATATATATATATATATATATATATATATATATATATATATATATATATATATATATATATATATATATATATATATATATATATATATATATATATATATATTCTCACGTATTGATTCACGGATGGAAAAATGTGATGACACTATATTCCGGGATATCATCCGTTCGCTCGTTGAACTCCGACTGGAATCCTGCATCCGACTGGAATCCTGCAAATCTTGCATCCGACTGGAATCCTGCAGACGTTTCGCCAAAATCTCACTTGGCATCTTCAATGCTCGCGCTCCGAAAACACTTCGAACACTGGGAGGTTATCGGCGGTGCGTGCGGTATTTATACTCTGCGCCGGAGATGGTAACGGTGCTGCTTGTGCGTGGGGGGAGGTGGCTCCGCCCCCTGAATTGTCGCGTTGTTAATTTCGCCCGATCGTATTTGCGATGTCCCCGTTGGCTGCTGCGCATCGCTCTGCTGTTTGATTATCGTTCTCCACGTGTTGGATAAATGCAGAGCGTCGTCTCTCGTATTGAGGTGTCCGGACTTTTCTATTTCGATGGCCTCTCGTATAATCCTAGTCCTAAAATCAGGAATATTAGCTATTTGTTTGCAAGTGCCGAAATCAATTTTATGGCCTGTCTGATGTTGGTGCTGAAACAAAGCAGATGTTGTTTGTTTGTTTCTTATGGCTAAACGATGTTCCTCGAGCCTGGCTGAAATCCTTCTGTTGGTCTGTCCCACATACGTCAGGCTGCACGATCCGCATGCTACACTGTATACTCCTTGGTTTTCCAGAGTAATTTTTTGTTTTGGGTTTCTTAGTATTGCTCCGATGGTATGTATAGGTTTGTATGCCGTTGATATGTCGTGTTTCCGTAATATTCGGCCGATTTTGTCAGTAACCCCCTTGATGTATGGCAGGACAGCGATCGATCTTCGTTGGGTCTCGTCCTGCACTCTCTGCTGCGGCTGTTGTTGTTTACTGATTGCCTTGCTGATGGTGCGCCTTTGGTATCCGTTTTGTCGAAGACAGGTACTAATTTTCTTCATTTTCTTTATCTCTGTTCCTCTCGTTTGTGAGCCTGAAGGACCGAGCAATTAATGTATTTGCCACTGCCTGTATCTGTGATGGGTGGTGATGAGATTTAGCGTTCAGATATCTATTAGTGTGTGTTGGTTTTCTGTAGACAGTGTGTTCCAAGTGTCCATCTTCGGTCCTTGTGATGTGCACATCTAAAAAGGGCAGACTGTTATCCTATTCAAGTTCTATTGTAAATTGAATCCTTGGGTGAATGGAATTCAGATGATCTAGGAGTTTCAAAAGCTCCTCCTTGCCAAAAGGCCATACAACAAATATGTCATCAACGTATCTTGTCCATAGTTTTGGCTTCAGATTTGCCTTCTCTATTGCTTTCTTTTCGAAGTAAATCATGAAGAGGTTGGCAATCACAGGTGAGAGAGATGATCCCATTGCTGCTCCATCTATTTGTCGGTAAATTTTCCCGTTGTGCATAAAGTAAGCGTTTTTCAGGCAATGTCCTGACAGATCCATTATGTATGGCGGAAGATCTTCGTTTTCTTCTATAAGCAAGAGTGCCTCTTCTACTGGAATACTCGGGTAGAGGGATTTGACATCGAAACTTGCCATAATGTCGTCCTTGTCCATCCTGAGAGAACCTAAAATCTGAGTGAAATGTTCTGAGTTTTTAACATAGGAATCTGCCTTTTCCACTATAGGCTGAAGTGCACTGGCCAGATGTTTTTCCAGCTTGCATAATGGTGAGTTAAAGGCGCTTACGATTGGACGCAGGGGAACCCCGTCCTTATGGATCTTTGGGAGCCCGTAGAATTTTGGGCAACGACTCGATTTTTCCCTCGGAATAAGTTTCTTCTTTGTATCCTCGTTTATTGATGAATCGAGAATTTTGGACTTAGTTGTTTTTTCAAATATGTCGTGGGATCTCTGGTGACTAGTTTGTATATTGGGTCGTTCAAAATATCCTCCAATTTTGCATTATAATCCGACGTATTCATGACGACAGTGGCATTTCCTTTGTCTGCTGGCATTATTAGAATGTTTTCGTTTTTGTTTAGATTCCTTAAGGCTTGCATTTCTTCTCTGCTTAAGTTTGGTTGCGGTGGTTTTGACTGTCTTAAGACTCTGGCGACATCTTGCCTAATTAACTCCGCATCTTGTTCGTCTATGGTGGAGAGACTTGCTTCGACGTTGGAAACGATCTCTTCGACGGGTACTCTTTTTGGAGCTATTGCGTAGTTAAATCCTTTATTCAGTACGCTGACTTCTGTATCGGAAAGATGGTATGCTGAAATATTATGAACTGTACTGCTTCGGTTTTTATTTGGCACTTGTCCTGATTTTTTGGAATTTGACTGAAGGATTTCTAATTTCTTCCACAGTTTTTTTGACGTGATGTCCTTGTCTTTCTCAGTGCGCCATGATGTTAATAATTCTATGCGGTCCCACAGCAACTGATGGATCTTGTTGCTCAGTTTCAGGTGGAGTCTGAAAAGTTGTAGCTCAGTCTCACTAATTTCGTACCGGGTCCGCCTGATCTGGTCTTGGAGTAGGGCCTTGCTAGCTTTGTCCAGGATAGCTTGTGTCTTTCTGGTGCGTGTGTGATAAGACAACCTTGTAAATGTTGGCAGCAAGTTCTGGTTGCGGCAGCTTTTAAGAAAATTCAAGTTGCACAACGAAATAACCCTCCTTTGTCTTAGTTTTTCATAACACTTGGTGGCTGTAAAGATCTCCTTCCCGTAAAGGTGTATGATATTCTCACGTATTGATTCACGGATGGAAAAATGTGATGACACTATATTCCGGGATATCATCCGTTCGCTCACTGAACTCCGACTGGAATCCTGCATCCGATTGGAATCCTGCAAATCCTGCATCCGACTGGAATCCTGCAGACGTTTCGCCAAAATCTCACTTGGCATCTTCAATGCTCGCGCTCCGAAAACACTTCGAACACTGGGAGGTTATCGGCGGTGCGTGCGGTATTTATACTCTGCGCCGGAGATGGTAACGGTGCTGCTTGTGCGTGGGGGGAGGTGGCTCCGCCCCCTGAATTGTCGCGTTGTTAATTTCGCCCGATCGTAGTTGCGATGTCCTATATATATATATATATATATATATATATATATATATATATATATATATATATATATATATATATATATATATATATATATATATATATATATATATATATATATATATATATATATATATATATATATATATATTCTCACGTATTGATTCACGGATGGAAAAATGTGATGACACTATATTCCGGGATATCATCCGTTCGCTCGTTGAACTCCGACTGGAATCCTGCTTCCGACTGGAATCCTGCAGACGTTTCGCCAAAATCTCACTTGGCATCTTCAATGCTCGCGCTCCGAAAACACTTCGAACACTGGGAGGTTATCGGCGGTGCGTGTGGTATTTATACTCTGCGCCGGAGATGGTAACGGTGCTGCTTGTGCGTGGGGGGAGGTGGCTCCGCCCCCTGAATTGTCGCGTTGTTAATTTCGCCCGATCGTAGTTGCGATGTCCCCGTTGGCTGCTGCGCATCGCTCTGCTGTTTGATTATCGTTCTCCACGTGTTGGATAAATGCAGAGCGTCGTCTCTCGTATTGAGGTGTCCGGACTTTTCTATTTCGATGGCCTCTCGTATAATCCTAGTCCTAAAATCAGGAATATTAGCTATTTGTTTGCAAGTGCCGAAATCAATTTTATGGCCTGTCTGATGTTGGTGCTGAAACAAAGCAGATGTTGTTTGTTTGTTTCTTATGGCTAAACGATGTTCCTCGAGCCTGGCTGAAATCCTTCTGTTGGTCTGTCCCACATACGTCAGGCTGCACGATCCGCATGCTACACTGTATACTCCTTGGTTTTCCAGAGTAATTTTTTGTTTTGGGTTTCTTAGTATTGCTCCGATGGTATGGTCAGGTTTGTATGCTGTTGATATGTCGTGTTTCCGTAATATTCGGCCGATTTTGTCAGTAACCCCCTTGATGTATGGCAGGACAGCGATCGATCTTCGTTGGGTCTCGTCCTGCACTCTCTGCTGCGGCTGTTGTTGTTTATTGATTGCCTTGTTGATGGTGCGCCTTTGGTATCCGTTTTGTTGAAGACAGGTACTAATTTTCTTCAGTTCTTGATCTCTGTTCCTCTCGTTTGTGAGCCTGAAGGACCGAGCAATTAATGTATTTGCCACTGCCTGTATCTGTGATGGGTGGTGATGAGATTTAGCGTTCAGATATCTATTAGTGTGTGTTGGTTTTCTATAGACGGTGTGTTCCAAGTGTCCATCTTCGGTCCTTGTGATGTGCACATCTAAAAAGGGCAGACTGTTATCCTCTTCAAGTTCTATTGTAAATTGAATCCTTGGGTGAATGGAATTCAGATGATCTAGGAATTTCAAAAGCTCCTCCTTGCCAAAAGGCCATACAACAAATACGTCATCAACGTATCTTGTCCATAGTTTTGGCTTCAGATTTGCCTTCTCTATTGCTTTCTTTTCGAAGTAAATCATGAAGAGGTTGGCAATCACAGGTGAGAGAGATGATCCCATTGCTGCTCCATCTATTTGTCGGTAAATTTTCCCGTTGTGCATAAAGTAAGCGTTTTTCAGGCAATGTCTTGACAGATCCATTATGTATGGCGGAAGATCTTCGTTTTCTTCTATAAGCAAGAGTGCCTCTTCTACTGGAATACTCGGGTAGAGGGATTTGACATCGAAACTTGCCATAATGTCGTCCTTGTCCATCCTGAGAGAACCTAAAATCTGAGTGAAATGTTCTGAGTTTTTAACATAGGAATCTGCCTTTTCCACTATAGGCTGAAGTGCACTGGCCAGATGTTTTTCCAGCTTGCATAATGGTGAGTTAAAGGCGCTTACGATTGGACGCAGGGGAACCCCGTCCTTATGGATCTTTGGGAGCCCGTAGAATTTTGGGCAACGACTCGATTTTTCCCTCGGAATAAGTTTCTTCTTTGTATCCTCGTTTATTGATGAATCGAGAATTTTGGACTTAGTTGTTTTCTCCAAATATGTCGTGGGATCTCTGGTGACTAGTTTGTATATTGGGTCGTTCAAAATATCCTCCAATTTTGCATTATAATCCGACGTATTCATGACGACAGTGGCATTTCCTTTGTCTGCTGGCATTATTAGAATGTTTTCGTTTTTGTTTAGATTCCTTAAGGCTTGCATTTCTTCTCTGCTTAAGTTTGGTTGCGGTGGTTTTGACTGTCTTAAGACTCTGGCGACATCTTGCCTAATTAACTCCGCATCTTGTTCGTCTATGGTGGAAAGACTTGCTTCGACGTTGGAAACGATCTCTTCGACGGGTACTCTTTTTGGAGCTATTGCGTAGTTAAATCCTTTATTCAGTACGCTGACTTCTGTATCGGAAAGATGGTATGCTGAAATATTATGAACTGTACTGCTTCGGTTTGTGTTTGGCACTTGTCCTGATTTTTTGGAATTTGACTGAAGGATTTCTAATTTCTTCCACAGTTTTTTTGACGTGATGTCCTTGTCTTTCTCAGTGCGCCATGATGTTAATAATTCTATGCGGTCCCACAGCAACTGATGGATCTTGTTGCTCAGTTTCAGGTGGAGTCTGAAAAGTTGTAGCTCAGTCTCACTAATTTCGTACCGGGTCCGCCTGATCTGGTCTTGGAGTAGGGCCTTGCTAGCTTTGTCCAGGATAGCTTGTGTCTTTCTGGTGCGTGTGTGATAAGACAACCTTGTAAATGTTGGCAGCAAGTTCTGGTTGCGGCAGCTTTTAAGAAAATTCAAGTTGCACAGCGAAATAACCCTCCTTTGTCTTAGTTTTTCATAACACTTGGTGGCTGTAAAGGTCTCCTTCCCGTAAAGGTGTATGATATTCTCACGTATTGATTCACGGATGGAAAAATGTGATGACACTATATTCCGGGATATCATCCGTTCGCTCGTTGAACTCCGACTGGAATCCTGCTTCCGACTGGAATCCTGCAGACGTTTCGCCAAAATCTCACTTGGCATCTTCAATGCTCGCGCTCCGAAAACACTTCGAACACTGGGAGGTTATCGGCGGTGCGTGTGGTATTTATACTCTGCGCCGGAGATGGTAACGGTGCTGCTTGTGCGTGGGGGGAGGTGGCTCCGCCCCCTGAATTGTCGCGTTGTTAATTTCGCCCGATCGTAGTTGCGATGTCCCCGTTGGCTGCTGCGCATCGCTCTGCTGTTTGATTATCGTTCTCCACGTGTTGGATAAATGCAGAGCGTCGTCTCTCGTATTGAGGTGTCCGGACTTTTCTATTTCGATGGCCTCTCGTATAATCCTAGTCCTAAAATCAGGAATATTAGCTATTTGTTTGCAAGTGCCGAAATCAATTTTATGGCCTGTCTGATGTTGGTGCTGAAACAAAGCAGATGTTGTTTGTTTGTTTCTTATGGCTAAACGATGTTCCTCGAGCCTGGCTGAAATCCTTCTGTTGGTCTGTCCCACATACGTCAGGCTGCACGATCCGCATGCTACACTGTATACTCCTTGGTTTTCCAGAGTAATTTTTTGTTTTGGGTTTCTTAGTATTGCTCCGATGGTATGGTCAGGTTTGTATGCTGTTGATATGTCGTGTTTCCGTAATATTCGGCCGATTTTGTCAGTAACCCCCTTGATGTATGGCAGGACAGCGATCGATCTTCGTTGGGTCTCGTCCTGCACTCTCTGCTGCGGCTGTTGTTGTTTATTGATTGCCTTGTTGATGGTGCGCCTTTGGTATCCGTTTTGTTGAAGACAGGTACTAATTTTCTTCAGTTCTTTATCTCTGTTCCTCTCGTTTGTGAGCCTGAAGGACCGAGCAATTAATGTATTTGCCACTGCCTGTATCTGTGATGGGTGGTGATGAGATTTAGCGTTCAGATATCTATTAGTGTGTGTTGGTTTTCTATAGACGGTGTGTTCCAAGTGTCCATCTTCGGTCCTTGTGATGTGCACATCTAAAAAGGGCAGACTGTTATCCTCTTCAAGTTCTATTGTAAATTGAATCCTTGGGTGAATGGAATTCAGATGATCTAGGAATTTCAAAAGCTCCTCCTTGCCAAAAGGCCATACAACAAATACGTCATCAACGTATCTTGTCCATAGTTTTGGCTTCAGATTTGCCTTCTCTATTGCTTTCTTTTCGAAGTAAATCATGAAGAGGTTGGCAATCACAGGTGAGAGAGATGATCCCATTGCTGCTCCATCTATTTGTCGGTAAATTTTCCCGTTGTGCATAAAGTAAGCGTTTTTCAGGCAATGTCTTGACAGATCCATTATGTATGGCGAGGGAAAAATCGAGTCGTTGCCCAAAATTCTACGGGCTCCCAAAGATCCATAAGGACGGGGTTCCCCTGCGTCCAATCGTAAGCGCCTTTAACTCACCATTATGCAAGCTGGAAAAACATCTGGCCAGTGCACTTCAGCCTATAGTGGAAAAGGCAGATTCCTATGTTAAAAACTCAGAACATTTCACTCAGATTTTAGGTTCTCTCAGGATGGACAAGGACGACATTATGGCAAGTTTCGATGTCAAATCCCTCTACCCGAGTATTCCAGTAGAAGAGGCACTCTTGCTTATAGAAGAAAACGAAGATCTTCCGCCATACATAATGGATCTGTCAAGACATTGCCTGAAAAACGCTTACTTTATGCACAACGGGAAAATTTACCGACAAATAGATGGAGCAGCAATGGGATCATCTCTCTCACCTGTGATTGCCAACCTCTTCATGATTTACTTCGAAAAGAAAGCAATAGAGAAGGCAAATCTGAAGCCAAAACTATGGACAAGATACGTTGATGACGTATTTGTTGTATGGCCTTTTGGCAAGGAGGAGCTTTTGAAATTCCTAGATCATCTGAATTCCATTCACCCAAGGATTCAATTTACAATAGAACTTGAAGAGGATAACAGTCTGCCCTTTTTAGATGTGCACATCACAAGGACCGAAGATGGACACTTGGAACACACCGTCTATAGAAAACCAACACACACTAATAGATATCTGAACGCTAAATCTCATCACCACCCATCACAGATACAGGCAGTGGCAAATACATTAATTGCTCGGTCCTTCAGGCTCACAAACGAGAGGAACAGAGATAAAGAACTGAAGAAAATTAGTACCTGTCTTCAACAAAACGGATACCAAAGGCGCACCATCAACAAGGCAATCAATAAACAACAACAGCCGCAGCAGAGAGTGCAGGACGAGACCCAACGAAGATCGATCGCTGTCCTGCCATACATCAAGGGGGTTACTGACAAAATCGGCCGAATATTACGGAAACACGACATATCAACAGCATACAAACCTGACCATACCATCGGAGCAATACTAAGAAACCCAAAACAAAAAATTACTCTGGAAAACCAAGGAGTATACAGTGTAGCATGCGGATCGTGCAGCCTGACGTATGTGGGACAGACCAACAGAAGGATTTCAGCCAGGCTCGAGGAACATCGTTTAGCCATAAGAAACAAACAAACAACATCTGCTTTGTTTCAGCACCAACATCAGACAGGCCATAAAATTGATTTCGGCACTTGCAAACAAATAGCTAATATTCCTGATTTTAGGACTAGGATTATACGAGAGGCCATCGAAATAGAAAAGTCCGGACACCTCAATACGAGAGACGACGCTCTGCATTTATCCAACACGTGGAGAACGATAATCAAACAGCAGAGCGATGCGCAGCAGCCAACGGGGACATCGCAACTACGATCGGGCGAAATTAACAACGCGACAATTCAGGGGGCGGAGCCACCTCCCCCCACGCACAAGCAGCACCGTTACCATCTCCGGCGCAGAGTATAAATACCACACGCACCGCCGATAACCTCCCAGTGTTCGAAGTGTTTTCGGAGCGCGAGCATTGAAGATGCCAAGTGAGATTTTGGCGAAACGTCTGCAGGATTCCAGTCGGAAGCAGGATTCCAGTCGGAGTTCAACGAGCGAACGGATGATATCCCGGAATATAGTGTCATCATATATATATATATATATATATATATATATATATATATATATATATATATATATATATATATATATATATATATATATATATATATATATATATATATATATATATATATATATATATTCTATTAGACATGATTTTTAAATGAATTGTTTTTTATGAAATTAAATGTGATTTGGCAACGCCGGATAATATTAGATTTCCCTGCGAAGCAACAGCATTGGCGCAGAAGCGTCAATACAGCGTTGTAACATGCTTATGCGCAGTTTGATTGAATTGGTCGTCGTGTTATTGGGTTCTCGGCTGTTATCTCCATTGTTGAGTATTTCCAGTGTTCTAGAACGTATAAATGTGGAAATGAGACATTGTGTGAACAATCCAAATAACTTGTTACTTTCGAAAATCGATGAAATCGAATTGCCCCATGATGGAACTTATTGAAAATGGGGGTGCTGGGGGGTCGGGAAGTAGTCTAAAAAAAAATCGCGTGTCTACAAAAAACATTTTTCAAAAAGCGTTCACGAGATCAAAAAAATTCTTGAACCAGCAGGCGCAGAAGATACGATTCCATAAACTTTTATTGTTGACAATTTTTCAAAAATATACAGGGTGGGCCGAAAATTCAAACAAACTGAAAAATAGGTCCTCCTATTATTGAAAATTGGTTATAACTGACATACTCTCACTTTCTTTTATATTGCGTTATAGCCCGCTTAGACAGCTAAAACTTTTGTATTTAAGGTTTTCACCTATTGTACAGGGTGTTCCCGATATTCCGTGCCAAATAAGAAATGTGTTAAGTGTCTTAAATTGGCAGATATCAAGTTCAAATTTAGCAGAAAAGTAAAAGTCCGTGTCCACATTTAAACGGTAAAAATTGGATGCAATCAAATTTTACCAAGTATTTTTTAAAAATTTTAAAAATTTTTTTGGTAATTTTAGCTTCTAGAAAAATATCATAATCGTTCACCCGATCGGCAAAATTCTTTAACCAGCAGACGCGGAAGATCCAGTGCAATAACATTTATTTCAGGCATTTTTTCTATTATATGCACAGTTTTCAAATTATAGGCAAAAACCTAGAAAATTGTTCTTTTACAGAATAAATTATTAGCCGCAAATCAAAAATCGTAAGAAGTATGGCTAATTGGATGAAACGGTGTCATAAGCTGCATTAAGAGCTACAATTTTTGTATTTGCTGTTTTCGTCTATCACATAAGCTGCTCGGGATATTTGAAAAAATCCATATTGAAATCGTTATTTCGGTGGCTGTCAAGACGCGATAACGTTATTGATTATTATGGTGCACTGCATGGTTTCAGAAAAAACTTATTTTCTCGAAAACTATTTACTATTTCCAAAAAATGCCTGAACCAGGACACGTGGACAATCCAGGGCTATAACCTCTACTCCGAACAATGATTGAATCATATACAGGGTGTGTCGTTTATGGGCAAAAAATCTAATAAAAGATCCTAGAAATTTCCGTATTTGTGAGTTAATTATTGGCGATAAATGAAAAACCGTTATAGATGTGGATATTTTTATTTGAGAGTTTCAGGATTATTTTTTTAAAGGGATTGAGTTTTTAATAAAGAGATGTAATAAGTGTATTGCAGTTAAGGGGGATTATATTGAAAAATAATAAAAAATTGTTACTCTACTTTGTTTCTTTGATATTCAGGCCGGGAAATTTTGGCGCTGCCCTCGTAGGATTCCACTTTTTTACTGAATAAAAAAACAAATTGCTTTAGAAAAACTTTACGCGATACAAATAAATGCATAACATTTTTTAAATCACCCTACCACTGTCAAAATTTATTTTGTAGATCTACGTTATTGGCCTGCATGAATAGGGCCTGACAGGATCTTTATTTGCTAATAAAATACAATAAATTCAAAGACAAAAAATGTAAAAAACGCATACATGTTATGATTCAATTGAAACCTCACCATGCCACACTAAACTGAAAAAAAAAAAACAGACAATGAGCGTTCAAAAGTTTGTGAATTAAAAATTTGGCGAAAGATGGCGCTCGAGTCGTTCTGGCCAAAATGTTTTTGTAAATTCTGAATATTAAAATATTGTCGCGTTCACGTATCGTCTGTAGTTTAATGTTTTCGATAAAACCCGGACACGTAAGGCATGAATTGTTTAAGATTGTTTCCCTTTTGTTTTTCGGGCGCTCCTAAATGTGCTTTTGCTGTTTTGCTTCTTTAGCCCCGGGGCACCTATAGAAAAAACTCGCTGTCGCCAGATTCGGTAAGTTGAGCTTCTGTTACTACCTTTTATACTTATACATAAAAAGGATTTTTTACGTACCCGACGCGCGTTTCGCCAACCAAGTTGGCATCTTCAGGAGAAGATTAAAACTGTTTTAAAACGTAAAATTGAGTTTCGGTTTGTGGTAAAACGCGTTATTGTGTGTTAGTACAGTGCCGAAGGTTCCAGTCAAGAGTTTGATAATGTGGTGCTATGTTGTAATGAACTGTCGAGAATCGGTCTTACTGGCTTATTCAAATCTGATTAGGCCTTTATTTATATTTTTTTAAAGGTTTCCGGTAGAAATTTCGATTTATTTGTGCAAATTAACAATAACAGTAATAATAATCATAATAAATAGAACAACCCTCGATAGAGTTAAACCTGTGGCGAGGTCTAGCAGCGCTCTTTCACTTAGCCACCTATACAATGTCGTAGAATAATCAAAATTTAGCAATGGGGATAAACGTAAAAATTTCATATTCCTAAAAAAAGAAAAAAAAAATAAACACCGGAAACAAGCAACTACAGTAGAACCTCGATTATCCGTGCCAGCCGCGACCGAGCCTACGCCGGATAATCGAAAACACGTATAATGCAATGACCTTTTTTTTTAACAAACGTAATACAAGATACGACATACACGTAACACAAAATAAAATATAGTATATACAAAATGTATACAATAAAATATATTTGCAAAAATCACTTTAAAAAATCACTGATTTTTGTTTGTTTTTGGGCTTCGTAACTTTTCGTAACAATTTTAGGCTCTTCTTCAAAATATTGAATAAGTACGTTTACTGCATCCCTTGTTTCTTGATGACTTGTCTTGACCTCGCAATAAATTATTCCCATCACATTTTTCAGAACTTTCTTCAGAAGTTTTGTTAATTATGTTATCATCATTTATGATCTGATACCCTGCTTCCTTGTGATCACATTCTATCCAGTCCTGTATTTCTTTATTTTCTATTTCTTCCAAACCATTTATTTGCAAGGCTATAGATGCTATGTTTTCGATCGATAGCTCACCTTCATTTAACTGATCATTATCTCCAATAACGTCTTCATCCTTTGTATCTCCTATTAAACTCATTATTTTATAAAATGATTTTTTAATGTTGGTTGCCTTTACTCCATTCCAAGCGCGATCTACAACATATATTGCGTCTTTCAAATTTAGACGTTTCCAAAATTACACAATGTCACGATTTTCCAAAAGTTGAAGCATAAGATCTTTTCTATAAAGCCTTTTCATTGTCTCTATAACTCCTTGGTCCCATCGTCTGGGCAATACATGTTACATTCAGAGGAAAATATGCTACGAATATGTTTCCATCTTCTGACATAAGTTGCTCTACATTAGGATGCGATGGCGCATTGTCCAGTAACAGTACAGCCTTTGGTGGAAGATTATTTTCTTTTTAATAAACTTGAACTTGGGGTATAATTTTTTTTAAAGATCGCTGTTTAAAAATTACTCTATCCATCTAAGCAGCCTTTTGATTATAATAATCAACGGGCAGTGTTTTTATATTTTTAAAAGTCCTCGGATTTTTCGATTTCCCAATAACAGCTAACCTAAGTTTGCTTTGAAACAAAAAAAAAATAAAAAAAACCTTAAACAAAATATGTGTACGTATGTACGTACGATTCCCCGACACAAATTTAGGGATTCTCTGAAAGGAACGACACAGGTGCATGCAGCGTCAGTTAGTCAGTTAATTTGCAATCAGTAGTAGGACACCACTGATCCCAAATAAATCCTCTAGTGGCGACCCCCCAAATAACCTTTCGTAAAAGTAATGGCCCTGTCGTTTAAACCAAGAAACTTTAACTTTGAAATGAGAAGATTATGAATTAAGGTATCGAAGGCCTTGCCTTAATCCAGCAGAATCAAACAAGTATTTCTTGACACATCCTGAGTCCTACAAAGGTCATCAGTGACATCAAGCAGTGCCGTGGTCGTACTTTGTCCGTGCCTAAAAAAAATGGTGTCCACACCTTTTGAGTGTGATTAAATTGGTGAATTAAATTTATTTCAATACAATAAAACAAAAATACGTTCTATTCCTTGGAACACTTTCTCTCCCTTTTTACGATGAAAGGTGCTTTACACTGACTGATACACTAACTCGAATTGTAATAACTGTTGCACGCATTTTTAGGTTTACATGAAAACTTTTTAATTACGTTTTAAAATACTCTAGGGAATATTTTTCCTAAAAGCAAAAATATATTTGCGCATCAAATTTTAAGGCTTTTTGAAATTTCTCTTAAATGACGCTTTTACGTCACAATTTTAACCTTGAGATCAAGTCAAAGTACTTTCTGTGCATCTAACAGCTTTCAGCATTTTTTCTTTGTTTTTCTGGAATAGGTAATTTGATTAATTTTCAACCGAAAAATAACGGAAAACTCACGAATAAGCTGATAACTGTCAACACGAAAACGTACCTCGCGACGTCACCAAGAGCGGAAATGGCCACTTTTTGAGTGTTATTAAGTGTTTTTATTCAATAAATAAAAAATCTGCAAGGACCCCATTATGGCCGGTAAGGTTTCGCTTGTGTTGTCATAAACGCTAACTATAATTTTCATCTACCAAGCATGCTCGTTGAATTGCTGAATTAAAAATGTCGTTTTCGCTAACATCGATGTTATAGGGTCGGGTTCCTTCGGAAACGTGCCTGGGTATGGACTCGACTCGCGCTCAGAGGGAACTCATTAGCCAGTTGGAGGCGAAAAATCGGGAAATCATGCGCGAAATCGCCAGACTGAGGTAGAAAACTGCACCGTTTATACCGTACGAAGTTTTGACAGCGTCATTGCAGGAGACAGCAGGAATTGGAGGCCGGGAGCCACGGTCCCGACAATCCCATCCTGATGAGCGAACTGAGGGCGCTGAGGATGCGCAAGGACGAACTAGAGACACACCTGATAACGCTTCAGGACTCCCGAAGGCAGCTAATGATACAACTCGAGGGTCTAATGAAAATGCTTAAGGTACAATCCCGCCTTGCTCCGCCTTTCTCCGCTTATAAAGGTTCGTTTCCAGAATCACCAGTCTTCCCCCAGGAGCACCCCGAATTCGTCGCCTAGAAGCACCAAATCGCCGCCATTGCCACCCGGCGTTGCACCCACTACCCAAACGAATCCTAGGAGCGCGCCTCAGACCCCGATGGGCGTGCCCGCCTCCTCCAACCCATCCAGCATAAACACGTCCGTCGGGGTCTCCGGAACTTGCGAAAAAAGCGATAGAGAACGGTCGGTGTGATTTAATTGCTACTGTTTTAAGTCTTGGAGCTATTCAGGGTGTTTTCTAATCAAATATCAATAATTAAGGAGACGATTTTTGGGTTAGTTGCAAAATAAAATGTTTTGGCAGGCAAATTATACATACAATCTCGAATCATTTCCAAAGAAATTTTTAATTTATTGATTTTTTTCAATCCGATGTAGGATTTTCGATTAAAAAAATAAAAACCTGTTCTCTGTAGGTCATCACAATATCGTTAATACGGCAGAAAATTATTATCATTGTTATTTTTTACTTGAGTAATAGTCTATTTCTTCTTCTTCTTCCTTCTTCATCCCTGCCAGTTAGACCGCCAAGTTGTCGCACCGACGTTTTCGAAGATGCCCTACACTTCTGTCGGCCATTTTGCTGATGTGTTCGTTCCATTCTTTCTTTCTACTGTGTAAAGTCTGTTCATAGATATAAGAAAGTGACTAACTGATACGAATTAAGGAAAGACCGGGGCAAGCTGTAAGAATGAATTATGGACATTGTTTATAACTTCGTTAGCCTCAATAGAGTAGTGTTTTCTACATTTGGGCGGAAGCATCTCCTGAGATACACTGGACTCGCACATATTTTGCATAATTCGCACACGATTAAAGACACGCTGTATTACATACGAAATAAGAATGGCTACTAATAAGCTTAAACTAAGTAGTATACCAAATCAAAGAATCTTAAACACAAGTAGGTATAAAGTTATTTTCTATTACGGACCACATTTTTACCTGAATTTAAATTCCGAAACTTTAGGTAATAATCTTGTTGCATTGTATGTTAATAACTGGTCACTTTCTTATATCTATGAACAGACCATACCCTAAATAATACCTCTCAAGTGGTATTACAGATATTTAAAAAAATATATTATGTTTTTAAAAACTTGACCACCCAGTATCTCAAAAGTAGGACATATGTTCATACGAAGTTTTCTTTTTAAAATGGACCCAAAATCACCCTATATAAATAAGGCTAATTTTGCCATCGTTTTTTTTTTTTTTTTCAGGGAGAGAAGAGATATTCCTCTGGGCATAGTTCAGCCATTGGGCGGTTTGGTAAATCGAGAGATGATGGGTCAGGATAGGAATGACCGTGATCGATCCAGTCACAATGTCAATTTGGAGGCTCTGATGGGCGTCGGTGGCGACGTCAGAAATGCTTTCGGTGGTGTTTCCAACCCTATAAGTGAGTTTATCGTATTGATAGTGTGGCATTCCTAAAGTCAAAGTCAAATGGTCATTCATTTGATGAACAATTCCAAACAAAAAAACAGGGCATCGTCACAATTAACCCCTTAGTGCACAATTTAGGTGGTAAAAATCATTTATTTGTTTTGCAAATAATTATTATTTACGCTAACCAAAAGTAGTTTTATTAATTTTATTAATATTTTAATTGTGAGTCCCACGTGACGCTCACTCCACCAATGTCTTGTTTCTTTTCTGATTTTTTCTGCCCGTGTTGTCTTTTCTTCGACAACTTACTGCACAATTTCTATAAGGTACAGCCTTTTTTCCAGTTAGGAAAATGTCGTTCCTTTAGCGGTAATGGTCCCATATGTCTTTGTCGCCACGCCTTCTTGACGTTTGTACTCAAGTGACATTTCTTCTATCCGTTTCGTTCTGTATCCCAAATTATGCATCGCTCCTCCATGGTTTTCCTACAAAATGAAAGAGTTGAAAATAGCAAAATCAAATAAATGCATAAATATTGTTTCAAAATAAATAAGAACTAAAAGTTTAGATTTTCACGAAATTATATATATTCACATGACAATTGTTTTGACAACATCGTGTCTTTATCAAATGTAATATTTGCAAACTAACTGCTACTATATATACCGAAAAATGACCATAAAACTGTAATTAATGTTGTGAGAATTTAAGTTCAATAAAGGAGAGGTATTTAAATCTAATTGATCGTTAAGCCATGGAGATTAACAAAATGAGACATTCAAATGTATTGCTTAACGATCAATTAGATTTAAATACCTCTCCATCATTGAACTTAAATTCTCACAACATTAATTATGGTTTTATGGTCATTTTTCGGTATATATAGTAGCAGGTAGTTTGTAAATATTACATTTGATAAAGACACGGTGTTGTCGAAACAATTGTCATGTCAAAATATATAATTTCGTGAAAATCTGAATTTTTAGTTATTATTTATTTTGATAAAAGCCACGTCAGTACAAATATTGTTTCCCTCATTTTTTAGTTAGTGATAGTCATGTAAGTGTTGATCGAATCTATCGACGCCTCCCATGGTGCAATTGTACTCCACAACTAATTTAGGTGTCCTTATGGGATTTCCTTCTTTATCGGCATTGTGAATTTCTTTCTTCATTACCATGACTTTTTTCTTCTCATTTTTTAGTTTTTTTAGTCGCAAATTGTCGTGGTAAATATTTTTGTTTCACAATATCCCATATGTCAAGTCATAGTATGTCTTTATATTTTTGGGATATTATAGTTAAGTTTCCAGTATAAATAATAAACAAATACAAATACGAGAGGTACAGACTGGATCCATCCCAATCGTCCTTTGTACAATAAAGAAACTTTCATCTACACTTAAGTCTCATTCAGGTATATAAAATGTACCAAATTTTCTATTTAGAGCTTCATCGATAGGCCAAATTTTGTTTAGTTTAGGATTCGAATGAGTATGACAGTCATATGGTTCATTATCAGAAAAATGTTCTGCTTAGCAATAAGTTTATCGATTCAATCAATCAATAAATTGGCATACTCAAATTCAGAATCTTCTTGGTCAAACATTTAGCTGAATAAATTTTTCTAAATAACATTTTTCTAAATATTTAACAATAAAAAAAATGTTACCTGAGATAAATTATATTATATTGGTAACTTTTAGAATGATAACGTGAGCCATTTGCATCTAGCTCTGGTCTTAGAGAATGACAACAATCTACTATCTAACGTGACAGAGAGAGACTTAAAATACGCTATAGCGAAAAGCTGTGTATCGTAAAACTCTGTATTACGAACAAAATTTGTTGTACTATTCGGTCTCCATTAATCCACTATATATAATTTCTAACTCTCTATACCCAAAGAAAAAAGGGCACATCAGGTAACAAAGTAAGGAATGTAGGCCGACTAAGTGTAAATCCTAAGTGTTTTTGTCGTAATAAGCGATTATGTTAATGCCTTTATCGGTATGTATAAAAGCACACCATTGTTTCAAGAAAAGGTGAAAATAGAAGCCAAAGTACGAGATGCATATTGGCATGCTAAAAAAATTCAAAAGAAAATGACCGATTATTTGAAACATATCTAGTTCTTAAACATTTATATAAGTAGATGTTAAAATATGTATATAAAATAATTAAATATTAAAATGCGTATTGTTATTTTTCCAGTGCCTATAACTTCCCTTCAATTTCGCTATATAGAGTTTCGACTGTATTTGCAAAATTATATTTCTATATTAACCGTGACCCATACGCAGGTGTAATATTTTCACAGAGCTGTACAATTCTGCCTGTAAACGTTGCTCGTATATCCAGCATCTAGTCCATATTTTATTATCAATAAAGTGCAATAAAAAAGCGGACTATTATCTATATCATTGTTTTAGTTATTATCAGTTACCTACTTAAAGAAGATGAACGGTCAAAAGCGTTTAACCAAAAAACAAAAATTAGAAAGACTGTCCCACTACAAAGATTTCGTTCTAGTAATCGGCAACGACTGACTTTTATTTTTTAACTGTCAAGGTTATTAATGTACGAACATAGATGGCGACACATAACACATAACAATTATAATGATCTTACTATACTTGCCAAAAATAAACATTTTGTAAATAAATTCGGACACATACCTGCGATAGGTAAATAATAAAATAAAATATGTATGAACGATACATTTAAAGTTATCAATATCAGTTATCGAAGTGAACATACAATGTCTTTATTTTTACTGATAATTTGTTAAAAAAAAATATGATGTGAGTCTGCATAGCGGGTTTGTTGTGACTCGTGCCTGTTTTTAACCTTGAAACCCAAACAATACTGGAGTTGTTCCTGAGTCGAGCTTGTTCAGTAACAGCAAACTTCATTAAATTTGTTAAAATATTATTCAACATATCGATCACAATGTCGACCTTTATCAAGAATCTATAATTATAATTTTATATAAAAATATTTAAATACTTCAGTGGTATTTTGAATAAATTTTAAAAAGTATAAATATGAAATAATTGACATTAATATTTTTTCTTTAAAATTTGTGTTTAGTATTAGTAGCTAAGAGTTTATTTAATTGTTGCTTTATTTTCAACACTATCATTCTAAGAAAGTGGATTTGATATTTAATTTATATTAGGTTCTTAAATGGTGGGACAATTAACTTAAATTACTAATATATTTCATAATTTTAGTTTCTTTTAAATTAAATTCATGGTTTGTTAATTGTTTTTTAGTATGTTTATGTCCACTCGTACGATTTTCCAAAAGTTGGCTTATCATTCTAACATCACCAGAATGTAGGACGTAAATTTTATCAAAAATAAACAAATTTTTATTGAAAATCATTTCCCTGAAAATAACGTTAATAAAATGTTTAAACAGCGAACCTACACATGCCTTATAACAAAATGAAAATATCAAAAATAATACAAATACAAAAAAAAACATATTGGAAACCCAACTTTTGGAAAACAGTTGACATAAATATACTAAAAACGCCTCAACTGCTTTACATAAACAACAACAATTTAATAGACCATGAATTTAATTTTAAAGAAACGAAAATTTTAACGCAAGATAATAATTATCTACAAATTAGCAACATAAGAAAGGATCTATATTAAAAAATTTAAATCTGTTAAACGCAGAACTTTTTTCGTTGTTTGGTTTTTGAAAAAAATTTAAAAATCTCCTGTAGAGTTGATAAGAAGAAGCCATGGCTCAACGGCCATTAAATTTTCTTTTCAATAAAAAAAAATTATAGTTTTGGTTAGTTTTGGTTATAGTTTTGATAATTTTGAACCAAGAATTTTGGAAAACAGATCATTCATCCTTTGGCGAAACTCTGACGAGGCCTTTAATTTTGCAGATTCCAATGGTAACGGTACTCCGGGTTCAGCGGGTCGTTCTTTGAGGAACGACCTCTTGGTCGCTGCCGATTCGGTTACCAACGCGATGTCTACCTTAGTTAGAGAACTGAACTCAGGTAGGGATCAATAGACACTTGCCGTATTACGAATTAGCTACTTTGCAAGCATTAGAATTTCCATGAGCTCGGTGACTATTTTGCACAGTATCTATGACGACTCGTTTCAAAGCCCAAGGAGTTAAACGTTTTCCCTATACATGTCTAGTTAGATCGAGCTTAGACATTTTCCGTGGTAGACTGTGAGTGTTTGGTATTTTGCGAGTATTATTTTGCATAGGTTCGAGTGAACGATGTCTATACAATACCTGGTTAGGAAAATAATCAAATTGGTGTTAAAATTTATGAAAGAAAAAGGGAATAAATAATATGACTATTAAGTGAAATTTTCATTTCATTTGAGGTTAATGGTTTGGTTGCATATGAAGGGTTAACCCTAAAGGATTGTGTCACAAATAGGATATTTTTTTGACAAAAATAATAAAAAATATGTATTAACTATTTATTCAAGTATAAGAAAAAATATATTTATCTTCAACATACGAAATCAAAACAAATACCATCCTTCAAACGGAAAAAGAAGAAGTGATAATAAGAACAAAAAACACTTAAGTAGGAAAATTACAAAACTAATTAGCTAAATCTACCAACAACATAGTTGAAATTTTGTTTTTTATTGGTTTTCCAAAGAATCAACGCAAGGAGCACACAAAGCTACGAGGTGAGACAAGCATAGAAATTTTTTACACCTTTGGCAGGAAAATCAGGTTTTTGAATCTTTAGCACCGAAAAAACATCTCTTTCGAGTTCCTAGAATAATTTCCTGTTGTGGTTGATTATTAGACGAAGTTCCAGCATAATCCTGTTTTCTGTCTCGCACAGCTCGTGGCACATTAAGCTCCAAAAGAAGGCGTTCCAAATGTTGTTTGTTAGTTAGAACAGCGTAAATTATCTGTGAATTTACTCCAGCCATATTTATTAAGGCATAACATACCACCATAGGCCACATCGCCAGTAAAAGTAGCAGATAACTTGTCCAGGTTATCAACACCCCCTTTGGTATGATTATAGGTAGTAGGTTCTTTTTCTCTCCGGTTGACTTATCAATTAAGTCATCGTGATGTAAGGAGAAAACTAAAATTACATTTTTATATTTTTTTGGAACGAATCAGCCTCACCATTAAAAAAAAACCAAACGCATCAGACACACATAATCTCTATCTGATCTATGGTGCCGAACTCGTCCGAATTCACTCGACCGAGCCCGAGCCAAAAGCGAGAAAGACGTCCGCCCTTCATTTTTTTTGCATTGTCAATCAACATAAATTGTCAGACATAGAAAAGATTGCTTACGAATAATTTTATTTATTGTATTCATCGGCTTATTATTGCAATGTTATCATGGAGTTTTTTGTTTAAAATACGTGCTGAACGTGACGCAAACCTATTCCTTCTTAATTTTGTTTTAATTATTGTCCTTGAACGTTCATGGTTAGTGTCCCTAAAATCAATAAAAAAATAATAAAATGCTAAAAGTATCGATACTTTAGTATTTATTTGAGTAGTATCGAAAAAAGATTTGAATACTATCGAAATGAGTAGGTATCGGAACATCCCTAGTTTTCTTCGGCTCTCTTCTTCTTTTCTTCTCTTCTCTGAAATGGTACTAGAGACATCAATCCAGTCAAATATGCGTTTTGCTCATCATTTGACTTCAAAGTATTAAAATATGTTAAATCTCCTTTTTTTTCTATGCTGGATAAATTTTTAAAACACTTGAGTCTTCTCAATTGCATGGCTGCCCTCATTCACTTTTCTTTCTCTCGTACTTCCACCATTATTTTTACACTCATTACTATCAGAAGACACTTTTTACTGTTAAGTACTCATAAATACTCAAAAAAAAAACAAAACGCTGCCTGCTTTGGCACGCAAAAGAAACGAAACGATTAATAGTCGTTTATTTTTTGTTATGTTGTTCTTACCTTCTACACATTTAACATTTGCACCGACATTTTAAATACGCATATTTATGAGACGGTCCTAGTTTTTAGGCACCAGTGTACTGCAAATGGTAGATATGCAGTATACCTTTTAGATGGCGATTGTGACAATCCCTGTTTTTTCCCTTCACCCTTCATATAAGGTTGGGGAATTGACCAGTCAATTGACCCCAATAATTTTAATAAACCCATGAAATTTATATTGGAACTCAGGTGGCTTTTACTTGATGAAAATCCATTTAACAAAATAAATAACTAAAAGTTCAGATTTTCACGAAATTATATATTATGACATGACAATTGTTTCCACAACACCGTGTCTTTATCAAATGTAATATTTACAAACTGCCTGCTACTATATATAGAATGACAATAAAACTTTAATTAATGTTGTTGTGAGAATTTAAGTTCAATAAAGGAGAGGTATTTAAATCTAATTGATCGTTAAACAATACATTTGAATGTCTCATTTTTTTTATTTTCCATGGCTTCAAATAAATTAAATTTTCTACTTTTTGTGGCTGTATGTAAAATATCAAAGTTGTCGTCAAAAATGTGTTTAAGTGTGTAGCATGATTAGAATCGAGTTTATTGTTTTTAAACGCTCTTTTATGTTCGTTAATGCGTCCCTTGAAGGATCTAAATGTTTGTCCGATATAAAATTTAAATTATACACATAAAATGTCTGCATTTCACTCTTTTATACACAGGCTTCTTAATACGCCACTCTCAACAAAAAATTACAACAAAGAATTTAATATCATTAAACAAATTGCACTGAACAACGGCTACTATCCGTCAATTATCGATAAAATTATAAATAAAAAATAAATCCATACAACAGTATCAACAGTATTTATCCGAAACCTAATACAGAACACGAACAATTTAAAAGAATTACATACATAGGAGAATCCAGTGAAAAAGTTTGTCAAAATGTGGTTTAAAAATAGCTTTCAAAACAATGAAAAGATCTTGTCCTAAAATTTATATTGAACAAACAGTAAATCCTTCAAAAACGCATTAACGAACATAAAAGATCGTTTAAAAACAATAGCCTAGATTCTAATTATGCCACACACTTCAACACAGAAAAACACATTTTTGACGACAATATACCACAGCGACAAAAAGCATACAATTAATTAAATTTATGGGAAGCCATGGAGATTAACAAAATTATTAAACTTAAATTCTCATAAAAGTCATAAAAGTTGGAAGGTTCATTTTTTTTTAATATGGTGTGGTTAAGGTTAAGTAAACACGTTTTTACTCTTTTTTTGTCAAAAAATGTATTAGCATAAGAAACAGCATGTTCGTTAAATCGAACGCACATGGGATGCATAAGTAAAAAGTTGGATGCTGCCGTAACATCTCGTCTTTCCATTGGAAACTACCTTTTTCCACTCTCGTCTGTCAAATACCTAATTACACGCCGACCAAGCGTGCCACCGTGTCGGCCATTTCCGAGATTTTACCGCACGGGTTTGGGAGCAATCGGATGTTTTCGGAAATATCTCCCACGCTTTGAATTGTGCGGTTTGTCAATTCTGACGGTCATGTCAGGGAATGTATTTGCGTTGTTTTGCGAAAATGTACCGAAAACCTAACGGTCGTAGAAAAGGTAAATTATGCAACACGTTCGGGAAAACGTTTTAAGTCACTCGTTTATTAAACACTCACACCGTTCGTGTCAAATAAACTCTTGAATCAAATGCCGTTTACCCCACTTGTTGCATAATATACAATAAGTGCCACATTTTCCCATTAAGCGATCCGTTAAAGAAATGAGGTCCTATAAAATTATCTCCTATAATCCCGCCCCATACATTGCAAGAAAACCGACGCTGGTGTTTTCCTTAAATTTTTGCATTTTTCCAAAATTACAACGCCATCACGACTGAATGCAGCCTCGTCAGTGAACAAAATCGCATTTAAGAATTGCAGATAACTTTGAATTTTTCCTAAAATTTGGTTGCATGAAATTACTCTCAATTGCCATCGCTCTCATAGAGTGTTTGAACCCTTTGAACTGAAAGCGTCGAAGCAATTCTTTCCCGAGCAGCAAGTTTCCTCGTACTCGTTGACGGGTCAGTCTCCACATTTTGAAGTATTCTTTCTTCTCTTGCGGCGGTTCTAATAATAATAATATATCTTTATTTAGCATTATGCTATTTAAAAAAATATTCTAAAAATAAATTCTAAATATAAAATACCAGATAAACGGAAACCAAAAGCTAAGCACACAGAAATCAGAATTAGAACAATACACGGCGTCTTAAAAGTCTTTTAAATTTATTAAGCGTATCGCAGTTTTTCGTTCTCATTCAACATTCTCTCAACATAAAATTACCACAATTTCTTGTATTGTAAGAATGAATATCTCTGAAATAGGTAACTTTTTCACAAACATAATTGGGAACACACTGCTGTTTAATTTTAAAAATAAATACATAGACATTAAACATTACTTTTTGTTTTATTTTGAACAATCTGCAATTGCTCTAATTTATAATTAGGCAAATTGAACAAAAGTGTGGAATAAAATTCTAAATGAGGAGCAGCTAACTGTTAGGGGAAGGGTGTACAAAATGACATAGAGTTTTGTAAAGTGATTTTTTTTTCAAAAAATATTTTTTCTTAACAACAAAGGTAAGAAATGCAAGACCATTTATCCTATACGTCTGTATTTACAGAAAAAAATAATAAAAAAATAACGATATTTATGAAGCTTAAATCTAAACAAAAACCTGCAAAAAGTTTTTTACCCACACAGGTTGTTTTTTTGTTTTCCTTTTTCTATGTTTGGTGAAGAATTTAGCACCGTAGTTTTGTTCCTATTCCTTTGTTTTCTTTTTCCTTGTCCAGAGACGAACGGACCTATTGGAATTGGGCGTAAATCAGCTACAGTCGTGGTAAGCACGTTATTTGTTGTTTTTGAAGTGGTGGGTTCATCTTTGGTTTTCAACATTTTCAGCCCTTTGTTCAATTGTTCCTGGTTTGAATGGAAATATTAGTTGTTTCAGATGCTTTATACATATAGTCCGGGAAAATATCTGCATTTATTGGAAAAATTACAGTTTTTGCAAAACCGTTAATGGCGTTTTGAACTGTTGCTGCTTTTCCATATGCTTCAGTGAGCAAAGCACGTATTTGAAATTGTGTTACCACCCTTCCCGGATGATTTTTAAGCCACTTGGTAATTTCTTGATCAAAATATGTTTTCAAAGGGTGGGGCGTAATCAAACAATTCATTTTTCATGTTTTCATGGGGGCGAATATTAAGGCAGATGGAATGTAACTGCTATTAGTGTACATACAGCAAACTAAAGTAAGGAGTGATCCTCTTTCGGCACTATTAATGGCACCAACTTGCTTCCTGCCAGATGTTGCAAACACTATATTTTCCTTCTTGATAATATCTTTCAGAAGAGTGAAGAACTGGGCAACTGGGGGTTTATTAAAAGCTTGTACCCTTGCCTCTGGCTTATGTAAGGAATGGTCAGGATTTCTTCTTCTAAACTCTCGTAACCAGTCTTTGGCTGCGCTCTTCTTTTGATTAATAAAAGTGTGCTGAAACCCATTTTTAACGGGTAATTGATAAGCCAGCTCTAAAACCTCCTTTCTTCTTAACCCAAAAAATCTAGATTCCATTAACTTTAGATGTTTTTCTCCTGTTTTTATGGACTTATTTTTGTTTTGAGCATGTCTTCTCAGTGTTGCTTGAGGGATACCATAAACTTTAGATGCTCTGAGCCATCCCATTTCGTTATTAGCAACAGCTTCTATAGCGTTTTCCATCGAAGCTGAGGACCATGAATGTCTATTTTCCTAACGTAGGCTCGTGGCATTGTTCTGCAATGAAACAATGAAGCCGTGTTTTACATATTTAAAAATCAGTCGGGCAAAACGACATACTATATCACTTTAGCCACCTGTAGACTATGTCATTTCACCCGACTACTTCGCAATGTATAAAACAAATTTTTTTGATGAACAAATTAAATATTTTACGTCTATAAAAGATGCAACTTATAGGGCAGACATTAATAAAACATAATTTAAATAAACCAACCTAATTTGCGAACTGTAATGATTTGTTGAGGTTAACGATCCGTCTCTTGACATGCTAATCGGCGATTAAACCATAGACAACTATAGTATATTGGTTAGTTTTGGTTAGGACTAAACGTTCGAAAATACATGCAACGTCACGTCGAAATTCGTTACGATTATTTAAATCGGAAATGTTCGCAATAAGTCGGAAAGCACTGCTATGTCACTTGACCCTTCTATGTCATTTTGTACACCCTTCAATACAATAAGATTTTGGTGTCAATTGACACATTTTTCCCTATTCTAAATATAAAATTAACCATTTTAGAAAATGTATTCCTTATTTAATCGGCACGTGTATGAAACGTCAAATTAAGTCAAATATAACACCTAGATATTTAATTTCGGTTTCATGAATTAATTTTTTGTTGTTAATGTAAATGCTTACATCGAAATTTAATTTACTCAATTTATGTCGTTTACCAAAAATACAAAATTTTGACTTGTCCGTCTTGATACAAAGGTTATTATTGCACAGCCATTCAAAAACATTCTTCAGATCAGCATTCATTTTTCTTTGCATTTCATCCACATTTTCACCCACAATAAAAATCATAGTGTCATCCGCTAATAATACCACTTTAGTATCATCTAAAATATTTACAATATCGTTTATATACATAAGAAACAACAATGGTCCCAAAACTGTCCCCTGAGGAACACCATATTCTACAGTTATGCAATGAGATATTCGATTTTGATATTTTGTTTTTTGTACCCTATCTGTTAAATACGAACAAAGCCATTTATACGCTGTTCCCTTAATACCCACTTTGTACAATTTTCTTAACAGTCTACAGCCAACACAAATTTACCATCCTCCAAGGCCCTCGAGAAAACATCACAGTCAGTAAGAACGACAGATTCACATGAATGTTTGGAGCAAAAGCCCGACTGGTTAGGCTCTAAAATATTGTTTACGTCACAATAACTTTGCAGCTGCTGGTTCACCAGAACCTCAAGAACCTTCTCATAAACTGGGACGGCATTAATTGGCCTAAATTTTTGACCCAGATTGGTGATGGGAAGCTTCTGTTGGGTTCTTTTATACCTTAGTCTCCCTTTATTCATATCATCAGGTTTGAATGATCCTCTTTCGCCAAGTCTTCTGTGTATATTGATGAATATCTTAGCAGATGGAACGTTTCTATTGGGATAAGTCCGTTCGAACCGAGAATAAAAAAGTCGATTTATGGTTAATCGATAACGCTTATCGCCTTAAAAACAAAAATTACAATTTTGAAGGATTTGTGATTCTGCTTTAGGCAATCTGCTCTATTTTGCAATATCGGTCTAAAGAAATAAAATACAGGGAAAAAAAATCTGAGTAAAGTGCCCTCTAGTGGCATATTTCTGAAACACTTTTATTTTGTGGTGATGAAATCTATCATGCTTTCTGATAAAAGTTTTGGCGCATCGGTTTTATTTGACCATTATAGGTCATGTTCAAAAGTTTGTTTGCTTTTCGATGTTTGGTAAAACTTCTTCATCGAAGAGTAAATGGAAGAACTCTATGGGTGTCTTCTTTTTTCCATTGACTAGATCAAGAGGAGTCTTGCCACTATAATTCTGCTGAGTATTGTTGTGCAGGTTGTGAACTATGTGGTTAGAAAATGATCTCTAGAAAGATTAATGAAAAAAAAAGTTAAATTTAGGACGTAAACAAATTAATTGAATGCTAGGGTGAAATCATTGAATCAAGTAGGTCATTATTCTTTTTTTTTTTTCAAAAATTTTAACACCCCTGGTAGATTTTTAAAAGCAAAACACAGTAGAGAAACAAAACGCACTAGTAAAATTAAGAATAAAAATAATGAGGATCTGTATAAAATTCAATAATTACTGCTTTACGAAAGTTTCCAAAGTGAAAATATTTTACGTTCAAAAATAATTTAGTGTGTTGGAGCGTCGGTTGATTTTTTTTCGGTTCTCCTTTGCCATTGAAAACGATGTTACTTCTATAGATTATACTTGTATTTGCTGAACTATTTATTCTATGCCGTCTTGTACTTGTATATACAATGCTAACTAGTAACAATTGTAAGTATTCCAAAAGAGACTACACGCAGTGCTAGTTTTTAATTATTGTGAAATTCCATGTGAAACGGGCATGTACATAAATGAATACTCATGAAGTTGTGATGTTTTGAAGCGATCTTTGTTGTTTGTTGTTACATTTTTTAAAAATATTTGTTTTTCTCGAATATTTTTAATTTGTATTATATTTTATTTTAATAAAAACTTTGGGATATTTTTGCTCTCTTCTTACTTAACAGTTATTGATAATACCGTGATCAAAAAAAATTTCAAGCAGTTACACCATCACACAAGATTGTTTTCCTTTGTAACTGTGACACCAAAGCTTCCATAATATCAATTTACCCTTTGCTTCTTGTTTACTCAGTGGTAGCGCATTATTCTACGTGTGGATTTGATTATTTTGGTGATACTACTACTACTACTACTTCTATAGTTTTGGTTTGTTTAAATGCTTGTTTTCGGGTAAGTTTTTTTATTTTTGGTTTCGACGAATTTTCTTTTGACAGCGCTTAATTTTCAGTAGACTGTATGTTGTATGTTGCCTGCAGAGAATGATTGTTGATTTGCAGACACATCGAGCATTACACTCCCCTCTTCGAGCAAGAAAATCAATGGTAAGTAGCACATTAAGCTATTATAGGGGTTGTGTTGTTTTTTTTTAATTGTAAGCTAAATAGTTAAGGCCTAGTTTAATCTACGTCAGAATTACGCAAAATAGTTACATATAAAAGTTTTTAATCTGAATGAGTCCACAATCACTATAAATAAACCTCTTCAACTAAACAGATTTTGAAGACGACGGAGAGGATGAATCTGATGGTGGGTGGCAGCAAGAACTCCAGAGGAGGTATGTGCAAGATGCCAGTTTCATGGCGGAACTGAGAGCCCGGCAGCCCGTAAGTCCTGCGGACGACGGCAACCATCACCAATATTCCGATCAGACTTACCAGGTCCGACAGAATTACGTTCACGGTCAGAATTTTAGGATGCAAGGGATCCATTACCCGACAACCCAGAACAATCCGATCCCCACCACAATGGCCCAGCAAAATCACTCCGGGTACGGACAATTTTCGATGACGCAAGAAATGTATGAGCAGGTGAGCGCCTTGTGTTAAAATATAATTAAATAAAATACCATTTTAGATGGGCCTTATTATAGCTTCCAACAAATGTCTTTATTTTGGTTTTTTTATTTTTCAAAATATTAAAAATTAACAACTGAAGATTGCTCACTATCAAAGAAAATTACCTCAGGTATATTTCCGGTAGCCAAAACTAACAATCTATCTATCTATCTATCTATCTATCTGAATCACGAATGAATATTTCAACAATCTTCAAAGAAACAGGCTAAACAAGAGGGCCACCAGAAATTTAATATAGCAACATTTTGCTTCAATTCCAGAAAAATAAAAAGGGTTAAAGGATGTTTGTGGGACCATGTAACGGGTTCAATTTGTCATTGGCTACTTCGACTTATGTTTCTCACATGTAGGTTAATAATTCTCGGAGACTACCTATTAAATGTTTTATTCTCACAATTACACACTGTCTTAATCCTCAAGGCTACCGGTATTGCTAATTATTCTTCACTACTTCATTCTGTTCGAACACACTGTAACTGTTTAATTGCTTGGTGTGGTTTGCCTGTCCTAAAATAAATGTAAATAAGTGTAGGTCCTTGCATTTTTGCTGCAATTTAAGATGTTACGGCGGAATGCGGTTGGATTGCACGAGGCGATCGTCCGTATTCCTTCTTATTTCCGAACTAACGGCAATTTCTATTCTTGTCCCTTGCTTTCATTTATTTACACTTGTTGTTTTTTGGAGAGGTTTTTTTTTTTTAATTGCGCTTTATTTGGCCACTGCTGCTAAGGCAATTCGGCCAGCTTCTCGGTAGTGGTGTGCAATAAACTATTTCCATGAAGGATGCCTCCGTAAAGAGGGTCTGGGTGATACCGTCATCCTACTGGACGGCTATACAGGAAAAAAAAATGGACGAAAGAATTAGAATATGTGAAAACAATATTCAAAGTTTTAATCCACATGCATCTAAAAAGCGGCAAACAATTCTAGCAGCAAAATCCAACCGAGTGCGGTGAAATAAAGTGGAATTAATATGCAGAGGCGAAGGAAAATTAGCACTAATGAGTGACTCATACAACTGTTGTGATTTTTCCCAATGAAGAGCACAATCAAACAGCACATGACTTAAATCGCCCAGTTCTCCACATTCACAGTCTCCGGAGAGTTTGACTTTGATTCTATTTAGGTGAGCCGGAGAACAGCAATGGTTGCTTCTCAGTCTACACATAGTTGTGATTTCTCTTCTATTCAGGTCGAGCTTATGAAACCAGGGTTTAGTTGGCGGAGTAGAATAATGTGAGGTGAAATTAACTCCTTTCCCTAATCCTATATGTTTCCATCTGTCGCTCCAAGCATTCCAGATGTTATGCTTTAATTTAGGGAAGAATTCCCTAAAGCTCAATTTTATATTTTCCTGTGGTTCGAGGCGTGCAGCATTGGCGATCTGGTCCGCAATATCGTTTTCTTTTATACTGGTATGGCTTGGTATCCAGCATAATTGGATGTCCTTATTTTGCGTTTTTATTAAGGTAAATAGTTTATTCTTAACCTGCAAGGTTAGGTAGTTAGACTTTGCATCCATCCCAGTTTTATTGATATCTTCGAGGGCACTTTTGGAGTCTGAAAGGATGACTGCTTTGTTGATGTCCTTGAATTCAATCCAATTAAGAGGTTGACCAATAGCATAAATCTCGGCAGAGCAAATGGATAGTTCACTTGGTAGGCCTTGTCCCATTTTAAGGTTCGTATTGTAGTTGTAAACGCCAAAACCTACTCGGCCTTCTTTATCTTTTGAGGCGTCTGTAAAAATTAAATGAAATTCTGGGGTCCAAGTCTCGCTCTTCTTAATTTCAAATAATTTGGAGTTATTATTATCTTTCTTTAGTTTTAAGTCTTGGATTTGAACAGAGCTTAAAAGATTCAGCAGTGGACAAGAGAAACAGGGGTAAACTGGGCTCCTGTAAAGTGTATCTAACAGTGAATCGACTCTTTCAAAAGCATCCACAAGTGCAGGAATACTCTTTTTCCGAAAAAAGTAATAGTTTTCATTATAGGTAATATATAACCATCTAACCGCAGCTAAGGTTTCACTGTCCACTAAACTGGCAGCTTTCAATAATGATTTAGTCGCTAGCATGTATCTTCTGTGTTCTAAATCCATTTCACTTGCTTCCCCTAGGAGTATGTTAGTAGGTGTGGACTTCATATATCCCAGAGCTATTCTCAGTGCCTCAAATTGAATTTTGTTAAGTTGAGCAATAGACTTTCTTGAGCTACCACCCAAAAAAGAGGCTCCATAATCCAAATGGGGTCTAACATAAGCTTTGTAAAAAGTTAGAAGGGTAGAGGGATGTGCCCCCCACCAGATTCTACTTATAAATCGCATCATATTCAACCCACCTGAAGCTTTCTGTATCATATTTCAAATTTGTGGCTCCCATGACAGTTTTGGATCAAAAATCACTCCTAGATATGTGATGGAATTTCTTCATGCAATGGTTCGAGTGTTGAGGTGAAGTCTGGGGAGATAATTAACCTTGTAATTCTTCCTGGAAAAAAATATAGCTGCAGATTTATTGGGGTTAATCTCAAGTCCTACATTCAAAGACCAAATATGTATATTTTGCAAATTGTTCAAATTGTTCACTATTGTTTGGGCATCAGTCCCAGTACTCAGCAAGGCGGTATCGTCCGCAAACTGTAAAAGTCTTATGTTCTCAGGAATTGTTTGATGTAAATATTAAATAGTAATGGAGAAAGAGGGGAACCTTGGGGAACTCCCTTGCTAGTGGTTCTGCCTGACACGAATGTATTAGTAGATGGATCTTTAACTTGTATCTTCCTGTTCGTGAGAAAATCTTTAATGAGCACGGTCAAATCTCTGGCGACTCCAATTTTGGCCAACACCGAGGTCAATAAGTCAACATTTATATTATCGTAGGCATTGGATATGTCCAAAGTCACCATTGCTGCTAGTTGATTGCGAGCCAAACGGCAGAGGACCTCTGAGGAGATAACTGCAAGATTGTCGAAAGTTCCCTTACCCTTTCTGAAACCGGTTTGGCGAACGTCTATTAAACCTTGGTTCTCTACGAACCATTCCAGTCGGTTTTTGATCATAATTTCAAAAGTTTTGCTTATGCAAGAAGCTAGGTTGATGGGCCTGTAGGACGATAACGCTGAGGGGTCTCTCCCCGGTTTAGGAATTGCAATCACCATTTGGGTTTTCCACGTCTCTGGAATGGTGGTTTCCCTCCGAAGTATTTTGTTGAAAAATTTGATAAGAAAGACTGCTCCTTCAACAGGGAGATGGCTGAGCACACTGAAAAGTACTTTATCCACACCGGGACTCTTGCTCTTCCGACCTTTAACCGCCGCAACAAATTCTGAGATATGGAAGTCTTCTGTATATTCTGATGAGAAGCGACATTCGGGGATGTTACGCAACATAGAGGGAGGTTGCGTCAAAAGATCAAACATATCTTGTGGGATTGAGAAATTCAAGGGAAAATGATAATTTTGGTACCTGATACCTTTAGCAAACCTTCTAATACTGCTCCAAACTTCTTTTGCACTAGTATTTGGAGATAGATTCTCACAAAAGTTGACAAAGCCTTCCTTTTTCTTCTTACGTAGCAGCTCTCTTGTTTGTGCCCGGGTCCTTAATGATTCCAGGAAGTTGGTCTCACAGGGGTTGTTTTTATAATCTCTGAATGCTTGTCTTTTGCTTTTAATAGCGTTGGTGCACTCATTATTCCCCCAAGGTAACCCGTAGTTTAATGAGTGTTTATGCATTGGAACAGATTCTGCAATAGATAGGAAAATTATATTCATAAAATCCTCATAATTTATAGGAGGTGAAGTTCTAAATTTCGTGGAGATTAAATCAGAAAATTTCTCCCAGTCTGCCTTGTTGAAATTATATTTGCTAGTGTAGTTTCTTGTCGAACCTGAGTTGCAACGGTTATTTCCGATGATACACAAAATAGGAAAATGATCGCTATTCACTCTATCCTGGAGAACCCTGCAGTCAGTAAGTCCAGACAGTCTCTGGGAGCAAAAAGCTACATCTGGAGCGCTGTGTACGCCTGGGCGTGTGAGCCGAGTAGCTGATCCATCATTTAGTACCCACAAATCGTGATCCTTAATGAAATCATAAAGAATGTTCCCACTTCTAATTCCCCGTGAGTAACTGACCTGGGAACCCCATATTGGATTATGGGCATTAAAGTCTCCCATAACGAGGACGGGTTTATTACGGGTTAGATCGAAAATTGAATTGAGGCTTGCCCTGACCAAACAAATATCTGGAGGGTTGTAAACACAACAAATAAAAAAATCGACAAGCTCTACAAGAATAACCTGACACCTCTCTGGTATATTAATTCTGCTTAAGTCGATGATATTATATTTTATTTTGTTTTTCAAGAAAATTGCTATACCATCTGCACCATTAGGTTTATCTGCTCTTACAGAAGAGAACCCTGATATTTTAAAGTTAGTGTTGGGTTTGAGCAAGGTTTCATTGAGCAATAAGATCTGTAGCTTAAAATCCCTTATAACTCTAATGATAGCATCTTTATTTTTTCAGCCCCGCAAATGTTCCAGTGAACGATATTCATTATAGCTCCACTATAAAACGCTTGTGACTAAAACTTAAACTTAGTTTTGTTACGTAAAAACTACTGTTAGATTAAAACTAGTGATAAGATTACCTTTTCTTTTTCTAACCCCTGTAGGTCAAAATGAACCAAAATATTGTTTGATATTGTTGACACAATTTTCATCCATACCCTTTATTGACATAACGTCTTTTTTGAAACCTTCAAACTTGTTGCATACTTCTTCCCAGCCATTTCCTGCAGGAGTTACTTCCATTTTCGACTCTGATGTCGAGTTTTCACCTACTTGTATAGATGAGACTTTTCTTCTTGCACTTGAGGGTAACAAAGTTAGTTCATGGGCTACTTTATCATACCCTTTGAATTGGGTGTCAGGCCGTTTTCCTTTAGGTACTGATGTATATGAGGAACAGCCCTGAGGACTTGTTGGATGAGGAGGTTTATTCTGAGTTTTTTTATTTAAACTAGGAAAATCTTCTGGTTTTCGGGGTAAAGCCTTGGTTTGCATTAGTTAGCCGTGGATGCAGTTTAGCTGCTTCATAAAAAGAAAGGTTGTAGAAGCTCATGGTTTCGTTAATTTGTTTTTGCCGTTTGTATTCGGGACATCCCCAGTCAGTAGCAGTGTGGTGTCCCTTGCAATTTACGCAGCTTGGTTTTGGATTTACTTCACAATTTGGAATTTTACACGTTTTAGTCAGATTGTTAAGATGATCTGCAGGGCATTTCATTTTTTTCATTGCTTGCTCTCTTTTTTCACAAACAAACATAAGATGATCTTCTGTACAAAAACCGCAACGAGGCTTGCCTCTACAATTATTTTTGACATGTCCAAATCTGCAACAATTGACGCACATTATAACCGGGTTAACATATTTTTCCACTTCTCTTTCATTATTAAAAATATTTACAGTTTGGGGTAATGATTTGCCTTCAAATGTTACAATATAATCGTTTGTGGGGATGGTTTTCATTACTGTTTCACCAGAAATAGCAAGTATTTTCTTCCTTCTTAAGACTCCTTTTACATTTAATATCTTAATCGACCTGGCCCGGGATCCTTCTCCTGTATAAGCTACCGCTTCTGAGTAAAAATCCTCTTCCGTAATTTGGTCCCCTACATCCTTGATTAGTCCTCTACAAGTGACAAGACGTTGTGGAATGTACCTATTGTAGCCTCTAGCAGAACTGAAACTTTCATTTGACAAAAACTGATTAGCATACTCTGATGTTCTGAATTCAATTCCAATTTTATTAGCCCCTTTTCTATTGATTTTCGTTATACCTTGTATTCCAGCTCTGTGCAAAATTTTTCCAATATTCATCGGGTGAATGTTTCCAACTTGAGAAGTTATTCCCTCCATTATGATAAGAAATGGTCCCTGGTCTGTAAGTTCATATTTATACTTTCGGTTAAGTGTTCTCCTTATGTTGACTGAAATTCTTGCAATTTCGTTTAGGGCATCCTGATCTTCCACGAAGACAGATTTAAGCTTTTGTAACTCTGTCTCCAATAAATCTATTTCCTCCTTAGTGGGTACTAAGAAGTATTGATGCTGAGCAATAGCATGTGCTGTTTTCTTAGCTAAAGGCGAAAGCGTCAAGGCTGATGAATAACCACTGCTAGAGGAGGTAGAAGCTTGGGACAAGTTTAGTTGAGCTTGAAAGGAATCAAAATCATTTGCGAACACTATCGGATTATTAACTACGATACGATCGTTTCTATCAGGGGGGTCTTTACCCCCCGAAGGACATGCCATGATATGAAAAGCGCTAAATTATTGCGAACTGCGACACCAAACCAAAGCAAATATTTACGGCTGACTAAATATAAATCTCACCCAGACCGAAAAATTCAGTTGAAGACTAGAATTACGTCAAAAAAATGAAAATTTTCTCGGACCGAGGTAAAATTGTGAACGCCACTTCACCTGGTTGGACGAAAAAAAAGATAAATGCCCTGATAGGTTATGTGCAATGCGCTCTTCGTAGGGTAATTTCGTTCTTATTCTTTCCTACCACATACCCAAAAACAAACTGACAATGTTATTAGCAATGTTGGTTAGGGTTTTGTTTCCCTTAAGTTTAAAGTCAATAATATTGATTAATTATTTATGTAACTGTCCTGTGTGAGGAAAACATATTATATTTTGAGTTGTGATTAATGTTAAAGCAAAAGAGGAAGAAGCTTAACATTTCGTTACATCAAAGGAGCCTATATTATTAAAAATAATAAATTTGTAACGATTCGAATAACATTTTCCAAAAACTTGTAGGACAGTTAATTAACATAAAAGTGTTTTTGGTCTTTTTCAATGAATGAAACTTCAGGTGTGTTTGGAAACCGAGTAACTTTCAAATTCATTTCCGATGCAGCTGAACCAAAATCTGGATCAACCCAATGTTCCCGAGCATAATGAAAACCTTAACGAACAAGAGGAAGTGAGAAACAAAGAGACGTTGGAGTTCGAGGAGGCTCTTAAGCAGTGGGTCCATCGATAAAAGTGTTTTGTCAGAGAAAGTCTGCCATAGTCAATATTTAATAGGTTGTCGCGCTTTTATGTTGTGAAATAAAGCACGGAAGATGGATATCTAGAAATTTAGACGTAGGGACTAATTTGTTTTGCCCTCCCATGTTTACTTAATAGAAAGTCTAAAATTTCCGTGGTCGGTATCGAATTTTTAGACTTTGGGATATTTATTGGTTAAGTTTAGTGTTTTAAATTAAGTGCGCAAAAAAAATTGAGCATTGGGTGTTTCTAGAATTATTTCCCAAACCAAAAAGTGTGCATAGGTTGGGAAAATATTAAGTGAATATTTATTTATTTTACAAAAAAAAAATCATTGAAATATTTAAACATAAATAATGAATATTATGTTATTGGTGCGCACTTAATTTGAAACAGGCGTTATTTGTATGTGAAAAATTATAAATTTCTTTCAAGGTCTTGGAGAATTTTTATTTTTGTATTGTTTATAATATCTGAAAGGCCTAAATTTAAAGGTACATTCATATTGAACGTGTTTTTGAAAAAAATGCTTCCCTCGTAAAGAAATTTGTTGCTGAAAGCTGCTTTGACTAAACCTTTTTCCATAACTCGATTACCTCAATAGTTTTAAACAATAGTTTCAAACATTTTCGCACAAGTATATTTCTAGCAAATTACAAGGTTAAGAGCTCTGCGCCTTGTAAAGTGGTCCTTACATTACGATTCGCAGCACTTGATATGACAATCGAATTGTTGAAAAGCAAAAAGGACCGTTTATATTTTGCTCTCCCAAAAAGCCACATTTTGGGCCTATTTGCATGCAAATTTTCTTTCTTGAAAATCGGACCAACTATTATAAAAATCCAACCGAATAATAATTTCACCCCATTTGTACATAACGATTAGTTCATGTAAGACCCCATCTATTCCAGTAGTTAGTAACTAAAAGACAGCACAATGTACTTTTTTAAAGCTATCCTAAGATTAGCGACTAATAAATTTGTCTCTCTACAAACATTTCCATATTCGCACTATATTTATTTATTGTTATTTTACTACCAAATTTATGGTCTGACTTTCGGATTTTTTATTCTACATTGAAAATTTGTAACCAGCGCTTATATATTAGATGATATCGTCTAATGCACATTCTTTTAGTAACTAAGATTATACTATACAATATATACGAATAAAACGTTACTCATGTATGAAATCATAGTAATCGAAAAATTGTACATTCTAATTGTGTCTATAATAATTAACATTGTTTCTTGTCTACCTATGATGTCAATATGTAACCAAATTTTAGTTCCGGTTTTTGAAATCTGGACACACCTTCCTCTTCGACAATCCAAATTTCACATTTCACGGAGAAAATGCACCACAATGGCGGACTGTTCACATATTTTCTTCAAAACCCTTATTTCCCTACAGCTTTATTTCTTTCTCCACCCTACATACACACCTACCTTACATTTGTTAGATAAAAGGCATCAAGCTCAATAGAAGAAGTCATAAAGTTCTCTAATTATTGCGTTTATTGGTGCTTTCACTTCTGCATCCTTAATCCTTTAATCGTTCAGTAGGCTAAAAAAATATGTTATTTTGTTTATGTATAGCGATTATGAAAAAAATCCAGCGACTGAAACTTCATTACATAGGATTTAGTATAGAATTGTTACAATTTTACATGTTACAATGGAATAAAAATCAAACAGTTAAGAGTGTTTTTTTTTTTTAATTTATATATTTTAAAAGATGAAATATTAAACCATAGAGCAGACCCGTAATTGTTACAATAAACAGAATCACAGTCTTATTGTTGTTAAATATCCTCTTCTGTCGTTTTTAACCATATAGCTACTAGACATATAGAGGCCCTGCATATGCTGACAGTACAGGAACTCATGAAGTAACTATGTAACTTTTTGTTGAGAAGGTCCAGTCAACGTACGTATGCGAGAGATTTAAAATTTTGTTTTTAACCAATCGCAACTATAATGGCGAATTCTGACGTTGACCCATAAGACCTTGCGATTTGCAACAAACATGGCCGCTGACAGATCGTCTATGTTTGGATGCGGTATTTTTACGGCAGTATTTTCTCAGAATATGTCGAATTCCTATTAAATTTCCAGGCAAGAAAGGAGTTAAGGTGTGGAAAAGCAGTGCAGAATTGAACTACCCTGTGTCAGTATAATTTTGTAATTAATTTTTTCTACTCCCGTCTGTAAAATTCCTAATTGCAAACAGCGATCTAGCGTGCGGGAAGCGTCACTTTATTACGTCAGTTTCGTTTCCCACTGATCCGAGCCACTTCGGACATTTCCTGGATTTTACCGCACGAGTCTGGGAGCAATCGGAGCTATTTTTTAACGATTTCTTTTGCTTGTAAATCGGCGCAAAGCGTTAGTTCTCATAAATTCATAGTTCTAACCTCTATTGAAATTACTTGGAGATGCTAGATATTGCACAAGAAACATCTAAGTGGAAAAAATGTTCAACAATAACCTTAGTAGTTGGCGATGGGTATTTCCTATGCTTGTTCCAGTAAAAATTCAACTTGTAGATTAATTGTTTTCTTATATTTCCTGTAATTCTTGTACACTAAAACATATTACTCAAACATTCTTCGTGGCATTTAAGTGTACATAAAAAATGTAGGAAATTCTGTTTAGTAATTTTACATGTAAATATTTGAGTAAGTCTATTTTCCAGTTTCTTAAATGTCAAATATATAGGCATCATTCGCAAAAAAAACAAGGCATTAAAATTGAATGTACAAATTATACAAAATTATTAAACAATGTACAGGGCAATGCGACAATAGTAATTACTTATCTCGGCGTTGCCGATTATGTTCCGATTTCAGAGATTGACGTTGCGGTCTTATAAAAATTAATCAATTTTCCAAAAAAAAATACGACAATGTAGCAACTCGACAGTTGGGGGTGACGCATGCGCAAAAGATCCATACCTTGTCTACGAAAATATCATAGCCACCTGCGGCGCATCAATTTTTACTGTAGTAAGCCACTATATAGCTATATATTTTTAACCAATGTCATGGCTTCGTTTAACAACCAACATGGTCGCTGACAGATCGTCGAAGCTTGGATGCGGCCAAGAATCGTAAACCCAATAGGATTGCCCAATCCCATAGACATACGTTCGCCAAAATTATCGATCGCACGTGGTCGCTTGTGACGTAAGCGAAGTCCTCTAACGGTGTTTGTGTATTCTGTCGATGCATTTGAAGGCGTATTAAACCGTTGAATTTTGTGTTCTTTGAACAAGTAAAATAATTTAAACTAGTGAGTAGTGCACTAACTATATGAACCTAAGTAATTATACGTATCTTGACGACCCTTGTTTTAATTAAATTTTAATATAACCAAATAAAATTCAATTCAAAATTAAAAATACTTCAGTGGAACCTAAGAAGTATCAATTCAAACAGAACGGAATTAATCTCATTAATCAGGGAACAGGATCCCGATATTATTTTTTTAAATGAAACCTGGTTAAATAAAGAAAAAAATTTTTCAGTTAAATGGTATAATATTATAAGACAAGACAGGGATGATGGATATGGGGGAATAGCAACTTGCATAAAAAACAATTTTTTATACAGAGAAATAAAAAAATTTAACGATAACCAAGTTCAATATATTATAGTTAAAATTGATGAACTTAATCTTATCAACATTTATTCTAATTCTAATAATAATATCAACTCCCAATTTTTACAGGAGCTTTATTCTAATGTTCAGGGTCCCTCTATATTGATGGAAGACTTAAATTCACATTATCCACTTTGGGATTATTGTACTCCAAACAATGGAGGCAAACATATTAATGATTTCCTATTTGATAAAGAGCTTGTAATTCTAAATGATGGCTCTTCAACCCTACTTCAACCTCCCAATCAGAAAATGGGTGCGGTAGACCTAACCATTGTCAGTAGTGACATAACTTATTCATCAAACTGGAGAGTCTTACCGGACTGTGGCAACAGTAACCACTTTCCCACTATGGCAGTAATTAAAGATAGAGAATCCTACACAAAAAACTCTTTTGTACATAATTATATATTATATAATTATAGAAAAGTAGATTGGGGACTATATAGGGACAAACTTATATTAGACTCTTTACAATACATCACTGATATGACTTTCGAAGAGATAGAGACCCTTATTAATTCGGCGGCAGATATCGCTATCCCTTTGAAAACAAACAAGAGGTAAAACGGGGAATGTATGGTGGGACGAGGAATGTACTCTTATAGTCAAACAACGTAAAGAAAAGCTAAAACAATTTGAAATTGCTCCTATACTTGAAAACTATATACAAGCAAAAAAATATATTGCAATTGCCAAAAGAAGACTAAAACTCAAAAAATCCATAAAATTCTGTTCGTCATTAAATAGAGATTCTGACACAAGATATATATGGAAAAAAATAAAAAAAAATTCAAGCATAAATCAACACTCCAATAGACCTATCCTCGATGACGACCTTCGTAATGAAATCTTTAAAAAAATGGTAATTTATAATGTGATTCCCGGCTTTACTCTAAGTTCTATGGAGGACCTAAACCCGTTCATATTACAAGAATTAGAAAATGCCCTATTTAAGAAAAATATATCTGCTCCTGGGTTAGACAAGGTAACTTATAAAATGATTCTTAACCTGCCCTTAAATATAAAATTAGGGCTGCTTAAAATCTATAACCAATGCCTAGAAGGACAATCTCTCCCGCAATCTTGGAAAAAATATAACTTTTTAAATACTCTAAAACCCAATAAAGACCCATACATGGCGGATAGTTATAGACCGATTGTTCGGTCCTCATGCTATATCAAGCTCTTGGAAGTTATGATTGAGAATAGATTAGAGTGGTTATTAGAAAAAAATAAATCATTTAAATGGTCCCAGACAGGCTTCAGAAAAGGAATGGGAATTAGTATCAACATTGCATTTATATCATCTTTCATCGATCTAGCTTTTAAGCAAAAAGAAACAGTATTAGCAGTATTGTTAGATATAAGATTGGCCTATGACTCTGTTAACATATATAAGCTATATAACAAATTACATTACACATTCCACAAGAGCTTAGCAATTTAATCTTTAGAATCCTGGAAAACAGACTCCTATATACAAAAAGAAATGATGGGTCTTACATTGGTCCAGGCCTTTCCACATCAGGATTACCACAAGGATCACCTTTAAGTACAATTTTATTCAATATATACACTATAGAGCTCTTTAATATCTTAGATGAAAGTTTCATATTACTAGGTTATGCGGATGACATGGCTTTACTCTTAAAAGGGAACAATATTATATCTATGACTTCTAAAATTAATCAGGCTCTTAACACAATCAACATATGGTTACTTAATAACGACTTTCAACTCTCCCCTCAGAAATGCGAATGCGTTTGGTTCGCAAAGGGTACTGGTAAAATTCCTCCTCCCCCTGTAAAAATAGGAAACCACCCCCTTCCATTTAAAAATGAAGTAAAATATTTAGGGGTCTGTACAGAAAAAAATCTAAAACACCGAAAAATATGAGTAGTGTAAACATTTTAAAAATATAGTACCCACGCCTAAGTTTTGGAAAAAGCTTTGTTTGCATCAGAGTTTGCGAGTTAGCAGTTTTAACTTTTCCTGAAAGGTTATGATTGATTCGCCTGCAATTGGATTTTTGAGTAAGTTATTCCGTCTCCCCTTAAAGCAGTGCTCGTTTTGGCATTGACCACAGATCAGAGATCAGATCACAGGTTGTTCGTTCATCCAAATTAGTATCTATCACAGAACACAATTTCAGTTAACTTTTTTGCTAAGTTATTATTTTGTGTATCTGCAATTAGCTTAATTAGTTTCGGTTTTGTAGGGAGCGGTAACTATATCTATAGTGTGGTACCCCATCAAAAGAAAATTAAAACGCACTCTGGGATAAAATATGTATTATCATTAAGATTGTTAATAATTTACACGTATTAGGAAAGTATTTATGGCCCTTTGTTGTTGCCTTGTCTCTGAGCATTCATATAAGCAGCGTAAATTTGTTGGTAATTTTGGCCTTGATTGTTGCAAAATTCGCAGTAACCTGGTGGACCCTGTGAACCTGGCAATCCGCGTGTTCCCGGGTTTCCTACAATTTTAAGTGCCTTTTAACATCCATTCATTGATGAATAGCGAAAAATGTATTTTTTCGTTAAATAGAATTTTTGAAATATTTTAAATAAATGAGTTTACCTGGATGTCCTGGTTCACCCCTTTCGCCTGATGGGCCTGGTATCCCTTCTCCGGGAATTCCCGGAGGACCTGAAACAATATAAGCAAAATATTTTTTTTCACTCAGCCAGCATTTTGGTTAGTTAGGGTTAAGTTTGGTTAGTTTGGTTTAGTATGCTACTAAACCAAACTGACCAAAACTAACCCTGGTTATTACCCTGAAGACCTCGTGGTCCAGGAGGTCCCTCTATGCCGGTCCCTTCCTGACCCCTATCTCCTTTCTCGCCTCTGTCTCCAGGCATTCCTATGGATCCCGGAGGCCCTGCGATTCCGGGCAAGCCCATGAAACCCCTGTCCCCGGGCAATCCCGGCTGTCCCGGATTTCCTACATTGTAGAATTTTTTTAAATTATGGCAAAAGGTTCAGCGTTGCGTGAAAAAAAATCAATCCTCTACCTGGTGGTCCTGGAACTCCTGGCGGACCCGGTTTACCAGGTTTGGAATATCCGGGTGGACCTGGTGGGCCCACTAAAGTGCTTGCCAGCTGCGATAGTTGATCTGTAGAATATACACGAATCAAAAATTAGTAAAAGGTATTGGTAAATATATTTTATATTCTACCTTTTAATACAGCTGCGCAGATATCTTTTATCTCCTCTTCCGAATAACTTCGTCCCTTCAAATAAAATACACAATTCCAAAGTTGAAAAATATCAAAATAGAGGCAGTAATTAAAAATATTTGATTTAATATTCTAACGTTACTTGATGCGAACAATGTCGTCACGATTTGATTAAATTTGTGCCGAACGATTTACGACCAATTGCGATTCAATGACAAACGTCCGTTATTTTCGACCCGAATTCAAATTTAGCTGTTCTGTGATTTAAATGTTTGGTGTGTGCAGGTCAGGTCGTAAGTCATATTATATTGTTGGAAAATTTATGTTTAAATTATGATAGGAGGTGGCTAGTGGGTGTTTTATTTGACAGTTTTGTCAAATACGTACAAGCAATTTTTACTAACAATTTACAAGCGATATACGCATTTTTTTATCTCATACGTTTTTTTGCACGGATTTGGAAGTTTTTGTAACGGTCGTTTGAAGGTAAAATGCGCTATTTTAATGTTTAAAGATATCATACCTTTGATCTGTTTTATAGCGATGGCATCTCACAAAGTGCAAGGGCATGCAACACGCCCTAGAGAGAACCAAGAAAATGTTAATGTGAAACTGAAAGACATAACGGCTAACAATTTTTCGCATTTTCAACCCACAAGAAGACCAGCTCTTGACGATTTAGCAAATAAACTTTCGAACAAGCATGTTTTGCCAGGTAAACTTATGGGGCCTTCAGCGGTGGTGGTTAAGAAAGCCGTTTTACCGCAAAATAATGCTAAAATTAAAAAAGACAAGGTAAGTTCCACCTTAACCTCAATATATATTTAAAAATATTTTACGAGAGTACACGAAAAGTAAATTCAAGCACGAGTAATTAAATAGGGTATGTACTTTTCTAGGAAAACGCTATTCAATTAACCAAAAATGTTGGGGTCAAAGAAAATGTTGCTAAAAAAAAAACTCATGTGGAAGTTATACCCAAAAGCATTCGGGAGCCAGAAAAAATACCCATTGGACCAAGCAAGACGCTAAATAAAAAATGCAAGGAACTTTTAATAAATGATTCAGATGAGGAGAGTCGGAGAGATCCGCAAATGGTAAGTGAGTATGTCGAGGATATACTTGCCTATTTGCGAGGGATCGAACACACATACCCCATCAAGGAGAAGTTTCTGGCTGATACCAAGGTTTCGCCAAAAATGCGATCGATGCTGGTTAATTGGCTTGTTGAAGTGCACAATAATTTTAAGATGTGCCAAGAGACCTTATTTCTTGCAGTCTCTCTATGTGACAGATACTCTCAGGTAAATTATTTATAAATTTATGGAGAACGGACATAAAAATTAATAAAAAAGTCGCCAAATCTATGTAATCTTATTCTGCATGCACCCTGTATAAACTGCTTTTCATGTCTCACGGAACTTCAAAATTACGACCAACTTTGGTAAATTATTTTTCATTATTTCATTAACGGCTAATAATTTACCAACAAAACCGACAATTTTCAGGATCTATTTGGTTTTTGCTCACAATCGAAACACACTATACAAGGCGGGCGCTTTATTAGGGGCATGTAGCTTTTATTAGGAACTACTGATTTTAGAAAAAAAAAGTTTATAAAAAATTAAGTTTTAAAATGATTTATTTTTTATATATACAGGGTGTCCGATAAGAGCGATAGTTTTAAAATTTCAAACCCTATATATTTTGATATTAGAATCCTGACCAAAAATAAAGGTAACTTTTTAGGCATTATCCAGGGTGTCTTAAATTAAAGGACATTTTTTTAAAATTTCATTAATTTTTTTTTAATGAGATGCCCGTGTTTTTGATATTTTTCTCAAAACCGTTCAAAATACCTATAATTTGGTATATATATGTCCTAAATCTAATGGTTTTCGAAATATTGATCCCTAATTATTTTGTAGGTAAGGTAATACAGAGATTTATGGATTTAGTAAATTAAAACGTCATCATTTTTTATATCGTCAACGTTGTAAAATAATCTGCATAATTATGATATTATAAGTTTAAAAATTTAAAACAAATAACGGTAACAAGTAAAAGTAACAAATAGCGGTAACCGTAGCAATTAAAATAACTAAGGTAAAACAAAATAGAAAATCTACAGTAGGTTTTCAACATGTCTACCATTTTGAATAACGAACGTTGTATAAACAACTTCTATTTGGTTAATAGCATTAGGAACAAAATGGGTGTAATTAGTTGGACTACAGCTTCTCTAATATACCTTTATAGCTCATTTACCGTAGTGCATTTTTCGTCATATGCATATCTTTAATTGTCCCCCATAAAAAAAGTCCAGTGGGGTGAGAACTAGACTTCGAGGTGGCCACCATTCCATTTTGTCCTATCCAACGATTGCAATTTCAATTTAAAAATTCGTTTATATAATTATATCATACGGAGCCATCTTGCTGCCATATTAATTGAGCACGTTCACAAACCGGTATTTCATTTACTATAAATGGTTGTATTTCAGTTCTGAGCATGTTTAAATATCGTCATTAAAGAGAATTGACCCTATAACCTTTGATCGGCATATTCCGCACCACACTTTCGCAGATCGTCTGCCTTGTCCTTTTACTTCCAACACCCTTTTCTTATTTTGATCACTCCAATAACGTGTGTTTTTCAGATTAAAAATTGGGACTTTTGTAAGAAAAATCGAATTGTAGTAGTATATCCAACTGATCTGCTAGAACTTGTCGTGGTCATCAAGTATATCTGTTTGTTTTTTCTTGCACCTTATACATTTTTAACTAAGTAATAATAATATTGCGTGATTCAAATCACATCTGTCAAAGTCTGACACTTAATTATAATGTCACTTAAAACTACACTTATTTGGTTACCACAACCTACTAGGATAAAAAGTAAGTTTCATAATATTATTATGCCTTTAAAAAAAAGGGAGTTTTTACTATTAACTAACATTTTATTTAAATATACGAAATCTTAATTGGGTGTCAGCGAGTTAATTCCTAAAAATTAGCCCTAAACCTCCCACGTTTCCTGGTTTATGAAGAATTTTTTCGATAGCCCAACTAATTGTTTTTTGAAACCATGCAGTACGCTGCAATGCTAAATGACGTCATCGCGTCTAGATTGAGTGCGAGATATAGCGATCGTCACATGAACTTTTTCAAATATTTAGCGAAATGCCTAAAAGAAAAATTTTCAGGGTCTTAGACTTTTGTCTATAAATGAAAAACCCTGTATACAATCGAAAAGATGCTTAAAATAAAGGTCATCGTCCCGCATCTTCCACAAAATATACCAAAAAAGATTTCTAATTTTTTTAAAAAAGTCATTGCGATATTTGACGTTGCCAAATTTCCATTTTTCTCAACTTTTTTTAAATTTCTCGGTCGAAATACAATTGTCCCTTTTCGCTGTTTTCAAATTTCAAATTCTTTGACGTTTCAAAAATTCCATTCTTCTAAGTCATTGATTCGTCAAAAGTTACACAGAAAAACTTTTTTCAAATCCATTGTATGCAAACGGAAGTTTAAATTATGTTCCTGTAAATTGTGTGCATTTTTCGTTGTTATTGTGCTTAACTTTAGTGAAACAGAAGATGCCTTTTTAAAAAAACAATCTTAGTTGACTTTGTTCTTGAGATATAGGAAGGAACATAAAATTTTGCCATTTCAGTTATCCTTTTTATTTTAAACACCCTGTATTGAAAAAATGAAAAAAATCTTGTACCAATTTTTTTTGTTAGAATTATAATATTTTAAATAAATTCAATAACTTTTTAGCTACCAGCTAAAGTGTTTTTTAAAAGCATATGTTTTTTTTAATTTTTATAATTGATAAAACTATTATTTTAAATAAACATTTTAGAAAATACAGTTTTTTCTATCCTAGTTTTGGTTAATTTTAATTATTGGTATAATTATTTGTAAAATAAATTTAAACCCTATGTTTTATTTATAATTATTGTAAGTGCATTAATAGTTATTTTTATTTACATGACTAATATTGCTTTTATTAATAGATTGAATAATTATACTTTAAATATTATTAATTATAAAATGTGAAGCTGAAACGATAAAATTCAATACCGGAGGGTTTTTGGACATGCGGAATTTAAAAATGCTAACGGCAAGGTTGTCAGATTTACCACTTTTACGATACAAGTCGTAATTTTGTTATTTTAATTAATCTTCAAATTAAATTAATAACTTAATTCTAATTAATATCAATTAATTTTAATTAATCGTCGACTGCTAAAACTTTCCTGTTTAACGTTTTCACATATTGTTCGGTGTTCGGGATATTTCGTGCTATATTATAAAATATAGTAGGCGTCTTAAATTGGCGGCTATCAACTTCAAAAGTCCATACTTACACTTAAACTTCAGAAGTTGGGCCCAATCAAACGTCGCGAGGTATTTTTGAAAATTTTTTGTGGTCTATTTTTTCTGTCACAACAAAAACTTATCTTCACCAAAACCATTAACCCGATCAGCAAAATTCTTGGGTAGGAAAACACGGCAGAACCAGGATCAAAACTTGAATTTCAGGCATTTTTTCGATTATATGAAGTGTTTTTCAATTATGGACAAAAAGACACCCTGAAAATTGTTCTTTTCGAAGTTGGCATACATGTGGAGCTTGGCTCCGTGACGGAACCCATTGAAATTGAGGGGTCGGGAAGTATTTTTTAAAAATTAAAAATTGTGTTTTGCAAATGTCTTAAAAAAATTATATATCAAAAATTGCTTACGGTGTCGTAAAAATTTTTGGACGAGAAAACTCGAAATATTGGTGTGCATAAACTTTTTTCTTTGTAATATTTAAAAAATTTACAGGGTGCGCCGCTTGACATATATATATATATATATATATATATATATATATATATATATATATATATATATATATATATATATATATATATATATATATATATATATATATATATATATATATATATATATATATATATATATATATATATATTCTCACGTATTGATTCACGGATGGAAAAATGTGATGACACTATATTCCGGGATATCATCCGTTCGCTCGTTGAACTCCGACTGGAATCCTGCAAATCTTGCATCCGACTGGAATCCTGCAGACGTTTCGCCAAAATCTCACTTGGCATCTTCAATGCTCGCGCTCCGAGTGTTCGAAGTGTTTTCGGAGCGCGAGCATTGAAGATGCCAAGTGAGATTTTGGCGAAACGTCTGCAGGATTCCAGTCGGATGCAAGATTTGCAGGATTCCAGTCGGAGTTCAACGAGCGAACGGATGATATCCCGGAATATAGTGTCATCATATATATATATATATATATATATATATATATATATATATATATATATATATATATATATATATATATATATATATATATATATATATATATATATATATATATATATATATATTCAAAAAAATGTTTTTTAATTTAAGAAACCCTGTATAATTTTAAAATACCTAGTCATCGCACGTCGTTAGAAGGAAGTCTTCTAAAAATGTATTTAAAATTTGATCAAGTAGTTATTATCCGTGGAAAACCCCATTTACTAAGAATATAATTTTGCATAAAAAAACATATAATAATAAAATTTGAATAAGTAATTTCTATGCAGGTTACCTTTATTTCGGGCAAGGATTCTAGTAATATTAAAATATATAGAGTGTTCCGTTTATCGGACTTATCGGACACCCTGGATATAACAAAAATAAATAATTTTAAAATTTAATTTTATATAAACTTTTTTTTCTAAAATCAGTAGTTCCTAATAAAAGGTACAGGCCCCTAATATAGTGCCCACCTTGTATAGTGTGTTTCGATTGTGAGCAAAAAAAACAAAAAAAATCCTGAAAATTTTCGGTTTTGTGGGTAAATTATTAGCCGTTAATGAAATAATGAAAAATAATTTACCAAAGTTGGTCGTAATTTTGAAGTTCGGTGAAACGTGAAAAGCACTTTATACAAGGTGCATGCAGAATAAGATTACATAGATTTTTCGATTTAAAAAAAAATTGTTCGTTCTCTCTGTCGACGCTTCATAAAGAGCCGAACAACTTCCGAACGGCTCAAGTCAGTGCGCTGAGATTTTCCCCTTTGAAACGCAAACGGAAAAGTATATGGTTCGGGCCCTATTGAAATCGCGGAATGAGTGGCGGGGAAGTATTTTTTTAAATTAAACAATTTTTTTCAAAAATAAAAAAATCTTTTTCGAACACATATCTGATGAAGAAAATTCTTGGACCAGAGGACGCGAAATATCAGCGACCATAAATCCCTGTTCCGGTATTTGCAAAAAACTGTCCAATTTTCAGGAGAACCACGGCGTCGACGCTAAAATCTACCAGCTGGTAGGGACCGCGTCGCTTTTACTCGCTAGCAAGTACGAGGACATCTACATCCCGGACCTGGACGATTTCGTGTTCATTTGCGACGAGGCGTTCACGAAAAGGCAGATCCTCCAAATGGAGGTGGACATCATGCGCCGGTTGGACTTCCGCATGGGCTGGCCGATCTCCATATTCTTTCTGCGACGTTACAGCAAAGTCGCCAACGCGAAACCGGAACACCACACGTTGGCCAAATACCTACTCGAATTGGCCATGTTGGAGTACGACGTGTCCCACGTCAAACCGTCGGTTCAGGCTGCGGCAGCCTGTTGTCTCTCCATAGCGATCCTCAACGAAACCATGGACCCATCGAGGGTGTGGAACGCGACCCTGGCCCGTCACGCCACGTACAAATATGCGGATTTCGCGGACGTTGTGGTCGCGCTGGCCCGGTGCGTGGTCAAAGCCGAAACGTCAAAGTTCGACGTAGTCAAGATTAAGTACGCAGCCTCGCAATACGGCAAAGTGAGCACGAACTTTAAGCTCAAAGGTCCCCTGATCCGGAAACTCACCCTCGGGTGAAGCTTCGTCCTTGTTTATTTTACCCGTGTTTTATACGTAATTATTCAATCATCGTTAGATTCTAGGAAATTGTAATTTTGTTTATGTGATTTTCGAATAAAGTTAATTTTGCGCGTTTTCACGCTAAAAGGGGTCGAATGAAATCCATTACGGGGTCCCGGACAAAGTAAGTTAGAAGCAAAATGTTTTTTGGTTTACTTAGATATTGACGTTTCGACGATCATCCTGTCGGACTCTTCAGAGCTTGACTGAAAACTCTACACTCTACTAAACTAATCGGTATGGTCTGTTCATAGATATAAGAAAGTGACCAATTGCTTTTGAATGGGTGGTCATTCTCTATTAGGAACGGGATGTCGAACAACCGCCTTGACAAGACAATCAATATAAAGATTTCAAAAATACACCTCAGAGTTTACTTCGCATTCATTCATTTTCAATCCCCATAGTTCGTACTCTTCTTTTGGCTTTCTTATCATGTAGTCCACGACCTCTTTTTCTTGTGCAAAAATAACTTGATCGTCAGCGAAAAGTAGTGAAAAAGTCCATTTTTAAAATTGAAAAATATGGCCAACACACCCAGAGTTAGATAAAATCGTGCTACGTAGCTTTTGTAAATGTAAAGCTATAACGCTAAGATTTAGAAGGAATGTAGACAACAGATATGCCGACTTAACAAAAAAAAAAGAACTCAAAACAACCATTTATGAAGCGAATCAAATTGGAGCCAAAATTAACGAGGATCTGCCCGAACCAATAATTGTAGGTCGAGGTATGGTCTGTTCATAGATATAAGAAATTGACCAATTGCTTTTGAATGGGATTATCCAATGTAACAAGATTATCACCTAAAGTTTCGGAATTTAAATTCAGGTAAAATTGTGGTGCGTAATAGAAAATAACTTTACCTGTGTTTAATATTCTTTGGTTTGGTAGACTGCTTAGTTTAAGTTTATTAGTGATCATTCTTATTTCGTGTGTTGAATCGTGTGCGACTTATGCAAAATATGTGCGAATGTAGTGTATCTCAGGAGATGCTCCCGCCCAAATGTAGAAAACACTATTCTATTGAGACTAAGGAAGTTATAAACAATGTTTATTTGACTCTCATTGAACGTGGTGCCAGCAAGCAAGAATCTTTAGAAGAAAGGCCCACCTTGACGAAAATTCCAACATCAACTGTATGGAAAATTCTGAATAATCCCATTTCAGCGAGAAAAAAAAAGAAGCGAGGAACAAAGCGTGCCTACATTACCGATCTTAATTAGGAGGCTTGAAAAATATGAAACCAGCGTTAAATGTGACAGAACTACCTTATGGAAGTGTATTCAACACATGGGTTTTAGATTTTAAAAAATTGACAATGCAAATTTTAATGGAATCTTTTAGAATTCGGAAATGGCGACTAGAATATCTAGAAAAAATTAGGATTTACAGAGAACAACAAAGGACAATTATTTACTTGGATGAAACCTGGTTCGACAATTGTGATACCCCTGTTCGGCCATATTTCATTCTCACAGCTTGCCCGGGTCTTTCCTTAGTTAGTATCAGTTAGTCACTTTCTTATATCTATGAACAGACTTTACCTGCTTATATACGGTTTGAGGGGGCGGAGCTAAAACAAGATTACTTTCGAAAACTCGTCGCAAATAGCGCGAATCAGCTTTTTATTTTAAAAAGAAGACGCTTCGCTTATTGTTGTCCTAGAGGGACGCATTGTTTTTCTATCGTGCTCCTGCGGACCACTATGGAACTTTCGCAAAATCGATATAACTTGATTGTGAATGCACCCTGTATAAAGTGTCCTTCACATCTCGTCGAACTTCAAATTTACGGCATACTCCGGTAAATATTAAAATTTGTACTGGTAATTGCAATTTAAAATGATATTTTTTCAAAAATTTTGCGTCCCCTGTAGTATAGACGAAACCTTAAACTCTCTCTCCACACAGTTTACGATACAAAAGCGGAAATTTCTAGGATCTATTAGAATTTTTTATCCACAAACGACATACCCTGTATATAATTTCAACTCTTCAACAGTGTTAACTGGGGTGCGATAAACCAAACTTTTAAGAGGCCCCCATAAAAAAAACTGAAAAGCATTTAAATCTGGGGACTTAGGGGGCCATGGTTAACGTCCGCCCCGACCTACCCATCGATTATTAAATGGTGATTTAAATATTCTCTTACTGCAATACTAAGGTAAGCAAGCACGCCCTCATGCATGGACCACATTCTATTCCTAATTAAATATAGCCAAGTTTTTTCCCAAGTAACATATAAAACAAAACAATCTAAGAGTTGCAAATAATGATCTCCAGTTAACTTTTGATCTATAAATATCAGACAAAAAATATGCCTATCTATTGTTGCATCAGGGTTTTCGGTGGTCTGTGATGTTCATATTCTATGGTCTTGAGAGGTTAGAATGTGGGATTCTCGGCCCGGTATCTCGCGCGCTTATGTCCGAGCCTCATGACGCAGATTAAATAAAGGACTTTTAGTGGAGTTCTCTTTTATTACAAAAAGCCTCCAACACGACATCTATGACACTACACCATACATTAATTGATTGGTAAAGTCTGTTCATAGATATAAGAAAGTGACATATGAATTAAGGAAAGACCCGGGCAAGCCGTAAGAATGAAACATGGGCGAACAGGTCCGTACTTTGCTTAGAATTCAATTATTTGGGGTTTTGTTAGAAAAGATACTAAACAGTATTTATTTATTTATGTTTAAATCTAAAATAAAATCACATATTTTTATTACCTACTTAAATTACTTAAAATTATTCACATAATATATCAGTATCACTATCGCTATCCTGTTCTAATTATTATTTGTTCTATATTATTTGAAATATGGATATACGATTGTTCTGCTTTTTCTATATGTTTAACAGAATTTGCCCAACTTTGTGGAGGGATTTTAAAAACTTCGGTTTCTATAAGTTTGAGGACATTGGAGTTAACATAAGGAAAAACATTGTTACGACGAATGGCAGATTTCAGTTGGCGCCAAACATGTTCAATGGGATTAAAAATATACAGTGGTAAGGTGGAAGCCTTAAAACTGTATGCCCTAGATTTTTTGCATAATTATCACAGACGTTTTCCTATTGTACGTTCAAGCTTTGGAGAACCTCAATTAATTGCTTTTTGGTATAATCTTACAATTAGACATATAGTTTTGGATTGTTGCTTTTGTGTCACATGAGGAAGAGGTTTTGGTCAACTGTCTACTGTAATAACTTGCATTGTACGCTATTAAGAGGAATGTTTTGAACTATTTTGTTTTTGAACTAATTTTCAAATAAATCAGCGGTGGTGTCTTCATGGTAATCCAGAGAATAATCTTTAATATTTTTCGCAGACATTTGGAATCCAACCATCTTTAGAGCCAGCATGCAAAATAGTTATTCTTTTACCTCTTTTTGATGGCGCGTTTGTTTTACACTTATCAGTTGAGTCAACCCAACCCTTTATAGGGGTATGATCAGTGTCGAACCAGGTTTCATCCGAGTAAATAATTGGCCTTTGTTGTTCTCGGTTAATCCTAATTTTTTCTAGACATTCCAGTCGTCATTTCTGAATTCTAGAAGATTCTATTAAAACTTGCCTTTTGTCAATTTTTTTAAATCTAAAACACTTCCATAAGGTAGTTCTGCCACATTTAACACCGGTTTCATCCTTTTCAAGCCTCCTAAAATTTTACGCCGTATTATACCTAGATCACTTTCATCTACACTTGAGAAAATGTCAGCATCGCTTCTTTTTTCCTCGCTGAAATGGGATTATTCGCAATTTTCCAAAGAGTTCATGTTGGAATTTTCGTCAATGCTTGCTTGCTGGCCCCCGTTCAATGAGAGTGAAATAAACATTGTTTATAACTTCCTTAGTCTCAATAGAATAGCGTTTTCTACATTTGGGCGGGAGCATCTCCTGAGATACACTACACCCGCACATATTTTGCATAATTCGCACAGGATTCAACACACTCTGTATTACACACGAAATAAGAATGATTACTAATAAATCTAAACTAAGTAATATACCAAGCCAAAGAATATTAAGCACAGGTAGGTATAAAATTATTTTCTATTACGGACCACAATTTTACTTGAATTGAAATTCCGAAATTTTAGGTAATAATCTTGTTTCATTATATGTTAATGACCACCCTTTGGCCACTTTCTTATATCTATGAACAGACCATACTTCTAGCAATATTGGCAAATCCTTTTATAAAAACTGGTGATAATTATAGCCATTTAGCCTTTCTGGAAAAAGTGTCCAATGAATTAATTCCCAACAATTCCAGCTTAAACATTTACCGATGTTTAAATTCTACAATTCTACAAAAAACAACTCAATTGACAAAAATTAACACTCAAGCAAAAAAAAAAGTATTCAAATTACTTTTTTTTGTACCTACTAAGTTCAGGATTTTCATCAATAGAATCTAAAACTGCTTCCTCAATTTCTGGAGTTCTTACAGTCCGGTCGGCCTCTTTTAAATGATTATTTGTCCTCACAGTACCTGTTTCAGTCAACTTTTTATCTACATTTAAAAATGTTCACGTATCTGGTAGGACTCTATTAGGAAAGCGTTCTTAAAACACCGCATTAATAAGACGCGAAGGACTAAATTTAAAAACTGATGTCAAACAACCGTCTTCTAGAAAATAATTATAAAGATTTCAAAAATACACTTCAGAGTTTAATTACTTCGTAGTTGAACTTCGATTTTTCAAGTATTTTAATAAAACATCTGGACAATCACTTTTAACGATCCATATTAATGATTTTGTTATGAATATGCGGAGGAGAGGTTTTAATTTTTTTATATGAAAACCGCACATTGAATTGAAAAAAGCAAGAAATTAAATTAATTTGTTTATTGTAAGAATAATTGTTATTTTAAGAGAAATCAATGTTTTTCAAAATAGATATGTGAAATTCCGTACACCCGCCACTGATGTATGAAAATAAAATGGTACACTAAATAATGCATCTTGATACATAATACGTGTGTGAAAAAAAAATGATTTTGTATCCCAAAAGTACCCAAAAATCGTAAATGTGAGTTATGTCAGCACGACCTTGAAAATGATTACTAAGTCCTTCTATCCTTCATTTTAACATTCTAAAAAACTTTGCTAAGTAGCATTTTTACTTTTTTTTAGCAATTGCCATTTTTCGTTTTTTCAATTTGAAAATATTTCATTAAAAGGTAGGGGAGGGAGAGGCAAGTCGGTTCATATAATTTAGTATTGCTTGTTGACAATTACTTTTCTCGTGGGCTTGATTTTTTCTCACGTCAACGTTTTTTTTATTAAATACTTTTTAATAAATAATTATAATTATTATATATAACGTTAGAAATAGGGGAGAGTGAGTAAATTTAGTTAAAGTTAGTCAAAAATAAATCGACTTGATGGTTAAAAGCCACAAAGTCTACCTTAACTGCACATAGTTTTTTGTGTAAGGTTTGAGAGTTTAACTGTTGAATTATCATTTGATTATTATCTTTTTTTTTTTTAAATGATGTCTTAATGATACATAGTCGGCCCTAGCATACCAAGGAGTGTCTGATAAACTTTTTAGTACCTACTATGTAATAATAATAGTAATAATTATTATTAAACAAATATCAACAACAAACGAGCGGAGCGAGTTTTTAATAAACGAGTGACTTAAAAAGTTTACCGAACGTGTTGCACTACGACCGTTAGTTTTTGGGTAAATTTTCGCAAAACAACACGACATGACTGTCAGAATTGACAAACGTTAAAATTCAAGGCGTGGGAAATGTCAACGAAAACATACGATTGCACCCAAACCCGTTCGGTAAAATCCCGGAAATGTCCGAAGTGGCTCGGATCCGTGGGAAACGAAACTGACGTGGTAAAGTGACGCTTCCCGCACGCTAGATCGGTGTGTAATTAGGTATTTTACAAATTGGAGTAGAAAAAATATTGAATTTAGTAAAATGTCCGATATGATGACAATGATGAATGATATTTAATTTTTTTTCGTTACCACAATTATAAATTCTGGTTATTTGTACATTTTGAGCGCCTTGCGAAATGCCAGGGGTAAAATGGACCGCTTAAAAATTGTAAAAAAAGCTATTCCATATTATTATAATCGAATCGAAAGTGTAAATTTTTTCTATAATTCTATGGATTTAGCCTAAAGCCAGAGCTTTCGAAAATCTTATAAATTAGCCAAAATGAAAGTCTGTAATAAGTACTCACCGGAGGGCCTTCTATTCCAGGAAGACCTGGGTGTCCCCGCGGACCCGGCGTCCCTGGAAATCCCGGCGTTCCTTCTTTTCCCGGTACACCTGGAGGTCCGCTTGGTCCTTCGGGACCCCTATCTCCCGTCCCTCCTCTTTCTCCGGGCTGGAAGATTCGTATGTTACGATAACCTATCCGTATTTTATTTTTCATTAAACGCCATACAATTCCCGGTGGTCCCGGTAGTCCCCGAGGTCCGTAAACTGCCCTCCCGTATCCTTCGACTAGGTGAGACACGCTGCTGACTTCACCTGGAGCTCCAGGTGGCCCGGGTTGACCTGGCGCTCCGGGTTTTCCGTCCGATCCGGGTACACCCGGTATTCCGGAGGGTCCGGGAAGTCCGTTGTTACCCTGATTTCGTAAAATTTCGAAATATACAGGGTGTATGGAAATTGAGTTCGGAAAGTTGGAGAAAAGATTGCACGTGGTAAAATAATGGTAGTCATGTTTGTCAAAAGTCTTTTTTTTAAGGAATGAGCTGCTACTTTACACACTGATTTAGTAAAAGTCATCGTTTCAAAGTGAAAGTGTTTCAGAAATCTGTCACTAGAGGGCACTTTACCTAGAACATAACCTCAAAAATTGTTACTACGATTTTTTATTCTCGGGTCGAATTAATGAAATTTGAAAGTTGAAAGTTGCTATTAAAAGGGCTTATTATTCAACTGCTACTGCGATGGTCCATCAGGAATATTCGAGTACCGAATTTCGCGATATACTTTTTTGCTACTGAAGAGCAAAAGGAAATGCACATCGAGCATACACAGATGACTTGGCGAAAGAGGATCGTTCAAACCTGATAATACGAATAAAGAGAGACCAAGGTATAAAAGAACCGCTGCAAGAGAATAAAGAATACTTCAGGATGTGGAGGCTGCTCCTGTATGACGATTATGACCAATTGATAGTAATTTTATGCAATGCAAAATTCAAAATTACCCGCAATTCTTCAATGTCATTTTTTTCACTGACTTAATGGGGAGATGTATTTGCAATTTCTCCAAGAGGAACTACCACCTTTGCTGGAAGAGGTATGGTCTGTTTATAGATATAAGAAAGTGACCAATTGCTTTTGAATGGGATAATCCAAGAATTGTCATTAATATACAATGCAATAAGATTATTACCTAAAGTTTCGGAATTTAAATTTAGGCAAAATTGTGGTCCGTAAAGGAAAATAATTTTACACGTGCCTGTGTTTAATGTTCTTTGGTTTGGTATACTACTTAGTTTAAGTTTATCAGTAATCATTCTTATTTCGTGTGTAATACAGCGTGTGTTGAATCGTGTGCGAATTATGCAAAATATGTGCGAGTTTAGTGTATCTCAGGAGATGCTCCCGCCCAAATGTAGAAAACACTATTCTATTGAGACTAAGAAAGTTATTTATTTGACTCTCATTGAACGTAGTGCCAGTAAGCAAGAATCTTTAGAAGAATTTTCAGCGACGAAAAAAAGGAGCGATGCTGACATTTTCTCGAGTGTAAATGAAAGTGATCAAGATATAATACTGCGTAAAATATACCAGTTATACGAGGAACAAAGCGTGCCTACATTACCGATGCTAAATGTGTCAGAACTACCTTATGGAAGTGTATTCAACACATGGATTTTAGATTTAAAAAAATTGACAAAAGGCAAGTTTTAATGGAATCTTTTAGAATTCGGAAATGGAACCGGAATAACTAGAAAAAATTAGGATTTACAGAGAATAACAAAGGTGAATTATTTACTTGGATGAAACCTGGTTCGACACTTATGATATACCGGAAAAGGGTTGGGTTGACTCAACTGATAAGTGTAAAACAAACGGGCCATCAAAAAGAGGTAAAAGAATAACTATTTTGCATGCTGGCTTTAAAGATGGTTGGATTCCAAATGAACTTTCTCTGTCTGCGAAAAATATTAAAGATTCTTCTCCACACCACCGCTGATTTATTTGAAAGTTCAAAAACAAACTATTTCCAAGCATTTCTCCTAATAGCGCAATTGTAATGGACAATGCAAGTTATCACAGTTGACTAAAACCCCTTTCTCATATGACACAAAAGCAACAATCCAAAACTACATGTATAATAACGACATTTATTTTCACGAAGATTATGCCAAAAAGCAATTAATTGAGGTTCTACAACGCTTGAACCTACAAAAGGAATACGTCTGTGATAACTATGCAAAAAATCTAGGGCATACAGTTCTAAGGCTTCCACCTTACCACTGTATATTTACTAACATTGAACAATATTTTCCCCGTGTTAACTCCAATGTCCTCAAACTTATAAAAACCGAAGTTTTTATCATTCCTTCACAAAGTTGGGCAAATTCTGTTAAACATATAGAAAAAGCAGAACAATCGTATATCCATATTTCAAATAATATAGAACAAATAATAATTAGAACAGAATAGCGATAGTGATACTGATATATTATGTGAATAATTTGAAGTAATTTTAGTAGGTAATAAAAATAATTTGTAATTTTATTTTAGATTTAAACATAAATACATGCATAAAAAAAAATCTTGTTTCGTATCTTTCCTAACAAAACCCCAAATAATGAAATTCTAAGAGAAGTCCGGACCTGTTCGGCCATATCTTATTCTTGCAACTTGCCCGGCTCTTTCCTTAATTCGTATCAGTTAGTCACCTTCTTATATCTATGAACAGACTTTTCTCTTCCAGTGAAGACAAAACATGTGGTTAATGAAAGATAGCCTTCCACCTCATTTTACAGTGTACAGGGGATTTAAATCAGATATTTGAACATCGATGGTTAGGTGGGGGCGGACCTCTAGCTTGGCCGCCCCGCTCACCAGACACACTTAAAGTCTTTAGTGTATGGAATATCTACAACAAACAAAAAACGGTTGAGAAATCATTAGAAATAGGCGTATTTTTTGTGTTGGATAGCATTTTTTAAAATGTATAAGAAAATGTTTAGAAATGGGCATTTTGAAAGTGAATCGTAATTTGTGGTTGAACGATAACACTTATCGACTTAAAACAAAAGTAATAATTTTTGAGGATTTGTGATTCTGTTTAAGGCGATCTGTTCTATTTTGTAATATCAGTCTAAATAAATAAAATACAGGGAAAATCAAAAAAAATGTTCTAGGTAAAATGCCCTCTAGTGGCAGATATCTGAAACACTTTTATTTTGTAACGATGATTCTTATTAAAACAGGGCTGTATTTAAGATATGTAAATATTGGGGTCTAGCCACTGGTGCACACCGGGTCTTCCTAGCACAAAAACGTGCTATTCGTTACATGATGCGTGTAACTAGTAAACATTCATGTAGAGATTCCGTTTCGATTTACGTCAAAAGTAACACGACAAGATGGAATAGGAGATGTGACTTGCACGAACATGACACACGGCAAAGATATTACTTGGGCGTTCCATTCTCTAGACTGCATCTCGGGCAACAAAACCCAAGGTATTTTGGCTTGAAAGTACATGGCATAGCTTTAAATTTCTATAAATGCTTCGAAGAAACTGATAATTCATCTGTGTTTGAGAGAAGAACTAAGATCTTTTTAAATAATAGGTGTCTCTACACCGCATTTTAATGTGATGTGACGTGCTTAATATACCCACATACGAGGTTAGCGCCAAAATTTCCCGGCCTGACATAGGTGCAGCTCCAGTATCACGATAAAACTATGTCTTCTTCTAAATATATATCTTAGCAGGCTGCGAAAAAAAAATTGAAGTCTTGCGTCAAATAGTTTTTTATTGACTGCATTTTAAACAAGACGTGTCCGAAGAAAAGGGGCACATAACGCAAATTGAGTATAGAGCAGTCACCTTCAAGGGACTCCTGCCCCATTCGAAAACGTTTTGCCCATTCTTTCACTACATTTTTGACAAAAGAAGGGTTAGCACCTAAAATTATTACAGAAAGTCTGGATGGCATGAACGGCCAAAGTTTTCCTTCGTATTCTGTAGTGAAAGAATAGGCGAAACGTTTTCCAATGGGGCAGGAGTCCCTTGAAGATGATCCAAGAACTGGTCAACGAGTGGAGGTCATAACGGAAGATATTGTTGCGATTGTGGAAGAGGTGGCATTGACTGATCGACGTTTAAAGATCAAGGAAATCTCAGAAATTACTAAGCTTTCTGTGTTCGTCGAATCCTGCATGATCATTTAGGTATGCATAAGGTTAGTGCAAGATGGGCTCTTAAAAACCTTTCGGGTATTCAAAAACTTTTTTGGAACTCTGTGGGTCGGAATCGAAGCCTGTGATAGAAACTAACCAAAACTATGGTTCTCTATTATGACCCTCTATCGAAAAAAGAATCAATGGAGTGGCGTCGTAAGGGTGAAACACTTCCAAGAAAATTCAGAGTCTGCTAGTCAACAAAAAAGGTGATGGCCACGATCTTTTGGGATTGTGAAGGAATTCTTTTGATATATTTTAAAGAAACTGATATCACTGTCAATGGTAAATATTACGCAACATTATTACATAAATTGCGAGACTGCATAGGTGTAAAAAGTCGAGGAAAACTGACCGGAGGCGTGCGTATTTTGCACGATAATGCACCTGTCCATACTGCTGGTGTTGCACAAGCAGCTATTTTAGAGTGTGGGTTCCAACAGATAGATCATCCTCCCTATAGTCCAGATATGGCCAACAGCGACTATTATTTGTTTGGATATTTGAAAAAGGACTTACGTGGATGGCGGTTTAACGACGAAGTTGAGTTAAAAGAGGCTCGTTTAGGTCACTTTTCAGATATACCAAGAGAGTATTTTTTTAAAGGGATTGAGTTGTTAATAAAGAGATGTAATAAGTGTATTGAAGTTAAGGGGGATTATATTGAAAAAAAATTAAATATTGTTACTTAACTTTGTTTCTTTCATATTCAGGCCGGGAAATTCTGGCGCTGCCCTCGTATGTGTTATATGCGAAAAGCGAAATAAATATCTATCTATCTATCTATCGATCTACTGCGTTAAAAATAAAATTTAAAAACATGAATTTTGACAAGCTATAACTCGGAAAACATTACGATTTCGAATTTTCGTTACATGACTTACTACCATTTTTTTATCACGTCGAATCTTTCCTCCAAGTTTCCGAACTCAATTTCCGAACACCCTGTATATTGCCAAGGTGATTTCAATCATTACTGCCGGGCCAGGGTATCCTCTCGGTCCTATTAATCCCTGCTCTCCCGGCTCTCCTCGTTCCCCTTTCGGTCCGGTTTTACCGGCCCGTCCTGGATAACCGTCTCTTCCCGGCGGACCCGCGGGTCCTTCCAAACCTGTAGGACCGCGTTCCCCTTTTTCTCCCGGTTGCCCCTAGAAAATTTAGTAGACCGGAATGCGATCGATTTGAAGAGAAACAAAATTAACTTGTTCGCCCGATGGACCTCTGATTCCCTCGGGACCCTGAGGTCCTTGAGGTCCTGTTAGCCCCGGCGGCCCGGGCAAGCCTGGAAAACCGCGTTCTCCCTTTTCTCCCGCCGGTCCCGGATAGCCTCGCTCACCCTGAGATCCTGGAATACCCCTTTCAGCATCGACTGCGTTTCCAGGCAGGCCTGGTTCTCCTTTTAGACCCGGAACTCCGGGAAGTCCGGGTGAACCCTGCAATGTTTTTCACGTTTCCCGATTTATTTTACGTGCCTTTGATTGTCGTACTTGCGATCCTGCTGGTCCTGGCTGTCCTGAAACTCCCGGTTCTCCCTTTGAACCGGGCAAACCCCAATGGCCTTCTTTTCCGGCAGGTCCGGGCGCGCCGTCCAGGCCCGGAATTCCCGCAACGCCTCGCGCACCTGATATCGGATGTATACATTAACCCATTTTGACCCAGTGGTGCGTTAATGCACGTCCTATTCTATGATTTTTTTGTCACATCCAGGCAATATTTTTGCATATCCATTTAGAAATTTTATTATTATCACTACTAAAGGAACCGTGAAATGTGTAAAGGAAAGATATTATATACGATTTCAAAAGTTATCAAAAGCGGTACATAAATTTGTATCACATTTTCAACTAATATTTGAAAATACCCATATTGAAATCCTTATTTCGGGAGCTGTCAACACGCGATGACAACATTGATTATTACGTTTCAGCAAAAACTTATTTTCTCGAAAACCATTTACTATTCTCAAAGAATTCCAGGAAACGTGGAAAATCCAGGGCTATGACCTCTACTTCGAACAATGATTGAATCATATACAGGGTGTGTCGTTTATGGGCAAAAAATCTAAAATATCCAAAAAGTTTCCGTTTTTGTGGGTAAATTATTGGCGATAAATGAAAAACCGTTAAATATGGGATAATTTTACTTGAACGGTGTCGTGAGAGAGTTTCAGGTTTCTTCTAAATGCCGGTCCAGACTTCCGCTTCTCTCGCAAGTTTGAAGTGGGTAGCTGCAAATTTTTGGTACTTATTATGTTTTTTTAATATTGCACGGAATATCGCGAACACCCTGCACGATATTTAAAAACTGTAAATACAAAAGTTTAAGCTGTCTATATGGGCTATATCGTCATGTAAAAGAAACTGGCATCTAAAACGTGGATTTGAAATTATTGCCAATTTTCAATAATAGGGGGACCCATTTTTCGGTTTTTTTTAATTTACGGCGCACCCTGTATATTTTGAAAAATTGTCAAGAATAAAAGTGTATGAATTTCGGACACTTATCTTACTTACAAAAAACAGTGGAAAATCGCGAAAAAAAGATGGATACCGGCGTCGGATTAGGGCCATTTCTTATAAGCTTAGGTGCTTTTAGAAAGGAGGCAAATTTCAATTTTGTAGCTCCAAAGGTTCGAAAGTTATTCAGGAAAAGTTAAAAGACGAGAACGGAGAACGGACATACAGAAAAGATTTTTTTTTCTTTCGACGGCGATCATTTCTGTACCAACGACGATCCCATAGGACCTACCGTTACCGAGATATAAAATTTTTATACGAGCGCAGATACTTTCGAAAAATTGGATTTCATCTATTTTCGAAAGTAACAAGTGACATGAGCAAAGTTCCGAAGTCAACTGTAAGAAAAATTGTTGCAAGTCAAGAAGAAAGCGAGAGATGATGAACTAGTTGACGACAGTACGATAGTGACTGAAACTTTATTATTATTGTATTTAATATTTTGTTTAATTTTTTATGTACATATTGCTCGGTGAAAAAGAGTGCTCTTTAAGGGGCGGCCATTTTGGAGTAATAAACAGTAGGCAAAGGTCGGTTGTAAAAGCACTATATTTCTGGTCCAAGCATACCTGGTTCTCCTTTTTCGCCTTGCTCACCCCGATCCCCTTTGATCCCGGGTTCCCCTTTTGCACCAACGCCGTTTATCGCGAATGGACGTCCAGAATAGGACCCAGGCCCAGGTTCGCCCTTAACATGTCAAAGATCGCGACTTTCGTGATTAGGCGATAACCGGTGACTTACCGGTGGTCCCATATCCCCTCTTGGACCTGGTGGGCCCGGCAAACCATCCCTCCCGTCTTGTCCTGGTAAACCCGGTGGCCCGCGTGGTCCTAGATACCCCTCTCCAGGTGGCCCCTATAATAATAGTTAAATAATAAGTTATCGAATTTAAGTAATTTACGGAGAATTGGTTGACAGAACAACAAAGTAATGTATCAAAATTACACAGCGATTGCTTGGATATAAGTAATATTAATCGGTTCTCGATCGAGCAGATTTTTGAATGCTGCGCGACAAGTTATAGGAACAAACTGTGCATTATTTGCTTGTATAGACCACCCCTAGGTGACTATGATTTATTTTTAAACCAGCTCGATGAGGTATTGCAATATTCTACCACCAAATACGAATTGACGCTGCTGTGTGGAGATCTGAACCTCAACAGTGAAGAAAATGATTATAAAACAAAAAAATTACATTTGGTTTGATATCTCCCATGTCCTCGCCCACAAGAACTCAGGCTCTAGGATGTTAGGGGGTCATACGAGTTCAACAACAGTTGATTATATCGTAACAAATTTCAAAGATTCCACTCTTAATCAAATTAACTTAGGAATATCAGACCATTTATCTCAAAAATTAAGTTTCAAATTCCAATCCAATAAAATAAGCTCCAATATTTCGTACTTACTTTCAAAAGGAATCTACAATTCTTACGGGGTATACGAACACCGATAATATGTTTAATATATTCTGGGATCATTTGTTATGGTGCTTTGAAGTATCACATCCAGTACACAAAATTCAGAATAAAAACTTAAATCAAAAAATTTCTATACCTATATATTCTATTAAAACAGCTAAATTGGAGTAGAAAACCTTTAAAGATGAAACCGTACACAATAACGACAAAATATTGAAAAATCTAGTAAATAAACAGGTCGACCAAAAAAAAGCTTTCTTTTCAAACTTGATAAATCTAAAAAATGTCGGAACTGGTCAATTAGGTAAAAAAATAAATAGGAATATTATTAAACTAAATATTAACAACGTTTTTTCAACAATTATAAAGTAATAGGAGACGGTTTCCCGGTATTCAAAAAAGGGGACTCTACATTAAGCGATTGCTTATCTAAAATATTAGAGAAGGCAGTGTACAACCGAATTACATCTCTTTATTAACAACTCAATCCCTTTAAAAAATATTCTTTTGGTTTGTCTGAAAAATGATCTAAAACAACCTCTTTTAACTCAACTTCGTCGTTAAACCACCCTCGACGTAAGTCCTTTTTTAAATATCCAAACAAATAATACTCGCTGGGGGCCATATCTGGACTATAGGGAGGATGATCTATCTGTTGGAATCCACACTCTAAAATGACAGCTTGTTCAGCACCAGCAGTATGGACAGGTGCATTATCGTGCAAAAGACGCACGCCTCTGGTCAGATTTCCTAGACGTTTTACACGTATGCAGTTTCACAATTTATGTAATAATCTTGTGTAACATTTACCATTGACAGTGGTATTAGTTTCTTTCAAATCTATCAAAAGAATTCCTTCACAATCCCAAAAGATCGTGGCCATCACCTTTTTTGTTCACTGACAGACTCTGAATTTTCTTGGAGGTGTTTCACCCTTACGACACCACTCCATTGAGGGTCATAATAGAGAAGCATAGTTTCATCTCCCGTCGCAATAGGTTCTATTACAGGCTTCGGTTCCGACCCACAGAGTTCCAAAAAAGAACGCGCACACTCGACACGGCGTTGTTTTTGAATAGCCGAAAGGTTTTTAGGAACCTATTTTGCATTAACTTTCTGTATACCTAAATGAACATGCAGGATTCGACGAACCCTTGTATCAGAAAGCTTAGTAATTTCTGAGAATTTCTGAGATTTCCTTGACCTTTAAATGTTGATCACTCAATACCACCTCTTCCACAATCGTAACAATATCTTCCGTTATGACCTCCACTGATCGACCAGTTCTTGAATTATTTTCAAGGGACTCCTGCCCCATTCGAAAACGTTTTGCCCATTCGATTTCGATTTCGAAATGTCGGAAAAGCTGGAATCTTTAGCCATAAGAGGGCCTATTAATAATTGGATCAGGTCGTATACGAATCAAAGAAAAACAAGTGTACGATTTACCTGAAATCCTAAACAGTAACTGTCGAGTTTTCATGTCCGTGTTGGTCTTCAGGAGCTAATAAATAATGTCTCTGTTGCCGTTGAACAGTTTAATAAATTTTGCAAGCAAAATCATTTAATCATAAATTAGAGAAGACAGTTGTGTTTGGATTTACTTTCCAGTACATTAGACCCTTATATGAATTATCCTTTAGTTTCTCTGGAACATCCTTAGGGAAAAGTCAGAGCACAAGATTTCTTGGCTCCTACATTGATGAATCATCGAGGTGAGGTCAAAACGCGTTTGTAGTAAACTAAAAGAATACTTAGGCTATTTTTGAAACTTTCTCCGAGACAGTCTTGCAAAGAAATATTTCAGCAACACAAAATAATGACGGTTCCTTGTATATACCTATTTAAAATACTACTAGTTTCACACAAAAATAAACATTTACATAAGAAACGCATTGATAACGATTGTCACTACACTCGTAACAGAGAAAATCTCTTAAAGCCTAAACCGAATCACATATTTTGTAGAAGATCTTTAGGCCATGCAGGACCACAGGCCCTGACTTAAAGAACCTTTCTAGAAAGCAATTTAAGAAACATGTCAAGATGTATCTGACAACCAACACTTTTTATAGCCTAAGTGAATTCGAAGCGCATGTCTAAATCAATGTTTGTTATATTGATGTGTTTGTATTGTTTGTTATATACACATCTTATATGATTGTCCGATATGTATAACTTTATTGTAATACATACACATTTTCTACTTCATCTCTTTTAAAACAATTTTAATGTGATTTTTTGTGAGGAAACATCCATTGTAATGGGTTTTGTGAATCTATCTATCTAAGTAACTAACCGGAGGTCCTGGTGGACCTATGGGTCCCGGAGAGTTTTCAATTCTGTACGTTCCGTTTAATCCCAAAACCGATCCTGGAGGCCCAGGTAGTCCTTGGGGCCCTTCAATGCCTGGAAATCCATCTAACCCACGATCGCCTTTGGGCCCAGGCGGTCCAAGGTCACCCTATTAAGAAACACCCATTCTATTATTTTTTGTTAATCATCGGTTTTTCGTATTTTTTTCCTGAATTATTATTTGAAACAAATTATGAAACAAAGGATTGTTCTTATGTGTTTAAAAAATTATAAAAACTGGTTAGGTAAAACTATGATGGAAGTGTGCAATTTAAACCAATTTTGTCATCGCCAGTGATGACAGTGAAAGTTTCCCTGATTTAATTCCTACTCTCGTAGTGGATCGGTAAAACGGGATAACTCCACTTGATTTGATGAAAAAACGAAAAATTGCTTTAAGACCTGAATCCTATACTAGAAGTGCTTCCAGGATTGGAAAAAAGGAGCAATTGGGGGGGACTATTTTGAAGGGGACAACATTAATGTTGATAAATAAATAAATACTTTTTGAACCCACCTCGTACCTTATAGAATGTAGAAATAAAAGAGTACAAGCACATTCTGGATATAAATTGTGGATATGAGTACTTTTTTATACTATCTATGAATATTGTACCATATTTTCACACGTATTCTATAGTTATATTGTTATATTGTTATTACCTTTTCTCCTTTGGAACCAGGGGATCCGCTCCGACCTGGATTGCCGTCGTGTCCCGGACTACCCTGGATTCCTTTAATGCCCGGTATTCCTTGTAAACCTGGAGTACCCTACGCGCATATATCGAAATAATTTTTAGAATAGCGGGAGGTTCATTAGTGTACAAGATGCGAAGCTCGATATAAGATTTTTCATATAATTTAGTGTAGTACATACTCTTGGTCCGCTAAGTCCTCTGGGACCCGAGGGACCAATGATTCCCTCTGGACCCGGTACTCCTTTAGGTCCCGGAGGTCCCGGACTCCCCTGCGGACGTTAGTGCGATTAATTTAGCGTTAGTAGCGAGAAGCTGGAATCAATTCAACGGATATCAGTCGTTTTATTGGAAGCGAGGCTGGTCATATATGGGCTCCACCTACTGGGTAACCTGGGGCTCCAAATTCTCCCCTTTCTCCACGAGGTCCTGGCAAACCGATCGGACCCGATGGTCCTGGCGGGCCCCTATCGCCTGGCAACCCCTTATCGACATTGTGATTTGGCAGTGAATTTAAAAAACTAATTAAACACTACATATGGCTTTATGTGTAAAGAATTAAGTAATTTCAAGGAAAAGTTAAGTATAATTATTTTTAATTTTAATATTTATTTCGCGCAGAAGAAAAACTGTGTGATTTAGTCAAAACTCTTTGGAAAAAACTTAATGATCTACATATCTACACTAAAAAAACTTACTATTTACAAATCTTCTGGATTCCTCCTGCGTCGAATTTGCTGACGTTTCGCCAATCATCCTGATGACTTCTTCAGAGCTTAACTGAGACTGGGTCCTATTCTACTCTGTACCTAGTTATATATTGTCTCGGATAGTCATCGCATTATTGACAAGTAACGAGCTCCGTTGATTGTTTGGTTGCTTATAGATTTCTAAAAATGTTCGGATTTTTTCTTTCTTTTAAAATTGAACAACCCTTTATGGAGAGGCCATCAAGCACAAAAGCAAAAACTGGTAATATTAATCTGTACACTGTCTTACCGTCTTACTTGAAAAATGCTTGTCGGGAACATATTTTTCTTATAACGGTCAATTTTTTGAACAAATGTCGGGATCAACTATGGGGTCTCCATTGTCACCATCGTGAAGGAAGCCTTTGAGTGGAAAGCCCAACACACTTTGTTATATATTTATTATCAATAGAAAATCAGACCTAACACTGAGCAATTCTGTTTACAGAAAACCGATACATCAATGCCACATCACACATCATCAATCATCGATTAGCAACCAACAATTTGGTTTCTCCCCCATCGCTCCACTGAGCTAAACTTTCTCACATTCTCACGTTTAGACAGACTTTTCAAAGGCTTTTGATCGAGTAAATCTTAATAAAAAAATTGCGAAACATTGCGAGAGAGCTCAGATTGTGCGCGTCCAGCGCTTCCAATCCATCGAAATTTGAGGGCCTTCTGGTGTTCCACAACGATCCCACCTCTTCAATGTCTATGTCTATTGCCTTATGTTTTCATCACGCATGTTTCGTATTATTTGCTGACGACTAAAAATTCTATATGGGAGTCCATTATGTTGATGACTGTATAAAACTCCAGACCGATTTAGATCACCTATCGCTATATAGCGTTTTGAATGGAATGGAACTAAATATTAATAAATGCGACCAAATGAACTTCTACCGGAGGAGAAACCCCATACATTTTACGTATAACATAAACATAGTGGATATTAACTTGATTTTCACACACCATGTTTCATTTATTATGTCTAAATCACTTCAGATTTTGGGCTTTATTAAGCGTTGTACAGTGGACTTCCAGAGTGTTAGTAACTCAGATTACTGTTCTGTTCCCTCGTGCGTCCACACCTGGATTATTGTTCCTTTGTGTGGTCACCTTCCTATAACGTCCACATACAGGCCATAGAAAGAATGCAGCATAGGTTTCTGCCGTATATAGCATTTTAGGAGCACCAAGGACTTGAGGACATTGATTACTCTGAATTGGAAAACTCTCTCCAACTTAAAACTCTTCAGATTCGTCGCATGCATTTTTTATAATCTACTGCATTCAAATTCCCATGGACCTGTGCTGTTATGTAAGACTGGGCTTCGCGTTTCCTCCCGCCAGACCAGAATAAACCAGTCCTTCCATGAAGTTCCGTCGTACTAACTATGGGTAGAGTTCTTTTCTTACTAGGTCAGCTGCACTAGCGACTCGCTTTTCTGACCAACTTTACTGCTTCCAGAGTGCGAGAATATTTAAGAAAGGACTTAAAGACTGTCGGTAAAACTATTCCGCTTTTCCTCGCAATAGCATTGCTACTCTTATAAGTGTCCTTAGTGTCGTGTCGACTAACTATAGCAATATTCAATATTTTGGAAAACCAATGTTTGTCATATTAGGGTAAGGTCTTCATCTATCTATTTCATTCTGTTTTAATTGTGTTGTTTACTCTTTTGTTCCATCACAAAATACACTTCACCACAACCTTCCAAAGGCAATGAGTCAATCCTTACATTCAAAACATCACTTAACATCAAAAATTCGTAAGAAATATAAATTAAAAACTTGCATGTAGTCAATTCTTCTACCAACGAAAAATCCCGAAACCTATAGAAAACTATAGGCAACCAAACAATCTTCACCGAGACCAATATGGCGGGAGAATGTTCATGCCCCGCCTTTAGCTCCGCCCCCCTCAAACAGTATATAAGCAGGTACAGAGTAAAATGCCGGTCAGTTGCAGTTAAGCTATGAAGAAGTGAACGGGATCATGCAGGAGGCATCCAGAAGTTTTGTAAACATTAAATTTGTAATATTTGTAAAAATAAGGTCGAAACAAATATAAATCAAGCCGGCAATACAACTTTCAAATCAATCAACTTGTAATTAACATGTTGTGATTAATTTTATTTTATTTTATTTATTTTTGAAAAAAATCATTTTGAAACTTAAAATTAAAATTAAAAAAAAATCTCTGCCGATTTTCTTTTATTTCGCGCTTCATACAAGCGATGAAATCATTTTGACCGGAGTATTTTTTGAGGGAATAAGTAAGATTAAATTAGTTTCGACTTACGTCGGTACCATTATATCCAGGTGGACCTCTTGGACATACCGTGGGGCAAGTATGGGGCTCGGTTGGCGCAACACCCTGTGTGAATGATAAAGAAAGATGCACTACGGTAAATGAACTACAAAGGTGTTTTAGAGAAGCTGTAGTTCAACTAATCATATAGAGGTTGTTTATACAGCGTGAGTTATTCAAAATGGCGGACGTGTTGAAAACCTATTGTAGAGCAACTTTGTACCTTTGTATTTTGATTAGTAAAACACCCTTGTATGTGTATAGCAAGATTCGCTTCAGGACTGATGTTCACAACTTAAATATTCGATCTTAAGGGAACACTCCACAAAACAGAATTATATAAACGGTCTTTCTCCTACCAGATCTGATCTGAAGTTAAAAAATCAGTTTCAAAACAAACATTTAAGAAATAAATGTCCCAGAAACTATATTCAGATCAATGAAAATAGGGCTGTTGTTTATATAATTATTGAATAATTGTCTACTGCCGCCAGATTATGTAACCATAAACTTTGTTGTTCGTATGTGTCACTTTATCATTACTTTATTATTATTATTTTAGTTATTATCTTTTGTCTTTCGTGCTATTATAATTTCTTTTTTGAATTCGTTAAAACCCATATGGTAATGTTGCTGTTCCGTTCATCTTCTTGATTGGGTTAGATGTAAAAACAGACTTCCAGTTATTTATTTAACTTTGTTGTACTGAATCTCGCCCTTCTTTTTTTAATAAAGGCCTTTATTATTATTATAAAAAGGATTTGTGACGCAAAGTAAAGATCGTGACGTAGTGCAATCAAGTGATATTGATAAGGATTGTTTTTAATATTTATCTCGAGAGTTGACTTTTTGAGTGTCATTCATTTTTGGCAGACGGAACTTTTTATTTAAGCGTAATATATTATACTTTTATATTTCTTATATATATATATATATATATATATATATATATATATATATATATATATATATATATATATATATATATATATATATATATATATATATATATATATATATATATATATATATATATATATATATATATATATATATATATATATATATATATATATATATATATATATATATATATATGAGATTAGCGCCAAAATTTCCCGGCCTGACATAGACGCAGCTCCAGTATCACGATAAAAGTTTGTATCCTTTTAAATATATATCTTAGTAGGCTGCGAAAAAAATGAACTCTTGCGCCAAATAGTTGTTTATTGACAGCATTTTAAACAAGACGTGTCCTAAAAAATGTCGCAAATAACGCAAACTGAGTATAGAGCAGTCATAAAGTTTTTGACAAAAGAAGGGTTAACACCTAAAATTATTAAAGAAAGGCTGGATGGTGTGTACGGCCAAAGATCTCTTTCGTATTCTGTAATGAAAGAATGGGCAAAACGTTTTCGAATTGGGCAGGAGTCCCTTGAAGATGATTCAAGAACTGGTCGACCAGTGGAGGTCATAACGGAAGATATTGTTGCGATTGTGGAAAAAGTGGTATTGAGTGATCGACGTTTAAAGGTCAATTAAATCTGAGAAATTACTAAGCTTTCTGATACAAGTGTTCGTCGAGTCCTGCATGATCGTTTAGGTATGGATAAGGTTAGTGCAAGATGGGTTCCTAAAAACCTTTCGGCTATTCAAAAACAATGCCGTGTCGAGTGTGCGCGGTCTTTTTTGGAATTCTGTGGGTCGGAACCGGAGCCTGTGATATAAACTATTGTGATGGGAGATGAAACTATAGTTCTCTATCGATGGAGTGGCGTCGTAAGGGTGAAGCACCTCCAAGAAAATTCAGAGTCTGCCAGTCAACAAAAAAGGTGAAGGAATTCTTTTGATAGAATTTAAAGAAACTAATACCACTGTCAATAGTAAATAGTACGCAACATTATTACATAAATTGCGAGACTGTATAGCTGTAAAACGTCGAGAAAAACTGACCAGAGGCGTGCGTCTTTTGCACGATAATGCATCTGTTTATACTGCTGGTCTTGCACAGGCTGCCATTTTAGAGTGTGGGTTCCAACAGATAGGTCATCCTCCCTATAGTCCACATATGGGCCCCAGCGACTATTATTTGTTTGTATATTTGAAAAAGGACTTACGTCGACAGCAGTTTAATGACGAAGTTGTGTTGAGTTGTTTTAGATCATTTTTCAGACAAACCAAAAGAATATTTTTTTTTAAAGAGGTTGAGTTGTTAATGAAGAGATGTAATAAGTGTATTGAAGTTCATTGGGTTTTTATTGAAAAATAATAAAAAATTGTTACTCTACTTTGTTTCTTTCATATTCAGGCCGGGAAATTTTGGCGCTGCCCTCGTATATCTCTAAAAACAAAATAGTTACAGCCAGTTAAAATGTTATCAAGATAAATTGAACGCCCGGTACTTCTGTAAGAGCAAATGGGGAAGCGATATTACATGTAAATAAAACAAAACGCAAACGTGTGTAGTGCGTATGATAAAAGAAGAAGAGAGTCTAGATAATATTTCCGAAGAATTCGTTAATCCTCTTATAATTAATGTGTTTTTTGTTTTCTCTTAAATTAACCCTTATTATAAATGGATTTTTGTAACTTATATTGAATGTGCTTTTAAATTGTTTAAAAACGACCGGTGCTGGGTTCGTGCAAAAAATTTGATGTTATTACTCCCGCTCTTTAAAAAATACACAAAAAACAAGGCTTCTCACTATGTCTGGCAATTCGGCACAATTTTCCCTTTCAGGTTTCGTTGGATCGCAGCTCATCAGCATCCACTGCAGATCCATCTATATAAGGAGTAAATAAATGAATATTAAAAATGTTTTTTGTATTGTCATCGTTATTCCATATACTTACCGGCACGGTTTCGAACGAATTGTCGTATTTCGATATCGATATGTTTCCGTTTATGTCGATACCAATTCGGGGAAGCAGAGGGCTTTGGCGAATTTCCCGACAATCGACGTACAAAGACACCCTTTCGCGGGAAACTCCGAAATGCATTTTGTGCCAGTTTCTATCGAACACCTAGAACGTAAAAATAATATACAGGGTTATTCACGATGAGTGTAATATTAGACTTTTATGGAGAATGACTTACGATAAAAACCGGAAATGTGGGTTATTTATGTAACTGAATACTTGAACCAGATATATAGTGCTTTTACAACCGACCCCGATATTAATTTTGCCTACTGTTTATTACTCCAAAACCATAACCATTCCAGGACCACGACAAAGTAACAATTAATTACCTATTTCCACGATTTGGAAGTGCAAAGAAAAAATCATTCGGGCTGAAGCGGCAGGCAGTTCTAGTAAAAAACTAAGAAAGCCAAGATTTGGATCGGGCAATGTTGCAGTGGTTCCAAGAGCAACGTCGTAAATATGTACCACCCTCTGGACCTATCGCAAAACTAAAAGCAGAAAAGTTCGTTGAACAGCTTGGCAGTATCGATTTCAAGGCTTCGCAAGGATGGTTGGGGAAGTTCCAACAGAGACACGGTATAAATTATGGATAGATAAGTGGCGAAGCCTGTGATGTCGACAGGAACGTCACTAACGATTTGCTGGAGAAGACGTGACAGAAAAGTACTCTGCTGACGATATTTTTAATGCCGACGAAAGTGGTATTTTTTACAAAATGACGCCAGATAAAACTCTTAAATTTCGAAGCGAAAAGTGTGCGGGCGGAAAACTTTCCAAAGAACGTGTTAGTAGCTGCCAATATGAGTGGGAGGGAAAAAAGAAAGGTAGTCGTGATTGGAAAATTAACTGACCGACGAGGTTTTAAGGGATTAAGAATTAAAGGGGAGGAAAATATTACTTCTCTTAGATAACTGCCCCGCACATCCCCATATTCCAAATCTACGGAATATTGAATTGGCATTCCTTCCAGCCAAAACAAGTGTTTTAAATGATCGAGTCCGAAGACAAATCTTCCATTAATATGCTAGATGCAGTCAACCTTATTAGTAAAGCTAGGAAACAATTCAACACTTCTATCGTCGAATGCGAACAGGACTTTGAAGATGATCAGCCACCAAGCGAATCGATAAAGCAGTTTCAAACAACAATTACGTTTACAAGGGATAAGTTGCAAGATTTTATGGTGATAGATCAGGATTTGCCTACAAGAGCAGACATGACAGAGGAAGCCATATTACAAGAAGCAAGAAAGGGTGAGGAAGAGCACCAAGAGGAAGAAGAAGATGAAGAAGTTGGTCCGGGACCACAACCAACCATTCAACATTCAAGCCCTATATTGAGTTCAGCTGCTAGAGAATTTTTTTATGAATCATGGGGAAGATGCCCCTCTTGAAGAAATAGTGAAAATACAAGAACGAGATACGTATTGGCATACTAAAAAATTTACCGATTATTTGAAACATTAAATGTAGTTTTTAAATATTTATATAAAATGTTCCTAAGTAGATGTTAAAATATGTATATGAAAAAAACTTTTTATAAGGAAAAAAGAGCAGTCCCCTTCAATTTCATTAGGTAGAGTTGCGGCTGTGTAATAATAATAAAATATATATAATAATAATATATAAGGTTGTTCGGAAAGTCATTTCGTTTTTTCCCGTCAGACGACTTAATTACGTTTTTTCGAAACCAACTTATGTCTTGAGAGCTGATATTGCAAGGCTTGTGTGTGAAAAAGTTCTATCAATTCTACGCAGTAGTTTTTGGTTGGTGCCCTTTTAAATATGGAGAGCAATAAGCAGCATTTTCGTCATATTTTACTTTTTTACTTCAGAAAAGGTAAAAATGCTGTCCAAGCGAGAAAAAAATTGACGGATGTGTATGGAGAAGGCGTGTTAACAGTACGCCGGTGCCAGAACTGGTTTGCAAAATTTCGATCCGGCAATTTTGATGTCGAAGATGCACCACGGTCTGGAAGGCCGGTCGAAGCTGACAAAGATGCGATAAACGCATTAGTTGATGCAAATCGGCGAATAACCACACGAGAGATCGGTGAGAGATTAAATTTGCCGAATTCGACTGTTTATGGCCCTTTGAAAGGCATGGGCTTAACCTCGAAGCTCGAGTGTGGGTGCCCCATGTCCTTACGGAGCGAAATTTATGTCGTCGCGTTGACGTGTGTGATTCGCTCCTCAAACGTCAAGAAAATGATCCATTTTTGAAGCGGATTATTACTGGGAACGAAAAATGGGTTGTATACAACAATGTTAAACGCAAGAGGTCATGGAGCAGAAAAGATGAACCGGCTCAATGCGTGTCAAAAGCCAACATTCACCAAAAAAAGGTGATGCTCTCCGTTTGGTGGGATGTCAAAGGAATCGTTTTTTTTGAGCTTTTGCCGGACAATACAACGATTAGTTCAGAAGTCTATTGTCATCAACTGGACAAATTGAATGATTCACTTAAAGAGAAGAGGCACGAATTAATCAACAGGAAGGGTGTAGTGTTCCACCAGGATAACGCGAGACCTCACACAAGTTTGGTCACTCGCCAAAAACTTTTACAGCTTGAATGGGACGTACTGCAACATCCACCATATTCTCCAGATCTGGCGCCTTCCGACTACTATTTGTTCCGGTCCCTGCAAAATTTTTTGGATGGCAAAACCTTTACCTCAAATGAAGATGTCAAAAACCACCTGAACCAGTTTTTTGCCAGCAAGGACCAAAATTTTTATGAGAGGGGAATTATGTTACTGCCAGAAAGATGGCAAAAGGTGTTGGACCAGAATGGCCAATATATAATTTAATAAAATATTTATTCATTATACGAAAACTGTCTTTCATGTTCCCCAAAAAAAACGAAATGACTTTCCGAAGAACCCAATATATAAAATAAAATATATATTGTAGCCTTTATTAAAATGTTTTATTTTAACTAATCGTTTGTACTGATATTTTAGCTAGCTCTTGCCGAATTACGGTTACGGTACTGTCACTAAGTTTATAAATCATTTTCGTGCAGGAACTCTTTAATTTCTTTTTTATTTGAAGAAGTATCTGAAATTTTTCTAATTTGGGCTGAATCATACGAGGCATTATCCAACACAATAACAGTATATGACGATAGTTTTAACAACAGTTTATTTTCATACCAATTCTCAAATATTTCCGAGGTCATGTTTTCATAGTAATCCACACCATTTTTGGACCCAGCATGAAGAATTACTATGCGTTTTCCACGTGAAGGCGGCGCGTCTAGCACACACTTGTTACGGATATCACACCATCCTTTTTTTACTATGTGGTGAGTGTGGAACCACGTTTCGACTAAATACACTATTATTTTGCTCTGGGTTTTTTTTAATTGCATTTAAATAATGCACCCTCCATTTCGAAATTCTCTCTTTTTCTATTAGCACTTGACGTTTATTGATGGTTTCGAACCGAAAATCCATTTTCTTCAAAAAAGTACGCGACGACTCTTTGGCACAACTAATGTTTATACATGTCAGTACTGTTTTATGCAGTCCTTCTAGGGTTAAAACACTATTCATTTTATAAGCGTGTTAAAAACTCCCGAAGTACCAGAATCTTCTCTCACTTTCCTCTTGACTATCCCATTTGCAACAATTTTTCCTACAGTTGCCTTCGGAACTTTGATCGCCGGTTTTGATTGCTGCCCCTAATTCATCTTCTGAATTTCTTATAAAATTGAAAACATTCAAAACAATTTGTTTAACATCCACTTCGTCTTGCAATTCTGCGTTGCTTTCCATGTCTTCCAGTGTTAAAAACGGGAACTTTCAAAAAATGTTTAATTTTCATCTAAAAGTACTATATCTGTTTTCAATGGTTTTCGAGTTATAAGCAAAAAACCAAAATATTGCAATTAAAGCGACTTATAAATAAATACTTTAGTCGTATTTACATTTTAAATATACGTCCCAGTAGTAGTAAATAAGTATGAAAGTACAAAAGTACACAGAACAAAGTATATAACAGCAGAACAATTATAAATGAAAAATCAGAATAAAATTTCAGACAATACATAAGTTTTAATTAATCTTTTAAAAGCATTTAAATTATCACACTCTTTAATATCTTTTGACAGCCTATTAAACCCTAACAAACCTTTATTTAAAATGGTATTCAACACACGTGTAGTTTTACATCGATTGACTACGATGAAATCAGTACGGTTTCTAGTGTTATAGTCATGAACATTCTTAAAGTAATTAACCCTATTATTTTATCTTAAATGTAAATATAAAGGCATCAAACATTACTTTTTGTTTTACCGTTAATGTTTGTAACACATTTAACATAGTCATCACAGGTGTATATCTATTACACTTTAGAATTGCGCGCGTTGCTCTGTTTTGTATTTTCTAGGTATACTGAACAATAAGGTTGAATAATATTGCAGATGTGGCGCCGCCAAGCTATTGTAAAGTGACAATTTTGTATAACTTGTTAAATTTTTGCCTGCTCTAGATATGAAACCCACCTTTTGTGAGAACGTTTTCATTATATAATCACAATATGCACGAAAATTTAATTATGGATCTAATACAATTCCCAAATATTTTATATGTTTCTCATACTGCAAATTAACGCCATTTATATTAATATTAACACTCTCCAGATCCACACCACTCAATGTATGTTTTTTACCATACAACCAGAACTTCGACTTCATAACACTAATGCTAAGATTATTATTGCACAGCCATACAAACACTCGATACAGGTCATCATTGATATCTCGCTGCATTTCTTCGATATTCTCAGCAACGGCACATATCATGGTATCGTCGGCAAATAACGTAATTTTGCTATTTTTCGCAACTTCAACTAATATACAGAAACAATAATGACCCCAAAACAGTTCCCTGTGGTACCCCATGATCTACCAAAATCAGACACAGATGACTCATACTTTACTTTTTGTGTTCTGCCAGATAAGTAAGATCAAGGGCTGGGTGCGTTATACCCATATTTTCTAGCTTATCTATTAAAATATCCCTATTGACAGTCTCAAAAGCTCTTCTAAAGTCCAAAAACAGCCAAAACAAAACTATTGTCATCGACAGCCCCAAGAATATCCCGTTTGAAATCCCGATTGACTACAGATGCGTTACAATGTCTCTGCCAATAATTTCTCGTACACTGCCACAGTGTTGATCGGTCTAAAATTAGAATGCAGCTTAGTACACGGAACCTTCGGCACCGGAACCACCAAAGATGACGTCCACTCCTCTGGAAACTGCCCTTTAGGTTGTTGAAATACCAGATTCACCCCCACCAACATTTTTCATTCCACGCACAATCCTTTTTAAGTGAACCAATGAAATGTTTTCAAAGCTCGCGAACTCCGTGGCGCTGTGATTTTCCATATCCTGGTTTAGATCTAAACACAAATTGACGGACGGTCTAGCTATTGCCGATATAGTATATTCAATGCTCTGCACAAAATATTTATTAAATTCGCTGGCTATATCTTTATCAGTTTTCACCAGTCTCTGTTCAAAAATAATCTCCCTTGGTCTGGACGAACTTTTGTTCGGGATTAATGTCTTTAAATGTTTCCATAGCTCTCTTGAATTTTGTTTATTTTCATCTATCACTTTTCTGAAGTATTTGTATATTTCATACCATATTTTATTAACAATGTTCTCCAATGTTTCTGTGACGTAAAGTAATCAAACTTCATCTGGGTAGCGGGCTCTGGCTGGCCATGGTGACGTTTCTTGTAAAAATATAACTGACCTGTCTAGATGCACTCGGATTTCTCATTTTATCACATTTTCATAGTTCCATTTATTTGAGAAAGGAAGATGGCACAGAACGTGTAGAAGATTTAACAATATCGGCATTTGCCAGCAATGTATGAGAAAAAGTTGAAAAGAAGTGAGGCAAATTTTCGAAACCTACGAAGAAGGGAACTTCCAAAACCTGTTACAAACTCAGGAGAAAATGAAACCAACGCTTTAATTGCAATATTTTGGTTTTTTGCTTATACCTCGAAAACCAGTGCAAATAGATGTACCATAATACATAATACATACATAATACGAAAAATTCACGTGTTTAGCTGTACGGGTTGTGAAAAAAATTATTAATTTATATCGCCAAATTACTTAGAAATTGTTTTTTTATCTATAAAAATGTTCAAGATGTGTATGGGTAAATGTTACATAAAACAGTTTCATAATGTTTCGCAGAATCTAAAAATGTATAATATACAGGGTTACGAGTATATCTGGCAACACCGCATGGAGAAAAATATTTTACATAAGTAACTCATATTCGCTTACTTAAGTGATTTTATCGTAAGTCACTCTCAATAAACGTCTGATAGGACACTCACTATGAATAACCCTGCATATATCGACAAAAAAGTAAAAAAAAAAAAAATATTTCGATCCTGCCAGGATTCGAACCTGGAATCTTCTGATCCGTAGTCAGACGCGTTATCCGTTGCGCCACAGGACCTATAGTTCAAGTTATCTCAAACCGCGTATTTATGAGAGGGCCCAACATATAAAATACATGTTTTCGATATATACTTGCCTGCACGTTGTTAAATTTTACGGTTTCTGTTTTTCCTTCGACGCTCATAACGGAAAACTCCACGGCGTGTTGCGGTGGGTTTAGCGAAATCAAAAATTGTGGCTTCAATTCTAGATCGGTAACGCGAACCAAATTCCACGCTGTTTTCGGCGGCCTGCGTGTTCGGAACGTTGTTATAAATGAAAATTGTTCGGGTAAACCGAAAGGAAAAATTCTCCTGAAATAAATGTCGACTATTATTTTCGTTAATGGTTGTGGCTGAAGTGCGTGTTAAACATCAGCCCGGCTAGCTCAGTCGGTAGAGCATGAGACTCTTAATCTCAGGGTCGTGGGTTCGAGCCCCACGTTGGGCGTTACTTTTTATTATTATTTTTTTAATTATCACCTAGTGGGTATGGTTAGATCGGCATTTCGCTCTAATCGATATGCGACTTGTAATTTGCTAGAGCCTCTAATTCTGCTGATTCCGGCATGTTGCAGTTTTGGCAGGTCGAGTTGATATTGTCTTATAAAGTCGTAAGCTTGTAGATCGTCGTCTCCTATGCGAAAGTTTGCGCATGGAACTCTAACATCTTCATCAGGATATTCTGAAATATAAATAAATGTTCCGTTTGATGTCTCAATCCATTTTTTCTTTTAAATGAGACGTGGTACTTACGAGCGTTTAATCCAATCAGTGCAGCGAGGAGACAAGTCAAAAAGGCCCATCTGGACAAACCAAAAACTCAATAGAATAGAGAAAAAGTATGAAGACAAGTAACGTAGCTACACAGCGTGTTCGGAAATTGATTTCGGAAACTTAGAGGCAGGATTCAACGTGGTAAAATAATGATTGTAAGTCAAGTAACGAAAATTCGATATCGTAATGTTTTCCGAGTTATAGCTTGTGAAAATTGTGGACCTTACTTATTATATATTTATATATATATTATATATTTTATATATCTGTACTTTATAAAAAAAATAAAAAGAACGAGACTGGTATCTTATATGTTCAAAAAAGAAGATTTGACGCTGATAGTACTCTCAGGAAAATGATCTTAGATTCCAATCACCACGATGATGTAGGTATATATTTATGTATTTCATTTCATTAAATACAAAACTCATTAAACTCTCATCGGTAAGACCTCTACAACAAATATGACTTTTAAGTTTGACAGTAAAGGCCTATTTTTATCCAATATTTCTTGTCAACCTAAAAATTGTCCTAGTTTTTTTGGTCGAGATGGTACCTACTATCAAATGAAAACAAGCCTTAAAAAATTGGAAAAATGTTTTCATGTTTGCACGTTATGTAGGGTGATTCTTAAAATTAATACTTTGTTTTTGGGGGGGTGATTCTTGCATCCATTTTATGGAAAAAATATACTAACTATACTATATATACTATACTAAAAATATAATTTTCTTCTGGGGATTTTCTCTAACATTGCTTAATTAAATGGTTTTGTATGCCCAAATTTAACTGCTTCAAAAACATAAATATAGAATATATATTTTATTCAATTATATTTCTTATACTTACTAAGTATTAATTTGGCCAATTTTAATTTTAAAACTTTCTCCTTTTTCTTCATGCCCAACCAATTAAAATGAATTATGAATTGACTGAAATGAAAGCACCGAAAGCAGTAAGCACAGCACACAAAATACTCAAAATAGACGCCAAGTCGCCGTATGCCGTATACCGCCAACAAAAACAAGACTGAAAAGATGGCCGACGACGAGACGGAAGAGAAGCCGGCGAGACTCGAGCGAGTCCGGCACGGCACGACCGTGAGAAGTTGCGTCATTGGTTACAGCCGAACAGTGTTGTCAAAAATGTCATTTTTGTAATTTTTTTTCTTAGCCACAAATCGACTTTTTTTTTCTCGGCTCAAATTTTACCTATAAATGTGATTTTACCTAATAGGACTTAATGAAATTTGAAAAACTCATTCTCGCAATCCGTTAAAAATTAGTTTCTATTAAAAGAGTTTATTATCCAACTGCTACTGCGATGGCCCATCAGGAAGGTTCAAATACTGAATATAGCGATGTGCTTTTTTTTGCTATGGGTGACCAAATGGAAATGCAGATCAAGCACGACGGCTTTATCGAGACTTATCCCAATTGGAACGTTCCATCTATTAATATATTCATCAACATTTACAGATGGCTTGGTGAAAGAGCATCATTCAAACCTGATAATATGAATAAAGGGAGGTATAAGAAGAACCGGGTTCAACCACTGTATGAGGGTGATGAGTAGAGTTAGTATTTTATGTAAAAAACATCTTTTTTATTATTTATTACAAATATTAACCCAATATTTTGGATATACCCTTTTTAGAATGAAATAATTACATATTTCACATAAAATGAAGCTTCAGTACATGTTTTTAGTTGTTGTACATAAAGTAAATATTTTCTATTTTTCTGTATCTGCAATATTGTGGACATCCTATCCCGTTCCCTAAGGATTAAGCCCTCGTCTCTTTTCTCCTTTGACGCTTTTATCTAATGCGATTTTAACAGCCTCTTCTGAAAATTATCACTGATGGTGCTTGTGATTTAATGAAATACATCCCACCCTCTTCATCCACGTGACTCGCTTCGAGGTCAAGTTTATAGAGAAACATCGACAAATGTTTCTTTACCTCCGGAACCCTCAATTACTCGATGCGTGGTTAGACGCAGCCTGCTTAGACGTAACTTTATGTCACGCGAATCACTTTAATCAAATAAAAAACATTGTCAAAATAAATAAGAACTAAAAGTTCAGATTTTCGCGAAATTATATATTTTTACATGACAATTGTTTCGCCAACACCGTGTCTTTATCACATGTGATAAAGACACGGTGTTGTCGAAACAATTGTCATGTAAAAGTATATAATTTCGTGAAAATCTGAACTTTTAGTTCCTATTTTTCTTTATAAATGGATTTCCATCAAGTAAAAGCCACCTCAGTTCAAAAAACATTGTATCAGACTTTTCAGATTCAGCTGATTCAAAAAAAAAATTATATGAAAAATGTGAACTTATAAATCAGTTGACCTATGCCAAAGCTAGTTTTAGTTTTTTAAGTGGCTTTATTAAAGAATTAGAGACCGAACAAGTATCTTTGTTAGCAGAATAGGGAAAATTATTCTTGACAAATTTAATAGTGTAACAATAAAAAATGGAGGGTTTCAAAAAACATCTTGCATCATTTAAATTCGCGCCTATTGACTTCGAAAAGACGTTCTCCAAGCACAAAAGCATATTAAGCGATAAAAGACAAAAATTAACATAGAAAATTTAGAAAAGCATTTAATTGTCAATTGGTACAATAATAATAATAGACAAATTGTTTTTACCGTAATGCTTTAATATAGTCCTAATTAAGTTTTATTATTTTTATGTCTTAAAACTGTAAATATAACGTTGTAATTTAGATGATGGAAAAAATCTTATATTTTGCCTGTTTTCTTGAAATTTATGTGCAGGGATTATAGGAGATACCATTCCTCTATGTTTTCGAACTCAATTTCCGAACATCATATATATTGCTCTTGAAAATATCAAAATCTGGCATTCATTTCAGCTATTAAATCTATTAAGTGTCATCATAATAGCCGAGAAAAGAGCGGATATTAGTGATAAATGATAACTGATTAATATTTATTTCATAACATTTTTTTTATAACACTATATTAGCGAACAATTGTTTTTAATAATAATAATGCAGCAAATTCGATAAACGCAATCTTGGCTACAAGTTTTATTTAATTAATTAATTGATGGTTATACAGGATGTCTCAAACAACGCCCGGCTAACTTCTATTGTATTGTATAGCCTAATAAAAAGTTATGTATAATAAATGTGATTACTTCAGGAGCACATTTTTTTACTATTTTGTACAAAAGTCGAAAGTAACAAAACTGATTTCGAAAAATCGTGGCAGTGCGAATCCTTTGCTCCGTACTATGCGGTACGCAGTCTACAAAGTCACTACGCAACTTTGTATTTTTAAGGCTTTGTGCCCTAGAGGCATGCATTGTTTTTCTATAGTACTCCTGTGGACCATTATGGAACTTTGTACACTATGGTACACTACGGAACACTCTGTACAAAGTGTCTTTCATGTCGCCGAACTTGAAGGTTACGGAAAGTTTGATAAATATTAAAATTTGTACAAATAATAGCTATTTCTAATGATATTTTTCCAAATATTTCGCGAACCCTGTATGATTGATGAAACCCCAAACTTTCTCTTGAAACAGTTTGCGATACTGTTCAAATAAAATTATCCCATTTTTGACGCTTTTTCATTTACTGCCACAAAAACGGAAATTTTTAAAATCTTTTGAATATTCGAAATAGAGGTAATAGCCCTGGATCTCTCATTTCTCCTGGTATACGAATTTTGCCAATGGAGCAAATGGTTTTGGAAAAAATGCTTGTTGTCTGAAATCATGCAGTACATCGTAATAGTAAATGACATCATCACGTCGAGATTGAGGGCGAGAAATGGTGATTTTCATTGGTATTTTTTGAAATATCTCTATTTTTTGGGAATTTTGATTTACAGCTAATAATTTACTCTAAAAAAAAAGCAAAATTTTTAGATTTTTTTCTATAATTGAAAAAACCCTGTACATAATCCAAAAAATTCTTAAAATATAAGTTATAGTACCGAAGCTTCTGCATCTTCTGGTAAAATAATTTTGCCGATCAAGTTAATAGTTTTCCAGAAATTTGATTTTTCCTGCAAGAAAAAATAACAAAATCAAAAATTTCAAAAATTAAAAAAAAAATCGGCAAGTCTTGATTGCTTCCAGTATCTACGTTTTAGATGTGGGTGTGGTCTTCACTTCTCTGCTAAATTTGAAGTCGATAGTTACAAATTTGAGACTTCTATTACATTTTTCAATATGGTATAGAATATTCCAAACAGCCTGCACAATAGGTTTTGTAGTTTTAGCAGCCCATACGGACTATATGGTCGTGCGAAAGAAAGAAAGAATTTTTTCGATCGCATATACCGTTTTTGAGAAATGATTTTTATCCTCGACACCCTGCAAATGCGGTTTTTAAATTTTTAAAAATACTTCCCGACCCCGCAGCCACCATAATTTCAATAGTTTCCGTTAGGAGACAACTCTATATTTGTGCCAATTTTGAAATTAATAGTTGCAAATGTGGGACGCTTATCGTGTTTTATAGCAATGTACGAAAAACAGACGAAAATCGCAATTTCCATCCCCACCCATTTCATATGGGCTTATGTATCTCGTGGCCAGTTTGAAAGGAGTAAAACCGCAGCTCTCTCACTGAAATCGTTCGGAAGTTACTGCGACTCCCTGTATATATTGAGCGAACAATGAAATATCAGAACTTTATAATTCATGCGGGTTAATTAAACAATTAATTACCTTCCGCTTAAAGAGAACATCATATTTTGAGTTCCTGTTGGTAAACTTGCACAAAACCACACTTCAAACTTTTCCCGCCGCAAATAACATTCCGGCTTATATTGCAAGAGACGATGCACATCTATTAATCCGCTCGGTCTAATAAAAAGTGGACGACTCTAGTTATTAATCGTTGGGATGCTAAATAAGACATAGTGATTCAGCGGGGCAAAAATTTTACGCTAATACGTTTGCCAGATACATCTTAATTACAGATTTTTTTTCGATTAAATTATTGTTGCTTCGATGTTTCTATTCGACGATTATTCCGAACAAGGTCAACTCAAAATTTCTTTACTGAAAGTGTACAAACTATAGTCCGTTCGTTGCCGCTCGAGAGTAATAAAATATATACACCGAAGTGTCCTGAAATTTCATGGATTTAATAACAGGAATTTTTGTAATTGAGAATATAGTGGATACGTGAAAATGGCAAATGTAACAAATGAACACCCTCACCACCATCTATCCGCCAAAAGACGAACTAGCCGACCTCATTGAAGTACTGTTCCGCTAGAGTGAGCCACCGAGTACAAAAAGGAAGATAAAAGTACCGGTCGAAAAAGAAGAAGAGTTTTATCTCCTGCGATGATATTTGTAACCCTTTCATTTTAATTAATTTAAGAGTTACTAGACAAAGTATTTAATCTATCAAAAAACAACTAAGAATATTATGTCACGTTACTTTTCTCTCTCTGTCTTTTCTTTATGGGGTTTCCAAAGGCGCTTTCCATATCACCATAAATCTACTGGTGCACGCAGGCAGAGAGAGAGGAAAATTTTCTAACAATTAAGGGCAACTTATCCAAGCTGTTCCTGCTAAATTACCATAATGTGACATTCTTCTCTTCTTCTTTGTTTGGAGAAATGACCGACGGAACAGTTTCCAAGCCAGGCAGCGTTGGCAGCTCTGTCTGTGCCGACAAAGAGTAAGTTCTTCTCTTTAAAAAATATATCAAACCATATTAAATATTTTTCCCGGGGGTCTTGCGGTCTGGGGCTTACGTCATACCGACATACTCGAGCAAAGATTATTGTTACTTCCCCAATCAACTTTGATAGGTTGCTTAGAACCAAATTTTGCACCCTCTGACCTACCACTTTCATATACAATAGCAATACAAAATGGTCTCAAAAATCAATTAGAAACACCTGCCTTATATTTTCTTCATATCATAAAAATTCGTATTTGCGTTTTGTGTTCGTCTTTATTTTGCGCATTCCGCTAGCGTCTTTTCCGCTCCTTATTCATAACATATTTCTAACACTTCGGTCTAGCAGCCAATATTCCTCAATAAATCTTAATGACGCTAATCGAGAAGCTATTTATCAAAATTTATTTGTCATTACTTTTACACATGCTTGCGCTCATTAAAATGCATCTGGGTTACCGTAGTATGTTAATGGGAATCGGCTCCAGTCGATTGTGGATCTACAAGGAGCAATAATGTTTTCTATATAAGGCGGAGCATTATTACAATTTTAATTCTTTTTTTACGAGGACACAATGGCTTGCTGGAGTTCTCCATATTTTCCAGGATACTCTCTGAAACAAAAAAAAAATATCTACAGGGTTGAACACAAAAATCTTCGTACAGTTTCCTTCTTTACAATACTTAATAACCCTAACCTCATGTAAAAGAAACTGACATCTAAAACACAGATTTAAAATTATTGCCAACTTTCAATAACAGCCAAAAATAACACCCATTTTTCAGTTTTTTTGAATTTGCGGCGCACCCTGTATATTTTTGAAAAATTGTCAAGAATAAAAGTTTATGAACCGTTTTTGAAAAATAGTCTTTTTTGTAGATCCTTGCACACGCGATTTTATTTTTTTTTAAATACTTCCCGACCCCCCAGCCCACCATTTTCAAAAAGTTCCGTGACGGGGCAAAGCTGCATATATAAATTTCGGACACTTATCCTGTTTCATAGCAAGGTCCAAAAAACAGTCGAAAATCGCGAAAAAAAGATGGATACCGGCTTCGGATCAGGGCCGTTTCTTATAAGCTTATGTGCCTCGTGGACGGTTAAAAAGGAAGCAAATTTCAATTTCGTAGCTCCAACGGTTCCAAAGTTATTCGGGCAAAACCAAAAGACCAGAACAGAGAACGGAAAACGGACAGATCCCGTAGGACCTACCGTTACCGAGATATAAAATGTTTATACGAGCGCAGATACTTTTGAAAAATTTGTTTTCATCGATTTTCGAAAGTAACAAAACTGATTTCGAAAAATCGTGGCAGTGCGAATCCTTTGCTCCGAACTATGCGGTACGCAGTCTGCAAAGTCACTACGCGGCTTTGTATTTTTAAGGCTTTGTGCCCTAGAGGGAAGCCTTGTTTTTCTATCGTGCTATTGCTATGGAACTTTCGCAAAATCGATCTAATTTTATCGTGCATGCACTCTGTATAAAGTGTCTTTCACGTTTCGCCGAACTTCAAAGTTACGGCAAAGTTTGGTAAATATTAAAATTTTTACAAATAATATTTCGCGAACCCTGTATGAAACCTGAAACTCTCTCTCGATTCAGTTTAGCTCATCTTTAACGGTTTTTAATTTATAGCCAATAATTTTCCTACAAAAACGCACATTTTTAGGACTTTTTGCATTTTTTGTCCATAAACGACACACCCTGTATATAATGCAATAGCCCTGGGATCTCCCGTTTCTCCTGGTATATGAATTTTTCCAATAGAGTAAATGGTTTTGGCAAAAACACTTGTTTTCTGATAAACAGTAATAGTAAATGATGTCATCGCGTTTAGATTTTCATTTGGATTTTTTCTAATATCTCGAACAGTGTATGTGATAGACCAAAACCGTAAATACCAAAATTGTAGCTATTGGCGTGTTGTACAACACCATTTAAACCAATTGGCCATATTTTTTAGGAATTTTGAAAAAATGCTTGAAATGGAAGTTATGGCACCGAATATTCCGCGTCTTTCTTGCCGCGTCTAATTTTGCCGATCAAGTTAATAGTTTTCCAGAAATTTTGTTTTCCTGGAAGAAAAATAGCAAAAACAAAAATTTCAAAAATAAAAAAAAATACTAGTCTTGATTGGTCCCACTTTCTACGGTTTAGATGTGGGTGTGGACTTTCACTTCTCTGCTAAATGTGCAATATGCAATGCAATATGGTGCAGAATATCCCGAACACCCTATACAATATGTGAATACCTAAAATACAAAAGTTTTAGCAGTCCATACGCACTATATGGCAGAGTGAAAGAAAATGGCAGTTGAAACATAGCCTTCTAGTTATAGTCATTATCTTTATAACTTTAACCGAATTTTCAGTTTTTTGCAATTTGCCGGCGCACCCTCTACATTTTTACAAAATCATCAAGAATAAATGATTTTTGCCAGGATCTCCCGCGTCTTCTGGTTGAAGAATTTTTTGGATCGCGTTTACCGTTTTTGAGAAATAATTTTTTTCTCGATACCCTGCGAATGCGGTTTTTAATTTTTTAAAAATACTTCCCGACCCCCAACGCCAATATCGTCTACAAGAGATATCATTAATAGTGGAAAATTGAAGAAATGGAATACACGGAGTGATTTTCAAAGTGACAAGAGTGATACGAAGGACAAGAAGCTAGAAGAAGATGAAACCGATATAAATAAAAGCCGTGCCACCCTGCATTGGGTTGTTTGTAAAATGGGATTTAAGTACCGCAAAATAGACAAAAGGCGAGTAGTAATGGCGTTATCACAATTACGTACTTAATTTAATTATCTTCAAAAAATTAGTAGCTATAGATTAGAAAACAGAACTTTTTGAAAATTGGTTTCAAAACAATCTTTAAAAAAAAAATTCCCAATAACAGTGACATTGTCATGGATAACGCAAGCTACCACAGGAGTTTGCTACGCAAAGCACCAGTCTCATCAAGCTGAAAAACTGAAATCCAGGAATATTTGTTAGAAAATTATATTTATTTTGAATTCAGTAACAAAAAAGCGCAACTTTTGGGAGTCCTAAATTCATATGCAATTACTGTTCTGCGTCTTCTTCCATATCATTGCATATTTAACCCCATAGAGCATTTGCGGAAGCAAGTAAAATCAAAAGTCAGAGCAGAAAATCTTACTCCTACTTCAAGTAAATTTGATAAAAAATGTAATTAAGAGCATACAGCAATTGACAACTGGCAAAATCGCCAACAAAAATCCTACTCTAATTAATCTGAATAACGACTCTGATAGTGACCAGATGTCCTTCGAAGATTGGGGGCACATGGAAGCGGACAGCATTAATTTCGATAAATGCATAATTTTTGATGAAATCTAAAAGTAGCCTTGCTTTTTGCACACATCTCGTACACGTTACAATCGATACCGGTAGTCCTTAGCAACCATGTCGGCTCATTGTTTGTATACAACCCTAGGTAAAATGGAAAGGATAATTAGGCCAGTTTTTACATTGGACCTCGGATATAAAATTTTGCCCGGTTTAGTGACCATTGGGAAATATGACGGGAGCCATCCATGTTTGACTGCAGCGACCACGGCAGACAAAGTGAGTTAAATAAAGACCTACTCTTTGTTCGTTTATTACTATAAACGGAGAACATAACCTCCTACTGGTGCTATATATTTTTTGGTGGTAATTCTTTTATTACGAGGGCTACCTTTTATATTTCGGGATTTTCTTAACCTAGTTCTGCCATCTAAACTGAGACTCTGTAACTTGTATAATATTCCTAAGAGAAAGAGATGTGGATGCAAAGGGAAACCGTCGTTGCATACCGAGGTTTGTGAGATAATTTATTGGCCCAGGATAAACAGCCCACCCTGTATATTTCAAAATGTTCGCCTTTCTGCTATGACTGATAAAGTCTGTTCATAGATATAAGAAAGTGAATATGGCCGAACAGGTCCGTACTTTGCTTAGAATTTAATTATTTGGGGTTTTGTTACGAAAGATACTAAACAATATTTATTTATTTATATATGTATTTATGTTTAAATCCAAAATAAAATTACAAATTTATTTTTATTACCTACTTAAATTACTTAAAATTGTTCACATAATATATCAGCATCACTATCTCTATCATCGCCTGTTCTAATTATTATTTGTTCTATATTATTTGCAATATGGATATACGATTGTTCTGCTTTTTCTATATGTTTAACAGAATTTGCCCAACATTGTGGAGGGATGTTAAAAACTTCGGTTTCTGTAAGTTTGAGGACATTGGAGTTAACACGGGGAAAAAAATTTCAGTTGGTGCCAAACATGTTCAATGGGATTATATATACCGTGGTAAGGTGGAAGCCTTAAAACTTTATGCTCTAGATTTTTTGCATAATTATCACAGACGTATTCCTTTTGTAGGTTCGTGAAAATAAATATCGTTATTATACATGTAGTTTTGGATTGTTGCTTTTGTATCACATGAGGAAGGGGTTTTAGTCAACTGTTTACTATGATAACTTGCATTGTCCAGTACAATGACGCTATTAGGAGGAATGTTTGGAACTAGTTTGTTTTTAAACCAACTTTCAAATAAATCAGCGGTGGTGTCTTCATGGTAATCCAGAGAAGAATCTTTAATATTTTCGCAGACAGAGAAAGCCCATTTGGAATACAACCATCTTTGGAGCCAGCATGCAAAATAGTTATTCTTTTACCTCTTTTTGATGGCGCGTTTGTTTTACACTTATCAATTGAGTCGATCCAACCCTTTTCCGGGGTATCATAAGTGTCGAACCGGGTCTTATTTAAGTACATAATTGGCCTTTGTTGTTCTTTGTGAATCCTAATTTTTTCTAGATATTCCAGTCGCCATTTCCGAATTCTAAAAGATTCCATTAAAACTTGCCTTTTTTCATTTTTTTAAAATCTAATACCTATGTGTTGAATACACTTCCATAAGGTAGTTCTGCCACATTTGACACCGGTTTCATCCTTTTCAAGCCTCCTAAAATTTTACGCCGTATTGTATCTTGATCACTTTCATCTACACTCGAGAAAATGTCAGCATCGCTTCTTTTGTTCCTCGCTGAAATGGGATTATTCACAATTTTCCATACAGTTGATGTTGGAATTTTCGTCCATGTGGCCGTTTCTTCTAAAGATGCTGGCACCACGTTCAATGAGAGTCAAATAAACATTGTTTATAACTTCCTTAGTCTCAATAGAATAGTGTTTTCTACATTTTGGCGGGAGCATCTCCTGAGATACTCTAGATTCGAATATATTTTGCATAATTCGCACACGATTCAACACACGCTGTATTACACACGAAATAAGAATGATTACTACTAAACTGAAACTAAGTAGTATACCAAACCAAAGAATATTAAACACAGGTAGGTATAAAATTATTTTCTATTACGGACCACAATTTTACCTGAATTTAAATTCCGAAGTTTTGGGTAATAATCTTGTTGCATTGTATGTTAATGATCACCCTTGGGTACTCCCATTCAAAAGCAATTGGTCACTTTCTTATATCTATGAACAGACCAAACTAATAAGACGCGAAGGACTGAATCTAAAAACTGAAGTCGAACAACTGTCGACAGCAAAAATAATAATTTTTACAGACGCACAATTTAATCGTCTCATTGTTAGGTCCTAATTCACAGTCCACATAGAAGAAGCACTTCGTCTTTCGGCAAAATTATCTGGTCCGAGTCGAACAAAGAAATCGCAACTTTAAACGTAAACCAAACGATCACTGCGTTAACGGCGGGTTCGCTGATCCCAAACGAAGACAAAGAAGTGCTGATTATAGGTGAGAGAAAAGAAATTACTAATCAAACCGCTGTTTAGAATTTACCCGCATAGGATACATCAAAAAACAATTTTTTTTCAAAACAATTTCCACGGTCTAGTTTAATACTATTTACTCCTGCGTCGGTTTTTTATACTCTTTATAAGGGGTGTTTTTTTTCGATGTATAGAAATTTAAGTTGCAATAAAACAACGATGGATGATTCGATTGACATGAATTTTATTTATCCCAAAGATTATCTTGTGGTATTACATTTTAAATATGATTTCTGGCATATGACCGTCACGGCTGGCGCGGATGTAGTTCAATCTGGACGTCCAATTTTCGATGACTTTTTCAAATGGTCAAGCGTTTGTGGCTTATCCGCATAGACCAATGACTTTACATGGCCCCACAGAAAGTAGTCTAGCGGTGATAAATCACAAGATCTTGGAGGTCAATTCACAGGTCCAAAACGTGAAATTAGGCTGTCATCAAACGTATCTTTCAATAAATCGATTGTGGCACGAGCTGTGTGACATGTTGCGCCGTCTTGTTGAAACCACATCTCCTGGACATCGTGGTTATTCAATTCAGGAATGAAAGAGTAAGTAATCATAGCTCTATACCGATCACCATTGACTGTAACGTTCTGGCCATCATCGTTTTTGAAGAAGTACCGACCAATGATTGCACAAGCCCATAAAGCGCACCAAACAGTCAGTTTTGCTGGATGTAACGGTGTTTCGACATACACTTGAGGATTAGCTTCGCTCCAATGCGGCAATCTCATTTTGGGCCCATTCGCCAAGCGTTGTTCAGCCGTGAGTCTATTCATGATGAATTGCCAAACCAAACTGAGAATAAATCACTTGACAGCTATTAAATCGGTCGCCATGTTGAACAGTAATGCCAACGTAAAGTTCTATACATCTAAAAAAACACCCATTACGATACTCAGAAAAAACCAGAAGAAAATCTTAAAGTGAATATAAAAGTGAACCCTCCCCTAAAATATTGAAGTTGAATGGATGGATTATCTACTCAAATTTTTAAAACTTGGTGAGTCACAGCACGAGGGGTCGGAATTGTCTTGACAATGTCTTCACAATGTCTTCACCAATTTAAAGCAATCACTGCAACATGTGTATTACCATCTCAAACCACTCGAAAGCGGACTTGCTACCAGTACTGGCTGTATTCGGATGAAGGTATGTTTGATGTGTCTTAACCAGCAAAAAACACAGCAAATAATTTTTACTTATAGAAACCATGATTACGAAAATCCGGCCTCAGTAAAATACCTAGGGTTTCATTATGATCCACATCTAACGTGGAAAGATCATAATAGGATTACCGAGGATATATTTTTAATTAGATCACTGAAGGATCTTGCGCTGTGTTACTGTTGGCTTACCACTCTCTTTTTGTCTCTAAGTATTCTTACGGTTTACTTATAAAGGGCCATTCTACTCATACATATCGTGTATTTTCTTGGATTGGTGAGAGTATTGTCGGGAATAGGAAATGCCGATGACGTAAGACCATATTTTATTGGCCTCCGTATTCTGACGTTGCCAAGTCATTATATTTTATTGTGCGAAGAAGAATGATAATCTCTAAACGAGCTTTTGATGTGCTCGATATAAATTTGTTGTTGAATAAGTTAAATAATTGCGGTATACTGGGGAATAGTTACACCTGGATTGAGTCGTTTTTGAAGGGTAGTGACCAAAGAGTTGTGCTTAGAAGTGATTAGATCCTCATCTAAAGAACTCACCAGCGGTGTCCCACAGGGAAGCATACTGTGGCCTTTGTTATTTATAATATTTATGAATGATATATCTGATTCTTTCCGATTCAATTATGTTTCTTTATATACAGATGATACTGTTGGTAATGTCATCTAGGAGTCTGGAAAATCCTTGTCTACTAGAGCAGTAAGTGGTATGGCCCGATATTGTGAGCGTGTTTGAAGGGGACAAAGACTGAGATGATGTTGTTTTCGCGTAGAGATGCTTAGAATGCAGGATAAATCGATTAATCAGACTAACGTTGTCAAGTATTTGGATTTGTTCATTGACAGCAATTTGTTCTGGTCAAGCCAAATTGACTACGTATTAAACAAAATGGCTATGCATACTTTTGTTATTTGGCGACTGTGGCCGAGTGTGGATCTCCAGCTTTTACTATTGTATTATTTCGGATATCTTCAATCTTGCTTAATCTTACGTTATTATATGCTATGGAAACTCCTCCAGAGCTAGAAAAGTTTTTGTCCAACAAAAATGTATTGTTCGAACAATGTTAGGGTAGTCTCGTGATCACTCTTGTTCCCAGAATTAAATATTTTAAAGTTTCCCTCTCTCTTCATATTAAATAGCATAATTTACATAAAGAATAATCAATCTAATTATTTGCAGGGCCAAGTCATAAGTTAGCCAAAGTAGAACTATGATTTTACCAATAAAACTATATTATAACTTGTCTTTGTCCGTCAGACAGATATTTCCTGTCTATTTATTTAAGCGAAAATTAAAGCTCATTTTGAATAAGAATGTTTTTTATTCCATCAATGAATACTTTGATAGTAGCTTTACTTTGTGTGTTTGTACGTATCTGATTTTAAAGTTTGTATTTTAGTGTTCTAATGTTTTTTTTTTACTTGTTGACATTATCCGATACTTTTGATAAACATTATTATTATGATTATTATTATTATTATTATTATTATTATTTTTATTAATCAAACACAACAAATGGGAAAAGCACCAGCGACATATACATAGAGGTTCGAACAATGTTGAGTTAAGACAATATAGAAGTCTTGGTAGATCTCTTTAATGACATTTATGGGTCCGGCTAAATACCACAGGATTGGCTTCAATCAATCTTTGTACCAATCCCATAAAAAGCCGAACGCTAATAGTTGCTATCAATTCCGAATGATCAGCTCAATGTGTCAGGTCCTAAAACTATTCTTAAAGACAATCCACACAGGAATATACGACAGATGTGAGAGAGACAAGCCCCACATAGTTCGGTTTCAGACAGGGTTTCGGTACAAGAGAAGCAATTTATAGCTTAACTGTCCTACTTTAGAAATGCAGAGACCAACCAAAAGATGTCTTCCTATGCTTTATAGATTACCAGAAAGCGTTGGACTGTGTTAACCATTCAGAATTAATAAGATTGCTCCAAGAAAGTTCGATAGATGAGAATGATCTTAAAATCATAAAGAACCTCTCTATGAATCAAATAGCATCCGTGGGAGTACGACAGGGCTGTGTTCTGTCCGCCCTCCTTTTTAATCTTTACTCTGAAACGATTTTCGATAGAGTCTTAAGAGACATTGAAGATGAAATCAAAATCAAACCTTCGCTATGCTGATGATACAGTCATAATAGCCGACAGCCAAGAAACGACTAATAGATAGAATAAACAATGAAGGAGAACGACTGGGACTGAATTAAATATAAGAGTAAAAAACAAGAACATCCAAAAGGTCGCCAAGTTCAGATATCTCGGTTATTGCATAACTGAAGATCCAGACCTAGAGATACGAGCAAGCCAGAATAGCATTCATTAATATAAGAAGCTTGCTAACCAACAGGCCTTTGAAATGTGGATATTTAGAAGACTACTTACAATTCCAAAGGGATAGTTGGTGAAAGGTCAGCAAGTTCGATCCAATAACAACCGACGCAGAAGTTTGCCAAATAGTATTAATTAATATTAAATAATAATAATAAAGCTAGATGTAGATGAATTCCAGGTACCGCCACCCATTTGCTGGTTTATCACGTCCACGACAACAAAGACGTATTCTACAAGGAATGCGAAGACGGAGTAAGATCAGTCACTTTCGGTCCTTCGAGCGACACCAATTCCTTCATGATCGTAGTCGGAGGAAACTCTTCTGTTCGAGCATTCGACCACCAAGGCGACGAGATTTTCTGGGTCGCCATAGGCGACGTGGTCACTTCTGTTATCCTGATGGACTACGACAAAGATGGAGACGATGAGGTACGCGGTTGTTTTATTTAGATTCACTTAATTGACCGTCCATTATCACTCCTAAGTGTTTGACCTCATTTGTAAATTTACGACGTTCAATTTTAATATAATCACGCAAAGGATCAAATTTGTGTTTTTTACTATATTGAGAAAGACTTTTAAGATGCACTTCTAGTTAAATGTTAGTGGCATTAGCATTTGAATGAATTTAACAAAATTGGAGCTGGTTAGATATACCTATGTATGAGGGCAGTGCCAATATTTCCTGAATATGAAGGAAACAAAGTAGAGTAGCAATATTTTTATATTTTAACTTCAATACACTTATTACATCTCTTTATTAACAACTCAATCCCCTTAAAAAAATATTCTTTTGGTTTGTTTGCAAAATGAGCTAAAACAGCCTCTTTTAACTCAACTTCGTCGTTAAGCCGCCGTCCACGTAAGTCCTTTTTCAGATATCCAAACAAATAATAGTTATTGGACTATAGGGAGGATGATCTATCTGTTGGAACCCACACTCTAAAATGGCAGCTTGTGCAGCACTAGCAGTGTGGACAGGCGCATTGTCGTGCAAAAGACGCACGCCTCTGGTCAGTTTTCCTCGGCGTTTTACACTTATGCGGTCTCGAAATTTATGTAATAATGTTGCGTAATATTTACCATTGACGGTGGTATTAGTTTCTTTAAAATCTATTAAAAGAATTCCATCACAATCCCAAAAGATCGTGGCCATCACCTTTTTTGTTGACTGGCAGACTCTGAATTTTCTTGGAGGTGCTTCACCCTTATACGGCGCCACTCCATCGATTCTTTTTTCCATAGAGGGTCATAGTAGAGAACCATAGTTTCATCTCCCGTCACAATAGTTTCTATCACAGGTTTCGGTTTCGACTCACATAGTTCCGAAAAAGAACGCGCACACTCGACATGGCGTTGGTTTTGAATAGCCGAAAGGTTTTTTGGAACCTATCTTGCACTAACCTTATACATACCTAAAAGATCATGCAGGATTCGAAAAACACTTGTATCAAAAAGCTTAGTAATTTCTGAGATTTCCTTGACCTTTAAACGTCGATCACTCAATACCACCTCTTGCACAATCGCAACAATATCTTTCGTTATGACCTCCACTCGTCGACCAGTTCTTGGATCATCTTCAAGGGACTCCTGCCCCATTCGAAAACGTTTTCACCATTTTTTCACTACAGAATACGAAGGAAAACTTTGGCCGTACACACCATACAGTCTTTCTTTAATAATTTTAGGTGCTAACTCTTCTTTTGTCAAAAACTTTATGACTGCTCCATACTCAATTTGCGTTATGTGCGACACTTTTTCGGACACGTCTTTAAAAGGCTGTCAATAAAAAACTATTTGACGCAAGACTTCAATTTTTTTTTCGCAGCCTACTAAGATATATATTTAAAAAAAGACAAAGTTTTGTCGTGATACTGGAGCTGCATCTATATCAGGCCGGGAAATTTTGGCGCTAACCTCGTATGATAAACTCGATGTCGGAGAGACAGTGGTCGGAGCGTTTTTCGAAATGTCGGAAAAGCTGGAATCTTTAGCCATAAGAGGGCCTATTAATAATTGGATCAGGTCGTATACGAATCAAAGAAAAACAAGTGTACGATTTACCTGAAATCTTTAACAGTAACTGTGGTGTTTTCATGTCCGTGTTGGTCTTCAGGAGCTAATAAATAATGTCTCTGTTGCCGTTGAACAGTTTAATAAATTTTGCAAGCAAAATCATTTAATCATAAATTAGAGAAGACAGTTGTGTTTGGATTTACTTTCCAGTACATTAGACCCTTATATGACTTATCCTTTAGTTTTTCTGGAACATCCTTAGGGAAATGTCAGAGCACAAGATTTCTTGACTCCTGCATTGATGAATCATCGAGGTGAGGTCAAAACGCGTTTGTAGTAAACTAAAAGAATACTTAGGCTATTTTTGAAACTTTCTCCGAGACAGTCTTGCAAAGAAATATTTCAGCAACACAAAATAATGACGGTTCCTTGTATATACCTATTTAAAATACTACTAGTTTCACACAAAAATAAACATTTACATAAGAAACACATTGATAACGATTGTCACTACACTCGTAACAGAGAAAATCTCTTAAAGCCTAAACCGAATCACATATTTTGTAGAAGATCTTTAGGCCATGCAGGACCACAGGCCCCGACTTAAAGAACCTTTCTAGAAAGCAATTTAAGAAACATGTCAAGATGTATCTGACAACCAACACTTTTTATAGCCTAAGTGAATTCGAAGCGCATGTCTAAATCAATGTTTGTTATAATGATGTGTTTGTATTGTTTGTTATATACACATCTTATATGATTGTTCGATATGTATAACTTTCGCAGCCCACTAGTTATATATTTAAATGAAGATAAAGTTTTATCGTGATACTGGAGCTGCCTCTATGTCAGGTAAAATGCTCCTATACCTTATATATATATATATATATATATATATATATATATATATATATATATATATATATATATATATATATATATATATATATATATATATATATATATATAACTTAAAGGTCGAAACGTTTCAGCTCGTCGTCAGTTCTGAAGATTACAAAATAAGGGTGTTTAAAGACAGGCGTGTTATCACTGAGCAGATCGAAACTGAAGTGGTGACTGGTTTGGTTGTGTTGCCTGAAAACAAGTTCGCTTACTCTGTGTCGAACGGCACCATCGGCGTCTACGAGCGTGACCTCCGTACTTGGAGAGTGAAGGTACGCAGGTGTTTGACATCCGACCTTTGCCGGTTCCGGAAATGTATTGCTTAACGATCAGTTAGATTTAAATACCTCTCCTTTATTGAACTTAAATTCTCACAACAACATTAATCAAGGTTTTATGGTCTTTTTTCGGTATATATAGTAGCAGGTAGTTTTCAAATTTTACATTTGATAAAGACAGGGTGTTGTCGAAACAGTTGTCATGTAAAAATATATAATTTCGTGGAAATCGGAACTTTTAGTTCTTATTTATTTTGATAAATGGATTTTCATCAAGTAAAATCCACCTCAGTTCAACACTCGAAAAACCAAATGGTATACCATAAACCATAATTCATATTTAAGGTATTTCTATTGTTTATATTATGATTATTAATTACACCAACAAACCATGCTATCGTTGAATACACGTTTATTTTTTTAACTCTGAAATTGAATACGGACAAAACACAAAAACAATTTTTTTCGCTAGATAGATAAATACAACAACGGCGAACGGCAAAATTACTTGGCATTACACTTGATGGTATACTTGACTGGAAAGAACATATTTTATCTCTTAAGCGAAAACTATCTTCCAGCTTATTGGTCCTTAGAAAAATTAGGGACAGCCTAGACAGTGTATTATGCTTTATTTCCTTCCCACATATCATATGGCACAATACTATGGGGAAACTCTGTCAATGCTGTTCAAATATCGAGGATACAGAAAAGGGCTATAAGAATTCTTGCTGGGGCTAAGCACACTGAACACTGCAGTCCATATTTCAAAAAAATATAAGATAATGACACTGCCTTGTATCTATATTCGCCATAATCTTTTAGAAATTCACAAACATACTAATATATTTGAAGGTGTGTCTCATAGTTATCCAACTAAATCTTATATGAGTTCCAAAGCACTTGTTCCAGCAAACAAAAATTCTTTAAACATTAACTTGTACAAATGCTGCCGGATAGGTACTTTGGAGGTGTTCAAAACAAATATTAAACTGTTGCTTATTGAAAATTGTTTCTATAGTGTGGACGAGTACTCCATCAAAATAAAGAAATTAAATTAAAATCCTTGGCTTACTGAAATGTGTGAAGATCATAGCATTCTATCTTGCACTTTCTGTACGATTTTTATACTCCGTGTTAGTGTTGTTGACCTTTACATTTGTTATTGTTCGCTAGTGCGTTATTTATAAAATACGTTTTTTTTACACCTTTATGCTTACAATTGTATTATTATTGTACAATATGTGGTTAAATAAATTCTCCTTCTTTTTCTTCTGGAATGCCGCAAAGACAATCACCAAATAACTCGTAATTTCAAACATTGGGATCATTGAGATGAAAATATCCCATTTCAGTCGAAAAATTTCGCGGTCGCTATTCACCCGTACGATCTGCTGGGTCAGACTCAACCCCAGCTAATCACCGGTTGGTCCAACGGCAAAATCGACTGCAGATCCATCACTACCGGTGAAGTAATCTTCAAAGACTCATTCACCGCCGGTATAGCGGGCATCGTTCAAGGCGATTACAGATCTTTGGGCAAGAGCGATCTTATTTGCGTGTCATCCGAAGGGGAAGGTAAAACTTTTGCGACTAAACCAAGTTTCTACGTCGATAATTTATGTACTATACAGCAGTGGGCTTATTTCTCAATGGAATTAACTGGTATTTTACACTAGGGTGCTTCATTTTTAGGCGATATTTTTTTTCTCTGTGCTACCTGAAAATCTCATACTTTATAGAAAACAAAAAAATTTGCCACAGGGTAGGGTTTAAGTGCAATAGCGGCTTCATTCAGGTTTCCAATTCCCAAAATTATTTTTGAATCAAATAGAGAGAAATAAATTTCAATTAATAATTATTATAAAATAAAATCTCAAGTAAATTAAATTTACATTTTTGTTAATATTTTATTATTCTAGTTTTAGTTCTATTTTGTACCGTGGCGGCGCTGCTTTCCGTCTATACCTCCATTGTTGTAAACAGATGTTTTTACTCTCCAATCGTATCAACTAGCACTGATTGTTGACAATTTTAATCAAAGCTCACTGTTTATTTTTTATTGTTGTTATAAATGTCAGATGGAATGATCGCAGTAACTAAGGTCGTAACCAAAGAGTAAGAGTGAGTGAGCAGACTCATATATAACCAAAATGGCAAATAGTGAAACATTTATCTACTTGGCTATGAACGTAGAATTTTATCTCAGCGTAAATTACCAACTAATCAGTAAGTTTTGAGTTTGTTGACGTACAATTATAAACCTCTTGGTAAACCACTGAATCAATGTTTAAAAATTGGAGTTAAACGAAAGTCCCACTGATGCAAGTACGAAACAGTGCTGAAAAGTTACGAAATTTATAATAATACATGGAATAAAATAAACTTAACAGTGAAGAGAGTGAAGCACTTCGTCACATTTGCATTTTTATAACGTTATTGTATATAAAAGCATGGCACGGTGCGCCACCGCCAATTCAAGGTCCTCGACAAGATTTGGAATTCTTGAAAAATTTTTTGCAATATAACACATTTAATAAAAACATTTCTGCAGCAGCTTCGAAAAAGTTCAGTGCTCATCTCTGGTATTTATCTGAAAAACTTGTTTGTTTATCACTTTTCGACGATGAAGTCATAAAAATAAAAATCATAGAATCAATTAATCAAAGAAATGCGTGCGTCTTTTGCACGATAATGCAGCTGTCCATGCTGCTGGTGTTGCACAAGCTGCCATTTTAGAGTGTGGGTTCCAACAGGTAGATCATCCTCCCTATAGTCCAGATATCGGCCCCAGCGACTATTATTTGTTTGGATATTTGAAAAAGGACTTACGTGTACGGCGGTTTAACGACGAAGTTGAGTTAAAAGAGGCTGTTTTAGCTCATTTCGCAGACAAAAAATGAATATTTTTTTAAAGGGATTGACTTGTTAATAAAGAGATATAATAAGTGAATTGTTACTCTACTTTGTTTATTTCATATTCAAGACGAGAAATTTTGGCGCTGCCCTCGTAAGTTGAAGATTATGCCTAGAAGAGTATAGAAACAAATTATTGAAATACAAATTGATATAAATTGACGCAATATCAAATAATTTAGGATCGAAGCAGTAAAATAGCTGAGTGTCATCAGCAAATGAGTGCAAATTCAAATATTCGATGGATGTATAAATATCAGAAACAGGGGGAAATGAGAACTTACATTGTCGAGGGCAACTCTCTGATATCTGTTAGCTAAGTAGTTTTCAAAAAAATCGAGTCGAACCATCATCGAAGCCGTAGTAACCCAATTCGGCGCACATAAGTTTACGGTCAAGTCGATCAAAGGCTTTCGAATACCATTATTTTATCACGTCAAATCTTTCCTCCAACTTTCCGAACTCAATTTACGATCGCCCTGTATAGTTCGCGGCTATTGCGTGACGAAAACCGCCGGATTCGAGACATCCCTGCAGCAGGAAACCGTCAGGGACCTGCTGTCGCAGAAACAAGCCCTTTTGATGGAACTGAAGCATTACGAAAGCAACGCGAGGTACAACAGCCACGCCGAAGGGGAAACGGAGAGTTTCGAAACTAGTGGTGTGATACCGGCGAACACCAGGCTGCAACTGATCGTCACAACCAAGTTCGGTAAAGGGGACGGAAAAGTGGGTACGGAAACCTGGGCGATACTGGGAAAATCTTCATGACTTCTTCGGTCGTTTCAGGGATGCGTCGAGGTATTCGTGTCGACTAACAATTCGACGGTGATAAGGGCTCTGGTAATTTTCGCGGAAGGTATCTTCAAAGGGGAAAGTCACGTGGTGCATCCGGATGTGGCCAAACTATCGTCGGACCTCGCCGTCCCCCTCTACATTCCGAAAGACAACGCCACTGATATTCACATCAACGTAAGCAAACGTTAGAGTTCTTCAAGTTCTCATTAATTTACATTTACTGTTTACATTTCTTCAGAACATAACCTAAACTTAACGTTACATTTCTTGAAAACTTTTGATATGTGGTCATTGTCTTTGGCAGGTGTTTAACAGATTTAAGATGTTTTAATTCTGGGTTCAGTGACTCGGGTTGAGATAGTTTTATGCCTCCGTAAACAAGAGAGTTCATAAACGGTGATTTTTGTTCCGGATGGTGGTGTGACAATGCATTGAGGTATCGGTCTGTGTTACAAAGAAGTGCAGAGGAAAACCTAATTTGCACATTGATAGATATAATAAATATTTAGTTATTGTTGTGAAACAGTACACTGTCCAAGAGACATATAAATACATATAAATTCGGCACACACACAACATCTGTTTCAATAATCCGCCCTATTAATTATAAAATGCAGGCGATGTGAAGTCCTGAATTGTTCCTTTCCTATTTTAAATGGATGACCACGTAGGCCTTCATGGAAATGGTCATGCGCAAACCTATACATTTAAATGAGATCCCCTCGCAGCCGACGCTGACTTAATGTTGGCAGACTAAGTATTTTGAAACGGTCATCGTAAGGTGTATATCTAGGTTGAAGTGGCCAGCGCGTAGCGGCTCGTTGCACTCTTTCCAGAACATCACAATCACGCAATAGTCAAGGATTCCAGACTGGGAAAGCAAATTCCAGGATGTGGCGAATGTAAGTGGTAAAAATCTGCAAGCGATGCGAGGAATAGGATTTTTAAAAGCTCTTCTTAACAAAAATAATGCGCAGTTTTCTTTATTTGCAATATTTTATACATCTACAGACCACGCAAGATCATTAGTTACTGTCACACCTAGGTCCATCTGAGAATCTACACTTGACACAAAGTTTCCATTGATAGAATAGTTCAAACCGGCATTGTTCTTGCCAACATGCAGCACAGAGCACTTTTGAGCACTCAGCGTCAATAGCAAGTTGAACACCACTTGGAAATAGTATTAAAGTCTCTCTGCAATACGTCCGCATGTGTTGAAGGATTTTCAAATAATTTAGTGTCATCAGCATAAGCGCTCACATGAGAATCAATGCTGTAGAGCAAACCCACGGTATACACTCAGAATAGCACTGGTCCCAGTACCGATCCCTAGGGAACACCACTAGACACGTTTTGTGGCAGTGAAAAAGCGTGACCAATTCGAATTCTGAACGACCGGTGGCTTAAAAACGCCGCTATCTACTCTAGCAGTTTACCCCCCACTCCGACCTTTTCAAGTTTGAATAACAAGCGTCGATGTGGCACTTTGTCAAAAACTTTGCTGAAATCGAGGTACATAATATCCACCGGATCATCTGAGTGAAGAGATAATGTCACTATAATGTAGGTATAATATGGCAGTCGATCAAAAACGGTAACAGATTTACTATAAGGCGTTCAAGAACTTTAATATAATACATATAATACACACTAGGCTGATAGTGCAGTAATTTGAAACATCGAGCTTATCACTTTTTTATAAATCTGTGTTACATTTGCGGATACCACTGGATCAGGAGTGTGGCAGACTCCAAAGATTTTCTCAAAATAATATAAATAGGCTCTGCAAGCACAGGGCCACACGCTTTTAAGATTTTATTTTAAATTCCATCAGGTCCGGGAGCAGGATATTCTTTTAACTCAGAGTCTTTTTCACGTCCTCTTGGTCAAAGTGAATATCTTATAATAAATCTAGGTTTATAGAACCCCCATAGTGAGACGGTAGGTTAACTGGTTCATCAGCGAAGACACTGGCAAATTCATTTGAAATGAAGTCCTGGTTATAGGAGACCTTTCCCGAGGTATCTCTAATGACAGGAAGGGATACCTTAGACGATACGTGTTGTCTGACATAGGAATAAAACGCTTTGGTTCCATTGAGGAGGTCATTTTCGAATACTGACTTCGCCTCTCTAATCTGCAAGGATATTGTATTAGAAACTCTTCTGTGCAAAGCATAATCGGAAGCAGAGCCTTAGACCTCAAATCTACACCACAGAGCTCTCTTATGTTTTATTTGTTTGAACAGATGTCCAGTTAACCAAGGTTTTTCAGAATTGAACTTAAAAAAATGAGTTTTGGAGCTTGTGCCCATGTAATAATCCAGAGTAGATAGAAAATATGTCCACTCATCGTTAACGTCGTTAAAAGGAAAGTTCGATGTACGGGGAAATAACATTTTGCGATTATTGCTTGAATACAAAACTCAATAATGACAGATTTGCCGTTTGAGGAATCAAGCTCCAATTTGTTAAGTAAATTGGGATCCGGGGTAATTACATGATCAAGGGTATGTTCACACTGTATCTAAATATTATTAATTGTTACTACCTTAGTTAAGTTCAAAATAAAAGCGTTTCTATTCTATTCCATTCTATTTTATATTTGCAAATTTTATCTAATTTTGGGTAGGAAATTTCCATTTTGACCTTTCAATATTTATTTCTGTATTGTCGTTCATCGGGACTAATATCAATGCACCCGTTGTAAAATTCAGGAGTTTTCTATTATTAACTTATTAACTGATTATAAATTAAAATAACACTCCTCATGGCTTCTTAGCAGTACCCTGCAATATAAAGCAATTATCACCTACCCACGTGCGTGTATTCATTGGTTACTATTCACCACAGATTATCACTTGGTCAGTACACTCACAGTACAAATAACATTGGATTAGAACACATATAACAGGCAGCAAAATGTTGGATTTCCTTCACAAAGATACCATGTTTGTGTCCTATTAGTAATAAATATAATAATAACGTTTATTGAAATGTATAAATAATATTTTTATTAACATATCCATATAAAGAAAATAAACGTTAAAAAAAAACACAAAAGCGTTCAAAAAAATGCTAATGATTACGGTTATAATTTTCTCCGTAATAAAAACTAACACACGTATTACAGTTAACTACTTATAATTTAATTAATATTATTTATATTATTAATATTTGTGTTATATTAATCAGTAATAATTATAATAATAACGTAAATTTAAATTTTATTTAAATGTGTAAATAATATTTTTGTTAACATATTAATGAAAAAGTCACAATATAAGGAACATAAACGTTGAAAAAAAACACAGAAACATTCAAAAGTGCTTATGATTGTGGTGATAAATGTCTCTGTATCAAAAACATACATGTAATACTTAACTACTTATATTTTAATTAATATTATTAATTAATTAATTAATAATTATAATAATAACATTTATTTAAATGTGTAAATAACAACTTCATTAACATATAAATGGAAAAGCCGCAATACAAAGAAAATAATTTGAAAATTTTCTCCGTAACAAAAACTAACACACGTGTAATAGTTAACTGCTTATAATTTATTGAATATTATTTGTGTTATGTTAGTAATAATTATAATAATAACGTTTATTTAAATGTGTAAATAATATTTTCATTAACATATCCATGGAAAAGTAACAATATAATAATAATTTTCTCTCTAACAAAAACTAAAACACCTGTAATAGTTAACTACTTATAATTCAATTAATATTATTTATGTTATTAATATTTGTGTTATGTAAGTAATAATAACGTTTATTTAAATGTGTAAATAATATTTTCATTAAAATATCCATGGATAAGCCACACTATAAAGAAAATAAACGTTGAAAAAAAAATACAAAAGCGTTCAAAAAAATGCTTATGATTACGGTGATAATTTTCTCTGTAACAAAAACTAATACACGTGTAATAGTAACTACTAATAATTTAATTAATATTATTTATATTAATAATATTAGTGATATATAAGTAATAATAACGTTTATTTAAATGTGTAAATAATATTTTCATTAACATATCCATGGAAAAGCCACAAAATAGACGTTGAAAAAAAAAACACAGAAGCGTTCAAAAAAATGCTTATGATTACGGTGATAACAAAATAACAAAAAATAACACCGTGTAATACTTAACTAATTATAATTTAATTAATATTATTAATATTTGTATTATATTTCTAATAATTATAATAATAACCTTTATTTAAATGTGTAAATAATACTTACATTTACATATCCATGTAAAAGCCACAATATAAAGAAAATAGGAGTTGAAATAAAAAACACAGAAGCGTGCAAAAAAATGCTTATGATTACAGTGATAATTGTCTTTATAACAAAAGGTAAAACACGTGTAGTACTTAACTACTTATAATTAAATTAAACGGTTTTACTCAATATTTAGTGTAAGCTACAAGATAATTTTAATAGCAGTAAAACAGTGAAAGAATGGGCAACTAGTGTACAAGTAGAATACATGAACTAGTCTATCTATGATGTTTCAGGTTTACTAGCTCATCGCTCATACAGCAATAGATTATTTACTTTAGTATAATGCGATAACATTGATAGCATTTTTTAAAAATCTGCCATAGTGACAATGAAACTTTTCCAGGCTCATGTCGGCTATCCCAACAGTATCCAGTTTCACATATTCGAAATCACGAAGCAATTGCCTCAGTTTTCCATGTACGCCCTTAACGCCGGCATCAGTCGAACAACATGCGACTCCTTCGTACAATTCAAGGCCAACGATAGGGTTCAAAGGATGTGCATCTGGATAAACCAGAATTTCCTGCTGGCCACAGATATCGAATTCGAGTCCGGGCCGAACTTGACCGTCAACCTGAAGTGTCTGAGGGACGATTCGGATTTGAAACTGGTCTTCGAGACTACCGGCAAGATCACCTTTTACACAGAGAATATGTTTTTGGCCGCCGATTTGGTGCAATCGCTGGCAACGTTTTTGAATTTGGATCGTTTAGAGGTACAGAAGTAATTGCATTAAATGTGCAGTATACAGGGTGGTCTATTTAAAATGCTCCCATACCTTATATATGTATATAAGTGTTTTCGGAGCGCGAGCATTGAAGATGCCAAGTGAGATTTTGGCGAAACGTCTGCAGGATTCCAGTCGGATGCAAGATTTGCAGGATTCCAGTCGGATGCAAGATTTGCAGGATTCCAGTCGGATGCAGGATTCCAGTCGGAGTTCAACGAGCGAACGGATGATATCCCGGAATATAGTGTCATCATATATATATATATATATATATATATATATATATATATATATATATATATATATATATATATATATATATATATATATATATATATATATATATATATATATATATATATATATATATATATATATATATATATATATATATATATATATATATATATATATATATATATATATATATATATATATTCACGGATGGAGGCAAATTGCAGGGGGCAATTTTTTTTTCGTTATTAGAATTATAAATTTTGGTACATTTTTAGCACTCCTAATTCCGAAGCTTCTTGGGCATTTTCATTGCAATGTATGAAACATACCAACATATCATATTTTTTAGAATTTGATACTCTGCCATTATTACAGAAAATTAATTAAAATGAAATAAACACAGAACGTACGAATGGATAGGGAATAAAGATATAATTAAAAACTGACAGTCTCGTAAGTTTTTGACACATTTGGTTTTTGCTTTTAATTTGTTAAAACATTAATAAGACATTTTTTTTTGGAAATAAAGAAAAGATTCTCTTGTATAGTAATAACTGTTTAGATGTATCTTATTGCTACAAATACATAAAGTAAAGAATGAAAAAAATTGGATATACAAATACATATTTTTGAAAAGCTTAACTGATTTTCAATTATTGTAAGAAATAGCATTTAACTTGCATATTTTTGTCGCTTTGCGTAATGCCAGGGTTAATGTACCGCATATAAATTCTAAAAAATACTATTCAGTATTATTATAACCGAATCATAAATAATTTATTGAATGTGTCATTTTTGGATATTTCTATGGATTTAGTCTACAGCCAGAGCTTTCGAAAATCTTATAAATACCGATAACAAATATTTTAACCGATAGAAAAATAGTTACTAGTCAGTAACCTTTTTTTTTATTTAATAAATAATTATGATTATTATGTATAACACTATTAATAGGTAAGAGTGGGACACGATGGTCAGAAGCTTCTCCAAAATTTGGGTAAATTTAGTTAAAGTTTGCTCAGTAGTACTTTTACTTTTTTTTGGCAATTGCCATTTTTCGTTATTTCAATTTGAAAATATTTCATTAAAAGGTAGGGGAGGGTGAGGCAAGGCGGCCCCCGGGGGAAAAATGCTTTATAGTAAATAAGTATAATAATTTTATATAACATTATAAATAGTCAAAATTTGGGTAAATTTAGTTAAAAGTAGTCAAAAATGGCTGTTAAAAGCCACAAAAAATAATTCCGGGACATTAGTGCCAGTTTCCTAGTCGGATCGTGTTTCAAATCGCAATAACAATTGCAGTCGGTGGCCTGTTTTCCACGTGACGAAGAGAACATCAAAAATCTAATGCAAAAATTGGGCGACATCCAAGAAACGCGCCTACGTTTGGGTACCGACGTCGCTGATAAGTTGAACACCATCCGCAACCTCGTCATTAGGGCCGAAGACAGTCGAATAAATGACACGTGAGTGATTTGACGTCATCGTTCGGCGCCGTCAAGCCCGACGTTTGTTTTAGAAAAGACATGGCCGACTGTTATCACGAACTGAACGCCGTGAACAAGGAAATAATTGGAGGTTACAATATCAAAGTGCAAAATTACAACGAAGGCTTGGAAACGATGAAGAAGATCAACACCATTATCCAAAATGCTTCTAGATTAAGAGGCAAGTAAAGTGTGTGTCAAAGTATATCGTCTGGTTACTAGGGTTGATGATCCGTTTTACAGAAATACTAAGAGATCGCAGATATTTTCACGCTTGGATTGCTAAAAATGTTTCCCTTGCTTTAATGAATGCGCATTCCTTAAACTTTCGCTTTTTACAATGCTGTTCCACTTGACGTAATGTTGTTTGTCCATAGAAGTTCCGCGATTCCAGACGTTTGGATTTCATCCCTCATTGTGTTTCCGATGTTGTTCAAGTCTAACTTTTAAAGGTCTTTTGGCTTCCCCGATATATGACTAAACATATGTTGAACTGAGGTGGCTTTTACTTGATGAAAATCCATTTATCAAAATAAATAAGAACTAAAAGTTCAGATTTTCACGAAATTTTTTTCGACAACACCGTGTCTTTATCAAATGTAATATTTACAAACTACCTGTTACTATATATACCGAAAAATGACCATAAAACCTTAATTAATGTTGTTGCGAGAATTTAAGTTCAATCAAAGCTTCTGAAAATAACAGTCATAGCTATCGATCTCCCAGAATATATTTCAAAAACAACAAACAATTTTCTTAAACCAGAACTTTTCCTTTGCATCAAACACGATCCTACTGAGTTATATCAAAGACAAGTCAAGGATGTAATTACTAACTCCACCCTATTTAGTGACAGAGACAAATATTTTTTAACAATTATGAATCCACAACCGCCCAAATTATATTCTTTAGTTAAATTACACAAACAAGGTATGCCCATTAAAGTGTCTTATGTAACAGCTCCAGCAGTTACACTCTACAAAATTAGTAAATATTTTAAAGTTCCACACAGATTTTAAACCAAAATTTGCAATAAAAAATTCTTTTGAATTAATCAACAAAATTAAAGATATCAAAATCCCTTCTAACACAACACTATTGTCTTTTGATGTACAAAACTTATTTCCCAGTATTCCACCTATGGATGTGATAGATTTAGTAGATTTCACCCTAACTCGGAGACAGGTTAACCCATTGGTGAAACGAGATTTATTAGATTGCTTTGAATTTAATGGACAGATGTATATCTCTAAAAAAGGTTTGATTATGGGAAACCCACTTAGTCCTTTGTTAGCCGAGATTTTTATGGATAATTTGGAAAATATCATACTAGAACATCCTTTAGTAAAAGTTTTTTATGGTGGTACAGATATGTGGACGATGTCTTTGCTTGCTTTGTTGGAACGGACAGACAATTGAATTCTTTTTTAAATTACATTAACTCATTACATAATCGTATAAAATTCACTATCGAGATTTATCGAATATTCTTACAACTTGTCCGGGTCTTTCCTTAATTCGTATCAGTTAGTCACTTTCTTATATCTATAAACAGACTTTACCGACGTAACAAAAAAACTCACCTTACTTTTTGAATACACCTCGTATAAGCTTTTTAGCGTCATTTAGAGACGGCCTTTTCTCAAAAGAACCCAGTAAAAAAATTGCTAAAAACACGTATTCCTTTGCAGTCGGTAGAAATGCTGCGACGATGGTCCAGAACTGCAGGAACGCGATTAAGAACAACAACATCGAAGGGCTCATCAAAATCATGAAGACGGGAGAATGAAACTACGGCCGTAACAAACACAATTTGTCGCATTTATTGTTTTATATATACATTAAAGTTAATTGATAAACGCACGATATGAAACTGTAAACACGTAAAAGGTATAGAAATAAAAAACAAATTTTATCTTACAACCTTATTGAAAAGAGAGATGATTACGGGTACATAAAATAAATAGGGCAACGGCCTTCGAGTATCGTGAACACATATTTACAGGGCAGTTTTAAGAACACGTCAGATCAAAATGGTAAAAAAGCGGCTTCTTTTCTAATGAGTTTCCGATCCGCTGGCAGTGTTGTTGCTAATACAGAGACATGAAATGTGGCGTAAAATGGGGGAATCGTTTCACTTGACTGACAGCTCGGCCGAGATCGTTAGTTAAGAGCGCGTCCACAGTGGTGAAGCGGTCAGGATCTTTCTGTCCACTTCAGGCCACACCCCCAAAACGTACGACTCGATGTCGCACTCGTTCGACCCTCTCAGGATTCGGAAGTAACCGTTCTCACCCCAGTCGGTGCCCCAGCTGTTTGCCACTTTCTGGAATATAATTGAAAATTAATGATAGGGTCGAAAAATACCGCGTCAAGTGCCTACAAAAAAAAAAAAGAGACGACAAATATTTTTTGAATTATTTTGATTTCCGGAAATGATTTTTTTTGTGGAAAATCGAAAAAAATCCAAAAATTTGATTTAAACGGTGATGTAGGTAGAAATTCAAAGTTACTTCGGGAATTAGCACACTAAAATTTATGAAATTTAGTATACGGTGGCTCTAATTGACTTTAAACTTTGTTATGTTTTTGTTTTTTTTTTGTTTAGTAGTATTTTTCATGTCAACTTTGTACCCGATTTAATCGTTTTTGCAGGAATGACAAAATACGGAAATATGTTTTTCTACTCCCGTTTGTAAAATGCCTATTTATAAACCGACCGTGGCTTTGAATCTAAAACATTCATTCAGATTTTAGTAAAAAGCAAAATTAGTAAACAACGTTCACATATCATCCTTTCCATTGGCAGTATTTATTTGTTCCTTGTCAATGTCAACCAATGCGCCTTTATAACAAATATAACATATAGAAATTTCTTTCTTTTGATTCTCCTTTGTAAATAGTATTATCTTGGTGCCTAGTTTATAAGTTAACACATAGATTAGCTGACTAGGTAGCTAGGGAATTGTTGTACTGACTTTTTCCAGGGCATTAGATAATTTTATTTATTTATTTTTTTGGATCAAAAATCTGTTGTTATTATTATTATTATCATTATTATTATTACTATAATAATAATAATTATTATTAGTTAATGCATAAATTAGCTGAATAGACAGCTAGGGAATTGTTGTATTGACTTTTTCCTGGGCAATAGATAATTTTGTTTATATATTTTTTTGGATCAAAAGTCCTTTTATTATTATTGTTATCATTGTCATTATCATTATCAATATTATTATTATTAATATTATTATTATTGGAAATTAAAAGCTAAGCGAATAAGTGAATAATTGGTGGAGATAAGAAACTATAGACAAAAAATTAAAAATTGCTGGAGTAAAAACCAAAAATCGAAAAAAAAATTGTTTTAAAAAGTAATGTGATTTTCATCCAGTAAAAGTCACCAAGATTAACAATAATTTCGAAAAAATATAACAACACAACACTTTTCAGTAGCTAAATTAAAATAAAGATTCTATGAAAAATATAGAGAAATTTATTTACACCGCCATTTATCGCTTCCTCACCCAATATTTCTGCAACCCGGATGCGGTGTATTCTTCGCCCCATCCTACGATCCTCACCGAGTGGAATCCCTGTTTACGGGCCAAAGTCAAATCAGTATGCCTGTAAACTCCGTTACTGTAGGAGAAGAAGTCATGGTAGACCTTCATAGTAGCTGAAAATAAAAATCAATTCATTGGTAGTTCGAGCCGGATTATACGGGGTGGTTTCTAATTGATTAAGGGGGCGGTTTTCGGGTCCATTTTAAAAAGAAAACTTCATAGGAACGTATGTCCCAAACGTCTTAACTGTATCCGTAAATTTAAACTGACGGTACGCCACTGCCACTTAATTATTGAAATTCAATTAGAAAACACCCAGTATTTTTACCGACGATACCCACCTTGAACGGGACCCGACCTCATCATCTCGTACATGATGTCCGTCTCGTTGCCCAGCTTGTACGAAGGACCCACCTTGTACCTTCCTGTCCTCTCGCTGTAGCGCGGAGCCGTACAGCCCGCGGTCGCTAGATCTCCGAACCTTCTGATGCGACACGACGTAGTGTTACCGACGTAGGGGAAACAATTTTCGTCGACCAATCTGCAATGAATCGATGGTGTCATGTCCGGAAAGTAACCGAAGAAGTCGTATCAGTGACGGCGTATGCGTCGCAGTGTTGCAGAGTTCCCAAAAAATTAAAAAATTACATAGAAAAATCACAATTAAATACAGTAAACTGCGTGTATAACGGACACCGTGTGCCACATAAAACGACCCACTGCACGATCTTGAAAGCGTAATTAGTTTAGGCAGAAATTGAGGTTATGTGTTTTTTTTTCATATTTGCCATATAAAATTGCGTCGTGACGCTACCGATTCAGATATTGCAACAAAAATTTAACCACCGACTAAGGAGATGATGCACTACTCAATCAGTTTGACAGATGCCTCTTACCGTATACAGGGTGTCCCAAATAGGTTATACCGTTTTTGCGAATTCAATTAAAAAAACTACCTGCTACTATATATACCGAAAAATGACCATAAAACCTTAATTAATGTTGTTGCGAAAATTTAAGTTCAATCAAAGCTTATGATATGAAAAAAACAACACATAACCTCAATTTCAGTCCAAACTATGCAAAATTCGAATAGGAGTTTCTTAAGCAAGTGACCTTAACTTTAATCAAGGATTCCAAAAATGTCGATATATACGGGGTGTTCCATTTTAAATAACAAAGTTGATTTTAAATCTTCAGGAGAGTCCAAGAAACTTTTTTCGTATCTCCTATGGGTTTCCCGATCGTACAGTGAGTCGTTTTATTTGGCACACGGTGTACATGGGATATAACGTACTTCCGTACTCTTGATTTTTCATCGGATATTACGTACCATATATAACTTCTGCTACGTTTATAAAGTACAATATTTTCACTATTGTCCTGGTTATAAAGTACGAGTGTACGCTAAAACCGGATTATCGGATTTTTTACGATGTTTTTTCTCCAACGTGCATGTCTGGCCAACAGTTTCCACTTTATTGTTTTATGGAAAGGTGCGCTAGCATGATTTTTTAAGTTTACGGTTAAAATGGCGGATCTTCGCAAGTCTTTAACTGTAAAAGAAAAGATAGAGATTATCAGGAGTATTGAGAGTGGCATCGGTAAGGCGGAAATTGCTAGACAAAAAAGTGGAAGTTCTTGGTTCCACTAATGCTCCATGGAGTTAAACATACAATGATATGTTCAGACAAATTATCGTATATATACTGTTTTCTAATTGCATATGAATTTAAGATTTCCAAAAATTGGGATTTTTTGTAACTGAATTCAAAATAAATATCATTTTCTAACAAATATTCCTATCGAGGCTGGTGCTTTGCGTAGCAGACGGCTGTGCTAGCTTGAGTCATCCACGATAATAACACTGTTATAGGGAAATATCTTTTAAAAGACTGTTTTGAAACCAATTTTCATATCATATATATCACAATAATCCAAGTTAGAATTCATAATATTTTTTGAAGACAACAGTTATCAGTTTTGAACAAGTTCGTATTCTGACCCAGCGTGCATTACGGTGATGATGATGATGATGGCCCACCCCTGCCTGGTCACTCAAGTAAGGATAAATAAGGATAAAATAAGATAATATCGTTCAAGTTTTATTTATTTAAGATTGAGACATACTATAGGCTCTGTGTGGGGGGCGTGGTCAAGAAAAAATTGGATGCCAGCGATCCTCGTGAGCGTCAGTCGAATCTTTGCACTCCAAATGTTCGTACACTCTAATGAGTAGTGTGATTAAAAGTGAAAATATAAATAATTTTAAATGGCTTTTAATTATAAATAAAAAATGGTTAGAACGAGGCGATCAGGAAATATAAATCAATCAGAGCAAGTACAAGCACAAAGCAGGTAATTTTTCTATTTATTAAACCTTGATTTAAAAACGTGGGTATGTTTTGCACCGGCCATGTAATTAACATTAAAAAAAGAAAACAAAATCGCAAATTTTTTTTCCACGAAAAACTATATTTTTTGCTTTACATTTGCCGTTTAGTTGGTCGTAAAATTTTTCATTTGTCCTTAATGTAATATTTATTGAGTAAACCACGTACATTTCAAGAAGTTTCTCTACTGGTTTCGTAAAATTATAATCGATATATCGGATTGACAATTAGTAACGTTAACAGTAATTTTGTACATAATTTTTGGACCGAGATCAGTAGATACAAAACGGCTGGACGTAAAAGACCCACGTTTGTACAAAGGATGATATGAAAAATTAATTGAATCGTAGATGTTCATTTTACTAAAAAATATAGGATTTCTCGATTACAGATTCGCGAGAGCAATGCGGAGAATCAAAATTCAAATGGTTCCGAAATGGACAACACTAAGCTTGTTAATATAAGAACACTTAACGATGACTTCAACGACAATAAGGATACCGATAACCTGAATGATCATATGGATATACAGCAATGTAGTGAAGTTATTATTGACTCACTGCAACCGCGGTTTAAAGATGTTGCTGTACAGATTGATTTTCATAAAGAAATGAATTCAACCTTCGTAAATAATATAATATATAATATAATAAATATGGTTCTTTTTTAATTGGACTTTTCCCCTAGCTACAGTTTCAATATAGCCGACATTAAATTTTTTTGTTTCTTTACCCATATTGGTATCGATTTGCATGATATTGGACATTTTATTTCGACTATTTTAGTTACCATGCCGTCACTGACTACTATTCCATCTACTGAGACTCCTAACCAGGCCTGTTTGGGAGACACAAATAATCCAATTTGAAATACGTGAACGTCATGCAGTAATTTGTAATTTTCGCGAGCTTTTACCTCATTTTGAATTCCATAATTTAAACTTTTCGGATGCAGAAAATCCTGTAGTAGAGATTCAGCTGAAGTGCGAGTTATTGTTTTTATCTTATGAGCTTTTGCGCTGGTCGCTATGCGTACACGTCTTGCTTCAAACCATTCTACTTTGCTTTGTTGTGTGGTTTGTAAACACAATGTGAAAACTTCTTCACTGTGTAATAGTATCCGGTCTCTGTAAAACTGTGCTATCTTAGATGACAGAGCCAACTTGTCTTTCCCTATGGTGATACACTGACCAGCACTCTTTAAAAAACAAGCAATCACCTTTTTCGTACACTCTGATATCAGTTCTACCTGTTGTTCTTCGAGACATATAATCATGACCACCGTACAGACTTGTTCTTCCTCACTAATATGATCGACTTTTAACCTTTTTTTAATTGGGCATTCGATATCGTCAAAGTCTTCCAAAGTCAAGTGCAGTGGCTGAGGAGGATTTTTAAGCACTTTTTACCGTAGCTCCTCCTTCGCTAAATGATTAATTGATGGAAATCCCCACTCTTGCTGAACACTCGTTTTAGACACACTCCGGTCATTGTTTATTCGGTGGATAAATGCCGCAATATGTTTGCATTCGCCAGTTTCTTTGGCAATGCAAGTACATTGAGCATGTACCACCTCCCTTTTACTATTCAGCAAAAAAAAAAATTAAAGAATCAAGTAAAAAAGCCGCTTTTAAAGTTTGACGATTTTTTTTTCTGTAATCTGTAAATTATATGGTGTTTCAGTGACGGACGTTTGCCGAATGCATTTAGCAATTAACTTATTGTTAATATTGCCACCAACGTATTCTTCAATGTGTTTAATATGACAAAAAGCCATTTTTTTCCTTTCTCTAGCGTACCTGCAGTGAAAATTATTGAATGGGAGATATTTTCAAACCAGGTCTGCAATATTACCGATGCCATATTTTCAGGTTATGCTGTCAATAAAAAAACCATTATTATTTGTTTGTTACACATTTTAATTACAGAAAAAAAATTTGTTAATATATAATTTTCACGTACCTTTCGTTTAAATCACTTTATACTACTTATCCATCTCAAAATTTATTGTTAATTGTTTTATTTATAAATTAACAGGTAAAGACAATGTAATTCCTTCTTTTCGTGGGCGGCGCTACTAGGCCCCATACACGGAGCGAATACCAAATCAAGAAACAATCCCGGGTTTTAAAACCAAAAAGTACCTAATAACCTTTTTCGTTTTTTTTTGAGACATTCTACGTAGGATTTTTTTTTAATCGATCTTTTCCGAAATAAATCCCTAATAGTATGTATACACACGTAATTTTATGTCATGACATGTATACTAACCTGTTTTGTTTTCGATGTCGGGTCACGGTTAATTTGTAAATAAGATCGTAAATATAGACCTGGCAATCGAAACAAATGTTATGAAAATGTTAAAAATAAATCTCACGTCGCAAAAAATAAACATACACAACATACCAATCGTAAAAAATCACCTTTGCCTCTCAAACATTCCGCGCATGCATAATGACTATCGCCGACTTATGGGTCGTATAAATTTCACGTCGGTTTACTCTTTTGATACTTGCAAAATGGCCTAGGCTCTAGTTTACTATTATTATTTAAAAAAACTCGATACAAAACAAAAACAATAACAAAAGCTGAAGAGATGTCGACTGTCAAAATAGTCAGTAGTGCCAACCTATATCTACGTCAAAGGAATTGATAAATGAAAATCTCGGACGATTTAAACATTCTCCTCACCTTACTCCTCACTCACGGCACCAAGATCTTCGGGAAAGTAGTCCAGATGTTAGAGCAAAAAGTGTAGTTTTATACTCATATTGCACCTCTAACATGTTTTCTACAATGTCTTTACAATTTCAATATTTCTTGTCTCCTAGAAAACTTTTTATGACTTTCTTGCAACCTTCAAGATGCAAGATTCGATCATGGTATTCATAGTCTCGATCTTCCATCGATCGCCTTATTTGAGGACCTACAAGAGATTTTAACGTCTTGTGGCAGTAATTTCCAAGTCTACATGCGAAAAATTCGGAAAGATCCTTAGGTAAACCTAAGTCTCTCACCACGTCACTAAGTTCTGATTGTGAAAAAAACTGTGATTGTTGGGAAACACGCCCTATATCACCAGCATCACTAAAACTGGTGGTATCTTCTAAATTCGCTTGATTCTCAGGTATTGGGGAACATCTGGGTCATGTGGCAGCGGCCTAATTGCAGACTAGAGGCTGGGATAAACAATGTTTTTCAAATTTTTGGTATTATCATCGTGGTGATTTTTTGGCTGTCTCCAAATCATCGCTTGGATCCGTTATTCCAATGTCTTAAACCTTATCACAATACTTTACATTCCTTTAAAATAAGCGTAGCATTGTTTTTTATACACGGTGTAATGCAAACCACACTCATAGCAGGACGTATCCGGAATATTTTTACCAAAGTCTTGGCATTTTAAAATGAAATTATACTGCGCAATGGTCACTGTTGCATCAGGGTTTTGTTTGGTGGTCTGTGGTGTTCCTATTCTACGATTAGAACGTGGGACTCTCGCACGCTTATGTCTGAACCTCATGACGCAGTTAAATAAAGGACTTTTATTATAAAAAGCCTTCAATACGATACTCACTAATCTCACAAAACCACTGTCTACAACATACGCCATTCTGCGATAAACGGGCTTTCTTCAATGCAAAATTTTGATTACTTATTTGGGAATCCCAAAAACCATATTTTATCTGGATGCCCCGTTAATATTCCGTTAACTTTTGCAAAAATATATGTCAGTGACGTAGCAATTGAGTAAGATCACGTCAAGTGGACCCCCCATTTACCACTTGATCATAAAAAATTAATCTATATATATATATATATATATATATATATATATATATATATATATATATATATATATATATATATATATATATATATATATATATATATATATATATATATATATATATATATATATATATATATATATATATATATATATATATATGATGACACTATATTCCGGGATATTATCCGTTCGCTCGTTGAACTCCGACTGGAATCCTGCATCCGACTGGAATCCTGCAGACGTTTCGCCAAAATCTCACTTGGCATCTTCAATGCTCGCGCTCCGAAAACACTTCGAACACGGAGGAAAATTGGAGGATATTTTGAACGACCCAATATACAAACTAGTCACCAGATATCCCACGACATATTTGGAAAAAACAACTAAGTCCAAAATTCTCGATTCATCAATAAACGAGGATACAAAGAAGAAACTTATTCGGAGGGAAAAATCGAGTCGTTGCCCAAAATTCTACGGGCTCCCAAAGATCCATAAGGACGGGGTTCCCCTGCGTCCAATCGTAAGCGCCTTTAACTCACCATTATGCAAGCTGGAAAAACATCTGGCCAGTGCACTTCAGCCTATAGTGGAAAAGGCAGATTCCTATGTTAAAAACTCAGAACATTTCACTCAGATTTTAGGTTCTCTCAGGATGGACAAGGACGACATTATGGCAAGTTTCGATGTCAAATCCCTCTACCCGAGTATTCCAGTAGAAGAGGCACTCTTGCTTATAGAAGAAAACGAAGATCTTCTGCCATACATAATGGATCTGTCAAGACATTGCCTGAAAAACGCTTACTTTATGCACAACGGGAAAATTTACCGACAAATAGATGGAGCAGCAATGGGATCATCTCTCTCACCTGTGATTGCCAACCTCTTCATGATTTACTTCGAAAAGAAAGCAATAGAGAAGGCAAATCTGAAGCCAAAACTATGGACAAGATACATTGATGACGTATTTGTTGTATGGCCTTTTGGCAAGGAGGAGCTTTTGAAATTCCTAGATCATCTGAATTCCATTCACCCAAGGATTCAATTTACAATAGAATTTGAAGAGGATAACAGTCTGCCCTTTTTAGATGTGCACATCACAAGGACCGAAGATGGACACTTGGAACACACTGTCTATAGAAAACCAACACACACTAATAGATATCTGAAAGCTAAATCTCATCACCACCCATCACAGATACAGGCAGTGGCAAATACATTAATTGCTCGGTCCTTCAGGCTCACAAACGAGAGGAACAGAGATAAAGAACTGAAGAAAATTAGACAAAACGGATACCAAAGGCGCACCATCAGCAAGGCAATCAGTAAACAACAACAGACGCAGCAGAGAGTGCAGGACGAGACCCAACGAAGATCGATCGCTGTCCTGCCATACATCAAGGGGGTTACTGACAAAATCGGCCGAATATTACGAAAACACGACATATCAACGGCATACAAACCTGACCATACCATCGGAGCAATACTAAGAAACCCAAAACAAAAAATTACTCTGGAAAACCAAGGAGTATACAGTGTAGCATGCGGATCGTGCAGCCTGACGTATGTGGGACAGACCAACAGAAGGATTTCAGCCAGGCTCGAGGAACATCGTTTAGCCATAAGAAACAAACAAACACCATCTGCTTTGTTTCAGCACCAACATCAGACAGGCCATAAAATTGATTTCGGCACTTGCAAACAAATAGCTAATATTCCTGATTTTAGGACTAGGATTATACGAGAGGCCATCGAAATAGAAAAGTCCGGATATCTCAATACGAGAGACGACGCTCTGCATTTATCCAACACGTGGAGAACGATAATCAAACAGCAGAGCGATGCGCAGCAGCCAACGGGGACATCGCAACTACGATCGGGCGAAATTAAAAACGCGACAATTCAGGGGGTGGAGTCACCTCTCCCCACGCACAAGCAGCACCGTTACCATCTCCGGCGCAGAGTATAAATACCGCACACACCGCCGATAACCTCCCAGTGTTCGAAGTGTTTTCGGAGCGCGAGCATTGAAGATGCCAAGTGAGATTTTGGCGAAACGTCTGCAGGATCCAGTCGGATGCAGGATTTGCAGGATTCCAGTCGGAGTTCAACGAGCGAACGGATGATATCCCGGAATATAGTGTCATCACATTTTTCCATCCGTGAATCAATACGTGAGAATATATATATATATATATATATATATATATATATATATATATATATATATATATATATATATATATATATATATATATATATATATATATATATATATATATATACATATGATAACACTACATTCCGGGATATCGTGGTTGGTATTTTTTTAAAAAGAACTTTGGGCCCACTGAAAAAAGGAAAGTGCGCGCTTTCATAAATAAATTCATTTTGTTTAAACTAATGAACAGCAGTGAAATTTTCTTCAGGAATATTAAACTTAATCTTAAATGGTAAAGCCGACAAAAAAACATGTTTTTTTTTTAGCAAGAAATCAGATAAATTTTCATTTGTTAACTTAAAAATTAATAATATGAAAATAAACATATAATTTTAAGTCGGTAATATATTCTTATTTTGACCACGGATGCTGAAAATTTCATAGATTTATCTCTTAAGGTTGATTTTTAATTCATTTTTTAATTAAAAGTGCTTAAAATTTCCATTATAAAAAAAATGTTAAAATCAAAATTTTAAAAAATCGTTCGGGGGTTCAATTTTCCATCATAAATACTTAGAAAAAATATATATATACATTATTATGATCAAGTGGTGAACTTGACGTGATCTTACTCAATTTTTGGAATGTTATGTTATTTTTAACACAATTAATATGACATTTCAAAAGTTAATTCAAAAATTTTAGGCGATAGAAACGAAAAAACATTGTTTTTCTATTCTATAACTCCAGAAATACGAGAAATACCAATTCACAAAATCTTTGTCGGCATGTGTGTTGAATGAAACCAACCAATTTGACAGCAGTTGGAAACTGATATTTGATCTCTGGAAACGATCCTAAAAACTTTGAAAATGCGCACGAGGTTCCAAAACTTACCCAAATTTCCGTACGAAGTTCCAGGCTCGATCGTATCTTCCTCCCTCGCATCCTTTGTCTTTGGTTTCGCAGGAAATGATGTTCTGCGCGCTGAGCTGAACCTCTTCCAGACCCTTAGAGACTATGCCATATCTGCAACGCGATTCAGATAGTTCAAGTGGTAATTCGTACGAGAAGAAATATTGGTTGCTTTTTTAGTGATAACTCTACCTGAAAATCTCCCCCGAAGAGATAAACTTCATTATCATTAAAAAATGATAACTTAATCGTCATTGTTAAGGTTTAAATAAAAAATTAACTTTTTTATCATAATTTTTTTCGCTCTCGTATGGGGTGGTAAAAAATTTGGCTCAACTTTCTTTAACTTAAAATCTGGAAGCCAAAATGAAGAAGAAGAATTTTTGCAAGCAAATGCCACCCTTTACTTAAATTCCGGTACATTAATTTTTTGTATTTAATTAGTTCTAGGTTGTAAGTTAGTTTTGGTTGGTCTGGGTTACTTTTGGTTAGTTTTGGTTCGTTAAGATTCACATCATAAATAATAAATGTACATAATAAATGTAAATATTTAGGTGGCCAAATATTGGCACCCCTATACATTTCATAGTAATCTAGTAACTACATCAATTGTGAGTAATCCCATTTCAGCCGAGGAACAAAAGAAGCGATGCTAACATTTTCTCGAATATATAAGGTTGTTCGGAAAGTCATTTCGTTTTTTCCCGTCAGAGGACTTAATTGCGTTTTTTCGAAACCAACTTCACACTTAAGCCGCATAACCATTATATGTCTTGAGAGCTGATATTGTAAGGCTTGTGTGTGAAAAAGTTCTATTAATTCTACGCAGTAGTTTTTGGTTGGTGCCCTTTTAAATATGGAGAGCAATAAGCAGCATTTTCGTCATATTTTACTTTTTTACTTCAGAAAAGGTAAAAATGTTGTCCAAGCGAGAAAAAAATTGACGGATGTGTATGGAGAAGGCGTGTTAACAGTACGCCAGTGCCAGAACTGGTTTGCAAAATTTCGATCCGGCAATTTTGATGTCGAAGATGCACCACGGTCTGGAATGCCTGAAGCTGACAAAGATGCGATAAAGGGTTGATGCAAATCGGCGAATAACCACACAAGAGATCGGTGAGAGATTAAATTTGTCGAATTCGACTGTTTATGGCCATTTGAAAGGCATGGGCTTAACATCGAAGCTCGATGTGTAGGTGCCCCATGTCCTTACGGAGCGAAATTTGTGTCGTCGCGTTGATGTGTGTGATTCGCTCCTCAAACGTCAAGACAATGATCCATTTTTGAAGCGGATTATTACTGGGGACGAAAAATGGGTTGTATAAAACAATGTTAAACGCAAGAGGTCATGGAGCAGAAAAGATGAACCGGCTCAAAGCGTGTCAAAAGCCAACATTCACCAAAAAAAGGTGATGCTCTCCGTTTGGTGGGATGTCAAAGGAATCTTTTTTTTTTGAGCTTTTGCCGGACAATACAACGATTAATTCAGAAGTCTATTGTCATCAACTGGACAAATTGAATGATTCACTTAAAGAGAAAAGGCCCGAATTTAATCAACAGGAAGAGTGTAGTGTTCCGCCAGGATAATGCGAGACCTCACACAAGTTTGGTCACTCGCCAAAAACTTTTACAGCTTGAATGGGACGTACTGCAACATCCACCATATTCTCCAGATCTGGCGCCTTCCGACTACTATTTGTTCCGGTCCCTGCAAAATTTTTTGGATGGCAAAACCTTTACCTCAAATGAAGATGTCAAAAACCACCTGAACCAGTTTTTTGCCAGCAAGGACCAAAACTTTTATGAGAGGGGAATTATGTTACTGCCAGAAAGATGGCAAAAGGTGTTGGACCAGAATGGCCAATATATAATTTAATAAAATATTTATTCATTATACGAAAACTGTCTTTCATGTTCCCCAAAAAAAACGAAATGACTTTCCCAACAACCCAGATGAATAGATGAAAGTGATCAAGATGTAATACGGTGTAAAATTTACCAGTTATACGAGGAACAAAGCGTGCCTACATTAGATATCTTAATTAGACGGCTTGAAAAAGATAAAACCGGTGTTAAATGTGGCAGAACTACCTTATGAAAGTGTATCAAACACATGGGTTTTAGATTTAAAAAAATTGACAAAAGGCAAGTTTTAATGGAATCTTTTAGAATTTGGAAATGGCGTCTGGAATATCTAGAAAAAATTAGGATTTACAGATTCCAAATGGACTTTCTTTGTCTGCGAAAAATATTAAAGATTCTTCTCTGGATTACCATGAAGACAACACCGCTGATTTATTCGACAGTTGGTTTAAAAACAAACTAGTTCCAAACATTCCTCCTAATAGCGTCATTGTGATGGACAATGCAAGGTATCACAGTAGACAGTTGACTAAAACCCCTTCCTCAAGATTATACCAAAAAACAATTAATTGAGGTCCTACAAAGTTTGAACCTACAAAAGGAATACGTCTGTGATAATTATTCAAAAAATCTAGGGCATACAGTTTTAAGGCAATTTTGCCATTCGTCGTAACAATGTTTTTCCCCGTGTTAACTCCAATGTCCTTAAACTTATAGAAACCGAAATTCTGTTAAACATATACAACAACAGAACAATCGTATATCCATATTGCAAATAATATAGAACAAATAATAATTAGAACAGGCGATGATAGCGGTAGTGATACTGATATATTATGTGAATAATTTTAAGTAATTTAAGTAGGTAATAAAAATAATTTGTAATTTTATTTTAGATTTAAACATAAATACATACATAAATAAATAAATATTGTTTAATATATTTCCTCACAAAACCCCAAATAATTTAATACTAAGCAAAGTACGGACCTGTTCGGCCATATTTCATTATTACAGCGCTTGCCCGTGTCTTTCCTTAATTCGTATCAGTTAGTCACTTTCGTATATCTATGAACAGACTTTACCTTTGGGAATTAATGGGACCAGCGTACATGCAATTTTCGCGATGCTTCCAAACACGTCTATCATATAGTGACAGTTATTGAATCATAGATCTATCCATATGAACCTGAGGGTAAGCACCAGTCGACTGTGTGGGTCAAAATGAGACAAAGCCCACAAAAGTGATTCGTGCGCGAAGCGTTTTGAAACACATGGTAGCCTGTTTTTTCGGACAACGTTGCAACTGTTTCTTTGGCGAAAGGTAAAACAGTCTGAACGGTACACGACCATTTGTTTGCCGAAAGTCTTCGAAGAAATTAGAAAAACCAACCGCCGAAGACGAATCACTTTCCACTCACCGATCAGCGCAAACAAAGAACTGTTTGAGCATTAAAAACTAATGATTTCTTTTTATTCTCATACAACAGCGCAGAATTTGAAGACGAAGTGGAGATGGTAGTCGAACCTAATAACAATTTAGAAGTCGAACAACCTCAGCAAATAAAAAAACGGATCCACTTGTCTTCGGATGCTAAACAAATTGTTCTGAATGTTTACAATCTTATAAGAAATTCAGAAGTGGTAGTAATAGAGCTATAAAAACGAGTGACATAGAACGTAATAAATTGTTACTTCGCACCAATTTTTTTATGTACATGTTCCGGCGAAGATTGAAAACTTGAAAATTAATCACGGGGTCGGTTGTAAAAGCACTATAATTTTGGTCGAAGTATACTAATCTTTCTAATTTAATTAGTAATAGCACCGTATAGAATAGCTACAATCAGCTGGAATTCTTACGACAAATTGCATCACAATACATTCTGGGTGATGTGCGTATTTGTATAAAAAAACTGATTTATTGAATATTCTTAAATTAATGTTCTGGGGACTAGTGCTTGACGAAATTTTCTGCGAGACAGAGAGAGAGAGAGAGATTCTAAGCCACAAGTATTTGTGTATTTGTATCTGTAAATGTCAGACGAAATTTACACGACCGCTGTAAACAATATGGCAAAACACGTGTCTCCTGTCCACACAGATATGTGGTGCGTGTTTATCGTGTGTCAATTCGAAATATTTTTCGATATGAGATCACGATTCAATCCATTTAAATATTTATAAGCAGATGGTGCCCGTCAGCGACAATAAAATTTTAATATAATAAAATGCCGCCGGATTACGTAAGGCGCGACATTCTTTTGCGTTATTGGGACACGAATAATAAAAAAGTAATACTTGTTTAGGGATTTGTTAGACGCAATCAATCATACAGGGTGTTTTCTAATTGAATGTCAATAATAAACGGGGCGATTTTTTTTTTCGTTGTTTCGACATCAGTTTTTGAATTCAGTTATTAATTTGGTGCTTAAAATATTTGAGCATTGTTATTTTAAAAAAGAATGGTAGGGTTTGCTAATGAGGAGCTCGCAGATATGCTAATAAAGTCAGACAGAAAGTTGACTCAAACGGGTACTTTCAAGGCAAGTAACTATTTAAAAGGGAGCCACGGGACTGTAAGAACTCCAGAAATTAAAGAAGTAGTTTTACATTCTATTGGTGAAAACACTGAACGCTTTTTGGCCACTGCTGCTAAGGCAATTCGGTCAGCTTCTACTTAGTGATGTGCAATAAAATATTTCCATGAAGGATGCCTCCGTAAAGAGGGTCTGGGTGATACCATCATCCGACTGAGCAATTGAGCAATGGTATTTCTTACAGTACCACCCAAAAAAGTGGCTCCATAATCCAAATGGGGTCTGATATAAGTTTTGCAAATATAGTCGAAACTCTATATAGCGAAATTGAAGGGACTGCTTCTTATGTGTGTGTTCTGTAATATTTAATTATTTTATATACATATTTTAACATCTACTTAGGAAGATTTTATATTAATATTTAAGAACTACATTTAATGTTTCAAATAATCGGTTATTTTCTTTTGAATTTTTTTAATATCCCAATACGCATCTCGTACTTTGGCTTGTATTTTCATCATTTCTTCGAGAGGGGCATCTTCCCCATGATACATAAAAAATTTCTCTAGCAGCTGAACTGAATATTGGGCTTGTTGAATGGTTGGTGGTGGTCCCAGAGCAACTTCTTCATCATCTTCTTCCTCTTGGTTCTCTTCCTCACCCTTTCTTAATTGTTGTAATATGGATTCCTCTGTCAAGTGTGCTGTTGTAGGCAAATCCTGATGTGTCACCATAAAATCTTGCGACTCCTAAGTTGTAAACTTAATTGTTGTTTGAAACTCTTTATCCACTTGCTTAGTGGCTGATCATCTTCCAAGTCCCGTTCGCATTCTGTTGAATTGTTTCTGCTGTCACCTCTTTGCAAGCTTTGCTAATAAACTTGACTGCATCTAGCATATTAATGGAAAATTTGTCTTCGAACTCGATTATTTCCTGTATCGACTCTTAAGACTTTTTATTACGCTCTGGTCCATCGGCAGTTTTGTCCACGTCTTCTCCAGCAAATCGTTAGTGACGTTTCTGTCGACATCACGAGTTTCGCCACTTCTCTGTCCATAATTGTCTCTGTTTGAACTTCCCCAACCATTCTTCCGAAGCTTTGAAATCGATCATGCCGAGCTGTTCAGCAAACTTTTCTGCTTTTAGTTTTACTATAGGTCCAGAGAGTCGTACATTTTTAAGACGTTGCTGTTGGAACCACTGCAACATTGCCCGACCCAAATCTTCAAATTTTGGCTTTCTTAGTTTTTTTACTAGAACTGCCTGCCGCTTCAGCCTGAATGATTTTTTCTTTGCACTTCCACGTCCTTCCACTGACATCCCACATCACTTTATAGATAGTGAAAAAATTTTTATACAGAGTGAATTAATACATAGCTTTGTATGGAGACCTTATAGTACAACAAATTTTTTTTCACTGTAGTTAGAAGGGTAGAGGGATGTGCCCCCCACTAGATTCTACTTATAAATCGCATCATATTTAAACCGCCTGAAACTTTCCGGTGTTGAGGTACAGTCTGATGAGATATTTAACATTGCAGTTCTTCTGGAAACAAATATAGCTGCAGATACATGCGCGTTAATCTCAAGTCCTACAGTCAAGGACCAAATATGTATATCTTGCGAAATTCTTTTCAAGTTATTCCCCATTGTTTGAACATCAACCCCACTACTCAGCAAGGCGGTATCTTCCGTCAAAAGTCTTATGTCCTTAATCGAGTTGATGTAAATATTCAATAGTAGCGAAGAAAGAGGGGAACCCTGAGGCATCCCCCTAGTGGTTGTTCTGCCTGATAAAGTCAACTCTCTAGCTATGCCAATTTTGGCCAGCAAGGGGGTCAATAAGTCGACATTTACGATATCCTAAGCGTTGAATATGTCCAGCGCCACCATTCCTGAAAGTTGGTTATTTCTTACTTAAGTATTCGTCTGTTTTATTGAAATACTTCCAATCGAAATACGAATACGAAGTACGTAAACTCTGAGGTGTATTTTTAAAATTTTTATAATTATTTCTTAGACTTATTAATTCGGTTCCTCGCGATTTATTAATTTGGTGATTAAACTATCCGAGCATTGTAATTTTAAAAAAGAATGGTCTAGTTTACTAATGAGGATTGGCAATACAACTGTAGTTGTCTACTGGTTTCCACAAATTAATAGTAGATAGTGTTTTTCTTCTTCTAATATTATTTTTTATGAAGGACATTAGTTGGCAACTCAGAACTAGATATTTTGTTCATAAAAAAAAGTTCTAGATTTAAACAGTGCAGTGCCGACCTAAATAATCAAAATATCATTTGTTGATAGACAGCCAGTGGCACGTCACCGATTTCCTTAAAAAAAATAATGGCATTTGCATTCATTTATTTTCATTATTTCGTCACACGGCTTTCACTTATAAGTAAAAACTGATTCCTCTGCATGCTATCATATTAATGATGTTATTGGGATTGAAAAAAATCCAGAAATTAAATCTATTTAGAAATGAATGTAAGAATATTTTTTTTTACAGGGCGTACCATCAATGTCTGCCAAAATAGGCAGGTGAAATTGCGCACGCCCGCCACTGGTGTATTTAAAAAAAAATATGGTAAACTTCATTAAAATATCTAAAGTGGTATTATAGATATTAAAAAAATATATTTTATTTATGAAAACTTTAGCCTCCTGTATCTGAAAAGTTAAGACCTATGTTCATATGAAGTTTTCTTCTTAAAATAGACCCCAAAATCGCTCCCTTCGTTATTGACTCTCAATAATAACAATTGTGAAAAAAGAAGAAAATGATTGGACGCAAGAGCGTCAAGCAAAAACGAGGAGATTTATTGTTTTAAAATCTATCTATCGGGCTTACCTGTCCGACGCAACGGCCGCGGTAGAAATGGCCCAGGATGACCCGCACCAACCCTGATCGCGAATGCCCGAGATGTACCTGGGCCATCTGGTCTCCGTGTTGAATTCCTTCGGCAATGCGGAAGGGTCGTAAATGCGTTTCATTGAGTGCATCCCTAACACTGCCTTTTGTGGTTGCAGCGTACCTAATCTGCGAAATGTGCACGGTTACGATTGATTTGTTTTTTATCAGTAAAACGGTAATAAACTCATTTATTGCACTAATCGATTTCAATTATCGATATTTGTTTTATTCTAGTCATTGAAGATTTGAACTAAAAAAATAGTCAAGAAAGGATTAATAATTCAATGTATTAAAAAGGAAGTAGAGGATGGTATAACTCTTCCATTCAAAGAGTCGCTACGACTAATTGTTACGATTTTTATATTATGGAGAAAAGACGACCTTTAAAACGTAAGGATTTAAAATTAAATAACAATCTACCGTACCTACTTTGTTTTTTTTTGCAGTTATTAGGGAGAAAATATTAAACCGATGGATTTTACTTTTGAACATATTAAGCGTTATAATAATAAATATTGGCCAAATTATTAGACTTAGGCATGTATTATTATTAATAAAAAATTTGAAGAATATGAAACAAAATATAAAAATAGGGCGTGAGATACAATGACAACTTATCTATCGTTAATTTACCCTGCGCAGCGCTGCCAAACCGTTGTGTTTCTCAGATTAAACCAAGAAATTACATAAAACGATGTTAATATTGCCGGTTTTCATAAAACAAGTCAATAGAGTTGGACAAACTGGAGTATAATACGTAAAACTGTGTTCTTTTAAATATATCCCTTATTTACAAAACTGTGAGAACTGAAGCAATTTTACATAATAAAAACTCTGTTTTCAAAGAAAAACTAAGCCTGTGTTAGGGACATATAGCAGCATAACAAAAAAAATATCGGAACGGGAATTTAAGCCCAATTTCAAAGTCACCTTACTTTTTGAACACACCTTGTATACATAGTAGCCATACACAAGATAAAGCCAGTTAGCAAGGGTCAAAGGCTTACAATAGCCCATACTGGTGAATGATTTACAAATAATGGATTGTTGAAAACAGTAAATAAAATGTCAACACATATTTACTCCAGCAAATAAGTAGAAAAATGTATTTTCATTTCTATTTTAAAAGTTTATTTACCAGCTTTTAGTTTATTACGGCTCTAACCCGCATTGGAAACATAAACAGGGCAAAAATCAAATGAAAATAAAAATTTCACCACATGGGTGGAGAAACAGTTTTGATGATGGACAATGCGACGTATCACAACGTGCCTGTAAAAAAGAACGTCACTAGTGCATGCAGAAAAATTGATTTAGTTGAGTGAAAAATTAACACAACCTCAAATTTATCAGATAATTTAGAAAAAAATAGAAAAAATAGAAATAGAAAAAAATAGAAAAAAATATGGCCCTTGGTTAAATATTCGGTGTTTTGCAATTTGCAAAAAAAAACACAATTGATGGTATGCAGTTTACAGTTAGAGCAAATTACCACTGTTTGAGAGAGATAGAGAGCTAAAAAAGTTAAATCCACTTGTCTGCCGTTTTTTATCCAAACCGTAATGTACTATTTTTTTGTTGTTTTAATAACAAAGAACGGACAAACAATTAACGAAAAATATGCTGATCGTTTGCTGTAAAGTTTACAGATCTGTAGTGCCCGAAATAATAAAAATTTTAATGGTTAGTAGAGAGAGCGTCCACCAAAAATCCACAAAAATCTCAAGTTTCAATTAAAAATAAGTTTATTAATTTTCTTTATCTTTGCTAACCTGATAGTGTTTTTGTAAGTTATTATATTTTTTTCCGTTGAAAATGGTCATTTAACTACCCAATTTGGTACAGCTCCATACTGAACGGACATTTTATTTATTTAAGCTGTGAGTCGAGCAAGTCCAAGCAAGAAATGTATACTTTTAGACCTTTTAAATACTTGGGGATTTGCGAAGTATTAACTGGGACAGCGTTTATTATATTGATAATATTCAGGAAAGTTTAAGTTTTTAAGTGTCAATATTGTAGCCCTTTCTGACATTCACGCCTCAGTTGAAACAGTTAGGCTGAGCGCCATGGCAAAAATATATACAAAAGTTTCCGCAACTGTGCTTTGTCATTCCTCAGGCATGAAAAAAGATCCACAAATTATTAAATATTTCTTATCTAGTTTTGATTGATTTATATTTTGATTTGATTGAATTTTTTTAAATCCACTAGGAGAAAAACTCTCTGAGGCATGTATCCTTTCCAAAGTTATATATTGTCTTTCACTCTTAACCGTTGCTGATAAATCCAGAATACAAAAAAGCCGAACAGCTGTGCCCGAATCGTTTATGGTTTGAGAAAGTTTTAAAGTATATAAAAAAAATTGGATCGAAATAGCTCAAAATTAAATACGTTTCAATTTTTACTCGCAATTGTTGTATTTAAGGTTATGAAATATCCTTTTTTTTACTCCCGTCTGTAAAATACCTAATTGCCTACCGATTTAGCGTGCGGGAAGCGTCACTTGACCATGTCAGTTTTCCTTTCCCCCAGATTCGAGCCACTTCGGACATTTCCGGGATTTTACCGCACGGATTCGGGAGCAATCGGATGTTTGACGTTTGTCAATTCTGATGGTGATGTCAGTGAATGTGTTCTTATTGTTTTGCGAAAATGTACGCAAAAACGAACGGTCGTAGAAAAAGTATAGTATGCAACACGTTTTAACTCACTCGTTCAGTTCAGGTTCTGTGTTCAGAGAGAGAGGTTAGTGCTCTTAATTCTCTCTCTCCCACTAACACTTGTTCCTATTTTACCGGTGAGTTATATTAACTAACTAATCGGCATACAAATTACAATCCATTAAAGAGAACTGTCCAAATGGACGTCTTCGGGGGGGATGTCACCCCCCAACAAATTAAAAGAATTATAGGAGATAGCTCTCAAATTAATGAACTAGAAATTATTCTGTATGAAAACGAAGATGTTGGCCCTTTCAGAGTCTATATTGAATCCGCGGAGAAATCTGATCGTAAGAGAAATTTTTAACCTTCACCTCAAGGACGTTAAAAAAATTCACAACAAAGGTACAAACCGTATAGCGATAGAGTTTTTTAGATATGAAGCAGCCAACAATCTCCTAAAAAACCAACATATTTTAGACAAAGGTTTTAAGGTCTTCATTCCATTTAATTTTGTCACAAGTAAAGGTATTGTAAGGAAAGATATAGATGAAGATATCGAAAAAAAATTTGAAAATATATGCAAATCTTCAGCAAAGATAATTCAAGCCAAAAGACTTAATCGTAAAATAATTGTAGATAACAGGACTCAGAATAAACCAACCGGTACTGTCTTATTCACATTTCGAGTGGTTCTTCTACCAAAGCACATTTACTTTTATGATCTTCCCCTTCCGGTAAACGTTTATATCCCCCATGTCACTCAATGCTATAAATGCCTACTCTACGGACATACCAGGAAAAATTGCAAAGGCAGGGAAAAATGTTTTAATTGCGCAGACAATCCACATGAAGAAACCGACGATAGCTCAGACTTCCCCACTCAATACTCGTGTACCCAGAAATGTTATTCTTGCAGAAATGAACACAGAACTACTTCGAAAAGCTGCCCCGAATTAAAACGACAGCAAAACATTAAACGTACAAAAACTTAACCTTCTATGATGCCAACAAACTATGCGCTAAAACCTACAATAATAATAATGAAGTATTTTCATACCAACCAAACGAATTCCCTTCTTTAAGAAATAATACGGTTAACAAGAATGATAATTACACATACAGGACCACTATATCCCCTTCCCAAAGACGGCTAGCAGGCTTCACCAACAAAACTAAGAGAACCTACCAACAAACGGTCTCAGGGGAACGCAACAAAAAAAGACTGATCCACAAAAGCTATGACAGACAGTCCCATGACGACAATATTTACTTTGCTAATTCTAGACCGGAAAGAACCCACGCTAAAATTCCCCTATATTTGACGACCCAATCTACAATCAACATTCCAGAACTACCAAATAAATTAATGCCTCAAGTATAAGTGCCCCTCAAGGCATCCCACTGAACTTACCCTCGACCAGTACATCTAATTTAAAACGATATGATGATAACCCTACTTATAGAACCATTAAGGAACTAGTCTTAAATTTACCAGAAGAAAAACAACAGGAAATTAAAAACTTTATCCTTAACCATATAAAGCTAAGTAATTATACGGATCTTGACGACCCTTGTTTTAATTAAATTTTAATAAAACCAAATAAAATTCAATTCAAAATTAAAAATACTTCAGTGGAACCTAAGAAGTATCAATTCCAACAGAACGGAATTAATCTCATTAATCAGGGAACAGGATCCCGATATTATTTTTTTTAAATGAAACCTGGTTAAATTAAGAAAAAAATTTTCAGTTAAATCGTATAATATTATTAGACAAGACAGGGATGATGGATATGGGGGAATAGCAACTTGCATAAAAAACAATTTTATATACAGAGAAATAAAAAAATTTAACGACAACCAAGTTCAATATATTATAGTTAAAATTGATGAACTTAATCTTATCAACATTTATTCTAACTCTAATAATAATACCAACTCCCAATTTTTACAGGAGCTTTATTCTAATGTTCAGGGTCCCTCTATATTGATCGGAGACTTACATTCACATTATCCCCTTTGGGATTATTGTACTCCAAACAATGGAGGCAAACATATTAATGATTTCCTATTTGACAAAGAGCTTGTAATTCTAAATGATGGCTCTTCAACCCTACTTCAACCTCCCAATCAGAAAATGAGTGCGTTAGCCTTAACGATTGTCAGTAGTGACATAGCTTATTCATCAAACTGGAGAGTCTTACCGGACTGTGGCAACAGTAACCACTTTCCCACTATGACAGTAATTGAAGATAGAGAATCCTACTCAAAAAACTCTTTTGTACATAATTTTTCATCGACCAGAAATTATAGAAAAGCAGATTGGGGACTATATAGGGACAAACTTATATTAGACGCTTTACAATACAACACTGATATGACTTTCAAAGAGATAGAGAGCCTTATTAATTCGGCGGCAGATATCGCTATCCCTTTGAAAACAAACAAAAGAGGTAAAACGGGGAATGTATGGTGGGACGACGAATGTACTCTTATAGTCAAACAACGTAAAGAAAAGCTAAAACAATTTAAAATTGCTCCTACACTTGAAAACTATATACAAGCAAAAAAATATATTGCAATTGCCACAAGAAGACTAAAACTCAAAAAACGCAATAAATCCATAAAATTCTGTTCGTCATTAAATAGAGATTCTGACACAAGATATGTATGGAAACAAATAAAAAAAATTTCAAGCATAAATCAACGCTCCAATAGACCTATCCTCGATGACGACCTTCGTAATGAAATCTTTAAAAAAATGGTAATTTATAATGTGATTCCCGGCTTTACTCTAAGTCCTATAGAGGACCTAAACCCGTTCATATTACAAGAATTAGAAAATGCCCTATTTAAGAAAAATATATCTGCTCCTGGGTTAGACAAGGTAACTTATAAAATGATTCTTAATCTGCCCTTAAATATAAAATTAGGGCTGCTTAAAATCTATAACCAATGCCTAGAAGGACAATCTCTCCCGCAATCTGGGAAAAAATATAACTTTTTAAATATTCTAAAACCCAATAAAGACCCATACATGGCGGATAGTTATAGACCGATTGTTCGGTCCTCATGCTATATCAAGCTCTTGGAAATTATGATTGAGAATAGATTAGAGTGGTTATTAGAAAAAAATAAATCATTTAAATGGTCCCAGACAGGCTTCAGAAAAGGAATGGGAATTAGTATCAACATTGCATTTATATCATCTTTCATCGATCTAGCTTTTAAGCAAAAAGAAACAGTATTAGCAGTATTCTTAGATATAAAATCGGCCTATGACTCTGTTAACATATATAAGCTATATAACAAATTACATTACACATTCCACAAGAGCTTAGCAATTTAATCTTTAGAATCCTGGAAAACTGACTCCTATATACAAAAAGAAATGATGGGTCTTACATTGGTCCAGGCCTTTCCACATCAGGATTACCACAAGGATCACCTTTAAGTACAGTTTTATTCAATATATACACTATAGAGCTCTTTAATATCTTAGATGAAAATTTCATATTACTAGGTTATGCGGATGATATGACTTTACTCTTAAAAGGGAACAATATCATATCTATGGCTTCTAAAATTGATCAGGCTCTTAACACAATCAACATATGGTTACTTAATAACGACCTTCAGCTCTCCCCTCAGAAATGCGAATGCGTTTGGTTCACAAAGGGTACTCGTAAAATTCCTCCTCCCCCTGTAAAAATAGGAAATCACCCCCTTCCATTTAAAAATGAAGTAAAATATTTAGGGGTCATTTCTAACAATCAACTTAGATGAGATAATTATATCAATCAGCAAGTAATAAAAGCCAAAATAAATATAAACATAATTAAATGTGTTAACAGAGTTTGGTGGGGGTCTGATCCTCATACCTCGTTAATTTTATATAACGCTTTAATAAAATCGCATATAGATTTTTCATCCTTTATTGTTGGAAATACAAGCAAAAAAACAAAACCAAACTCAATAAGATACAATACGACAGTCTCAGAATTTGCTTAGAATGCATGAAATCAACCCCTACCAACGTCTTATTAGCGGAAGCGGGAGAAATTAACTTCGATTTTCGAAGAAACTGGTTTGCCTCAAAATTTCTGGCGGGTCCCTTGTCAATTAAGAATCATCCCTTAGTAACCCTCCCTAAAAAGCTAAGAACGTTTTATATTCCATACCTCATCCAGGCTCTAGAAAATCTAAGTCCGTATCAGAATAAAATCTATAAAAAAGTAATTCCGCCTTGTTTTGAGTTTGATTATTTTAACCAAATAACCCCTATAAAAACACTAAACTTAAATGTAAAAAAATCTGACCCTAACATAAAAGAAAAATTCAATCTTGCCACAGAAAAATTTAAAAACACTTTCCACTTCGTATATACAGATGCATCTAAAATTAGTAATAGTAATGGTCTTGGGGTTTACATTCCTGATATAGATTACAAATTCTCTTCAAAACTACAAAACGAAATAAGTATAACTTCAGCAGAAATAATAGCAATATATGAAGGGGTTGCGGTTATTTTGAAAAAAAATCTTAAAAATGGAATAATATTTTCTGACTCTCTCAGTGCAATCACAAAATTAAATACCAACAATATTAAATACGCTTCAGAATTTCTAACTATTACTACCAAACAACTCATAGTGGATGCAAATAATAATGATAATAACATTATTTTAGCTTGGATCCCAGGACACTCAGACATAGTAGGTAACTCAGTTGTTGACTCTTTAGCAAAAATAGGTACAAGCCTAAATATTCCAAAAACCATTGACTTAGATAAAAATGAAATTCTTAATATCATAAAACAAAAAATACTTCATCAACACAACAGACATTGAAAAAATATATTAAAATTTAAGGGCAAGACAGATTAGCCCATTTTGCGAATGTGGAAAGATTGAGGACCTGAACCACATGTTCGTTGAATGCCCTATAAATGAGATACCCGATCTTGATATCTACAATTCTTTTATAAAGCTGGGCATCAAAGCCACTCTTAACATATCTGCTGTTCTAATTAAACCCAATAAAAAGATTTCAGATATCATAATTTCCTTTTTAAACTTTAATAAAATTAAACTGTAACGTAATATCTATCATTTATATTTTCAGAATACATTATCTCCAACAAATCCAATCTCTACGCCCTCTTCTCCCAATATGTTTGTATTACTAACAGATACCTCCATTACCGAATAATTTATCCTTTATTGAGCAAAGTAAACAAAATAAAACATCTAAGGGTAAAAGTAGATAGGAGTTCCCAGGAGCTCTGCTCGTCAAGCTGAGGACTCCCCTAATGAGCTGGCAGACTGCCTAGTTGCAAAGCCAAAATATTGACAAGAAGAAGAAGAACTCACTCGTTTATTAAAAACTCGTGAGTCAAATGCCGTTTACCACACTTGATGCATAATATACTATTACCAACGCAGCTGACAGATTGAGGACGAAAAACATTCTGGATATGCCCTAACATAATTGTTTATAATAATTATAATAAATATTTTGAATCCATCTCAGTTCTAGAATTTAGGACAAAAGAATTATTCAGTTACAAAAGCCTCTGTCCTAAACATATTAATATTTTACCAATAGTTAATTTTAAGACTCTTATTATTGTTATAGTGTCTTGTTTCATTATTGTTGTAATATTTGGTTAACGTGGAGTAGCTGAGATCAAGATCTTAAGCTAGACTTGGCCGTTTGAGATGTGTATAATACAACCAAAAATATAGTACATTTATTGCTTTGATAAACCTTCGCAGGCCAAAACGCATCCCAACAGATGTTTATTGTGCATTAACATGAATTTTTTATTTGATCTATTTTAGAATTTCTGTACGTAAATGATTTATATTTTGAAGAGAGCGACACGGAAAAACAACTTCTGGAATTATTACAAAAATTATATCAAATGGATTCGATGGTACAACAAAACGGCATTGAAATCTTGAGATTACACCCGTATCATTGCATATTTAACCCGATTGAGAAGATTTTTTAAGAGACTAATAATTATAACCATGTAGAAATGTATTGAAATAGGACGTAATAACTTCTTACTTTGTACTATTTCATTATGTGCATGTTTCAAGAATTGCTCGGCGAAAAAGATCGAAAACATACTTATATTCCGCTTGTTAGTGTAGGCAGAAAAATTCCTAGAACTAAATAAAAATAATAAATAAACAAAAAGTCGGTTGCAAAACCACTATATTTCTGGTCGCAGTATAACTATATTACATTATATTGGTATTAAGTTATTTTTTCTAAATCATGTGCAATAATTTAAAATATCTCAATAAAGACTATTTTTTGTTATTATTATTATTATTATTATTATTATTATTATTATTATTATTATTATTATTAAAGTTGATACTAACGAAAACTAGCTGAACTAACCGCACCTCTTGTAGTAATGGTATTGTCACTTTACCTGTAACGAATGCCGTCGTCTAGAGTTCTACCCCAAAATTTCGAATAATTTGCGGCTGTCCAACCGTAATGGACCTCGCGGTTGTTGACGGTGTTGATTATAGCCTCGTCCACGAGGCAAATATTTTTCTCGCACATCATTTCGACGGTGTAGCCAACGTCAACGCACTTGCTGAAAATATATGAAGACATAAGAAACAGGAGAAGTTTAAAGGAATATTTGAAACAAAACATCACAGGTTTGCGGTTGAATACAAGAGCTTACTTTGGATTCTGACTGGATATATTCCTCGTATTGCAATTCGACTGAAAGGTGAGAAATTGTAATAAAGAAACAAATATTACCATTACTTCAAATATTCAATATTTTTAATAGGTATTTAGTATGAAACTTAAATACCAAAGACGATCTGGAAGCATTGATAAATAACATTTCACCTGAATAACAATTAGTATGGAAAACTAGAATAGTAAGAAATTGAAATAAACAAATATTACTATAACATCAAACAAACACGCTTTGGTGTTGGAGTATCGTGTTTTATTTTGGGACAACGAATAGCCTACCGAACTTCTGAAGGAGGTCTTACAGAACATAAGTACTTATACATTCTTGAAGAAGTCATTCCAGATTTACTTGAACGTGTTGTCTTAGTATATTTTAATGATATATACCTTCAGCAAGATAACCACATTCCTCAAAAATGGATAGGTACCAACGGATGTGCAAGATGGCCTGCACGATCTCCGGATCTCTCGGTTTGAGGTTTCTTTTTATGGGGATATAGGCAAAATAAAGTATATAAAACACGAAACAAGTCTGTAGCAAATCTTGGAGGGGTAATTGATATAACTTTCGAAACTCTACGAAGGACAGCAATAATTCTTTTAAATGTCATTAAAAAAAAAAGAAACAATAGTTTTAGGTATAATATAATGTTAATGTTCGTTAGATATAATGTTATTTCGTTTTAATATAATAACGGTCCATAATAAATTGAAAATTATTACAAATAGTAGTTCATAACATTTAAATAATTGAATTTTAAAGTATTGAGTTTCTTATATATTAATAATTGTTTACTTGTTTTTAATAGATTAGTCACGGCCTACTGCTAAAAAAAAAAAAATGTGAAAAAAACATAAATTTTGAGCATTTTCAAACCAACTTTATACCGAGATATATTTCTGAGAAGCTTGAATAATTTCCAATTAATATAAAAAAATAAATAAATATATGTTCACAATTATTAAACGGTTAGAGCAAATAAAAAACAAACTACGCCAATGGATTCTAAGGAAAAATCCTATAAGAACGTTTTTTAAACTCTCCACTATTCTGACTAACTTTAACTAAATTTACCCAAATTTTGGCTATTTATAATGTTATATATAATACTTATAATTATTTATTAAAATTTATTTAATGAAAAAAAAACGTTACTGATTAGTAATTATTTTTCTATAAATTAAAAAATTTGTTATTGGTATTTATGAGACTTTCGAAAGCTCTGGCTTTAGGCTAAATTCATAAAATTATTCAAAAAATAACACTTTCAATAAATTATGATTCGGTTATAATAATATGGAATAGCTTCTTTTTAGCGGTCCATTTTACCCCTGGTGTTACGCAAAGAGCTAAAAATATGCACCTTAAATGCTATTTCTTACATTACTTGAGATTCATTTAAGCTTTTCAAAAATATTTATTTGTATATTCAATTTTTTTCATTTTTTACTTTATGCATTTGTAGCAATAAGATACATCTAAACAGTCATTACTATGCAAGAGACTCTTTACGTTATTTCCAAAAAAAAATGAGGAAAATATATATTTTTTAATAATAATAATATTTTATTAATGGTTTAACAAATTAGAAGCAAAAATCAAATATGGCAAAAACTTACGAGACTATCAGTTCTTAATTATATCTTTATTCCCTATCCATTCGTTCGTTCTGTATTTATTTCATTTTAATTAATTTTCTGTAATAATGGCAGAGTATCAAATGCTGAAAAATATGACACGTTGGTATATTTTTATACAAACTCTTTACTTCATTTTCAAAAAAAAATGATTAAAATATATTCTTTAAAAATAATAATGACTCATTAATGTTTTAACAAATTAAAAGCAAAAACCAAATGTGTCAAAAACTTACGAGACTGTCAGTTTTTTATTATATCTTTATTCCCTATCCATACGTTCGTTCTGTGTTTATTTCATTTTAATTAATTTTCTGTAATAATGGCAGTGTATCAAATTCTGAAAAATATCAAACGTTGGTATGTTTTATAGCATGCAATGAAAATGCGGTTAAAGTTTCGGATTTGGGGGTGGGTGGGGCAAGGCCCACTATTTAATATTTTTTGTGACTTTTAACCATCAGGTCGATTTATTTTTAACTTTAACTAAATTTACCTAAATTACAATTACATATTAAAAAGTATTTAATAAAAAAAACATTACATATCCCTAAAAAAAATAAATACCATTTTCAATAGTCGTACCGACTGAAAATTGATTAGTCAATTAATTTTCGATCGCTGGGCGATTAATTATACCAACGAGGCGGCTGATTTTTCAGTAACGTCACGCGAGAAGCTTTAACTCTCTCCGAAAATAACTATTGGCTATCACGCCATACTTTTATTGATGAACGACTACGCGAAGGTTCGTGGAACGCGATTAATTCGTAAAAATCGGACATTACCATTCGTTACAGTTCTCGCGGACTGTCCCGTTAACGGGCCAAGTCCTGTCGTTGTACAGGCAGGCTCTGATCTCTGGAGGCGGTTCCGGACGGCGTGTGGTCGGAGGCGGCAGTGGCGTCGTGATATATATACCGTGGCAAAACGACCAGTAGTCCGGACAACAGTCGTGGACGTCCGTTCGGTTGCAGAACTCGTCGCAGTAACACAAAGTCCCTAAAAATACCAATCGAAATGAATAATCCTTATTGGGCACTTCTAGGAACTTCGTGAGTTAGGAGAGAGTGTAGAGGAGACCAAGTGCCGAGGCATAGAGAATCAGCCTTCCAACACCCACTTCCCGGATGTTGATACTATTTACATGCAGAGGAGTTTCTTCCGCTGCATGGCATCTTGGACATAATACATCTTGTATGATGCCAATGTTCCTAAGATGCTTTCTTGTTGACCAGTGTCCAGTTATCAGACCAATAGTCAGCCTCAGCTGATTCCTGTTGAGCCCGATAAGGCTGGAAGCAAGAATCCTGGACGGCTTCTGAAAGAGGGCTTCAGTGTGTCTAATACCTTCAGCTTCAAGCCACATATCGAGAAATCTATTGCCAGATCTCTGGTCAAATAGACTTTTAATGAAGCTGTAGGGTAGGACAGACAGCCTATCTGTCCTCTGGTTCCCTGGGATTCCACAGTGTCCTGGGACCCAGAGGAGTGTGACTTGATTTGAATTAGCATTGAATTGAGGTGATGTCGACTGACTTTAGCATATAGAAATGGAAGCTTAACATTTAATATGGCTCTCATAGCCAGGATGGGCGTAGTTTTCATAGTCTCTGTTATACCCAGCATGTTTAATGCTTTGATGTTGGCTTGCCTATTCAGGACTATCCACCAAACGATCGAAGCGTAAGTGGTGACGGTGACGTGCGTGTTCCGATTTGCCTTCAAAAATAATGACGCTATCATCATTTTTGCAAGTGTAACAACCAGTATTTTGAGTTGAAGAATTAATTAAAAAAAAATCTAAATATGATATTTCCATTTATATTTAAAAAGAAAAGTTTTATTAGTCACGTTTTTTTAAACCATTAATGAACCTTATTCTGTTGTTGACTCACCTAGTACATTAGTGGAAGAATATAAATAGAGTGTCTTCAGAAAATCCTTGAGTGCCTAAACTTGGATGAAACCATTGTGAACTTTTGATTTTAAAATTTATTTCTGCTCTTTATGCTTAACATTGTAAAATAACTACAAGAGTCAAATTAAGTTTTTTTTATTACTAAAAACAAATGGGTTATTGATAAATAGCAACTCAACACTTATTGCCCTAATAACATCTCTTACTAGATTGTGGTGTAGTATGGCACCAAACTGACACAATTAAAAGCTATCCAAATCGTTAAAAACGAAAATTTCAGTTGCATAGGCAATTAATTTAAGTCTATAACAAGTTTGTTACTATCACTATAAGTAGTGTATGAACACGTTTAACGCTCAGTTAACACGTGTATAAAAGCTCAGCACTCTACACAAATTTAAACTCATACTAAAGCATATTAAATTGAATGTTTATTTTTTGAGTCAAATGAATAGTTTCTAGACAAAAAAATAAACTAAAGTCAAAAATTTACAAATGGCCGATTTCTATGGTCGCAAGTTTGTATCACTGGAAATATTATTATGAGAAAGCTTTTGGTATTGTCACTGCCAAAATGAAAGAAATCGAAAAAAAAAGACTTCTTTTATATTCAAACGCGTTGTCTTGTATCAGAAAGCTTAGTAATTTCTGAGATTTCCTTGACCTTTAAACGTCGATCACTCAATACCGCCTCTTCCACAATCACAACAGTATCTTCCGTTATGACCTCCATTGGTCGATCAGTTCTTGAATCATCTTCAAGGGACTCCTGTCCCATTCGAAAACGTTTTGCCCATTCTTTCGCTACAGAATACGAAGGAGAACTTTGGCCGTAAACACCATCCAGTCTTTCTTTAATAATTTTAGGTGCTAAGCCTTATTTTGTGAAAAACTTTATGACTGCTCTATACTCAATTTGCGCTATTTTTTTCGGACACATCTTGTTTATAAAATAAAAAACTGTTTGGCGCAAGACTTCAATTTTTTTTTGCAGTACTTTGCTTAGAATTTAATTATTTGGGGTTTTGTTAGGAAAGATACTAAACAATATTTATTTATTTATGTATGTATTTATGTTTAAATCTAAAATAAAATTACAAATTATTTTTATTACCTACTTAAATTACTTAAAATTATTCACATAATATATCAGTATCACTATCGCTATCATGGCCTGTTCTAATTATTATTTGATCTATATTATTGTGGAGGGATGTTAAAAATTTCGGTTTCTATAAGTTTGAGGACATTGGAGTTAACACGGAGAAAAACATTCTTACGACGAATCGCAGATTTCAGTTGGTGCCAAGCATGTTCAATGGAATTAAATATACAGTGGTAAGGTGGAAGCCTTTAAACCGTATGCCCTAGATTTTTTGCATAATTGTCACAGACGTATTTCTGTTGTAGGTTCAAACTTTGTGGAACTTCAATTAATTGCTTTTTGGTATAATCTTCGTGAAAATAAATATCGTTATTATACATGCAGTTTTGTATTGTTGCTGAGGAAGGGGTTTTAGTCAACTGTCTACTGTGATAACTTGCATTGTCCATTACAATGATGCTATTAGGAGGAATGTTTGAAACTAGTCTGTTTTTAAACCAACTTTCAAATAAATCAGCGGTATTGTCTTCATGGTAATCCAGAGAAGAATCTTTAATATTTTTCGCAGACCGAGAAAGTCCATTTGGAATCCAACCATCTTTAGAGCGAGCATGCAAAATAGTTATTCTTTTACTTCTTTTTGATGGCGCGTTTGTTTTACACTTATCAGTTGAGTCAACCCAACCCTTTTCCGGGGTATCATAAATGTCGAACCAGGTTTCATCCAAGTAAATAATTGGCCTTTGTTGTTTTCTGCAAATCCTAATTTTTTCTAAATTTTCCAATCGCCATTTCCGAATTCTACAAGGTTCCATTAAAACTTGCCTTTTGTCAATTTTTTTAAATCTAAGACCCATGTGTTGAATACACTTCCATAAGGTAGTTCTGCCATATTTAACACCAGTTTCACCTTTTTCAAGCCTCCTAATTAAGATATCTAATGTAGGCACGCTTTGTTCTTCGTATAACTGGTAAATTTTACGCCCTATTATGGGATTATTCACAATTTTCCATACAGTTGATGTTGGAATTTTCGTCCATGTGGCCGTTTCTTCTAAAGGTGCTTGCTTGCTGGCACCACGTTCAATGAGAGTCAAATAAACATTGTTTATAACTTCTTTGGTCTCAATAGTGTTTTCTACATTTGGGCGGGAGTATGTCCTGAGATACACTAGACTCGCATATATTTTGCATAATTCACACAGGAAATAAGAATGATTACTAATAAGCTTAGACTAAGTAGTATACCAAACCAAAGAATACTAAACACAGGTAGGTATAAAATTATTTTCTATTACGGACCACAATTTTACCTGAATTTAAATTCCGAAACTTTAGGTAATAATCTAGTTGCATTGTATGTTAATGACCACCCTTGGATAATCCCATACAAAAACAATTGGTCACTTTCTTATATCTATGAACAGACGATACAGAGTAGAGTGCGAGTCAGCTTCAGTTATTATAGTTATCTGCGAAACTTCAGCAAGTTCGATTCTACAACAACTGACGCAGGAAGAATCCAGACGATTGAAAATAGTATTATTATTACGATCGTAATCGTAGATCTGTAGAGAGGAAGGTGTGAATCCGGCTCTCTATAGCAGCAGAAGCATCTTACCTCTAATTGGTTCGGAACACGAGTCTATCCTGTTGTTGCAGCAACCGATGTTTACGCAGAATGGCCCCATGATATCGGAGAAATCATCGACTGGTTGCAAGGATGCTATAGTTACGTACACTAGCAGGAATATGAACGTCCATCGCACCCTGGTGATCATCCTGGAAGAAAGACACCAATGTTCTCTTTATTGTATATTTTTCCAAAGGGATTTGTTAAAAATAAGCATTAATCAATTTCACAAGTTGAAGAGAAAAGGTTAGAATATTTGGTAGTGCTTCCTGGTTCCAAATCAAATAGTTTTCGTAGATAAACGCTATTTAGTTTTGTGTTAAGATTACATATTATATGTCATGTCAACTTGAAATGGAACACTCGGTATAATATGGTGTTCGAGATCCTGTGTGAAATTCTGTGGCATAATTTTTGAAAATTTGATCCTCAAATTTTTGAAAAAATGTTTAAAAAGAGGCTAGGTTCACGCAATAGGTTCGTCTCAGGTCAATGCTGGAGTTTGGAACTTCCATTGACATGGCTCTCACCGTTGACAGGTCGGGCAAGTCAAGGCTCCTGACGCGTGAAAATAGGGGTTGCCACAGCGCTGAGATTTCTACGCTTGGATGACTGAAGATATTGTTGTTGCCTTGGATGAAGGTAGCTTCGCTTCTTCCAATGGGTTTCCTTTTGTATTTCGTTGCAATTCTCCAGATCTTTTAGGACACTCTTTAACATAGAGAGTGGCCATTAGTTTGCCTTGAGTCTGATTTATGTGCTGCTTGGTATTGAGACCTAGTAATGACCTCGTCAATCAGTCTCTTTGACCGTGACCGTGACAATGTTGAATTTTCTTGAAGCTTCGTCCTAATAATCGCTAGCGATGCGTCCAAAGTACTGTCCGTTCAATGTATCTTGATAACATTTTAATTCGAGGTAACTTTTTGGTTTTTAGAGATATTATTATATTAATAACCAAGTTTTTTTCCAAGGAACGTATAAAACAAAACAATCTAAGAGTTGCAAATAATGATCTCCAGTTAACTTTTGATCTATAAATATCAGACAAAAAATATGCCTATCTATGACACTACACCATACATTAATTGATTGGTAAAGTCTATTCATACATATAAGAAAGTGTCAATAGAATAGTGTTTTCTACATTTGGGCGGGAGCATCTCGTGAGATACACTAGACTCGCAAATATTTTGCATAATTCGCACACGATTCAACACACGCTGTATTACACACGAAATAAGAATGGTTATTAATAAACTTAAACTAAGTAGTATACCAACCCAAAGAATATTAAACACAGGTAGGTATAAAATTATTTTCTATTACGGACCACAATTTTACCTGAATTAAAACTCCGAAACTTTAGGTAATAATCTTGTTGCGTTGTATGTTAATGAGCACCCTTGGATAATCCCGTTCAAAAGCAACTGGCCACTTTCTTATATCTATCAACAGACCATACCAACATAACAAAAAAAATATCGAAGATTGAATGTATGTAGCAAGTCCATTTACAAAAGTCACCTTACTTTTGAACACACCTCGTATACTAACTCTAAATGAAGAATAATGTTCGGCGTGTTCTGATGAAATCGACTTACTATAGGAAAAGAAACATTAAGACATTTTTTTTGCGCACAACAACTCTACAAACTGTTTGATGATCCGAAAATATTAGTAGTCTAAAATCGAAGATTTGGTAGATTTTTGTTAATATAATTGCCATTTGTTCATTGGTTGGTTTGCTTTACTTTACGTCATGATATTGAGAGACTAATCGGTTAGAGAGTCTTTCGGGCACTTTCCCCTCATTAATACGTATTGTCTTGGTGATACTGGAAAAATATGATGTATATGCAGATGGGACCTAGCCCTTCGAAGCGGTGCGCACAGCTGTTCGGTCCGTGTGACTTACGGATCTGTGTCATCTTGAAATTTTTCACGAATCTTAATGTAGTATTGTATACGTTATCAACCCATAAATCTCGCTAGTTTATAGTCGTCCTTACCTTGTCACCTTTCACCTCGGTCTGATTTGAGAAATTATGGATAATAAGTACAATCGCTTCGGGCTTAGATTTAGTGATTTGACCTGCCGACACAAGAGACCGCGCTTTTCAAATTATATATGCGACTCCCATTCGTCTATGGCGGATTATTTTTACCTAACGTTTGATTTATGAAATCGAAGGCAATTTCGATCGATTTACATTACATTTACCCAAGGACGCCATTTGTAAAAAACCGCTTCATGCTCAAGAGGAAAATCTCAATTTATCACTATTGATTTTTATGCGTCGCAAAGCAAGAGAGGGACTTTCGTCCGATTAATTAAAATCCATTATTTGCACACATTATTCGCGAATTTGCCTTTAAAATGGCCGTGTTTCCAAAATAGCTTGTAATAAAAATAAATTCCATCGGGAAGGAATTCAGTATTATTACAGAAAAACAATTAATAGGATACATTTGATTTGTGGTAGTTTATAATAGCCTCAATATCTTCTTCTTCTTCCAATGCGTATCCATTAATGGATGTTTGCGATAACATTTTCCATTGCTTCTCTGTTTCTTGCGATATGTATCAACGTCTGTACATCATGCAGGCCAGTCCACTGTCTGATGTTTCGAAGCCACGACATTTTTTTTCTTCCGATCCCCCTCCTGCCTTCGATCTTGCCTTCAATCAACAGTTGTAAAAATTGATATTTTTTGTTTCGCATGATATGCCCCAGATATGCCGTTTTCTTCTTCTTAATTGATTCAAAAAGTTCACGTGGTTTGTTAACACGTCTTAGAATTTCATCGTTGGTCAATCTAGCCGTCCAGGGTATCTTGAGAGTTCTGCGGTGTAGCCACATCTCAAAGACCTCTAATTTGTTTATTGTAGTTGTCTTCAGTGTCCACCCCTCCATGCCGTAAAGGAGCACCGACCAAACGTAGCATTTCACGAATCTCATTCTTAGGTCAAGGTCAAAATCGGAGCAGGTTAGCACTCTTCTGAACCTCAAGAAAGCTTGTCGGGCCTGTTCTATACGGTATTTTATTTCGTTGTCCGATGTCCAGTCTTCGAAAAGCCAGGTACCCAAGTACTTGAATTTGTCCACTCTTTCTATGGGTCTAGCGTTAAATGTTATGGTGGAGTTTTGAAACGTGTTTAGATTCCTGGATATGATCATGAATTTTGTTTTTTTGGTATTAATATTTAAGCCCATTGATTTGCTCTGTTCTCCTACCTTATTGACCAGTTGTTGTAGGTCGTGTATATTGTCAGCGATTAGGACCGTGTCGTCCGCATAACGAATATTATTAATCCAAACCCCATTAACCTTGATTCCCATTTCCACGTCTTCTAAAGCCTCCTGGAAAATCGCCTCCGAATATAAATTGAACAAGAGTGGAGACAGCACACATCCCTGTCGCACTCCCCTCCTAATCTGTATGGTGTTCGACATAGTATTGTCCAGTTTTATTTGTGCCGTTTGGTTCCAGTACAACTTCTCTATGCAACGGATGTCTTTTTGGTCTATATCAAGCCCTTTAAGAAGTTGGACTAACTCGTAGTGTTTTACGCGATCAAAAGCTTTTTCATAATCTATGAAACATAGACAGACATCCTTTCTCTGGTCGTAGCAGTTCTGGACAAGTACTTGTGTTGCGACTATCGCCTCTCTTGTACCTAGCCCCTGCCTGAACCCAAATTGTGAGTCGCTCATGTCTCTCTCACATTTCTTGTATATTCTTTGATGTATGATTTTAAGAAATATTTTTAAGGTATGGCTCATCAGGCTAATAAGCCTGTAATCTTCACATTTTTTTGTATTGGTCTTCTTAGGCAGGGGGATAAAAGTAGAGGACAGCCACTGTTTGGGATAATGACCTGTCTCATAGATAGTGTTAAATATTTTATGTAGTCCTGTGATGCCTGTTTCATCGAGTAGTTTAAGCATCTCTGAAGGAATTTCGTCTGGGCCAGCCGCTTTGTTGTTTTTTGAATTACGTATAGCTTTTTCAATCTCGTCTTTAGTAATCGATAGACCAGTTAGGGTGTTATCAATACTAACTGGGGGTCTTTCATCGTCAAAAAATTCTTCTATATACTTTTCCCAAACATTGATTTTCTCATTGGTATCGAGGGCTATATGGTTATTATTATCAACTGTTATATTTGGTCTCTTTTTTTTATATATGCAAGCAGTCTCCTTCAGCTTTTTGTGCAGATTGAAATCGTCGTGCTGATTTTGTAGTTGTTCTATCTCAAGGCATTCCTGTTTGAGCCATTCGTTTTTTGCTATTCTAATCTTTGATCGTATAAGTCTTTGAATATCTTTGTACGTGCTGCCGTCTGTTTCGTTTTTATGTTTTCGACGTTCATCCATTAACAACAAAATTTCATCGGTCATCCATCTTTGTTTTTTGTTCTTTGCTTTATAACCTAATCTGTTTTGCATTGAATTTCTTACAATGTCCATCATCCCTGTCCAAGATATATGTCCAGCTGTAATTTCGTTCTGCTGGAAATTACGACAGATATCAATTATTTTACATAGCGACCCCAAATGGTGGAGAACGTATTAATTACGTAGAACTAAAGGCAGCCTATTGCGCCTTAAAATGTTTTGCTATTAGCATGCGTGGCCTAATAGGAATGGGAATCAAATACCAAATATTTTAGTAAAGTTATGTCTACTTTTGGCGCTCCGTCGTCTCCAAAATAAATGTCCAAAATTTGTTTGCTGGCATCGTGAGCCCGACGCTTTCTGGGGCCTTTACTTTAGATTGGAAGATACTTGATTTGTATGCTTTAGATGTGTGGATAGCTTCGATGCTAGATTCAGCAAAAAGTAAAACCTTCCCAGCCTAATGAGCTACAACGTGTCATTTGATTGCCTTTTATACGGATGTTTGCCTGGCTACAATTTTACTTTTCTATGTACAAAAAACAAAACCACTTCGCACTGCCTCATCATAAAATCGATCTCATAGATATCTTTAGACATACAACCGGTTGGTCTAAAAATTCAAAGTTCTCCGCATATTTTTTATGAGAGACCCATCCACAATATATATAGTCTTGAAGAGACGATTTTCAGCCCTCGAGGTTTATATAAATATGTTTCTAACGGTTGCTTCTTATTTTTGTATCAAAAAAAGATGAAGAGTTTTAAAAAAATATTCAAAACGAATATTACAAATAAAAAAATAGATTTTTATTCGTCGCTCATTTTTGCGCCACCCTGTATACTTACTACAGTTTATTTCTAATTTTTGTATCCAAAAGTAATGAAGAGTTTTAAAAAATATTCAAAACAAACATTAAAAATAAAAAATATATTTTTATTCGTCGCGCAATTTTGAGCCCCCCTGTATATAGTTTCACAGAAGCGGTTTTGAACTCTTGAGGTTTATATAAATATGCTTCTAACGGTTTGCTTCTAATTTCTATACCAAAAAAGAATCAAGATTTTTAAAAAATATTCAAAGCATACATTAAATATTAAAAGATATTTTTTATTTATTGCGAATTGTTGAGCCACCCTGTATGTATGTAGAATGAAGAGTTTTAAAAAATATTCAAACCAAACATTAAACATTTTTAAGATCCCCTGTATATAATTTTGCAGAAGGGATTTTGAGCTCTTGAGGTTTATATAAATATGCTTCTAACGGTTTGCTTCTATTTTTGTATCAGAAAAGAATGAAGAAGTTTAAAAATATTCCAAACAAAAAGTCAAAAAATTGTGAAAATCTCCTAATATTTGCCAAATGTCTTTGAAGTACCATAAATCGTCGCTAAATCCTTTGGAGTTCTTATAAAATATGTTACCCATGTTCACCAAAATACCAGCGATTCACAATCTGCTAGGCCGCTCAATATGATAGAAAATGGCGTTTCGCTGAAGCCCGACCTGAGCGCCGCATAAATTACACCGAAATAGATCAATTTTGGAGAAGTTTTTATCTGCAATGTGTGGGGCTGTCGGTTGTTTGTTTTTCTCGGTTAGTTATTTGTCGGGTCCCGCTTAAAGAGGCTAATTGGTAAAGTTCGCATCGAGAGTTTACAGTGCGATAACGTCAATCGACATTAGGCCACCGAAATGGGACCTCGCGTTGACCTTGGTCTTTTTTTTTTTAAGTGGCTGTATATATACGAGACAGTCTACCGCAGCGATGCCGTTTAAAAACGGCGTTAATCAATTTGACTGTTTGGTTTTTCTGACATTGATGCACCAATAAAGGTCACGAGCATGTGCCACGTTATTTTTTTCTTATCTGCCCTGGTCGTCACTCGGGTATGACTAAGTGTCGTCCATGTTATTTTCCTTTTTGGGGTCGCTGATACTAGTAAGAAGATTGAAGACCAATAATGCAGCAAACTGAATATTTTTATTGAACAAAGTTTTAAATATTTAATTTTATTTTGGTGTTACATACAAACTTAAAAGTTGAAAAATTTCTCAAATGAGTATAGTAGTAAATTCATTCATTATTCATTTACGTGACAGAAAAAAAATGTCACCGACTTATTCCGCCAGTCCGCAAAACTTTCGACAATTGCAACTTAATTTAATCATAGTTTAAATCATAATAACTAATTTGTAATAGTAGTCAGGCACCTAAATAGACACTAAAAGCATTAACAAGAAAAAGTATAGAATAATGCAAATAATACAGTGTGTTTTCTAATTGAATGTCAATAATCAAGGGGGCGATTTGTTGGTCCATTTTAAAAAGAAAACTTTTTTTTTCAAAAATAAAATACATATTTTTTTATATCTGTAATACCACTTCAGATATATATTTTTTTTATAATAGAAAATCCTTTAGAGTGTCAAGCCTAGTCAGGATAGTCCTATCCATATTGTAATGAAAGATGATATGAGGTTTGCAATTTATTTTTAGTACACCACTGATTGACAATATCGATATTTTAATGCAGTTCAAGCTTGTCGCCGATGTTCAAAGTTATGAAATCGATTGTAAATAGAACAGAAGTGGTCCACGGTTAGAACCTTGAGGCACACCAGAAGCTGGAGCAAAAGGAACTAATCTATAGCTCTCAGATAGAACCTCAGCAATGAAATCGAAGAATCGAAATTCGACCTTGCTTGTTCGGGGAGTCACAGACATAAGAAGGCAGGGAACATAAGCTAGTGATACATGATCTTTTCCCAGAGTTTATTTTAAATTTGATATAATCACCATTACTTTCGGTAACGTACCCAAAAAGGTCATAATTTTATTATGTCCCAAAAATTCGTTAAGTTTCTCAGAAATGTCTAATTATGATTATTATAAAGGAAAATCCGGTATTAACTAGTCCCTCACTAAGATTTCGTTCGCCAAAGTGAGAACTTAGTCAAAAGTAATTGTGCACCTTTTGCATTACGCAGGTCAGTGACTTTTTCGTGTGTGTTGGTGTGTTTTTTTTAAACGTTAATACATGTAAACTTTCAAATGATTTACCTTTCGATAACTCGCAAGTTATATACCTTTATGAAATGCTTGGAACCTCTACTTTAAAACCGAGTAAGATGCGACGTCGCCAAATGTCGCCGGATGTGTCAAAAACAGTTATATTCTTATCCCCTCATGGTTAGCTTTAAATGCACGTATTTTCCAATAGCAATATCAACGTAACGTTTTGTTAAAAAATTATTCATATCATTGTTTTTGTTATAGTGTATTATATATCTAGGGACTACAATGTCAATGAGAGACAATGAGAGACAAAACAAACTTCACCTGGTGCATATGCTCTTCTTTGCACTTTTGAGCCCCGATTTATTAAAGTTGTTTACCAATCTTTTCTTTTTATTAGTTTTGCACTAAAAAAATACATAAAAGAAAATTAACATAAAAAACGTAGGGTTATTTTTATTTTGTTGCAGATGATACGAATTACGGAAAGTCCCGGGAAAGCTGTAAGAATGAAATATGGCCGAACAGGTCCGTACTTTGCTTAGAATTCAATTATTTGGGATTTTGTTAGAAAAGATACTAAAAAATATTTATTTATTTATGTATGTATTTATGTTTAAATCTAAAATAAAATTCCAAATTATTTTTATTACCTACTTAAATTACTTCTAATTATTCACATAATATATCAGTATCACTATCGCTATCATCTCCTGTTCTAATTATTATTTGCAATATGGATATACGATTGTTCTGCTGTTTCTATATGTTTAACAGAATTTGCCCAACTTTGTGGAGGGATGTTAAAAACTTCGGTTTCTATAAGTTTGAGGACATTGGAGTTAACATGGCGAAAAACATTGTTACGACGAATGGCAGATTTCAGTTGATGTCAAACATGTTCAATGGGATTAAATACAGTGGTAAGGTGGAAGCCTTAAAACTGTATGCCCTAGATTTTTTGCATAATTGTCACAGACGTATTTCTGTTGTAGGTTCAAGCTTTGTAGAACCTCAATTAATTGCTTTTTGGTATAATCTTCGTGAAAATAAATATCGTTATTATACATGTAGTTTTGGATTGTTGCTTTTGTGTCACATGAGGAAGGGGTTTTAGTCAACTGTCTACTGTGATAACTTGCATTGTCCATTACAATTACGCTATTAGGAAGAATATTTGGAACTAGTTTGTTTTTGAACCAACTTTCAAATAAAACAGCGGTGGTCTCTTCATGGTAATCCAGAGAAGAATCTTTAATATTTTTCGCAGACAGAGAAAGTCCATTTGGAATCCAAACATCTATAGAGCCGGCATGCAAAATAGTTATTCTTTTACCTCTTTTTGATGGCGCGTTTGTTTTACACTTATCAGTTGAGTCAACCCATCCCTTTTTCGGGGTATCATAAGTGTCGAACCTGGTTTCATCCAAGTAAATAATTGCCTTTGCTGTTCTCTGTAAATCCTAATTTTTTTCCAGATATTCCAGTCGCCATTTCCGAATTCTAAAAGAGTCCATTAAAACTTGGCTTTTGTCAATTTTTTTAAATCTAAAACCCATGTGTTGAATACACTTCCATAAGGTAGTTCTGCCACATTTAACACCGGTTTCATTTTTTTCAACCCTCCTAATGTAGGCACGCTTTGTTCCTCATATAACTGGTAAATTTTACGCCGTATTATATCTTGATCACTTTCATCTACACTCGAGAAAATGTCAGCATCGCTTCTTTTTTTTCCTCGTTGAAATGGGATTATTCATTATTTTCCATACAGTTGATGTTGGAATTTTCGTCAATGTGGCCGTTTCTTCTAAAGGTGCTTGCTTGCTGGCACCACGTTCAATGAGAGACAAATAAACATTGTTTATAACTTCCTTAGTCTCAATAGAATAGTGTTTTCTACATTTGGGCGGCAGCATCTCTTCAGATACACTAGATTCGCACATATTTTGCATAATTCGCACACGATTCAACACACGCTGTATTACACACGAAATAAGAATGATTACTAATAAACTTAAACTAAGTAGTATACCAAATCAAAGAATATTAAACACAGGTAGGTATAAAATTATTTTTTAGTACGCACCACAATTTTACCTGATTTTAAATTCCGAATCTATCTTGTTGCATTGTATGTTAATGACCACCCATGGATAATCCCATTCAAAACCAATTCGTCACTTTCTTATATCTATAAACAGACCATACCTTTTTAATACTTGGTTAGCCAAGAAAACAGACAAAAATTCGGAAAAAATACGTGAAATCTTAGTCGAGCTGACAGCTGCTTTTGCCCAATAGAGAGATCGAGACTACCAACTTGGAAAACGGTGTCTCCTATCTTTGTAGGAAGTTCAGTGAGTATCGGAGGCAAACTTCTAGTTCTAAATCAAAACTAGTAGCTAAGTACCAGGAATGACTTAACATGACAGAAATTTGTGAACTTCCGCTTGCCCAACCTATTCTGCTGGATGAAGTGGCAGAAATCCAGCATATCCCCGAAGATCAAGAGCCGTCAACAAGCAAGTAAAAAAGATTGCGCCTAAGGTTGTCGGAATTATGTAAAGTAAACAGTTCTGTAATTAAATATTTAAAAGAAGATCAGTCCAAAACCGCAGATCAATGCAGACGAAATACTCTCGCTTTTTGTTGAAGCTAAGTTGACCAGGCATCAATATCCATTAATTAAAAATTGTGTTAATTCAAAAATGGCCTCAAATGTCTTTCCTTCGTATCGCAAAGTTCTGGAGGCAAAGAAAAAGTGCTATCCTTCGGATGAAAAAGTGTCAGAGACATCTGCAGCAGTTGAACTGCACTTCTGGATCGCATTACGAACCGGATTCTGAAGTCACAAGAAGACGTTTTGTCAACTCTCCTACTCCAAGGAGACTTAATGTTAAAAGGAAAATGGGGATTTGATGATAGTTCAGGGCATAGTGAATACAAGCAGAAGTTTTCTGATACAGCCATAAATAATTATTTGTAATGAGTAATGAGTAATTTCGATTCGGGAGTAATTAGCCATAGGCACGCCCATAATAAGGGTTCAGGAACAATTTATAATGATTCTTTAGACTTAATTGTACCATATTTGTTTAGTTTTCACTTTTATATGTTTTATTAAAATAATTTCAATTTTTTTTTGAAGGCATGGTTCCTGCTGTTATTAAAATTTTACTTTTTAATAATAAATAGTTTGAAAAATTGAAATATGCACAAAAATCCCATATTTAAAAAAGCGTGAGAATTTCATGACAGCATGTCCCATAAGACGGGACCACTGTGCTGCGGAAGGATCGCCTTTTTTGAAAATAGGATAAATTTTGGCAATTTTTCAAGGTTCTGAAGAAACTCCAAGTACCAGGTTAAAAATGTGACATAAAGGAGCACACAGTGGGCGGAAACAGGCTCTCATGTTAGGTAAGGGGTGTTCGATGTATAGACTTTAAGTTGCAATAAAACAACGATGGATTATTCTATAGATAATATAGATATATAGATAATCTTGTGGCATTACATTTTAAATATGATTTCTGGCATATGACCGCCACGGCCCTATATCGGCAATAACACGGCGAATGTTGTCTTCCATATGGTCAAGCGTTTGTGGCTTATCCGCATAGACCAATGACTTTACATAGCCCCACAGAAGGTAGTCTAGCGGTGTTAAATCACAAGATCTTGGAGGCCAATTCACAGAACCAAAACGTGAAATTAGACATGTTGCGCCGTCTTGTTGAAACCACATCTCCTGGACATCATGGTTATTCAATTCAGGAATGAAAGAGTTAGTAATCATAGCTCTATACCGATCACCATTGACTGTAACGTTCTGGCCATCATCGTTTTTGAAGAAGTACGGACAAATGATTCCACCAGCCCATCTGGCTGGGTTGTAGTGCAAATGCTGCCAAAGTGCTTTGCAAAATCTTCAACAATCTCCCTTCTTACCCATCAAGTAGATACTATCATGTATGCTTAACTCAGCATGACGAACATTTACCTTATACGTTACGTTTCTGTCTCTCAGAGGCAGAGAACTATTCCAGGCATTGTAGATGTTATGAAGTGTTGATAAAGCACTGTAATTATAGAGGCAGTCACAATATTCTTCAATGGATAAATAAATAAAAAAATGCACCAAGAAGAAATGTGTGTTTGTAAAAGCTGGCAGAAAAGTGTAAAGAACACCTTCCGAAACTCAAACCTGAAGAATAAGAAGTTTATAATTAGTAGACCAAACCGCAGTTGTTTTTTATTACCCTTGACGTTGTTTTATTTTTATTTTTACAGCTGTTCTTCGACGGAAGCATTTTATGTCCCGACCGTGTCGTAAAGCAATTTGCGTTAAATCTCAACAAACTTTCGAAAATTGTAACATAGCCTGCCACCTGTTGTTTTTGTAACCCGATCTGTGATATTTAAAATGGATTTACGTCCCGAAGCATGGCCTTGACTAGTAATCCAGTCAAAATGAGCATTTGATGTAGCCGAGATTCGCATAGAGCTGAACATCGGCAGAGACGTTAAATACACCATTGTACATGAAATATTAAAAATCCGACTCACCATTCGTGAGATATCGTGGTTTCCACTAGTAGAAAAATCATATTTTACATAACATGCACTTAAAGTTAGCCTATCACGCCATGGTACGTTCAATATAAATAAAAATAAGAAATTATGGGTTTGTGTGTTACTTGCAGAATAAAACAGAATAAATTGAACGAGCATTTAAAAAAAAAAACGGATATACTGTGAGTCCCTAATTCCCTTTGTCTGTAACCTTGAATAACATCTGCTAGCTACGTCATTGTTCGAGTGTGGACGGTCGTATAACTGCTTATTTTTGAAGGAAGTAAACGAGATAATTCAGTACATACTGTTGTTGTTGGGAAGATGTTGATTTGTTGATACTACTGACTGCACGAACTCTTCTGAAAACTGGGAAAGCTCAAATACAATATGTTCATCGCAAAGTCTGACTGGATATCCAAAACGTCAAGCTCATTTTATTTTTACATGCGACACTACATCCGCATTTATTAAAAGAGGTAAAACAGCATTATTTAAATTGTCAGAAAAACGTAATGATTTAATTGATTGCACAGAAGTATTTACAACAATGGATGGAACAATAAAACAGTACAGTTGTTTTGGTTAGTGTCGTGTCTATTATCAAGTTCACGTGTGGCTAGGCAATGGGCTGGGGTTGGTAATCAACAGACAATTATTTGGAACCTGCTCCAGAAAGAAGAAGTATGATTTGTGACTGTTAAAAAGAGGGATTATTTTGTACCCCAGTGTGCAATATTTGTCAGGGCCACACTTGCTCCTATATTGAATCAAGTGCGACAGAAAAAAATATTTATGCTTTTAATGAAGAGACAATTGAACTTCATAATTACAGCAAACATAGGTAAATATTAAAATTTGTACAAATAATATCGTTGTCGAATGATACTTTTTCAAATATCTCGCGCCCCGTATAATTGACGAAACCTGAAACTCTCTCACGACACGGTTTACGATACTGTTCACATAAAATTTATCATCAATAATATTTTAGATTTTTTGCCCAAAAACGACACACCTTGTATATGATTCAATCATTATTGGAAGTAGAGGTTATAGCCCTGGATTTTCCACGTTTCCTGGTTCAAGAATTTTTTGAAAATAGTAAATGATTTTCGAGAAAATAAGTTTTTTCTGAAACCATGCAGTGCGCCGTAATAATCAATGACGTCATCGCGTCTTGACAGCCCCCGAAATAACGATTTCATTATGGATTTTTTCAAATATCCCGGGCAGCGTATGTGAAAACCGCAAATACAAAAATTGACACCGTTTGAACCAATTAGCCATATTGTTTACGATTTTTGATTTGCGGCTGAGAATACTCTGTAAAAAAACAAATTTCTAGGTCTTTTAGATTTTTGCCTATAATTTGAAAACCCTGTATATAATCGAAAAAATGCCTGAAATAAATGTTATTGCACTGGATCTCCTGCGTCTGCCGGTTAAAGAATTTTGTCGATCGGGTGAACGATTATGGAGGAAAACATATTGTTCTGGAAGATAAAATTACCCAAAAAAAAGTCAAACATTTAAAAAAATACTTCGTAAAATTTGATTGCGCCCAATTTCTACCGTTTAAATGTGGACACGGACTTTTACTTCTCTGCTAAATTTGAAGTTGATATCTGCAAATTTAGGATACTTAACTCATTTTTCATTTAGCACGGAATATCGGGAACACCCTGTACAATAGGTGAAAACCTTACATACAAAATGTTTTGCTGTCAATGCGGGCTACATCGCAATATAAAAGAAAGTGAGATCTGAATCACTGTCTTTCAGTTATAACCAATTTTCAATAATAGGGGGGCCTATTTTCCAGTTTTTGGATTTTGCGGCGCAGCCTGTATATTTTTTGAAAAATTGTCAAGAATAAAAGTTTATGGAGCTGTATCCTCTGCGTCTCCTCGTTCAAGATTTTTTTCGGTTTTGTAAACGGTTTTTGAAAAATTATGTTTTTTGTAGACCCTTATATACGCGATTTTTAATTATTTTAGAATACTTCTCGGCCTCCCAGCCCCCATTTTCAATAGGTTCCGTCAAGGGGCAACACTGCATATATATGCCAAATATAAAGTCGATTGCTTCAAATTTCGGACGCTTATCGTGTATCATAGCAATGTCCGAAAAACAGTCGAAAATCGCGAAAAAAAAAGATGAATACCGGGGTCGGATCAGGGTCATTTCTTATAAACTTATGTGCCTCGTGGAGGGTTAAAAAGGAGGTAAATTTGAATTTTGCAACTCCAAAATTTTTATACGAGCGTAGATACTTTCGAAAAAATCGATTTTTCGAAAGTAACAAGTGTTAATCAAGTGGAAACGTCTTCGTACTCTAGTACCTGCTACATCAGAAATTAGTAGAAACGGATGTTTTGGACATTTTAATTTAAAACGAAATGATGGAGGATAATATAAATATAAATTTGGTTGGTGCAATGGCTTCGGAATTAGCAGACCCAATTCGAATATTTGAGGATAATGAAGGTGGCAATATCAATACCAAAAAATGAGAAGTATTACGAAAAGACTGTAAAGAGTTATGAAAGGAACCTATTCTTAGAATATTTTCGAGGCCTGCATCTGTAAACTTATTATAAGAAGTCTACTTTACAATTTAAAACAATTCGATGATATGTTTAGAAGAGGTGCTAGAAGAGAAGCTAGCACACCTGGAAGTGGATATTGCAAATGAGGGTCGAAATGAGAAGAGAAACTAATGCTTTCATAAGAAATAATTATTATTGTTCTTGTTTGTAGATAAAATATTCCACTCTTTGACTCCCTAGTCCTGGGACCTCTAAAATGAAAACATGGTTGACTTAATTTTTTTAAATTATACCGATAAAATGAATTGTTGAAACTTAACATACGGGGTGGAATGGTTTCCATCTGCGGAGTCACTGGGGTAGCGGATGGATCTTTCTTATTTTCGGCAAGGGGCCTCTAATTCTTTTTTCCTTCTAACAGGAACTGCTGTCGACGTTATTACTTTAGAGAGGTTAATTGTTTTGTCCTCCCTATATATTTCATCAAACTGGTGATAATATTCCCAGTAAATTCCTTCCAGTTTTCCGTATATTGTCTTGGATGAGTGTGTAGGGTTTTTTCAGGATTCTCCATTTCTTATCCAATATTTCTTCGGTTTAAAAAAGATTACCGTTTGCTTGAAAAAAGACCTACCTTGATACGATCTTCGAAAACTCGAGAAGTTTTCGAAATAACTTTCCTGTTGGGACCCTGAATTTTTTTTCACTGTTCAATGCACCTTGATCACATTCACCGCTTTCAAAACCAAAGTCAGCCATTGCAGACCGCTTCGCTACCGCTACCTAGCACAGAATAAATCCCCTACTAAAAATGGAGTGCATGTTGCTACTGGACTGGTTGGTGCTCCAGGCTATGGCGACGTAATACAGCTACAAAGTGGATAATAATAAAAAGACAACAGAGACCGACGATTTTTGTACTTTTGAAAGTTGATTTCGACATTTGATTCCTTAATATTTAGGAGTCCTAAATGTACATCTCGGTTGATTTAAACATTCTTTTTATTAGTACAAGAACAAAAACCAAATTAAAAATTCTAAATTAAATAAAGAATCAAACGATAGTCAAGTCCATTTATTTTTTACCTTGACGTCTGCATTTCACTTCTTTTATATCTTGGTGGAAGCTCTCACCAAGACGTTGTTTCCTAGAAAACCTTTTATAACATCAGTAAATGAAGAAGGAGTAGGTATTTGAAGCACGCTCCATCTTTATTAAAAGCTTGAACGTACCGCTTCATCAGTCCCAATTTAATTTGCATCAGTGTTAAGAGAATTATTCGTGTAAAAAATAAAACCATTATGAAGGATATTTTTTGATCCGAGAGTTAAATAAACAATTTTTGGTCACTTTTTTTTTCACCAAATGTTACTGTCTATATCTACTGTCCCACTCTCTCCAGAAACAGAGGTATTTCGTATAAAAATAAAATAAATTAGAACTAAAAGTTCAGATTATCACGAAATTATATATATTCATATAATTTTTTTTTTGTTATTTTGGCATCCAGAAAAACGTATTTTCCTCCAAAACCCTCAAAATTGAGGGAGTAAATTATTAACCGTGAATCAAAATTCGTACAAAATATAGCTCATCCGTTTAAACAGTGTTATAGGCCTTCCTCAAGGTAGCGTGCTAGTACCCATGCTTTTCAACGTTTATACCAACGACCAACCAATAGGCCCATCACAAAGAAGCTTGATATACGCCGACGACGTAGATATCACCTGCCAGTCAAAAAACATCGCAGAGACAGATGAGCAGATAACAGAATCCCTATCAAGACTGACAGATCAAATCAGCTCCGCCCAAATCCAGGGAAAACGCAGACATGCCTATTCCACCTCAATAACCGACAGGCGAGAAGGGAACTACAAATAGAATGGAACTCAATCAGACTGCAACACTGCCCAGACCCAGTCTATCTAGGTGTTACATTAGACCGCTCCCTAATGTTCAGAAAGCATATAGATAAAACCAAGGCCAAAGTCAACACCAGGAACGGCATTCTCCGGAAACTGACAAATACTCGATGGGGGGCAGACCCTAATGTCCAGCGCTCCTCGGCCCTCGCACTGTGCTACTCCGCAGCCGAGTATGCATCCCCCGTATGGGAGAGATCATCCCATAGACCCATAGACTGGACCCTGTCCTGCATGACACGTGCTAGCCGGAATTGCACCACCGCAAATACGTAGGGAAACCCTAGCCATGGCTGAACGAAGCAGACAATGTGAAGACCCGAGACATCCTATGTACCAATATATTCCGGCAGCGCCCAGACTGAAATTAAGGCGAGGCTTTATGCAACCTACACAGCCCTCGCAGCCTCTAAAACTGCTTCCAAGAAGACAAAATGGGAACAGCGCAATCAACGACATCCCAACCTGGAATATAAAAGAAAAACTTCCTGCAGGCTCCGACTTAGACTGGGGTACCTGGAGAACCCTCAACCGACTCCGGTGCCAAATGGGGAGGGAGATCCAAGAACAACCTCCTGAAATGGGGATACGTGGAAGAGGAAACGTGTGAATGTGGAGAATCCCAGACAATGGAGCACCTTCTAGCGTGTCAATTCCTACAAGCCCCATGTACCCGGGACCTTTGGACGTGCAATGAAAATGCTGTGAAATGCGCCAGACACTGTTTCTCGCCCTCAATCTAGAAGCGATGACGTCATTTACTATTACCATGCACTGCATGGTTTGAGAAAACAAGTAGCTTTTGAAAACCACTCACTCCATTGGAAAAATTCGTGTACCAGGATACTAAGGAGATCCACGGCTATAGCCTATATTTCGAATATTGTACGAATAGGGTACCTCGTTTGTGGGCAAAAAATTCTGATAGATCCTAGAAACTGCCGCTTTTGTGGGTGAATTATTGGCGATAAATGAAAAACGAATAAAGATGTGATAATTTGATATGAGCAGTATCGTAAACTGTGTCGAGAGATAATTTAAGGTTTCGTCTATAATACAGGGGACGCGAGACATTTGAAAAAATATAATTTTAAATTGCAATTACCAGTACAAATTTTAATATTTGCCGAAGTTTGCCGTAACTTTAAAGTTCGACGAGATGTGCAGGACACTTGATACAGGGTGTATTCACAATAAATTACATCGATTTTGCGAAAGTTCCATAGTGGTCCTTAGGAGCTCGTTAGTATATCTAAACCATCGATGAATTAAAGAAAAAAAAATTAGTGACAAATGGTAAATATTTTCAATCGAATATAAATTTTATTAATACAACTACATATATCACGAATTATAAAATGAAACAGATTGTGGATCGGACCTCTATCATTGGCAGCACTCGTCCAAATACGTGGGAGCGAAACAATAAACCCAAGTGAGATTTAATTTACGAGTCGTAAAATTTTTATAAACAAACCTATCGCGTTTGTGTATTTTACGCGAACCGCATTAAGATTCGCTTTTACTGTTCTCGGGAATTCGTGAATCACCACCGAACAATGAATCGCGCCTGGTGCCAAAAACGTCCATTAACATAAAATATTATAAAATTGGATTTCGCTATCGAAAATACCTAAAATTCCAATCTCGAATAACAGCTGACGTTTAGTAAATAATAACTTTTATAACATTGCATCCGATCATCTACCGCAGCGTTGGTTTTTAAAATAAAAATTAATGACACTGAACGAAAAGTTTAGGATTGATCTTGGACTGTAGGCTGCTTTTGAAAGATCACATTACAAGCAAATTCAGGATAGCATATGGGGATTTAAAGTAGATATACAGTCATAGATATTTTCTTCCAATTGTTACAAAGAAAATGCTTGGTGAATCAATCATACTTGGCTGTCTCGTGTTGGCTTAACATGTGCAACACAGGTTTTAAATTAATTAGGTATAAATCTCCTGCAAAATCACGTTTCGTAGAGATGATCATGACTTGAATCTAAGAAAAAATGTTATAAGATCATTTGCACATACAATTCTTTATAATTCAACAAAATAACACTAATAATAATATTTCTTTATTAGCTTGGGATGGTACATACAAAAACAATTGTTTACAAAGTTTTACAAAATGCCTGAACAAACAAAATCAACAAACAACATAACTATAACCAGAAATCAATATATAGGCAACACTAAGATAAAACAGTGATTTCTACTTTGTCCAGCGGCATTATTAAAAACTATATTTAATGATTAACGTATTATAAAATCTACGAAACATATCTAATTTTGTTTATTTGATAATGTTGATTTCTTGTTCTTAGGGTAATTTGGTTTACATCAATTTGACACTTGAACAGTGTGTGGCTTTGCTGGATGTCTGCGTTTAATTGGGTATAATTAAATAAAGTTATTTGTTTATTTGCTGACCACCTCGTGCAAACGTTACCCAGCCAATCGCCCTTAATTTCGTGCGATCAAGACGTGTATCGTGACGATCCTGCAAACTGAGGAGAGGTGCTGCAATATTATACTATAGTAACGTCGTTGAAGCTGCACTGACAAAATTGAGTTGGATTTCACAAAAAATATTACAATCAATAACGTGATCAATTTAATCCAGTTTTTGCGTGTTAATTTTGACTTCAGAATGTAAAAGTATCAAATTCATGATTGCAAATGATAAATTTGCAATATTTTTACAAAACAAATATAAACTTGCACCCTAAGCCTAACCGATGGAGCCAGAATTCTTAGTATTAAGCCTTTGTTATCATTTCATGCCTTGGTGTCAGTGGACATACGTCTTGGACGGTTTAACTTTTGAGATACAGGGTGATAAAGTTTGCAATAATAAAATATATCATTTCGTCATTTAGTGTATACATTTTTAACGATATACCGTTTTTACGACATAATCCAGTATTTAACTTTGGCAAGTCTAGCCGCAGGCCTATCCCGCTTGGGTAATTCGTACCTTCGAAACTTACTTCGGTACTTCATGCATACAAAAAACAAAAGATGGTTGGATTCCAAATGGACTTTCTCTGTCTGCGAAACATATTACTCTGGATTACCATGAAGACACCACCGCTGATTTATTTGAAGGTTGCTTTAAAAACTAGTTCCACACATTCCTCCTAATAGGGTAATTGTACTGGACAATGCAAGTTATCACAGTAGACAGTTGACTAAAACCCCTTCCTCATGTGACACAAAACAACAATCCAAAACTACATGTATAATAACGACATTTATTTTCACGAAGATTATACCAAAAAGCAATTAATTGAGGTTCTACAAAGCTTGAACCTGCAAAAGGAATACGTCCGTGATATTTATGCAAAAAATCTAGGGCATAGAGTTTTAAGGCTTCCACCTTACCACTGTATATTTAATCCCATTGAACATGGTTGGCACCAACTGAAATCTGCCATTCGTCGTAACAATGTTTTTCCCCGTGTTAACTCCAATGTCCTCAAACTTGTAGAAACCGAAGTTTTTAACAACCCTCCACAAAGTTGGGCAAATTATGTTAAACATATAGAAAAAGCAGAACAATCGTATATCCATATTGCAAATATTAATTAGAACAGGCGATGATAGCGATAGTGATACTGATATATTATGTGAACAATTTTAAGTAATTTAAGTAAGTAATAAAAATAATTTGTAATTTTATTTTAGATTTAAACATAAATACATACATAAATAAATAAAAATTCTTTAGTACCTTTCCTAACAAAATCCCAAATCATTAAATTCTAAACAAAGTACGGACCTGTTCGGCCATATTTCATTCTTACAGCTTGCCCGGGTCTTTCCTTGATTCGTATCAGTTAGTCACTTTCTTATATCTATGAACAGACTTTACCTACATACTAGGAAGTGTCAATAAAGAGTGTCGTGAAAATAGGTCCCGACATGAAAAATTCCAGGGCTTAAACAGTATAGTCCGTAAAAAGCGTTTCTGCATCCTGCATCTTGCTCCGCACGTGGGGAACCTCCCCAACACACCAAGGCCTAGGGAAGCGATTTTTCAAAAAAACACTTTTCAAAGATGTCTGCTGTGATGTTTTCGTGGCAGTCAACCTTTGCTTCTTTGCAAGCAAAGAAACAAACAACTCAAAGTATATTTCGTTTCTCTTAAAATACACAGGCCGCACGGCACGGTTACATAAAAGGATGCAAAAACTGTGTGTGGTTCGGAGAACTTTACCACACACGCCAGTGGCGGGCATACGGAATTTCACCTGTCTATTTTGGCAGACATTGATGGTACGCCACTGATTGCTCTTAAAATAATAATCATTCTTACAGTATGTAATAATTTCTAAAGAAATTTAATTCCTTTATAAAGTGTCCTACACATCTCGTGGGACTTGTTGGGAAAGTTCGAACAACCAAAAAAAAATCAAAATTCTAAATGAGGGTCCGGACTTCTCCTTTTCTCCCAAGTCTGAAGTCGGTAGCTGCAAATTTGGAGCACTTATTATGTTTTTTAGTATTGCACGGAAGATCGCGAACACCCTGTACAATACCTAAAAACCTTAAATACTTTTTTTTCAACGGTGATCATTTCTGTACCAAAGGCGATCCCATAGGGACTACCGCTACCGAGAGATAAAATTTTTATACGGGCGCAGGTACTTTTGAAAATTTGATTTCATCGATTTTCGAACGTAACAAGGTAGTACATAATCATACTAGAGCACGAGTAAGTGAGCCAGATTTCAACTTTTAAAGAGATTGTTTATTGGAATTCGTTTTGTTCCTGCAATGTATGGTGCCCCAAAAAAAATTGATTGCATAGATAAATATAGATATTTGAATTTTGTAAAATCTGCATGGAAAAATCCAAACTCTACTCCCGCGTGATCCAGAAAAACTGCTAAATGCTAATTTCTGTAACTGCAAGTACAACAGAGATGCGTTAATTTTTCTTAGAACAGCGAACAGAGATTGCGCAAGAAGAAGGAAATGAAGATGAAGAAATAATTGTTGAAGTATTAGTACACTATTATCTATTGCACTTTGAAAATTATCTATATTACCATACTTTCAATCAATAGGATACGATCTGATCAAATTTTCTTCGTTACAATAAATCGTGGAGTAAACCTACCGCAGAAACCATGTTAATTTTCTAATAGTGGAAACCGGGATATCTCACGAATGGTGAGTCGTGAGAAAAAAGTGCCTGAACGATTTTTGTAGAGAATTGTACGATCTATAACTTTGGTCTGACCTATTTTCACGATAAAACTTACTGTTTTCGAAAAAAATGGAAAAAACCTCAATTTTGTATGTTTGACCTTGATTAAAATTTTTGACTTATTTTTGTATATTTTGACTGGATTAAATGTAACAAAATCTTCAAATTGAAATTCACGTAGTCGTTCCCTGGCGTTAATTCGAATGTTTGTGTAACTCGTTTGCTGCAAACTATTGTCTTAAAACGCACGCAAGTGTAAATTGTACCGGCTTATCTTTGTTAACCCATTGCGTGTCTAGATAAACAAGGCGCTGAACGATTCAAATAGATAACACGTGACTTCAAAAAAATCGCAACAAAAATCTAATCTATTTTCTAGCGAAAGGTACGCTTCGGTGCCGCAAACTTTGGTTTTAAATTCAACGCTGCGTACATAGAACCATTTCTCAAAAATCTCGAATAATTTTGTTTCATAAGTATCGGTATCGCTTTACAAACCGTATCAGTTTTTTATGAAACTAGCTGTATAGCCTTCGAGAATAACAATCTACCTTATCTCTCTTTTTTCTATATTGCATTTTTTTTTAATTAAACAATTATCGCTTAATAAAAACTATGGGATTTTGTTTTTTTTTAAACATTTTATGATTTAATACAATTATAACATAAAAAATAACTAAATAAAAAAAACTTGAAAAACACCAAATAAAAAGTAATGGCTTACAAAAATAATAAATCTTGAGGATAAAATAACAAACAAAACAAATAACTAACATTATCATAAAATAAATTTATACACAATATAAAAAAAATTACATCCTATAATGTTGCGGTGTTTGGTAAAGTCTGTTCATAGATATAAGAAAGTAACTAACTGATTTGAATTAAGGAAAGAACCGGGCAAGCTGTAAGAATGAAGTATGGCCGAACAGGTCCGTACTTTGCTTAGAATTTAATTATTTGCGGTTTTGTTAGGAAAGATGCTAAACAATATTTATTCATTTACGTATGTAAAATTACAAATTATTTTTATTATCAACTTATATTAATTAAAATTATTCACATAATACATCAGCATCACTATCGCTATCATCGCCTGTTCTAATTATTATTTGTTCTATATTATTTGCAATATGGATATACGATTGTCCTGCTTTTTCTATATGTTTAACAGAATTTGCTCAACTTTGTGGAGGGATGTTAAAAACTTCGGTTTCTACAAGTTTGAGGACATTGGAGTTAACACGGGGAAAAACATTGTCACGACGAATGGCAGATGCCAAACACGTTCAATGGGATTAAATATACTTAAAACTGTATGCCCTAGATTTTTTGCATATTTATCACAGACATATTCCTTTTGTAGGTTCAAGCTTTGTAGAACCTCAATTAATTTGTTTTTGGTATAATCTTCGTGAAAATATCGTTATTATACAGTAGTTTTCTAACGTTCTCAAGTATTTGGGTTTGGGTATTTGTCCTGGACAGGCCAAATTGACTACGTATTAAAAAAAAATCGCTAACTAGCTAACAGCTCTATGATTTTACCAATACAACTGTATAATAAGTTGCCTTTGTCCATGAAATAGATATTGCCTGTCCATTTATTTAAGCAAAAACTAAAGCCCATTTTGAATAAGAATGTTTCTTATTCTACTGATGAATACTTTGATTGTAGTAATGCCGATCTCTCAGTGTGATATACTTTGTGTGTTTTTCTTTTTTTTTCTTTTGTTGATGTATGTTTGCACGTATCTGTTTTTAAAGTTTGTATTTTAGAGTTCCAATGTATTTTTTTTACTTGTTGATATTATCCGATACTTTTGTTAAAGGTCAATGGAAATAAACACTGTCATATCATATCATATCATGGTTATTGTGCCGACAAAGCTCGACAGCGCTCTGAGAAATTGCCGAGACGGCTTTTGCCTGAACCTGAATTAAAGTGACATTGTATGAGCCGTCGTTCAAAACAAAGTTAAAAATTGTACACGCGTCGTCTCTCCAAGAGTCGATTGCGTCACAGCCGCGTATATAAACGCACATTATTATTAATTTGCATTTGTCGCCGTCCGATATCGACAGTATAATTCACAGGAATGTTGTTTGTTATTATTTTATTTATTTCGTTCGAAATAAGGATGATGCCATATAAACGTAATTATTCGCACTACAACTATATTCGTGATATTCGCGGAATGCGATACGGACAATTAGTCATTCGAATTTTCGTGTATGTTTGTTCCGTATTGGCTAATGAATTTTTATGCGACTTGTTGCTAAGTTTCCTCTGTCGGCGGCGAGAATCAATTAATTCCCGGCCTGCGATAAAATTTTAAATACCGCACAGATTCGATAATCCTACAACCGAAATATTTGAATAGTTTGAACAATAGTAGCACATACCACGTTAGATATTTATTAATTATAATAATTACTAATTAATTATTCATTACAAAGGATTACAGAATTAAACTTTTTGATAGATTTTTTTTATTTCCAAAACTGTATATTTTTAACAATGCTTTCTAGTTTTTTTTACAAAACTTCTGGATTCCTGCGTCGGTTTTTGGAACTTGCTGACGTTTCGTCAATCATCCTGTTGGCTTCTTCAGAATCTGACTGATACTGACTTGCATTTTACTGTGTAGCTCTCGGATTTTTGGTTGGTAGAAGAATTGATTACATGCAAGAATTTTAGTTTCATCGAATAAAATTTTATCTCCGGTTTCGTGATTTTCCGTAAGGCTCTTTCGTGTTCTTTGGGCCTAGTTGATATTGAAACTGCTGGCATCTCAAATGGAATTTTGTCTTTGAGATGTTGTGAGATTTTTGGACAAATGGTAAATTTGGTATTGACGTTATACTTCTTTACAACTTTTGATATTTTGAATGTAAGAAAGGACCACAGTGTAGGATTGCTTTCGGCCTCATTGCTATTGGAAGGTTGTGGTGAAGTGTATTTTGTGATGGAAGAACAGAGGTAAGATGTTTTAATTCTATATTCAGTAAACAAGAGAGTTGATAACCGATGATTTTTGGGCCGGATGGTGATGTGTCCATGCATTAAGGCATCGGTCTGCGTGCGTAGGTTTACTGTAAACACCTTAGCTCTGCTCTTCTCTCTAATAATTTCCACATTAAAGATGTTAAGCGTTCCATCAAAAAATACACTTCAGCACAACCTTCCAATAACAATGCCGAAAGCAATGCTACACTTGCCACTATGATCCTTCCTTACATTCAAAACATCACTGACCGCATATCAAAAGTTCTAAAGAAGTATAACGTCAAAACAAGATTTACAACTTTGTTCAAAAATCTATCTTTATAGTATTCCATGAGTATGCGGAAACGAATACATTGGAGAGACCGGACGAAAAATATCAACTGGGCTCAAAGAACACGAAAGAACCTTACGACTAAGACAAATAAACTCATCAAAATCACGAAACCGGAGATAACATTTTATTCGATGAAACTAAAATTCTTGCATGTAATCAATTCTTCTATCAACGAAACAGAAATATTAACCGCGACTCAGGTGTCCACCTGCCACCAATATGGGAATCAGCCATCCGAAACGGTATATAAGCAGGTACAGAATAAAATGCTAGCCAGTTGCAGTCAAGCTCTGAAGAAGCTAACTGGATTATTGGATCGACTCAGCAAAAACAGACGCAGGAGGAATCCAGAAGTTTTCTAAAGAGTGACCTGTGGAAGTTTCTTTAAAAAATACTTTCTAGTTTTCGTCCTTAGAGTTCCCAAGAAACTTATCAATTACTTTTTTAAATGAAACCAAGGCGTTGTGGTCATTGTGTTTTGAAAATCCTTGTTTTTGCGTAACGTTCTTATCTGCGGCGTAACAAAAATACCTTTTTTTATCTTGACATCACATATGGCTGGAAATTCCTGACACAAATATTTGAAACACTATCCATTTTAGTATAGGGTTTTAACTAACTGCATCGTCAAGCCAAGTTTGACACGAAAAGGATGCAGTAAAACTTTTTTGGGGTCAACTAATACATTTTGCTACCAGGTGTGAGGCTTGTTCTGAAAAGTCCAATGTCTATCTCTTGCCCGACTATTTTGTATAACCTAGAAGCATGCACAGCACTTTTAGGTCACTACAAAGCATCCACTGATGTTTTTGGTAATTTATTTTCTTCAACCGAAGTCCTAAATCTTCATACGTTTCTTTTAAATGCAATGGGAACCGGGGCCAGTTCGTTACCAATAAAACGCCATTTAAACTACTCTTAGTTGGCACATTTCCTAATTATGAAACTAATTCAGGAAATTTGTTGCAATACTCATGACATAACTCTTTTTCGCGATCCCGGTAAAAGCTTGATGCTTGTCACGAAATCTGGACGCTAAGAATTCCGATGCATCCTTTGCAAGGTGCAAATCTCTAATGAAATCATTTAATTCGTTCTGGGTCTATCTGAAATCTGGTGTGAAATCTGACTCATCTATGCCCGAATTAGATTTTTTTTACAAAAGAAGTTATCTTCATCTTCGCAAACATATTCATGTCATGTATATTTAAAAAATAACGTTTTTTTAGATATAGAGCGCTATAAAAAAAATGACGTGATAGAGCAAAAATATGCCGTTTTTTGGAAAAAGGCCTCCCAAGAATATACAAATAAGCAAACAGCTCTCAAACATCAAAATCACTGCAGACTTGTGGAATCCATATTCGATACGGGAAGTGTAAAACCAAAATCATCTAGTCCTAAAGGAAAGTGAACATGTTAGTTCACAAAGTGGATTACCTAAGTACAAAAAGCAATGAGAATATCACAGTACATAATAATTTAGCTTATTGCTCACTTTAACCTAAGTATTTGAAGCATACTAATGAGAACTAATGAGAACACAAGATTAAACTTTTTACTAAAAGTTGAGGATGATGAAAAGTATTTTATGACACTTTTTTAAGGCACCACCACAACCTCAAAAAAGAAACTTATTACTAATTTATTAGTTATTTGGTAAAATGTCTTTTCTGACTTTTGAGTTCGAAATGAAGTGACAAATCCAAATAAAAAAAAGAGAAAAATACTAAATAATTCTACCAAAAAAAGATTTATTCTTTTTTTTAAGAAAAAACAGCTCGATATTTACAATTTCTTAAAAATGACTTCATTTCTATTTTCGCAGTTTGTTTCCCAAATTTTGAAATAAAGTTGCAGAAATTATTTCAAAACCTTTTTACACCAAGAACAAAGGGACAATAAATAAATAATAACTAACCTCGCACCGCTCGTAATGGGGGTTGTTCTATTTCTCTTGCTCAAGGTAGAATAAGGTGTTCTTGTTTGATTACTTTACGTACTGATATATTCTCAGATAAATTATTCAATAATTTCTTTAAACATTTGTATAAAATATAATTTATAATAATGTAATTCCATTTCTTGTTAAAATTTGTTTAGAAAATTTTTTATGCAAATACCTACATTTTTACACAAAAAAAGAGAATAATACTAAATAATTTTACCAAAAATATGATTTACCTATTTTTTTAATAAAAAAACGATTTTAAAATGCAAAACAAACTAAAATAAATCTCTTTTCTTAATAATTTATAATAATCTATTTTTTTTTTACTTAAATATGTAACTTTAACCAATATATTTCGTTTCTCGTAAAATTTGTTTTGAATTTTTTTTATGTAAATACCTACCTTTTAACATAAAAAAGAGAATAGTACTAAATAATTTTACCGAAAAAATGATTTACCTTTTTTTAAAAGAAAAAAAAAACGATTTTAAAATGCAAAACAAACTTCAAAAAATAAATAAATAAATAAATCATTTATAATAATCTAATTTCTTAAGAAACATCCGGAAATATTGATTTAAAAATGCACACGATATTTACTTAAATATGTATGTTTAACCAATAGACCTCATTTCTTGTAAATAATTATTAGAAAAATTTGTTACCAAAAAAATGATTTATTTTTTTTAAACAAACTTCAATAAGTCTCTTTTCTTAATAATTTATAATAATTTAATTTTTTCTTACTCAAATATGTACTTTTAGCCAATATATTCCGTTTCTTGGAAAATTTGTTTTGAAAATTTCTTATGTAAATACCAAAATACCAATTACACCAAAAAAAAAGAGAATGATACTAAATAATATTAACAAAAAAATATTTCCCTTTTTTTAAAGAAAAAGAACCATTTTAAAATGCAAAACAAACTTTAATAAATCTCTTTTTTAAATAATTTATAATAATCTAACTTCTTAAGAAACCTCCGCAAATATTGTGTAAAAAATGCACACTGTATCTTCTTATATATGTATTTTTAACCAATATATCTCGTTTCTTGTAAAATTTGTTATGAAATTTTTATATGTAAATATCTACCTTTTACACAAAAAAAAAACGAGAATAATACTAAATAATTTTACCAAAAAAATGATTTACATTTTTTTAAAGAAGAAAAACGATTTCAAAATGCAAAACAAACATCAATAAACCTCTTTTCTTAATAATTTATTTTTTTTTACTCAAATATGTACTATTAACCATAATATTTCGTTTCTTGTAAAATTTGTTCAGAATTTTTTTTATGTAAATATCTACCTTTTTACGCAAAAAAAAAAGAAAATAGTACTAAATAATTTTACCAAAAAAATGATTTACCTTTTTTTTAAAGAAAAAAAGCGATTTTAAAATGCAAAACAAACTTCAATAAATCTCTTTTTTAAATAATTTATAATAACATAATTTCTTAAGAAAACATTTTTTTGAAAACTTTGTTACCAAAAAAATGATTTACTTTTTTTTTAAAGAAAAAATGACTTCAAAATGCAAAACAAACTTCAATAAATCCCTTCTGAGCCAAGAAACAACAAAAAAAAATACAATTTGTTCCCCGCAGCGAAAAGCAGTGACAAGGGCGAAAGTGCCGACGAAAACCGACAAAAGCGAACCACACACATGCTTACGTACTTTTCTTTTTTAAACCGCTAAAGTAGGCAACACACCGAAGCACCGATTACCGATAAGATTTTAATCACGGCAAAGTACTTTCAGCACCGAACGCGCACCGATTGCGACTGGCGGACTGAAGCCGTCTTTCCACTCGACCGTGCTAAGCGATCTGATATCTTCGCTGTTAAGATTGCGTTAAAATAATGCAAACGCTTTGTTTTTTTTTTTTGCTCGACGACATTGCCAAGTTTTTACCTCTTGATTCTCCTACACCGCTTGGATTATTTTTGACGATACGCTCCACTTCGTGGGGCAAAGAAAGCGATCAACCCTCTAAAAGGAGACGTGAGTAGAGTTGCCTACCACACGGTGAAAATTATTTTGCGTTTTAATACTGTTTACTTAAAAAAAAACATTATACAAAATACTGTTTTTATGATTGGTGATATATGGAAAACAAAAACGCTCAATATTGTAATAACCTGTCAACTGTGGAAAGAAAAAAGAAGAAGAGACACCACAGAATGATAGAAATAACGTAATCCTAACTGTGGACGGTATATTTTTTTCATGTCATATTAATAATAGGCCCGAATATGATGTACGCAGTCTACTGGAAGATAGTGGAGTAGGAACCCCTCTTGATGTTTTTACAATAATAAATAAACCTATGTTAACAACTCAAGAATCGTAAACCTAATGGGATTGCCGAATCCGCCAAATCTGTTCGCAAGTGCAATGCGAAAACTCTCGCTGACTCTGACGTAGGTGAAGTCCTGAAGTCCTGAAAATGACCCGAGTTTTGATAGACTTGAAGTACTTTGAGTAGCTAATATAGCATTTTGTTTGGATAATCACTCGTTATTTTCATTTAATATCAACATTTAATAATTATTGGGAAGTAGCATAGGGTAGGGTCTCAGGTAGGGTAAAAATAATACTATTGCAATCAAGATTGGCTTATATGCATTATCTTGAAATACATGTATTACTTAAATATTGTTACACAAAACTAGCGAACAAAACGATTTAATCGCTTCTTTTTTTTTGACAATAAATCGATTTGATTGTGGGTAAGTACCGCCTTTAATATTGTCATGGGTGCTATTTCTTCAGTTGTTTTAGATTTTGGGGATTTATAATATTTAGTTTTGAAATATTGGTCATTAAGAATTTTATTTTTTTTATTACTATTGATAAAATAACCTTCAGCTTTAATAGAACTAGCTTCCAGCAAAGAATATTTTTTGGTTAAATTATTAAATCTATCCAACAAATTCATATACTTAGCTTTATAATTTATTATTTGGGGTTCGGAGATGGGTTCTGGCCGGGGTTCTGGCATGGGTTCTGGAGATGGATTTTTCCCTAGAATTTCACTTGTAGCATTCGATGATGTTGCTAAAAGGTCAGACAATACCTGCTGAGCTTCTTTTTTGGCATTTTTGGAATGAAGTCTTTTCGATTTAGATAATCCTGCTTGTATCGGTGGCTTCTGGTTAAATAATAATAGGGTGGGAACAGCAGTTTTTTTTTTAATCTTTTTTAAAGGTAAACCTAAAATTTAAATTTTGTGGTGAATTTAATGTGTTACTCAAGAAAAAAAAACTTAATAACTCATTTTATTATCGTAATCATTTTCAATAAAATGAACTGAGCAGACATAGCTTTTATCTGGATTAAGTTTGTCCTCTCTTCTACATCGAACTATCCACTCGTTCCGAATAGTTCGGGATACTAGATCTTTCCCTTTGGGAAAGCGATGAAAACTACACTTTCGAGAACTTGCTTTTTCATCAAAATAGTTGTTATTGCACCCATACGTCGCACATCTCGTACCAGGCATACTTAACTATTTTTTGATGTAACTTAACCCACTGAAAAAGGTAAAACAAATGTATTTCTTACCTTTACCTATATTATTATGTGTAATATTTTGAGCTAACCTCGTAACTAATAACACCGCTAATAAGCAACACGAACACAAAACTTTTAAAGTTTTTGTTTAAGGTTAAAAATACTGTTTTTCTCAGTTCTCGCTACTCAAGCACATACAATTTTAAAGTATTTAGTAAAGCTTAAAAACACTGTTTTGTCCAAGTTTTTTTTACAGAAATACAATTAACACAAACATAAGCGCACTACTCACTAGTTTAAATTATTTTAATTTTTCAAAGAATACAAAATACAACGGTTTAATACGCCTTCAAATACATTGACAGAATACGCAAAAACCGTTAGAGGACTTCGTTTACGTCATAAGCGACCACGTGCGATCGATAATTTTGGCGACGGTATGTCTTATGGGATTGGGCAATCCTATTAGCTTTACGATTCTTGGTCACAACTACAAAGGTTTTGATGGCGTTTCTAAACTTCAACACGATTAGAATATGAAAAATAAAACCATCCCCTTCACACACATTCACACACATTTCGTTTAATACTAACAAAAATCTCAGTTTCAAATTATAATAATAATATTATATTATAATATATTAATGAAATATTACATAACAAAAAGAAGAAATTTTATGAAAAAGAAGACCTACTGAGCGCTCCATGTAATGATACACTTCTACGATGCAAAGCCATAATTCAGAAAGAAGAAGAACTGTGGACGTGAAATGAACATAACCTTTTCGATTCTTTCACTTTGTTTGAAGTTGGTTTGGTTGGTTTTGGTTTGGTTTGGTTTCACAGTATTAAGTGCACGAAAAATGGAAAGCGAATTGATTTACGTTGGGATGCGTCCGCCAGCTAAGAAGAAACGCAAATTAATTAACATCAAACAAAAATATAAGCGAGAGCAGTTCAGGAACTCATGAAGCAAGTATATCAATTTTTTTTGGGAAGTTCCATTGGACGTGCGCAGGCGCGAGATTTTAATTTTCGTTTTTAACGACGATAAGGTGCGGAAACGAAGTGCATGATTGCAGCACCCGTTTTAATTAATTTGACGGTTTTGTTCTTTAACATACGATGCAATTTCTACATGTATTTTTTCATGTTGTTTCATAAACTCATAGGTTTAAACTCTATTGAAAACATCAATAAAGTCAGAATCACAAAAGGCCACTGTTAAAAGTCTAAATATAACTTTGAGAGTTTGAATATCGCACAAGAAACGTGAAAAAAATGTTCAAGAAGCACCTCCTTTAGACAGAACGTTCATTCTTTCACCGCAAGTCTAGTAATTGCAGATGTTAAGTTTCGCCTCCCGATTGAGATCGTTATGTTGGTTATGTTCGCAGTTTCAATTCACTTTGTGAGACAGAAGCGCTGGACTTGTTTTGTGTACTCGGCGATTTTTCGCCGTCAAAAAAATGTGCAACAGTACTGCAAAACACTTAAAATGTTGACAACGGTATACGGTGAACCTTTTTTGAGCAAAAAAATGTTAATAAGTGGTACAAGCTCTTTCAAGGTGGCCGACAAGAGACCTGGACGTCCCAGCACAAAACCACAATCATGCCTCAGCCACCATATTCACCGGATATGGCCCACCGAGACTTTTTCCTGTTCCGGAAACTCAAGAAAGTCATGAAAGGAAGAAAGTTTGGAACGATCGAGGAGATAAAGCAAAAAAAATCGCTGGAAAAACTCAAGGCTATACCCGAAATGCTTCAAGGATTGAAAAACACGTCGGCACAAGTAGATAACATTAATACGGATGAATAAATAAATACTTTTTGATAAAACTTAAAAGTCACCTTGCTCTTGCTCTTTGAATATATGTATATATATATATATATATATATATATATATATATATATATATATATATATATATATATATATATATATATATATATATATATATATATATATATATATATATATATATATATACTTCTGAAAAATACATTTTGCTACAGATAAATTTATTTAAAGCGTTAGAAAGACTGAAATAGTTTAAAGTGTTTGAAAGCGAAGGTTTTTTAAGAAATTAGAAGGATTGAATGACGTCAGTAAAAATATATCAGAAAATAAAGAAATCAAACAACAAGAACACCTCATTCTTCCATGAGCAAGATAAAGACTACAATCCCCATTACCAACCGTTTGAGAATTCAATACTGGTGAACCTATTGAAAAGTTACAACCACAAACCTCAAACAAAACCGAGAAAACTTTACGTGATATCATGATAGATTGGACCGATCAAATTGATATAAATAATTTGTAAAACTCATGATATTTCGGAATATTAGTAAACCCAAATATTTATTGCACCTTCACACAGTCTATTTGCGGGTATGTCGGTGTTTTGCACACTCACTTGCAGTCTAATTATGTGTATGCGTCCCTAGCTAAAAATAAAAATGTTTCGTGCTGGTTGGTAGGTGGTACCGTTCCAAAATTGTTAATTAAAACTCGTCGAGTGGTCTCGTGCTGATTTCACTCGTCGAAATGTTTTAATGCCAACAAGGACAATTTATATCTATAGCAGCTTCTACTATACAGCATTGGGAAGCAAATACTCTTTAATATAAGGTTGAAAGTCCGTCAATTCTACCGTAGACATCAAGCAGCGTATTGTGATCGAATGAAGCCCGATAAGTCATCGATAAGAGGTCTAAACACTTGCAGGCAACATAAACAAACTCGTTATGAGCTAATCAAATAAAAAGTATCCCTTCTTGTTTAATTCGATATAAAAAGAAATCCGGGTGTGGCAAAAGATTCGAAAGGTAGTCCCTTAGAATCACAAAATTTTAAATGACATTTAAAAAGTTTCTCGTTTTGGCTAATACTTGTAATAATTTTTAATCTTTATCTGAGCTACCAAGCCTGGAAAATGTCTGCAATTGTTTCAAGGCTATTTATCTTACCTACAATTTTTGTGCTACATGACAAAATATTTCATGTTGTTAAGGGCCAAGTAGTCCTTCAACAATATGAATTTTTTAAAGCGTGATCCCCACCATAACCAATTCAACTACTATGTTCCCAAGTGAACGTCATATAGCTTGATTTTGCACAAGTGTTTGATCGGTTCGGGCACAAAACGCTGTCAATTCACTTCGTCCTTTTAGATTTTTTGAATACTTTTTTTTTAAAAGGCAACGGTCGTCCCTAGTAGTTAATTGGCGCAGTCGCAGTAGGATTTCCAGAAATTGAGAAATTGATCTATCGGTGATTAGTGTTTGGCCGAATGGATTTCCAAAAATCGAAAGCCCCACACGAAAAAACATTATCGTATACTCCCCAGTAGTGTTATTTTTGGAAAGATCCACTTTAAATCAAGTGTAGTATTAATGAATTCAATTTAATACATTTTCTAAGATTTTAAAACATCCATTGGTTTCGATTTAGAAATGCAACTGGTTCTTCAGATTGAATATGCTTGTATGAAATTAACTAGATGGTTTTAATCAATCAAAAAAACAACTATTCTAGACTGATTAAATAATAGTTTTTTTTTAAATTACAGAAATAATTCATAAAATTCTGTGTTCTTATTTGAAAGCCAAATTTTCTTCATATATATACACGCGTATAGTGGCACTTTTTTTATTTATTTCAGGTAAAAACTTACTAAATGTGAACTTGAAAAATAATTAAAAAAAAAGTATTGGTTTAAAAATATTCAATAAAAATCACATGCATCAAAGAATGCAAAGGATCTGTATAAAGTTTAAGCCAAATTTGATAAAAATATTTAAAGTCGAAAATATAAGTTATGATAAAAAATGGAATTTTTTAACGCCCTGGTTTAGTTTTAGCACAATCTACATTTATCTAAAGTTTTTCATGAACATTTTTGAACCACACCGCATTAAAAGAAATATTTGGTGTTACTACCTGTAATTTAATCAAGACGTGTTTCAGCTGTTCTTATATTTTAATTTTTTTTTAATTTGTCGAACCGTTAAACTGAGGAGTTTGAAAAAAGTTCAAACAACCTGTAGTTTCACTTGTCACAATCCGCACTTACATATACTTAGATTCAGGTTTTAGTCAACACAAATTGAAAGTGTTTTTGGTTTATTTTTTAGATACCAAAGTTTGAAATGAAACAATTTTTTGAATATCTTTTGTGTCTTGCCATTACTCCATTACATCATCACAACATCATTACATGTATTAACATTAGGTTTTTTTAAATACTGCAATATTCTGTGCAACTGATTATTAATACTTTTTGAATTTTTTGTAAAGAATAAATAAAAAAATTGTAACGTTAATTCTCATTTCAATTCCCTTGACTATTAACTGCACATTTTACAAAAATCAAAAAAAAAGTTTCTGTCAACAAATTTAAAAAATATAATAACATAAGTATTCAATAATTTGCTAAGCTTAATTTTAACAAAAGTACTATCTATTTAATTAGTTATTTTATTAAAGATTAATGACATTATTAAATATTTAATTTAAATAGTTCCTATTTTGTATTTACCAATACCAAAAAAGTGTGGATTTAACTGTTCAACTAAAGGAAATTAAATTAGATGAACTTAATAATGTAGGAGAAGAAGTTCGGTCGAGTTACACACTTCTGGAGTTCTCCAAATATCGAAATATACATGAACCACCGTTGTCTACATTATCATACCTAGCCTCTGTCTAATTGTCTGCTACAAATTGTTGTTACAGTCAAAATGTATTAGTATGCAACCTGTCAAAAGCCTTAACATTTGTAATGCAAAAAAGTAATACGAACTATTTTCAAAACACGACCAAAATAGTCCAGAATCAGCCCGTAGAATATGGCGAGTTTAACTTCCAAATAGAGGCCTCATTCAACTTAATCATCAAATAATTATTAATGATGCTAGAACAGTCAACTCTGTTTCCTGACCTGCCAGATATACCAATACAATAAAGTTCGTTGGATTTAACTGTTCAACTATAGGAAATTAAATTATATGATGATGTAGGAGAAAATGATCGGTTGAGTTACACACTTCTGCAGTTCTCGAAGTTCTCAAAATATCACCTCTGCCTGCTTATCTGCTGCAAAAAAGAAACCAGAAGAGCCTACCCCTCTTGAAGGTACAGTTGAAGCTTATTGGGGAGGAGTTATCTCACCAGTGAAGATGATGAGCCTGCGCAGTCTTATTGCTTCGTCTAAAAACGCTCTTTTTCATTTTCCCAGTAGAGAGTGAAGATATGTTGTCTTAACACATATCTTGTAAAATTAAATAAATTTTTTAAAAAATGGCAACAGTCTTCCCGGATGGTTAATTAGTGTCCAAACCTTTTCTCTGATTGGTGTTTAAAAATTAGGTCACCAAATAAAAAACAAACAAAAAAAACAACGGATGCGCTTCAAAGTTGTCGAGCGTTCCTAATAAATTGCTTTTTATAGCCGAGTCGTTCCGATTTTCCATTTTTATTGAGCCTTCGTCGGATTACAGGCAGGGGCGGCGATTTATTTTATTTTATATTTTTTGAAGCGGCTTTATAAGTCAACGTGCCTAATTAATTGATTAGAATTTTTGCCTATATTTTTTGTTTGAAGGTGGCAACAAACTTGATTACCAATTAATGACTGAGAAGGATTTCTCGGTATGGTATGATGAGACTAAGATTCTTACGGACATGCCACTGCATCTTATTTGTCACACGTGTGGTTTTGGCTGCCGAAAAAAAATTGGCGCCATTTAAATGTTCCGAATTTGGGAGAGCGTCTTTTAAAAAAGTTTATTAACTCAGAAAGCGAAATAAAGTTTTATCTGGGACTAGCCTATACAGAGGCGGGAAAAATTAAGAACGTTTGTACAATAGAGCAGACGAATATAAGGTGATATCTTCACTTATCTATGGGCTTCGTCCGTTGTTCTAGGTATATATGGTCTGTTCATAGATATAAGAAAGTAACCAATTGCTGTTGAATGGGATGATCCAAGGGTAGTCATTAGCGTACAATGCAACAAGATTATTACCTAAAGTTTCGGAATTTAAATTCAGGTACAATTGTGGTCCGTAATAGAAAATAATTTTATACCCACCCGTGTTTAGTATTCTTTGGTTTGGTATACTACTTAGTTTAAGTTTATTAATAATCATTCTTCTTTCGTGTGTAATACAGCGTGTGTTGAATCGTGTGCGAATTATGCAAAATATGTGCGAGTATAGTGTATCTTAGGAGATGCTCCCTCCCAAATGTAGAAAACACTATTCTATTGAGACTAATGTTTATTTGAATCTCATTGAACGTGGTGCCAACAAGCAAGCATCTTTAGAAGAAACGGCCACATTGACGAAAATTCCAACATCAACTGTATGGAAAATTGTGAATAATCCCATTTCAGCGAGGAAAAAAAAGAAGCGATGTTGACATTTTCTCGAGTGTAGATGAAAGTGATCAAGATATAATACGGGGTTAAATTTACCAATTATGCGAAGAACAAAGCTTGCCTACATTAGATATCTTAATTAGGAGACTTGAAAAAAAATGAAACCGGTGCTAAATGTGGCAGAACTACCTTATTCAACACATGGGTTTTAGATTTAAAAAAAATGACAAAAGTTAAATTTTAATGGAATCTTTTAGAATTCGGAAATGGCGACTGGAATATCTTTTACTTACCAATTTACCAATTATTTACTTGGACGAAACCTGGTTCGACACTTATGATACCCCGGAAAACGGTCGGGTTGACTCAACTGATGGACTTTCTCTGTCTGCGAAAAATATTAAAGATTCTTCTCTGGATTACCATGAAGACACCGCCGATGATTTATAGCGTAATTTTAATGGACCATGCAAGTTATCACAGTAGACAGTTGACTAAAACTACTTCCTCATGTGACACTAAAGCAACAATCCAAAACTACATGTATAATAGCGATATTTATTTTCATGAAGATTTTACCAAAAAGCAAATAAATGAGGTTCTACAAAGCTCGAACCTACAAAAGGAATACGTCTGTGATAATTATGCAAAAAATCTAGGGCATACAGTTTTTTTTACAGTTTGCCATTCGGCGTAACAATATTTTTTCCCGTGTTAACTCCAACGTCCTCAAATTTATAGAAACCGAAGTTTTTAACATCCCTCCACAAAGTCGGGCAAATTCTGTTAAACATATAGAAAAAGCAGAACAATCGTGTATCCATATTGCAAATAATATAGAACAAATAATAATTAGAACAGGCGATGATAGCGATAGTGATACTGATATATTATGTGAATAATTTTAAGTAATTTAAGTAGATAATAAAAATAATTTGTAACTTTATTTTAGATTTAAACATAAATACATACATAAATAAATAAATATTGTTTAGTATCTTTCCTAACAAAACCTCAAATAATTTAATTCTAAGCAAAGTACGGACCTGTTCGGCCATATTTCATTCTTACCGCTTGCCCGGGTCTTTCCTTAATTCATATCAGTTAATCACTTTCTTATATCTATGAACAGACTTTAACTCATCCCTCCTTAACTAACCAATCCTAACCTAAACTTCTTAGCAGGTTTCTTTTGGCCTATATGCTGTTTTCTTCGATTTTCATCCTTTTTCCAAGAAGAGTTTCTTAATGATGACAACTGAAATTAGAACCATAATTATTCCAATCATGTTGACCGAAACAGTTTCGTTTAAGCTCTGAAGAAGCCAACAAGATGAAAGTTCGACTCAACAAAAACCGACGCATGAGGAATCCAGCACTTTCATTGCGTTAATTTTTACATCATTAAAGAATTTTTCATCACTTATTTCTGACAGTTTACTGGTATCCCAATCAGCACTGGTCCTTATAATTACCAATTTTTTTTTCAGGCTTCTGTCGCAGAACAAGGACTGAATCTTTAATGATTTGTTCTACAATTGCTTCTGCGGTGTATTGTAGCTTCTTCTCTGCTTGTGCCATATGAGGGTCTTCGTCTTGACGTGCCACCTCCATCAGTGGAGGTTGGATATCACAGTGGCAAATCTCTCTCTGTCTTCAGCAGATCTTATGAGCTCTTCGAAGTCCCTGCCAGTCCACTGACGTATATTCCGCAGCCATGACAGTTTCTTCCGACCCAGTCCCCGCTTGCCTTCGATCTTTCCCTTGACGATGAGCTGTGCGTACCGGTATTTGTCGTTTCTCAGAATGTGACCCAGGTATGCAGCTTTACGGACTTTCACAAGCTTGAATAGTTCTCGTTCAGTTCCCAGCCTGCGCAAAACTTCTTCGTTCGTGGTATGCGATGTCCATGGTATTTTAAGTATTCTGCGATATGTCCACATCTCGAAAGCTTCTAGTTTATTAATGGTTTGTGTTTTTAGTGTCCATGTTTCGACTCCGTACAAGAGAGTAGACCACACATAACATTTTGAGAGTCTTAAACGCAGCTCGAGGTTGATTCGTGAGTCGCATAGGAGCTTTCTGAGTCGTACAAAAGAGTTTCTGGATTGTTCTATTCTCGATCTTATTTCTGTGTCTGGATCTAATTTGTTATCTATCCAGCATCCCAAGTATTGAAACCTGCCCACTTCTTCTAGTATCTTTCCATTTATTTGTATTGGTTGTGTTACCTTAGTTTTCTTAACGTTCGCTGCAAACCGACAACGTATCTAATGCTGTTTATGTTCACGCCACTAACTTTGACTCAGCAAAGCGAAAGCAAAACTTTGACAGCAAAGGGGACAAGACGCAGCCCTGTCTAACTCCCCTGCCAATCCCGATTTGCTCGAGGGTACTGAGTTATAAAGATCAATTGAATTTGAATTATTGGGAAAATATGGTAATAGGAACATTTTTCGGAACTTAAAATTAGTGCATGTAAGATCACTTTTGAAATACTTTTAAATTGTGGAAAAAATTGTGATTTTTGTTATAAATTAGCGCTCGATATTTAAGAATTTTATTCAAGTCCGAAGTCGGTAAAATACTATTATGAAGAGCATTGTTATAATATTTTGGCAATCTAAGTTTAATTACGTCATGATCCCGTGAAAACTAAGAGACCCTTGTAATAATTTTATTATAGTTATTAATTATACCCTCTGATAAAGATACTTGTAGTTCTAATTCTTTAGCTAAATTATTTTGGTATTTCTCGAGTGTATTTATTGTTGTTTTCCCTACTAGTTTGTCTATACGATCGATGATATGGCCATTTAGTATCATATCTCCCAGACTGACATGGAATTTATTAATCTTTCGCACTTAACAAAAAAAATTATTTAACGTGTCACTATTTCCGTCGTAAGGTTTAAAAAGGTTCCAATTAAATCGGTTTTTGTTTTGTTACATAACTTTAAAATTGCAATTGATTGATTGATTTTTCAAACTTTCCACGATTGGTGATTTCACAGAAACTCCCAGAAGATTCTGGTTAATTGTCAACCACTACTGCACTTAGAAATCCTACCGACTGCGCCACTTAAATTTTCCGAATTCAGGATAGCGGTTTAAAAAACATTTATTTGGACTAGCCGATACAGGGGCTGGAATAATTAAGAGCGTTTTTACAATATGACAATTTCTTAAATGTAAACATATTAAGTAGGATGAAGGCCAGAAGAAGTGGTACAGAAGCTACAAAGAATGTTTAGTGGGTTATCTTTTTTTATATTTACTTTTTGAGTGAAAGAGGTGTTTAGTTTTTTCAGTATTTGCTCCTTGCTCAAGGAATACGATGGATGCTCAACCTTCTACTCGTGTCCGAAGAATGGGTAATAGACTTACAACGTAGACCGGATGAGAGTATGGAGAACTAGACACAATTTCGGCCATTGTGGAAACATGCACAACTAGGTTGCCCATCCTGTGGCGATCAAGGCAAACTTTGACTTTTACGCATTCCCTCAATTATAAAATATCCGAGAAATGTGTTTATTCGGTGTTGCCAAGTTGAGCAAATAAAGAAAAACTTACTTGATAGTGATACTGCCACCCTCAATTTATTGGAAGAGTTCACTTTAAATTTATGTATATTGAAAACTAATATAAACATAACACAATAACAAACATTCATAACTAATATATATCGTATTTAATCATTTCTTTTTTTCGAAAGAAAAATAAATAAATAAATCGGAGTTGTATTTTTGTATTTATTTGATTTTGAAATTTTACGTCTCACTTGAGAAATAGAATCTTCCCTATTTGCTATTTTCAAATTTTAAACGAAACGATGATTGATAACGCCATCATGGATTTCGATGTAAAAAAAACAATGAATCCTTTTATCTCCCTTTCGGCACCTTCCTGTAACTTAGTTTTGCTTTAAAGTTGGCTTAAAACGTGTGTTTAGTAACTTTTTTATTCTCCCTTCTATAAAATACGTAATCATATTATGTAAGCGTCATTTTACCACGTGACATTCTTGTCCCACTTCGGACATTTCCGATATATTACCGCACGGGTTTGGGAGCAATCGGATGTTTCCGGAGATTTTACCGCACGGCTTGAATTTTGACGTTTATCAATACTGACAGTGATGTACCCAAAATGTAACCAAAAATTAACGGTTGTTGAAAATAGTATGGTATGCAACACGTTTGCTGAACTTTTTAAGGCACTCGTTTATTAAACATTCGCTCCGCTCGTGTCAAATACACTCATGACACAAATGCCGTTTACCGCACTTATTGCATAATAACTATTATAATAGGAAAACAAAATGAAGTATAGACTACTAAATTAAAAAAAAATATATGCTTTTCCACTATGACACAGTTTGCAGATCCGGTACATATCCGATTGAGAATTTAGCACTTCATTTAAACTGATGGAGCAATAAAAAGTGTCTAATTAAATTCTTTGTACACATAAAAAATACAAATGTTTTCTTATTTTATTACTTAATGATATGATATGATTTTCTCTTTTTCACTCATTATTATTATGTTTTTGCAATTTGCCAGCACATAAAGCCTATAAACTTTAATTATTTGTTTTTGTTATTTGGTATTTTCAATCAAGCTAGATTATTGACCATTAAACGTTTCTTTAAATATGAATTCTGAAGTGTTACTAAATCTATATTGTTAGAAATAGATTTTATTGGTATATCTTATTACATCACTTTGTTAACAATTCAATCCGTTCAAAAAATATTCTTTTGGTTTGTCTGCAAAATGAGCTAAAACAGCCTCTTTTAACTCAACAAATAATAGTCGCTAGGGGCCGTAGAAAAAGGGATGTAGAAAAACTCTATAATGAAGTCAAAGAACTTCTTAAACTGACCAAAAAACATGACATCAACATTATTATGGGTGACTTCAATGCTAAGGTAGGAGTGGGTGAGTTTGAGGGTGTGGTCGGACCATATGGTCTTGGAGAAAGGAACGAGAGAGGTGATCGACTCTTGCAATTCTGCCAGGAAGAAGGCATGAAAATCACAAATACATTCTTTCAGCTTCATCCTCGCCGCCTTTATACTTGGAGGTCCCCGGCGGACCGCCTGCAAAATGTAGGGCGGAATCAAATAGATTTCATCCTCATCAACCGGAGATTCAACTCAACCGTCAGAAGAGCCAGCACGTATCCTGGGGCAGATGTGCCCTCTGACCATGTACTATTGGTAGCCGTCATAAAGATTGCTTTGTCGAATCAAAGAAAGTCGGCCGTACATCGACGAATAGCACTAGAAAAAATTAAGGATCCAATAATAAAGGCTGAAATGTGCGACGAAATAAACACACAAATCCAGACAATAACAACAAACATTGGAGAAGAGCCTACGCAATCTTGGACAGGGATGATGGACATTGTAAGAAACTCAATGCAAAACAGATTAGGTTATAAAGCAAAGAACAAAAAACAAAGATGGATGACCGATGAAATTTTGTTGTTAATGGATGAACGTCGAAAACATAAAAACGAAACAGACGGCAGCACGTACAAAGATATTCAAAGACTTATAAGATCAAAGATTAGAATAGCAAAAAACGAATGGCTCAAACAGGAATGCCTTGAGATAGAACAACTAAAAAATCAGCACGACGATTTCAATCTGCACAAAAAGCTGAAGGAGACTGCTGGCATATATAAAAAAATGAGACCAAATATAACAGTTGATAATAATAACCATATAGCCCTCGATACCAATGAGAAAATCAATGTTTGGGAAAAGTATATAGAAGAACTTTTTGACGATGAAAGACCCCCAGTTAGTATTGATAACACCCTAACTGGTCTATCGATTACTAAAGACGAGATTGAAAAAGCTATACGTAATTCAAAAAACAACAAAGCGGCTGGCCCAGACGAAATTCCTTCAGAGATGTTTAAACTACTCGATGAAAGAGGCATCACAGGACTACATAAAATATTTAACACTATCTATGAGACAGGTCATTATCCCAAACAGTGGCTGTCCTCTACTTTTATCCCCCTGCCTAAGAAGACCAATACAAAAAAATGTGAAGATTACAGGCTTATTAGCCTGATGAGCCATACCTTAAAAATATTTCTTAAAATCATACATCAAAGAATATACAAGAAATGTGAGAGAGACATGAGCGACTCACAATTTGGGTTCAGGCAGGGGCTAGGTACAAGAGAGGCGATAGTCGCAACACAAGTACTTGTCCAGAACTGCTACGACCAGAGAAAGGATGTCTGTCTATGTTTCATAGATTATGAAAAAGCTTTTGATCGCGTAAAACACTACGAGTTAGTCCAACTTCTTAAAGGGCTTGATATAGACCAAAAAGACATCCGTTGCATAGAGAACTTGTACTGGAACCAAACGGCACAAATAAAACTGGACAATACTATGTCGAACACCATACAGATTAGGAGGGGAGTGCGACAGGGATGTGTGCTGTCTCCACTCTTGTTCAATTTATATTCGGAGGCGATTTTCCAGGAGGCTTTAGAAGACGTGGAAATGGGAATCAAGGTTAATGGGGTTTGGATTAATAATATTCGTTATGCGGACGACACGGTCCTAATCGCTGACAATATACACGACCTACAACAACTGGTCAATAAGGTAGGAGAACAGAGCAAATCAATGGGCTTAAATATTAATACCAAAAAAACAAAATTCATGATCATATCCAGGAATCTAAACACGTTTCAAAACTCCACCATAACATTTAACGCTAGACCCATAGAAAGAGTGGACAAATTCAAGTACTTGGGTACCTGGCTTTTCGAAGACTGGACATCGGACAACGAAATAAAATACCGTATAGAACAGGCCCGACAAGCTTTCTTGAGGTTCAGAAGCGTGCTAACCTGCTCCGATTTTGACCTTGACCTAAGAATGAGATTCGTGAAATGCTACGTTTGGTCGGTGCTCCTTTACGGCATGGAGGGGTGGACACTGAAGACAACTACAATAAACAAATTAGAGGCCTTTGAGATGTGGCTACACCGCAGAACTCTCAAGATACCCTGGACGGCTAGATTGACCAACGATGAAATTCTAAGACGTGTTAACAAACCACGTGAACTTTTTGAATCAATTAAGAAGAAGAAAACGGCATATCTGGGGCATATCATGCGAAACAAAAAATATCAATTTTTACAACTGTTGATTGAAGGCAAGATCGAAGGCAGGAGGGGGATCGGAAGAAAAAAAATGTCGTGGCTTCGAAACATCAGACAGTGGACTGGCCTGCATGATGTACAGACGTTGATACATATCGCAAGAAACAGAGAAGCAATGGAAAATGTTATCGCAAACATCCATTAATGGATACGCATTGGAAGAAGAAGAAGAAGGGGCCGTAGCTGGACTATAGGGAGGATGATCTATCTGTTGGAACCCACACTCTAAAATGGCAGCTTGTGCAACACCAGCAGTATGGACAGGTGCATTATTGACGTTTTACACGTATGCAATCTCGCAATTTATGTAACAATGTTGCGTAATATTTACCATTGACAGTGGTATTAGTTTCTTAAAATTTATCAAAAGAATTCCTTCACAATCCAAAAAAGATCGTGGCCATCACCTTTTTTATTGACTGGCAGACTCTGAATTTTCTTGGAGGTGCTTCACCCTTACGGCGCCACTGCATCGATTCTTTTTTCGATAAAGCCTCATAATAGAGAACCATAGTTCCATCTCCCGGCACAATAGTTTCTATCACAGGCTTCGCTTCCGACCCACAGAGTTCCAAAAAAAGCCGTGCAACCTCGACACGACGAAAGGTTTTTAGGAACCCATCTTGCACTAACCTTATGCATGCCTAAATGATCATGCAGGATTCGACGAACGCTTGTATCAGGAAGGTTAGTAATTTCTGAGATTTCCATGACCTTTAAACGTCGATCACTCAATCCCACCTCTTCCACAATCGCAACAATATCTTCCGTTATGACCCCCACTGGTAGACCAGTTCTTGAATTATCTTCAAGGGACTCCTGCGCCATTCGAAAACGTTTTGCCCATTCTTTCACTACAGAATACGAAGGAGAACACCATCCAGCCTTTCTTTAATAATTTTAGTCGCTAACCGTTCTTTTGTCAAAAATTTTATGACTGCTCTATACTCAATTTGCGTTATTTACGACATTTTTTCGGACACGTCTTGTTTAAAATGCTGTCAAAAAAAAACTGACGCACGACTTCAATTTTTTTTTCGCAGCCTACTAAGACATATATTTAAAAGAAGACAAAGTTTTATCGTGATACTGGAGCTGCATATATGTCAGGCCGGGAAATTTTGGCACTAACCTCGTACCTTATTTTTTATCCTAGAATTCATATCTTATTATCTCATATTTATGTACTCTGTTTATATAACACTTGCATGTCTAAACTTAGGTTTAACACAAAAAAATGTTTTTTTTTTTGCTTTTTTCCCGATTTCCGGATAAACTAAAACGTAAGGGGCTATCACGAGAAATAAATGTTTCCCCTACGTACACGGCCAATTATTATTTCGGTTGAAATCGTGTTATCTAGTTTAGTGTGCAACGACAACAACGCATTGGAGGTACAGGCTTATAGATTTCGCTCTATCGCAAAGAAACAACCAGATCAATCACTGTATCTGGGTTAGGAATGCAATATATTGTCAACAACCGATAAGAATTGAATGTAGACATCGATGTGATACGTTCGACGGTATTTGCATACATAAATGTAGAATCGAGAATGACATTAAGAAGCCATCATTAATCGCTCGCTAAGCATTGACACAATGATCCAGATTTGCCGTCCAAATAGCGACATGAATAAATCGAACCGACGCAGTACGTATATTAGTATACGTGGTGTATTCAAAATGTAAGGTGTCGGTTTATAAGTGGTTACTTTTTCCTATTCCGAAGACTCAAAAAAGTCATGAAAAGAAGAAAGTTTGGAATTATTGAGGAGATAAACCCAAAAATCGCTAGAGACAACGTTAATACTGATGAATAAATAAATTCTTTTTGATAAAATTTAAAAGTCGCCTTACTTTTTGAACACGCCTCGTAGACATCTATATATGCTATGAACATAATATGTGATGCAAAAAAAGAACCAAAAAACACTCTGTTTTTGGAAAGTTGAAAAACAATTATAAAAAATCCTTGGGATCTGCCAAAAGCGCTGCGTATGATAGTTTTCTATTAAATTCAAAAAACAGAGTTAGGGATAGCTGACGATTTCGAAGTAAACAAAAATAATCGAGATAACTTTATTACCAGGTCACTTTAATAAGTATTTTAGTGGAATTGCAAATAATATCATAAAAATTCTTTCAAATTCAGCATTGGGCAGCTCTTGTTTTTTAAAGGGTTTGAGGGCACCAGATTGTTCTTTTTACTTGTTTCCTACGACCCTTGAAGAAGTTTTTTCAACAATAATGAACTTAAAGAATTCATCAGCACTTGAAGCATTTGACTTGAATAGTAAAATACTCGAGGAGACCGCGGATATTTTGGTAGAACCTTTGACTAGTTTGATAAACTGTTGTTTTACTGAAGGAATATTCCCAAGTATTTTTAAAATTTCTAAAGTAACGCCAATATTTATAAACGGAGACCCTCAGATGGTCGATAATTATCGTCCTATATCTATCATTATTGTTTTCTCTAAAGTTTTTGAAATCCTGATAAAAGAGAGGCTATAAAAATGTGTTGAAGTAAATCAATTACTTTACTCTGCCCAGTTTGGTTTCGGAAGCAAGTTCTCGACAACTAGAGCTTTGATGAGGGTGGTGAAGGACATAGTCGGTGGCCTGGAAAGGAGAGAACACTTAATGATTTTACAGGGAGACCTCCCAAAGGCTTTCGACTGTGTTTCTCATCAGATTCTCTTGAGCAAGCTTGAATTTTATGGAGTGCGTGGTGGTTCCGCTCAAACTTTTTAAGTCCTATTTAACAGATAGACAACAGTTTTTGAGCGTAAAGAACAATAAGTCTGATTTGGCTTGCGTTGAGTTTGGAGTACCATTTCGGGCAAAAAAATGTTTATAAGTGGTTACTAGCTCTTCCAAGATGGCCGAGAAGACGCCTGGACGACCCAGGAAACAAAAACTACATCTTAATAAATGAAAAATTCGGCAATGTTCAATGGGAAAGTGTATTGAAATCGGGTCTAATCGAGCAGGATGTGACTGTATTTTATGGATTTATGAATTTGTACCAACTAAAACTATAAACAGTAGTGAGTTTCCTATTTTGTTCACTCACAACACAAAGGAGTTGCTGCGGAAAAGAGAGAAAGCAAGACAAAAGTGGAAAAGGGATAAGAAAGCTGAGGATTATTCATTATTTTTTAAACTAAGAAAAGATAAGACAAGTAAAATAATTTTTTGGCCAAAAACAAAACCACAATCTTGCCTCAGCCACCATATTCACCGGAAATGCGATTTTTTCCAGTTCTCAAAACAAAACAAACCGTTGGCACTAGTGTATCACATCTGGGGAGATTACTTTTAATAAAACTTAAGTCACCTTATTTATTGAACACACCCCGTATGTACAGCAGCCCAGGCAACTAGTGGGTTGCAATGCAAACTAGCATAATGGTTAGGCACTGCATGAAATAATTACATCACGAAACTTGACTCACAATCTAACCAGCAAAAGCATTATCTCTAATAAATAAGAACAAGAGAAGTGAAAAAGATCTAAGCGGTGTTTTTTTTCCGATGTATAGAACTTTAAGTTGCAATAAAACAACGATGGATTATTCGATTGACATGAATTTTATTTATCCGAAAGATAATCTTGTGGCATTACATTTTAAATATGATTTCTGGCATATGACCGCCACGGCTGGCGCGGATGTACTCCAATCTGGACGTCCAATTTTGGATGACTTTTTCCAACATTTGTGGTATATCGGCAATAACACGGCGAATGTTGTCTTTCAAATGGTCAAGCGTTTGTGGCTTATCCGCATAGAATAATGACTTTACATAGTCCCACAGAAAGTAGTCTGGCGGTGTTAAATCACAAGATCTTGGAGGCCAAATCACAGGTCCAAAACGTGAAATTAGGCGGTCACCAAACGTGTCTTTCAATAAATTGATTGTGGCACGAGCTGTGTGACATGTTGCGCCGTCTTGTTGAAACCACATCTCCTGGACATCATGGTTATTCAATTCAGGAATGAAAGAATTAGTAATCACAGCTCTATACCGATCACCGTTGACTGTAACGTTCTGGCCATCATCGTTTTTGAAGAAGTACTGACCAATGATTCCACCAGCCCATAAAGCACACCAAAGAGTCGGTTTTTCTGGATGTAACGGTGTTTCGACACACACTTGAGGATTAGCTTCGCTTCAAATGCGGCAGTTTTGTTTGTTGACGTAGCCATTTAACCAGAAGTGCGCTTAATCGCTAAACAAAATTCGCTTATCAAAATCGGGAACAACGGCAATCTCGTTTTGGGTTCATTCGACGAATCTACGCCTTACTTACGCACCGTACGGCGTCTCTGGGGATGCGAGTTATCAATAAGAGTAAACGTGGTACGAAAACGTTCCATGGTTAATCGAATTAACTGTTCTGATGGACGATTTTGTTGACGATAAAATGGACATAGTGCGCGATACGTATTCCACACAGAACTATTATTTTCGAAATAAAATTGCACTATTTGCAAGCGTTGTTCAGGCGTGAGCCTATTCATGATGAATTGCGAAACCAAACTGAGAATAAATCACTTGACAGCTGTTAAATCGGTCGCCATCTTGAACAGTAATGCCAACTTAAAGTTCTATACATCGAAAAAAAACACCCATTATATTTGGGCGGAAAAAATGTATTGCTATACGGATAACTAGAAAATTTTGTCTATATAAATGAAGTCATTAATTAATAGTAATTATGGCGATCACCAAGAGACACATAATCAAATGTATCCAATAATATTGCATGAATTCCCCAGGGATCAATTTTGGAGCCACTGGTTTTCCTTATTTATACTCCCGATATTTTGAGATCAATGTGTTATGGTGTCTAGAAATGATACGAATGTTAACTTGCCAAAGAAAAAATTAAATATAGTAATCAGCAACTCAAAATTGAAGTTTAAAGATTATGCCAACAATCTGGGAGTTATCTTAGACCAGCGGTGGGGAAACTTTTTTTTAGACGGGCCATTTGTAATAACTAGACGATCGTAGCGGGCCAAAAAATAATGCTTAATAGTTAAGGAACTTGTGTTTTATAAACATATACGTATATTATTACATACACTTATTATTTTAATAGTAAAAAAGCAAAAGGTAAGAAAATTATAAGCACAAAATATAAAAAACAATATAAATGTAATATAAATGTAAAATATAAAACAAGTTAGAAAACAAGCTTTTTAAATAACCACATAAAACATATAAAAACACAAAAACAGTTAGAAACGGTAAACAAACAGTATTACACTAGTTACAACTACAATCAACCACTTGTTTTAATCTTCTTTTAAATTGTCGAAGACCGCCAGAAAGGGGATCAAGAGAGCAACTGTTAAATAACCTCAAGGTTCGAGTTAAAGGAGAAAAATAGCCATAGTTGGCGTGATGAAATGGAATACAAAACATTGGGGAGCTGTGGCGTCTTTGATAGATGTTAAAATCAATGGACTGGAGGAGAGCCGGACAGTTCCGTTCAAAATTTTATAAAACGTCGAGATATCGGAGTAGGTTCTTCTAATTTCCAGACCATCTATCCCAAAAGGCTCACATACCACATAATTAATGTGGAAGTTATTGTGGTTAATTAAACGAGAAAAAGTAATACTAAAACACTCTCCCACATTTAGATCCAGACCATTTTCTCTGCACCACGAACTGACATTATTAAGGTCGCTCTAAAGAAGCTGAGCGTCCATAAATGATTCAATTGTTTTGTAAAATTTAAAATAATCTGTAAAGGCAAGATGTCCAGATCAGATCAGTCACTCAGATCTCTTATAAACAAATTAAAGAAAACTGGACCTATGTGTGAACCCTAAGGCACACCCGAGTGCACCACAATTTCGCTGAAAATATAATTGTTGATTCGGACCTGCTGTGTACGCTCTGTTAAAAAGCCGTGACAAAATTCAAGCAGAGTACCACCCAGTCCCATGGCCCGCAACTAACGAACAAGATGCTCATGACTGACTCTGTCAAACGCCTTCGAAAAGTCCGTGTAGACACTGTCCACCTGTTTAGACTTCTCAAAAATACCCAACAGATCCAGCTGATAAGTCAGCAGGTTAGTCACAGTGGACCTACCCCGAGAAAACCCGTGCTGGTTGTCGCGCATAATTTTTTTACAATACCAGGAAAAATTCGGACCGAATAATTTATCAAAAAGTTTGGGAATGACAGATTGTATGCATATACCTCTATAGTTACTAATATTGCTTCTGTCACCATTTTTGTGAATTGGCGTTAAATAACTTATTTCCAGTAATCAGGAAAAACACCGGACGATAAGGAAGCATTAAAAATGTGGTGGATTACGTAAATCTATAGGTAACGGTTCAATATTATCAATTAATTCGTCAAGAATCGACATAAACGAGCAATTGCAACTTACAGTACTAGATTGGTTGTGCCTTCTATAAAAACAAGACTTCGATCGGCGATGTTCTAAAAATACTATTTAAATTAAATATATAATAATGTAATTAATTGAAATTGTAGACAGACACTTTTTTCTGCGTTTTGTAAAACGTGCTATTAATAATCAAGAGAATTGAAATGGGAGTTAATGTTATAACTTTTTTATTTATTCTTTACAAAAAATACTAAAAGTATTAATAATTAGGTGCACATAATATTTCACTATTTATTATAGTTAGGTATATAGATAAATTGTTTAAGATTTATTTTAAATTTTATTTAAATTTTTTTCTATATGACCAGAATTTTCGGAAATATTCCCGGTTAAAATAAAAATAATACCGGAAACTTTTAAATTTCAAATCAGCCGTTAAAATTAAAATGCATTCACTCTGGCTAGGCAACCCGAAATACACCGCATAGGACAAAGGAAAACCAGCGAACGCCGGTCAATCACTTTTATCTGGATTCAGGACCGGGTCCGCTCACCTGCGCTAACATTCTATTTACCGATTCAACACGTGGCGACTCGACGCGATCATGCTTGATTTATTGCACGGGGAAGTTTCCTTTCCACTGCAGAGTACAGTTGCTTAACCGGGTGTACAACGCTGATTCGCATTTTTACGCGCCTTATTTGTTTTCATGATTGAAAAGTGAGGCTTTCAATACCCCTATGCAGCTTATATAAAAACATCCCTGTTTCAACCACGAGAACGATTCGGTGCGTATTTGAATTGAAAATATGGTACATCTTTACAAAGAATCATAATTTTTGTTACTCCAAGCCAAATATTAGAAATAAGGTTTGAATATTGCTAAAATATTATTCACCAGTACGGTGCTGTTCGGCGCATCGAATTGTCAGGCGTGTTCGGAAATTCGTCCCGGTCCTAGTTTTCGCTTTCTAGTAATATTTTTTCGTAAATGCTGGATAGAATTTTGAATCGCGACTGTCGCAAGCCTCACACGGGACGTAATTGCAATAAAAATATTAATGGAAAACTGCGCGGACCGCGATTGATAACGGGAACGTGACCGCACGGACGGGCATAATCGAACGAGCCTAACGTCACTTGAATATTCCTCCGTAAAATGGAAGTGGCGTACCGCAACGTTTGTGTTGAAAGTGTTTTTCTTTTTTATTTAGCCAATTCTTAGTGACAAATTAGGGAATCCGGTTTCTATCGAAATTTTCACTGTAAGTACGTATGTTGTTATCCAGCGTGGCTTGATTTCAGTCGCCAAATCTTATTTTCATGTCCATGTTTACTTCGTAACTGGCGAGCACGTTGTATTTACGTTTCGCATTTCTCGGAATTTTTCGAAAATTCGACCGTAGAGCGTCGTTAAGTCGCAGCCGCCTATTGTTTTTTCAAATGCTCTTAAAAATCGGTTAGTAACTGATGCAAATGAACTATAGTTCTATGTTCAGTGTCTAAAGAATTTCTTTCTAATCGTACCTACTTTATTTCAGTCTTCAACGGTCCGGAATCATGAATGGTAAGTGGTTAATTTTTAACGCCGTTTCAATTTGACGACCACACTCCAGAATTGACAGTTTTTTTCTGTGGTCGCGATTGTGAAACAAAAATTAGAGACGATTTATAAAAAATAATATCGTTCATTATTCGAAAATTGCGAGTAATGCGATTCATGCGGTTTGAACTCGTTAATATTTGATCAATATGTGACGAAACTAACAGCGACCAGACTGCTCGAGAAGTGAAGTGTTTCGGACGTTTTTTTGTCTGCGTTCGAGTGAAATCTGAGTCGAAATTAAAATCGAACGACGACCATGAAGCAATCGTTTACGCGATTGCAGCTCAAAACAAAATACTTATTATACCTATTTTTGAGGCGGCAGATTTGCATTCTTATAGATCATTCGATTCGTAATTAGGCCTAGATCGTTGAACCATTAGCAATTATACACAATTAAAAATGGTAAAAAGTAATGTTTAGTTTTTTGCTTATTGCAAACTAATTTTTTTTATTTTGAACAATAGATCCTTACAGAGGAGGAAACTTACTAAAAAAAAGTTCGGATTCCGAAAACTGTACCTCCATTATTAATTATTTTAATTTAAAGTTGAATATTGCCGTCATTTTGAGGTCAGTCACAACTTAGTAAGTTACAATAAAAAAAAATCGTGGTTTATAAAGTAGATTTAAAAATCTAAAAAAAAGATTATAATCTTCAAAGAACTGATTCCCGCAACTTTTTCCTGGACTTCCTCTATCATGGCGAATTTTAAAAAATATTTAAATAATTGCCATAAAATGTATATCCATAAAATAAGATAGTGTGATAAAAGTTTAAATAAATTTAATACTTTGTCTATAATTATTTTTTTAATTTTAACAAAAATAGAAAATTTACCGTTTTTTTTTCATTCGTCATTAACTTACCGTTTTTATGTTAAACAAAAGATATTTAATAACTAAAAAACAATTTAGCTCCATTTGTTTATAAGTTTTTCATAAACAAATGAACTATTTCAATATAAAAAAAAACAACTTCATGAAGGACTGTAGTTTATGATTAAAAAAATGTTTTTTTAATAATAAATTGTTAATTTTGGTTTATTTCTTTTCTGAAAGTTTCGGTTAGCCAGAAAAAAATTTTTTTCGATTTTTTATTAAACTGTTAGAGATTCGACAAAAAACATTCAGGCCATTTTTAGGGAAGATTAGGGAAAAAAGCGTAATAGTTTATAAAAAAAATCATATAAAAGATAAATAAATAACATAGCGAGCTAGACGGCAAGAAGGTTTGAAAAATAGCAAAAAAATATCTATTAAACAAAATAAAAAAATCTTAAATGACATTTCTTTATGAGGTCGTAAAAAGATTTTTTTCAGATATTGAAGTTGTTTATAAAAAAATTGTAAACTAAATGCGCTATTTTTTTTAATTAATAAATGTCTTAATATAAAACCGGTAAGTTAATGACAAATGAAAAAAAAAAGAAATTTGCAACATTAGGGTAAATTTTATTTTTTTTGTTAACTTAAAAAAATAATTATAAATAAAGCATTACATTTATTTAAACTTTTATCACACTATCTGATTTTATGCGTATATAAGAAAGGTTTCACGGAGGGAAACAATTTTATGGAAATTATTTAAATATTTTTTATATTCGCAATGATAGAGGAAGTCCCGGAAAAAGTATTAAAGAATATACAACGGTCTAGTTTTATGGAAAATTAACTTTAATGAAAAATTCCAACGGGAAATAGTTTTTTGAAGTGTTTAGATTTTACCATCATTTTTGTGGATTTTTAAGTCTATTTTATATATAATTTTCAACGTTAACTTAACATTATTAATAATGGAGGTGCAGTTTCGGGAAACCGAACTTTTTTTTAGTAAATTTCGTCCCCTTCAAGGATGTTTTTTTCAAAATTAAAAAAAAATTATGTGTTTACCAACTATAAGCACAAACACTACTTTTGACATTTGACAATGTAGAACTTAACTAAAAACATTACACTTTTTTTTCTATAAAAATATTTTGTGGACTCCGATTTTCGCATAGCACACGTGTTATGCGAAAATGTAATGCGATTGGAAACTTCTCTACTATTATAATAAGCGTAAATATTTCTTTTGAATGTCTGCTTCAGGACGTTGTGAAAATATAATTTCGAATTTGCAAGAATCGAGTTGGTACCGGCCTGTCTCAATCTTCATGGTGTTGGCTTTCGACTGACCCTCCCCAATAAAACTTTTACGATGTCATATCAATTTATTTTTACTTTAGTGACAAAGCAGGGGTAGGCCATGTAGTGTTGACCATTTGTGACAATCTTAAATAATCATTTTTGCTGTGCATTTCGAAAAAGTTATTTTACGAAAACATGTCACAGACAACAACAAACAGGTTGTCAAAAACGTGTATCAAACTTTAATCAGTAGAAGACTTATTTAACAAGAACCTTAACGAACCAAAACCAACCAAAAGTAACCCGGACTAACCAAAACTAACTTACAACCTTTAATTAAATAAAAAAAATTAATGTATCGGAATTTAAGTAAAGTGTTGAGCCAAATTTTCTAACACCCCATACGTAAGCGGAACAAATTATGTTAAAAAAGTTAATTTGTCATTTAAACCTTAACAATGACCTTTAACTTATCAATCATTTTTTAATGATAATGCAGTTTATATATTGGGGGGAGATTTTCAGGTATAGATATCGAGAAAAATCAACCAATCTTTCTCCTCGTACAAAAAATGTATTCTTACTGAGGTGACAAGGCAGGGGTGGGACAGATATATTTATTTCTTTCTGATATATTTCGATACATCTAGAACATCCTTTAAGTAAAAGTTTTCTATGGTGGTATAGATACGTGAATGGTGTCTTTGCGTCCAACAGACAATTGAATTATTTTTTAAATTACATTAACTCATTACGTAATCGTATAAAATTCACTATCGAGATTGGACAGGATAACTCTATTTATTTTTTAGACTTAACTATTACGAAAGCTCAAAACAAATTAGATTTTTCCATTTACCATAAACCTTCACACACATACACAGTCATACATAACAGCTCAAATCACCCTTATACACACAAAATGGCTGCATTTCACGCGTTTATACACAGACTTCTTAATACGCCACTCTCAATAGAAAATTACAACAAAAAACTTAATATCATTAAACAAATTGCACTGAACAACGACTACAACCCGTCCATTGTAAATAAAAAACAGATCCAAACAACAGTAAACCTAATAGAGAACACGAACTCAGGAGAACTCAGTGAAAAAGTTTCAAAACATTTGTCAAAATGTGGTTTACAACTAGCTTTCAGAACTTACAACACGATAGGAAAATTTTTAAAAAGCAATATAACGAAATGTTCAAAATCTCAAAAATCAGGTGTCTGCAGATTGAAATGCAGATCTTGTTCTGAAATTTATATTGGACAAATAGAAACGCATTAACGAACAGAAAAGAGCGTTTAAAAACAATCGTCTAGATTCTAATGATGTTAAACACAGAAAAACACATTTTTGACGACAATTTTAATATTTTACATACAGCCACAAAAAGTAGAAAATTAAATTTATTGGGAGCCATGGAGATTAATAAAATGAGACGTTCAGATGTATTGCTTAACGATCACTTAGGTTTAAATAGCTCTCCATTGTTAAAGTTAAATTCTCACAACATTAATTAAGGTTTTATGGTCATTTTTCGGTATACATAGTAGCAGGTAGTTTGTAAATATTACATTTGATAAAGACCCTCGTTGTCGAAACAATTGTCATGTGAATATATATAATTTCGTGAAAATCTGAACTTTTAGTTCTTATTCATTTGGTTAAATGGATTTTCATCAAGTAAAAGCCACCTCAGTTCAATAAAAGTGATTTTCAAACTCATTGTATAGACAATAGTGAGTGATGATCCTACCTATAGAGTTGTTTGTTGTTTGTAAAATGCAAAATTCTCCGACCTGACATAGATGCAGCTCCAGTATCACGATACAACTTTGTCTTCTTTTAAATATATATCTTAGTAGGCTGCGAAAAAAAAAATTGAAGTCTTGCGTCAAATAGTTTTTTATTGACAGCATTTTAAACAAGACGTGCCCGAAATAATGATTGAGTATAGAGCAGTAATAAAGTTTTTGACAAAAGAAGGGTGAGCACCTAAAGTTATTAAAGAAAGGCTGGATGGTGTGTACGGCCAAAGTTCTCCTTCGTATTCTGTAGTGAAAGAATGGGCAAAACGTGTTCGAATAGGGCAGGAGTCCCTTGAAGATGATTCAAGAACTGGTCGACCAGTGGAGGTCATAACGGAAGATATTGTTGCGATTGTGGAAGAGGTGGTATTGACTGATCGACGTTTAAAGGTCAAGGAAATCTCAGAAATTACTAAGCTTTCTGATACAAGGGTTCGTCGAATCCTGCATGATCGTTTAGGTATGCATAAAGTTAGTGCAAGATGGGTTCCCAAAAACCTTTCGGCTATTCAGAAACAACGCCGCGTCGAGTGTGCGCGGTCTTTTTTGGAACTCTGTGGGTCGGAACCGAAGCCTGTGATAGAAACTATTGTGACGGGAGATGAAACTATGGTTCTCTATTATGACTCTTTATCGATAAAAGATTCAATGGAGTGGCGTCGTAAGGGTGAAACACCTCCAAGAAAATTCAGAGTCTGCCAGTCAACAAAAAAGGTGATGGCCACGATCTTTTGGGATTGTGAAGGAATTATTTTTATAGATTTTAAAGAAACTAATACCACTGTCAATGGTAAATATTACGCAACATTATTACATAAATTGCGAGACTGCATACGTGTAAAACGTCGAGGAAAACTGGCCAGAGGCGTGCGTCTTTTGCACGATACTGCACCCGTCCAACAGATAGATCATCCTCCCTATAGTCCAGATATGGCCCCCAGCGACTATTATTTGTTTGGATATTTGAAAAAGGACTTACGTGGACGGCGGTTTATCGACGAAGTTGAGTTAAAATAGGGTGTTTTAGCTCGTTTTGCAGACAAACCAAAAGAATACTTTTGTATTGAAGTATTGAAGAATATAATCTCCCTTTTATATTGAAAAATGATAAAAAAAAATTGTTACTCTACTTTGTTTCTTTCATATTCAGACCGGGAAATTTTGGCGCTGCCCTCGTAGTACCGCAAAATAGACAAAAGGCCAGTAGTGATGGAATCACACAGATTACGCGCATGAAGATTTAAGTACCTTCAAGAAATTAAAAGATATAGATTTGACAACCGTGATGAAACAAGGTTAGATACACACGACACCGTATCCAAAGAATGGCTCGATTCCACCCAAAACTGTCAGACGAAAGCACCTGGGTCAGAAGACGGATTTGTCGAAAAAGACTGTCCAGGATTCTAGTTGAAAATTGGTTTCAAAACAAAACATAAAAATGTATAAGGTTGTTCGGAAAGTCATTTCGTTTTTTCCCGTCAGAGGACTTAATTATGTTTTTTCGAAACCAACTTCACACTTAAGCCGCATAACCATTATATGTCTTGAGAGCTGATATTGCAAGGCTTGTGTGTGAAAAAGTTCTATTAATTCTACGCAGTAGTTTTTGGTTGGTGCCCTTTTAAATATGCAGAGCAATAAGCAGCATTTTCGCCATATTTTACTTTTTTACTTCAGAAAAGGTAAAAATGCTGTCCAAGCGAGAAAAAAATTGACGGATGTGTATGGAGAAGGCGTGTTAACAGTACGCCAGTGCCAGACCTGGTTTGCAAAATTTCGATCCGGCAATTTTGATGTCGAAGATGGACCACGGTCTGGAAGGCCGGTCGAAGCTGAGAAAGATGCGATAAAGGCATTAGTTGATGCAAATCGGCGAATAACCACACGAGAGATCGGTGAGAGATTAAATTTGTCGAATTCGACTGTTTATGGCCATTTGAAAGGCATGGGCTTAACCTCGAAACTCGATGTGTGGGTGCCCCATGTCCTTACGGAGCGAAATTTGTGTCGTCGCGTTGACGTGGTGATTCGCTCCTCAAACGTCAAGAAAATGATCCATTTTTGAAGCGGATTATTACTGGGGACGAAAAATGGGTTGTATACAACAATGTTAAACGCAAGAGGTCATGGAGCAGAAAAGATGAACCGGCTCAAAGCGTGTCAAAAGCCAACATTCACCAAAAAAAGATGATGCTCTCCGTTTGGTGGGATGTCAAAGGAATCGTTTTTTTTTGAGCTTTTGCCGGACAATACAACGATTAATTCAGAAGTCTATTGTCATCAACTGGACAAATTGAACGATTCACTTAAAGAGAAGAGGCCCGAATTAATCAACAGGAAGGGTGTAGTGTTCCACCAGGATAACGCGAGACCTCACACAAGTTTGGTCACTCGCCAAAAACTTTTACAGCTTGAATGGGACGTACTGCAACATCCACCATATTCTCCAGATCTGGCGCCTTCCGACTACTATTTGTTCCGGTCCCTGCAAAATTTTTTGGATGGCAAAACCTTTACCTCAAATGAAGATGTCAAAAACCACCTGAACCAATTTTTTGCCAGCAAGGACCAAAACTTTTATGAGAGCGGAATTATGTTACTGCCAGAAAGATGGCAAAAGGTGTTGGACCAGAATGGCCAATATATAAATTAATAAAATATTTATTCATTATACGAAAACTGTCTTTCATGTTCCCCAAAAAAAAACGAAATGACTTTCCGAACAACCCAATAGTTATGTATAGATATTCCTAGCTATGAATGAGTTGCATATATTTCATGTCATTGTTTTTTCTTAGTGTAATTTAATATTATACCCACCTAAACAAACAATAAAAAAATATATTATTATCGAAACCTGCGCGATGAAAATTAAGACAGACTTTGGTGTCTATATAAAAACCGTTAGTTTGGCAATAATTATAAGTGCCTGCCGTGAAATTGACGTCTATGTGTACATTGTGTTTAGCAGTAATAGTCATCTCCGTTTCTAGAGTGTGGAAAAAGTTATTAGACGTATGATATCCCCTCCTTTAACTTTTTTATTTAACGTTTGAGCAAAAAACAAGGAAGCTGTTTGCAAGATAAATTTGTATATATACAGGGTGTTGCACGTTTGCACATTCCTTGTATAATATGTCCTATATCCAAAGACGATAGTTTTGTAGATTCGTGCGCTTTTAAAATAAAAGCAACATTGCAAAAATAAAGTAATATTCAAAAAAACACCCTTTGCTAATAAAAGAACACCCTAAATTTAAATGTTGTTTTGAATTCGCCTTGAAATTGACGTAAAAAATGTATTTAACGAGATTTGAATTAAATACTACAGGGTGTTCAAAATGAACGAATATATTTGGATCATTTCTTCCAATTTAAAAATTTCTTTTATCATTATTATTATATTACCTTCCTTCTGTCTAAGACTATTGCGATGGCAAAATTACACGGTCAAATTTTTACCTGACTACGGAGTAAATAAATGGATAAAATTTCAAAATCAATCCAAATTTTTCAAAAAGGACTTTCGTATAAAAAAAGTGACTTTTTGCTTCTTAATAAAAATTAAAAAACATACAAGTGACATGGAATTTTACAAATCATAAAATTGGGCGGGGAACTTTTTGGTATCATAAGCAAACCTACAAAAAGCAGTTTAGCTAAAATTAAGGAAATAACTGGCCAATTGCGAAGTTAGGAAAATATGGAATTTCGTTTGTCGCTTAGAAGATAATTTTTTACTCAAATGTTCGAAATGGCTTCAATTAAAAATACGTACTATCAAATTCTAGACGCGAAGTAGCGATCTCGACTACCACGTAAACGTGATAGCAGCAGACAGCACAAGCGGAAAAAATGCCGCATTCGTCATCAACAAAATAAGTCATTCAACATTTTTTGCTTGAAAATGATTTTTTTTTTGAAAATTCCGACACAAAGAAGCAGTTATCGAAAGTTCTTAAGATTGGAATGTTTGTTAAGAAGAATAAGGTGACCGTGGAGGGGGATCCAAAGTTGTCCGTCTTCCAACCATATCAATGAAATCCGATAAAACTGATGTCGGGACGGAACAAGAAGAAACAATAATTAGAAGCGAAGTTGAAGAAATATCGAAGAATAAAATGTTTACAGAAGTTGACTAGTACCAGAATTAATTATTAATGTGGGGGACGAGTCCAGTGACCATAGTGATTATTTTGATGTAGTATATCTTTTTTTTTTTGTAAACATGCTAACGTTTCCATTCATTTATATTTGTAATAACCATTTTAAAATAAGAATCGACTAAAAATAATCGAAGAATCTCTCTGATAAAATTTTACCAAAGTTAAATGTCGCAAAAACGGTATATCGTCGGGCGAACTTTACCTGTTTTTTTTTAAGAGGGCGTGCCGTCCGAAAAATGAGACAATAAATGATGATGGTTGTGACTACAAAAATGCAAAAAAAAAGTGTGCTGTGCGTTAGTTGTATCCCTATAGTTGGTACAATTTGCGACGGCATAGTCGGCCATAAAACCAAGACAGGTGCCTAAAAAATTACAAAACGAAACTGATTAATATGGCCTAGTTACCATTGTATTTTAAATGCCATAGAATTTTTTTTTAATAAAAATATTGTAAGTGAAGCAAGGTACGGTGATACTGCAGCGGTATTTGTTTGGAAGGCAGCTCTTCAGACAGTTACCAATGAAAATTTGATCAGTCGCATAACACATACAGAAAACATAACAAAAGAATGCTGTGAAAAAGAGAATACACTTGATGTACCACCATTTTTTGTTAATGTAGACGAAGGATCACTTTCTGGCAGCAGCAGTTCCAGGTTTGGCTCTGATAATGAAGATGTTTTATCGTAAATACTTGTATATGGAAAGTTAAATATGTCGTAAGAATGGTATGTACCTGTTCTTTTTTAGAGGGCGTGCCGCCCAAAAAATAAGACATTATAAATGTTCGTTTCGCAGTTAAAATCTACCACGTGCATTTAAAGACGCCGAACTAGAAAAACACAACGCCTATCGAGAATTAATCCGCTACACTGGAAGGTTTCCCTAGGAATTTGCTCTACCGTCGGTCGCGTCAAATTGGATTTAGTGAATATCCCATCAAGCGCGTCACGTGACTACCACCGTTAGCGCTTCAGCGGTCTAACCTTGTGCGACGAGTTTTTCGTTAAATTGCCTTTGAAAAAACATAAATTATATTCGTGGTATTCGACTTGCCGATCGAGCGGTAAGTGTTCGCTCTGATTGCTTAGATTTATCGGAAACGATCTCGGTTATTGATTGATTATACTACGTACCTCCAAATGTGAATTTAAAAAGCAAATAAGGTGTACCGGTACATCAGAAATTTGAAAAGTTATAAGCAATTAAAGATGGTAAAAATTAGCGTTTATTTTTTTGCTTATAGTTCGTAAACAATTTTTTTTTTAGATTTTGAAAAAAGATCCTTAAAGGGGAGAAAATTTACAAAAAAAAAAGTTTGGATTCCCGAAACCATAACTCCATTATTAATAATTTTAGTTCAACGTTAAACAATAACTAAACCATTGTTAATTAAGAACTTAACAAAATTTGATTTGTGGTGTAATTCAAGAAATTATATTGTCTTTTTTTTACAAATAAATTGATATTTTAAAGTCAAACTAATTGAGGGTAAAGTCTATTCATAGATATAAGAAAGTGACTAACTGATACGAATTAAGGAAAGACCCGGTCAAGCTGTAAGAATGAAATACGGCCGAACAGGTCCGTACTTTGCTTAGAATTTAATTATTGGGGGTTTGTCAGGAAAGATACTAAACAATATTTATTTATTTATGTATGTATTTATGTTTAAATCTAAAATAAAATTACAAATTATTTTTATTACCTACTTAAATTACTTAAAATTATTATTTGTTCTATATTATTTACAATATGGATATACGATTGTTGTGTGTGCCTTTTCTATATGTTTAACAGAATTTGCCCAACTTTGTGGAGGGATGTTAAAAACTTGGGATTCTATAAGTTTGAGGACATTGGAGTTAACACGGGGAAAAATATTGTTATGGCGAATGGCAGATTTCAATTGGTGACAAACATGTTCAATGGGATTAAATATACAGTGTACTGTACGCCCTAAATTTTTTGCATAATTATCACATATCTATTCCTTTTATAGGTTCAAGCTTTGTAGAACCTCAATTAATTGCTTTTGGTTAGTGAAAATAAATGTCGTTATTATACATGTAGTTTTGGATTGTTGCTTTTGTGTCACATGAGGAAAGGGTTTTAGTCAACCGTCTACTGTGATAACTTGCATTGTCCATTACAATTACGCTATTAGGGGGAATGTTTGGAACTAGTTTGTTTTTAAACCAACTTTCGAATAAATCAGCGGTGTTGTCTTCATGGTAATCCAGAGAAGAATCTTTAATATTTTTCGCAGATAGAGAAAGTCCATTTGGAATCCAACCATCTTTAGAGCCAGCATGCAAAATAGTTATTCTTTTACCTCTTTTTGATGGCGCGTTTGTTTTATACTTATCAGTTGGGTCAACCCAAACTTTTTCTGGGGTATCATAAGCGCCGAACCACATTTCATCCAAGTAAATAATTGGCCTTTGTTGTTCTCTGTAAATCCTAATTTTTTCTAGATATTCCAGTCGCCATTTCCGAATTCTAGAAGATTCCATTGAAACTTGCCTTTTGTCAATTTTTTGAAATCTAAAACCCATGTGTTGAATGCACTTGCATAAGGTAGTTCTGCCACATTTAACACCGGTTTCATCTTTTTCAAGCCTCCTGATTAAGATATCTGATGTAGGCACGCTTTGTTCCTCGTATAACTGGTAAATTATTTAAATTGTTTGCAACGGTTTGGATTTTTTAGTTTAATGGACTAATGGTAGAAAATTATAAAAGTGCAATAGCGTTAAACATTTTTGTTATTAAGAATAAGATAGATATACCGGACGCGACGCGCGTGACAGCAAATAGTCATAGCCTAATAGATCACGTTGTAGTAGATCAAATATACAGAAATAAATGCACCCATCCCATAAGGTTGGGGTATATTTACATCTTTCCGTTCTTTTTTATTATAGCGTTTTACGTTTTGGACAGGATCTACACTAGAATTATCATGCCAACGGACAATAGAAATTTTTGATTCAGATTCATATGCTGAAAGATGGGATCCGCCGTCTTTTTTCCAAATGATTTGCAATTTTCCACTGGGCATTTATTTATCCAAACATCCATTAGTTTTTAAATGTACAAATAGTTTGAATGATGAAAAAAAAATGTCAAAACAAATTTGATGATTTACTGGCTTACCTACAACAGAAAGTAGATAACGTCACCGCCAAGACCAAGGTCAGAGTGAGGTTTATTTTGAGCACCACCATATGGAAGTGAATAAAATAGGTACCCATCAGATCAACAAAGGCGCCAAAGCTTGAAGCCAAAATGAACTGGCTTACCCCTTATAAACATTTTGCAGGAATGGCTGCCAAAGTAAGGTACCATTTGTTCATCTATGGATAAGTTGAACGAAAATATACCAAACTGATTTTTTTTTTATTTATTACATCAAACAAGGGTCTAACTTTTAAAAAATTATCATTTTTATCCAACAGATCTCCTCCATAGCTAATTCCTTTTGAGTCAAATACCTCTACATGCCATATCTCACCAACTGCACTGCACCAGACACAAACTAATACTAAACAACACGCTAATTGTTGGATGTTTATTCAACATGCGCTGACTTGTCTAGACTTGCAATAACAAAGTTTTGTTTCACAGATAAAACCAGTGGTGCATTCACGCACCAGTAAATGTTTTCAAAAAATAAAGCATAATCAGTATAGTATTTCCAATGTATGTTTTCCGCGATGTAATCTACATGCTATAGGCTTAACCAAAATGGCAATACAAATCCTAAATATTTATTTTTTTTACTATTTTGGATTTACTTGAAAAAGTGATACAAATTTACGTCCCGCTTTTGTCAACTTTTGAATTCATATATAAGATCTTTACTTTACTCATAAATTAGCGATTTCTGCGGTTTTATGTCCTTTCGTAGTGATAATAATAAAATTTCTAAACGGATGTGAAAAAATATTTCCTGGATGCGACAAAAAAATCATAGAAAATCATTAACGCACCACTGGGACAAAATGGGTTAATATTACTAATCGATCATTAATCAATAATTATTTTTAAAACACCTTTAAAGGGGTTAGCCGAGACGATAAATTTCGAGACAAAATATACATTAGTCTGACGTCCGCAGGAAATTTAATCCTGAAATCAAATACCGCGCTTCGCGTAACTAATACTTTTGCGCGTTTGATCGCGTGGGTAGATTACCAGCTCAGGTATATTTATTTTTATTTTTTTCAATTCGACCGACGGTGGTACGTTTTTTTTTCTACATCGATTAAAAGTGTATTCTTGAATGAGGAACGAGCATTCCCTGGGGAAAACTTCGACATTTTCGAAATTCTCGCGGTACGTAATTTAAACAAGATTGCTTTCGAAAAATCGTCGGTGAGCGGGGCAAGTTCGTCGCGAATAGTGCGAATCAGATTTTTATTTTAAAAAGAAGGCGCTTCGCGGATATTTTTCTATCGTGCTCCTGCGGACCACTATGGCACTTTCGCAAAATCGATGTAATCTGATTGTGAATACACCCTGTATAAAGTGTCCTTGAAATCTCGTCGAATTTCAAGTTTACGGCACACTTCGGTAAATATCAAAATTTGTACTGGTAATTGCAATTTAAAATTACATTTTTTCAAATATTTGGGTCCCCTGTATTATAGACGAAACCTCAAACTCTCTCTCAACACAGTTTACGATGCTGTTCACATCAAATTATCACACCTTTAAAAGTTTTTCATTTGTCGCCAATAATTCGCCCACAAAAGCGGAAATTTCTATTATCTATTAGAATTTTTTGCCCACAAACGGCGTACCCTGTATATAATTCCAACAATGTTCGAAGTAGGGGATGTAGCTCTGGATCTCCTTAGTTTCCTGGTATACGAATTTTTCCAATGGAGTAAATGGTTTTCAAAAAACTACTTGTTTTCTGAAACCATGCAGTATGTGGTTGAGATATTTTTTCAAATATCTCGAACAGCGTATGTGCAAAAATTGTAGCCCTGTAAAAGAACAATTTTCAGGGTCTTTTAGATTTTTGTCCATAATTAAAACACCTTGTGTATAATCATAAAAATGCGTGAAACAAAAGTTATAGCGCCGGGTCTCCCACGTATTACGGATGCAAAATTTTCCCAATCGGATGAATATCTTTGGAGGAAAAGATGTAACGAATAAAAAATAACCACAAAAAAAATACTTCGCGTTATTTTATTGCTCCAAATTTAAAGAGTCTAAATGCGGGTCTAGACTTCTACTTCTCTCCCAAGTCTGAAGTCGGTAGCTGCAAATTTGGAGTACTTATTATGTTTTTTAATATTGCACGGAATATCGCGAACACCCTGTACAATACGTAAAAACCGTAAATACAAAAGTTTGAGCTGTCTATATCGTCATGTAAAATAGACTGACACCTAAAACACAGATTTGAAATTATAGGCAATTTTCAATAATATGGGGGGGACCCATTTTTCAGTGTTTTTGAATTTGCGGCGCACCCTGTATATTCTTGAAAAAGTATCAAAAATAAAAGTTTATGGAGTTGTTTCCTCTGCGTTCTCTGGTTCAAGAATTTTTCCGGTCTTGTAAACGGTTTTTGAAAAATGGTCTTTTTTGTAGACCTTTGCACACCCGATTTTTTTTAAATACCCTCCGACCCCTCAGCCCCCCTATTTTCAATAGGCTCCTTCAAATATGAAGTCGATTGCTTCAAATTTCGGACATGTTCGTGTTTTATAGCAAGGTCCAAAAAACTGTCGGAAAGCGCGAAAAAAAGATGGATACCGGCGTCGGATCAGGGCCATTTCTTATAAACTTCTGTGCGTCGTGGAGGGTTAAAAAGGGGGGAATTTTCAGTTTTGTAGCTCCAACGGTTCGAAAGTTATTGAGGAAAAATCAAAAGGCGAGAACGGACAGACAAAAAAAAAATTTTTTTTCGAAGGTGATCATTTCTGTACCAACGGCGATCCCATAGGACCTACCGTTATACCGTAATTTTTATACGAGCCCAGATATTTTCGAAAATTCGATTTCATCAATTCTCGAAAGTAACAAATTTTATTGTGCACGCACCCCGTATAAAGCGACTTTCACGTCTCGCCAAGTTTAAATTTGTCAATAGTGCTGTTCCTTTATATGCGTGGCTACGGTTAAAACAGTTATAGTGATGGTAACAACTTAAATTAATCTCCTTTGCAACTGGAATTTTCCGGAATTTTCACATTATTCGCTTTTATGCATTTGGATGGCGTTTAATTGTGTTAGCTTGATGCGTACTACACCGCAACAAGCCGATCGAGTTATCACTTCAATCGAAAGTGGACTTGGCCAGCGAGCTGTCAAAAATACTAAGAGGTGTCAAAAATACTAAGAAATCGTCACCTTAATGCGGTTCAAATGCACCAACAGCTCCACGAAGTTCGAACAGTGGCTATTAGTCAGTGGACGGTGAGAAAAAGACCGAAGGAAAATAACCTGATCCCAAAAACAATTGCAATTTGTCCAAAACTTACTCCAGCTCATCCACAAGCACGCCAACGACTACATTGGAGAAGAATTCATTTTTATGCGTGACAATGCTAGGCCGCACACCGCAAGCATAGTGCAAGATTAAATTATAGAAGAATGGGTTAACATTCCACTAATTAGGGAAAAAATAAGTGTTGAGTTGCTAATTGTCAATAAACCTATTTGTTTTTAGGAATAAAAAAGAAGTAAATTTGACTCGTGGAGTTATTTTACTATGCTAAACCTAAAAAGCAGAAATAAATTTTAATCAGTTACCGGACACACTCTGTATATGTTTGAAAATTACCAAGAACAAAGGTTTATAGTATTGGATCTTGCGGATTAATAACTTTGTCCGTCGCATAAACGATTTTCGAAAGAAACGGTTTCATCGATTTTTCGAAAGTAACAAGTATTTTTGTACCGTTGCATGACGAAATAATTGATAAGGACTCGTAATACAATAACTTGGCGATAATTTTCAGCGGCTTTGAGTAGCTTTAGTTAAAAATAAGTACTTAGTTATCTTCTAATTTTTAAATCGAAAATTCTAGCCCAAACGGAATTTCGAATGGGGCCCGATTTTAATACGTTTATATATATATATATATATATATATATATATATATATATATATATATATATATATATATATATATATATATATATATATATATATATATATATATATATATATATATATATATATATATATATATATATATATATATACGAAGGACAGTAACGGGGCTAGCTGGTAACACACAAACGAACTGTTAATTCTTGGGATCAATGGGGAGCAATAAAAGATGTTGAAGCTCAAAGCAAAGCGGCAATTTATTGTAATATCTAGCTTTCGCCCATGGATACAGGCTTCATCAGGACACTAAATCATATAGAGAAAAAAACATTTCATCAGAGTTAACAATCTAACCAAAAAAAAAAGTAAAAAAACCTACACAACACGCCTCTTACAACCTCTACACATAGAGAGATGACATTGGTGTATAAAATAAAGTGGTTGGTTTGTTCTAATTATCGACATAACCCGCGATGGATGGATGGAAATTTAAGGAAAAATATTAGCTTCGACCACAACGTTGCAAATCAAATAAACTCACACAGACCATTAAAGTCAATAAAATATCCGGATTAATAATATATTTAAAGATAAAATGCAAACAATTTGTTAAAAAAGACAGTCCGTATTGTCGACAAGGAAACTAAATGTGCGGGAAATTATGTTATAAACAATTCGCAATAACCTAAAAATGTCATTCTTAAACCGGTCAATGCTACCAACTACTACAGCCAACTCTAACATATGTAAAACACCAAACAAAGGAAGGAACCTCAAACACGATAAAATTCATACAAATTACATATATAACAATTACAACCCATTGTGGCAATTAGAAACAATCATATAGGTCACTCGAAACACTCGAGTGTTCGAAGGGTTTTCGGAGCGCGAGCATTGAAGATGCCAAGTGAGATTTTGGCGAAACGTCTGCAGGATTCCAGTCGGATGCAGGATTTGCAGGATTCCAGTCGGAGTTCAACGAGCGAACGGATGATATCCCGGAATATAGTGTCATCACATTTTTCCATCCGTGAATCAATACGTGAGAATATATATATATATATATATATATATATATATATATATATATATATATATATATATATATATATATATATATATATATATATATATATATATATATATATATATATATGTAACAAACGTAATAAAAGATAGAACATAAATGTGACAGAAAATAAAATATAGTGTATCCAATAATATAAATAATTATGTTTGCAAAAATCGCTTAAAAAAATCACTGATTTTTGTTTGTTTTTGGGCTTCGTAAGTTCTATACTTTATAATTTCTTTCATTTTTCTAAGCTGAAGTGCATGAATGTCATCGATTCCCGGCTGTTCTTCAAAATATTGAATGAGTACGTTTACCGCATGCCTTGCTTCTTGATGACTTGTCTTGATTTCGCAATAATTATTCCCATCACGTTTTTCAGAACTTTCTTCAGAAGTCTTGTTAATGATGTTACCATCGTTTATGATCTGATACCCTGCTTTCTTGTGATCACATTCTATCCAGTCCTGTATTTCTTTATTTTCTATTTCTTCCAAACCATTTGTTTGCAAGGCTATAGATGCTATGTTTTCGATCGATAGCTCACCTTCATTTAACTGATTATTATCTCCAATAACGTCTTCATCCTCTGTATCTTCTGTCAAAGTCATTATTTTACAAAATGATTTTTAATGTTGGTTGTTGGTTGCCAAAGTCACGTTCTTCCAGAAATTGAAGCAGAAGATCATTTCTATAAAGCCTTTTCATTGTCTCTATAACCCCTTGGTCCATATTCTGGGCAATACATGTTACATTCGAAGGAAAATATGCTACGAATATATTTCCATGTTCTAACTTAAGTTGCTCTACATTAGGATGCGATGGCGCATTGTCCAGTAACAGTACAACCTTTCGTGGAAGATTGTTTTCTTTTTGATAAGCTCGAACTTTTTTTTTTGAAAAAACACTGTTTAAAAATTACCCTATCTTGCCTACCTATGAACACTTACCGTGAACCTTGTATATTTTTTTTTGTATATATTTATTGGGTGAAATTAATAGTTTCACAACAAAAGTTTTTAATCATGAATCTCTTGCAAAATTTATCGCTAACAGGGGTGTGCGAATTTGTTTCGCAGCCCGTTAACGATAGGTCCCGACAACAAAACAAATCACATTTTCCCAATGTTGAAACCTAAAAGCGATTAGAAATATTTACACTTTTTGATAAAATAGTTGACGTCACGTCATCCGACGACAATGATAACACCTCGGGGTAAATAAACCTTAACCGTTCAGGTGTTTAGCATTGCCGATGATGTTTTTGTCTTAAAAAACGATTTCGCATAAGGGTGTTGTGTGCCGTAGCATTTCGTATAAATGTCAAAAATGTAACAAAGTAATGTTCGGTTATAACTAAGGAGCGGAAATTATTCACACTAATGGTATTTGAAATAAGTCCATTCAGATAAAAGCCACTAAATGAACAAACAATTGACAACTAAATGTTTTTCGAAATTTCCCCAAAGGGAAATTGTGTTTTATATGGAAACGTATGTTTAAAAATGGAAAAACTTATCGGACAGAATTTGCATTTTGTAGTTAAGTGTTTTTAATTTATACAATTCCAGTTCTCTATTGAAATAACCGAAATTGCCTATAAAAATATAAAATATGTCTAGATATAAGAAAATGACCAATTGCTTTTGAATGGGATTATCCAAGGGTTGTCATTAACATACAACGCAACAAGATTATTAACTAAAGTTTCGGAATTTAAATTCAGGTAAAATTGTGGTTCCTTATAGAAAATAATTTTACACCTACCTATGTGTGTAATGCAGCGTGTGCGAATTATGCAAAATATGTGCGAGTCTAGTGTATCTCAGGAGATGCTCCCGCCCAAGTATAGAAAACACTATTGTATTGAAACTAAGGAAGTTACAAACAGTATTTATTTGACTCTCATTGAACGTGGTGCCAGCATCTTTAGAAGAAACGGCCGCATTGACGAAAATTCCAACATCAACTGTATGGAAAATTGTGAATAATCCCATTTCAGCGAGGAAAAAGAGAAGCGATACTGACATTTTCTCGAGTGTAGATGAAAGTGATCAAGATATAATACGGCGTAAAATTTACCAGTTATACGAGGAACAAAGCATACCTACATTAGACATCTTAATTAGGAGGCTTGAAAAAGATAAAACCGGTGTTAAATGTCGCAGAACTACCTTATGGAGGTGTATTCAACATATGGGTTTTAGATTTTAAAAAATTGACAAAAGGCAAGTTTCAATGGAATCTTCTAGAATTCGGAAACGGCGACTGGAATATCTAGAAAAAATTAGGATTTACAGAGAACAACAAAGGCCAATTATTTACTTGGGTGAAATCTGGTTCGGCGCTTATGAAAAGGAAAGGGTTGAGTTGGGTTGACTCAACTGATAAGTGTAAAACAAACACGCCATCCAAAAGAGGTAAAAGAATAACTATTTTGCATGCTGGCTCTAAAAATGGTTTTATTCCAAATGGACTTTCTCTGTCTGCGAAAAATATTAAAGATTCTTCACTGGATTACCATGAAGACAACACCGCTGATTTATTGGAAAGTTGGTTTAAAAACAAACTAGTTCCAAACATTCCTCCTAATAGCGTCATTGTAATGGACAATGCAAGTTATCACTGTAGACAGTTGACTAAAATCCCTTCCTCATGTGACACAAAAGCAACAACCCAAAACTACATGTATAATAACGACATTTATTTTCTCTTACCAAAAGCAATTAATTGAGGTTCTACAAAGCTTGAAACCATAAAAGGAATAGTGTGATAATTATGCAAAAAATTTAGGGCGTACAGTACTCTGTATATTTAATCCCATTGAACATGTTTGGTACCAACTGAAATCTGCCATTCGTCGTAACAATGTTTTTCCCCGTGTTAACTCCAACGTCCTCAAACTTATAGAAACCGAAGTTTTTAACATCCCTCCACAAAGAAAAAGCAGAACAATCGTATATCCATATGGCAAATAATATAGAACAAATAATAGTTAGAACAGACGATGATAGCGATAGTGATACTGATATATTATGTGAATAATTTTAAGTAATTTAAGTAAGTAATAAAAATAATTTGTCTTTCCTTAATTCGTTAGTCACTTTCTTATATCTATGAACAGACTTTACCTAATTATATGCCGATTTAGCGTATGCGGGAAGTGTCACCTAACCACGTGAGTTTCTTGTTAAACGGATCCGAACATTTCCGGGATAAACTCGGGACTCAAACGTATAATATACTAGGTGTGTTCAAAGTAAGGTGCCTTTTAGGTTTTATCAAAAAGTATGTATTTATTCATCAAAATTAATATTGTCCCCTTGTGCCAACGTTTTTTCCAATCTTCGAAGCATTTCTGGTATGGCCTTGAGTTCTTCAATCGTTCCAAACCTACTTCCTTTCGTGGGTTTCTTGAGTTTTGGGAACAGGAAAAAGTCGCGGGTGACCAGACCCGGTGAATATGGTGTCCGAGGCATGATTGTGGTTTGGTTTTCGGCCAAAAAGTTAGATAGAAGCAACGATGAGTGAGCAGGTGCATTGTCGTGATCCAAAATACATGAATTGTTTTCCCAAGCTAATACCCTTCAGGCAAGAACTCTACGCCACGATAATCAAAGAAAACAGTAAGCAAAACCTTGACATTTGATCGAACTTGACGTGGTTCTTTCGGTCTTGGCGATCTGGGTTCACCCATTGGGACGACGTCATAACCATATTCCCGTGATTCGTCACCTTTTTGAGAGTTTTTGGAACAAACTTTACTGAAACATGTTTCATGCCCAAAGATTTGCGTGACACCAGCCGACGGTCTTTCAACACCATTTGTTTGACTGCTTCAACGCTTTCATCAGTTATTGACGTGCTGGGGCGTCCAGTTCTTCATCAGTCTCTTCTCGGCCATCTTGGAACAGCTCGTACCGGTTATAAACATTTATTTTGCTCAAAGTAGATTCACCATATGCCGTTGTCGACGTTTCAAGTGTTTTGCAGCACCGAAATCCATGTTTTACACAAAAACAAAAATAAAAAACACTAAATGTGCAAACTGGCTGCAACTGCGAACATATGTTGGGCATATGTGTACCAACATAACAAAAAAATAGATCGACGATCGAATGTACGTAGCCAAAATTACAAAAGTCGCCTTACTTTTTGAACGCACCTCGTATAATACACATCGCGTCCTTGCTTTAAAAATGATACATCTCAAAAACTAGAAAAGAAATACGTTTTATTTCTCTTTGTTTCGTATGGTGCCGTTTTTTATGATAAAAAAAAATTTTCGATCTGGTTTATCTCGAGTGCTTGGACTTTTTTTTTTCCCACGCGTGGGGGACCTTACCTAATCGTTGTTATCTCGTATTTATTTGAAACCGAAAAAAAAAATCCGTTCATTGTCGTCAACGTTCCAGGTTCGGTAGAGGATTCCGACAATAGCCTTAGCGAGGCAGCGATGCATCGCGATCTGGACCAGCAGGAGGAAGCGACGCCCCAATTGGAATATCTGGACGACGGGCACCAGGCGACCATGCTGACCTCGCTGAACATGATGCGAAAGAACCGCCATTTCTGCGATGTCATCCTTCACGTATGTGCCTGACTGTACAATTTAACGCATTTTACTAAACAGTCTCGAGCGAAAAGGCAACCCTTCACTTCTCATTTTGTCAGCCGATGGTGGGTTCCATAAATCTGTTTGAAAAAATGTAATTATACTTAGTTTTCTAGGGAGTGTTTATAGTCGGTACGGTTTGCGATGGTATAGGCGATCACAAAACCAAGAGCATTTTACCTGCATCCACTCGTATACTAAGAATGGCAAAAACTCGATTAATTATGGATATCATTCCGGACTGGGTGAAAGTGTACCAAATGCGTCGACAAAAAAAAAATTGCAAACAGTACAAAACAAACAACATTGCCTCCTTTGTATATTTAATGCCACAGAATTGGTGTGGCCTCAGTGCCATTATTCCAAACTTTAAGTCAAATTCTGCTGGTGATGATTGTGTACGTGCTGGAATGCTTCAAATGACCCTCCATATTACCGCGCCATACGTTACATATATAATTAATATATGCATATGCAAGGCTTAAACTGCTCTATGGTAGTCGTCACTGTCTCTCAAGAAAAATAAAAATTACATTGTGCGAGTCTGTTGTGCTTCCTGTGTTCAATCACGGTGATATTTTATGTGGAAACTGTTTAACAGCTTTGCAAAAGCAAAGAACACAGAAAGTGCAGGATTCATGTTTGCGACTAATATACGGTATTAGACGCCGAGAGAGAATATCACATAAACTAATAGAGCCTGTTTTTATCACAAAGTTCTATACTACAAAAGTCCTCGATATCTGTACAGAAGGATCGTGCTCAGATCTCATGTTCATAATGTAAATATTCCATTTAGAGGTGCCACAACTCCTCCTCTACATAAAACAACACTATTTGAGCGTGGTTTTTCCTTTAATTCAGCTAAATTGTATAATAGTCTTCCTAATAACTTCAAAGCCCTGACTCCAAGTAGATTTAAATTTTATGCTTTCAGGTATTTTTTCGAAAAGTAAAATTAAAAAAAAAGCACAATCTATCTTTAACAAACGTGAGCAAAATAGGATGCATTAATAAGTGTGAGAAGAAGTACTTTTTTTTTTCTGTTATTGTGCTATCGCTGTCGCCAAAAAAAAAGAGTTGTTTCTCAATCCGTTAACATACTGATGTTATCCATATCTGGATTTCCTCCCATTTCTGTATATATATATATATATATATATATATATATATATATATATATATATATATATATATATATATATATATATATATATATATATATATTTATTTATTTGCAGAAAGTATGGATATACAGAAAGAAAGACATATTATTATTATTATTAATTGCTGTTTGGAAGTAAGCTATTTTCCTAATATTTGGAAGTTTGCTTTTACACACCATTAGCAAAAAATAACAATCCCAATCAGTTCTCAGACCTTAATCCAATCAGTATTCTTCCAAATTTATCTAAAGTATTGATCAGAATCTAAATCTCTAAAGCCTTTGATAGGCTTGACCATAAACTACGATGGTGTTTCGAATCGATTTTTTGAAAACTACTTAGCTTACAGATATTTTGACAATGTAAGTTCTGAATTTCTCCCTGCTTCATCAGGTGTACCGCAAGGTTCTGTCCTTGGACCTATATTATTCTTAATTTTTATTTCTGATATTTATATGATATACTCCTTCGATCCTAAATTATTCGATATTGCTTCAATTTTTATCAATTCAATTTGGATTTGGACAACTTATTTCTATGTTCTTCTAGGCATAATCTTCAATTTAATTCAGAGCTTGACTGAAACTGAAACCAGTGTCAGTGAAGCTCTGAAGAAGCCAAAAGGATGATTGCCGAAACGTCAGCAATTTCGACTAAGCAAAAACCGACGCAGGAGGAATCCAGAAGTTTTGTAAAATGCATTACAGTAGCCTGTGGAAGTTTCTTTGAAAAATTAAGATTCACTTGTATAACACATACAGAATATTGGAAAATAGAGAATATACTGGATATAACGGTAATGCTACTGGTTAGTAATGTGGACGAAGCATCATTTTCTGGTAGTTGAATTACAAGGCAGGGGTGGGCCAGGCATATTTCTTTCTTTCTGATATATTTCTTGAGTGTTGCCCATTTCTGGCAGTGTTGGATAATCGTTTTTACTGCCCGTTTCGGAAGAGTTATTTTACGAGAATATAATATAAGGTTGTGAAGAATGTGTGTGGAACTTTAATCAGTAGGGGACTTAATAAGAAACTTTAAAAGAAACCTGTTTACTTACAAAAAAGATAATAACGTCAATAAGTGATATTGTTAATAGCGGAGAATTGAAGAAAATTATTAAACGTAGTGATTTGCAAACTCACCATATAAATAACAGTGATCAGGACCTAATAACAAGGGAAATATGTTGTCCTTATCAAAGCGAAATTGTTTCTACCTTGGATAACCTGAAAAAGAAGCTAGAAGCGGGTGAAACCAATATAAATATATAAGCCGTGTCACCATCCACAGAGTCGTTTGTAAATCAATAGATCCATGATTTACCTTGATGAAACATGATTCCATACACACGCCACTAACCAAAAATCCTCGAGAGTCCGTCCCTGCTGTTCAGTCCTTTAATACCTACCGAGTTTGATGGCCGGCAGCACGATAAAGATTGAGACAGACTATCATTATCTACAGACTAATCATTATCTATTATTAAATAGAAAATAAATGAGTCCATCTTTGAGTATGAGCCTATTAGTTAAATTAATAATTGCCAAGTACAACTGATTCTGTTTCCCTTACTCCCAAGTAATATAATCATGATCTATTTTACTCTGTCTGGCATTTTATTACCTACTATGCCATCACAAATCGTGCGGACTATAAAAAAACGTTACCATAAAAGTGGACGCCACTGACTATAATTTAATTTCGGTACTTTAATAATATTTGCGAATAATTCGACTAAAGATAATTTTTAAAAATGCAAAAACTGTCGAAGCGGTTTTTTAAATTAATAAAAACTAGAAATAAGGAAACGAAGAGTATCAAATGTAGGACAGCAAAGCGAACGAGAAAAGAATTGTATCGAACACCAGACGGTGCGGACGTCTTGTTAGAGGGATAACAAAATAACAAAATGAATATTCGGTAACGGCGTGCATAAAAATTAATGAAAAAAGTGAAGGGGGCGTCTTTGCTCGAAACCTTGGTAAAATGGTTGTTGCTTACGGTCAGTTACACTGCTGGATTCTCCTCTCTCAATTCATCATAATTGAAATATTAAATACCAGTAGTGAGTAGTTTTTAAGTCATTTACGATTTTACCTTGTTATTAGTAGTTTACTTATTTAAGTAGATCGAGTTTTGGGGACTTCAAGCATTTTGTATATCGCGGGAGTGCAAAAATAACCCCATTTTCCGTAGACCTTGGTATACGGGGTATTTCCTAATGTTAACGTTTTAGTCGCGTCCGTTTTAAAAAGAAAGCTACAAGCTACTGTAGTATTTTCATTGAGTCGCATTACTTTAAACCGCCATGACAGTACTTTAGTAGTTGGACACACATAACAGATGGCGTTGGTAACAGTATACGCGACCTTTCCCTCTATCTTATACACTTTGGTTGGCACGAGGATTTTTACGTACAACCCTCAACGCCCTCTGTTGACTGTAGAGTATTGGGACTAGCGGGAGGAAAATTTTGCTTTCAATAGAAAAACGGAAGGCGTACATATACAAAATACTTGATCGTACCTTGTCTGTGCCTTTTAAATTTTTTCTTTTTTGCAGAAATACCGACCGAAGTTGTGCGGTGGTAACGACAGTTTTATTCTTTTTTTTTTAAATTTTGCGCATTTTTGAGTTTTCCTGAAATACGATCGAGTTCGAAGTTTGTTGGGCCGCAGTTATATCGCGTTTTTTTTTTGTCTCGGTTTAGGTCGGCAACATCGAGATTCACGCGCATAGGGCGGTGCTGGCCACCGCCTCACCTTACCTCTTCGAATTGTTTTCCACCGATCAGGATCAGACGCAGAAACGACTGGAAAACATCATCACGTACAAGCTGAACGGGGGCTTCGATCAGGCTGCTCTCCAGGTTCTAGTCGATTACGCTTATACGGCGAAACTGATCGTGAAATACTCACAGGTACCGCCAGGCGTCGTCGCATTTTTCAATATCGTAAACGAGATACAACAAAAGTTTGTTAAGTAATTTTTTAGTAATGGTTTTATTTTTGTTGTACCTATACCATTTTTTATTAATAACTAAACATAAAAAAGAAGGGCTTTTCAGCCGTAGGCATAAGAATATACGAGGTGTGTTGGAAAAGTAAGGTGACTTTTGTAATTGCTTTGTCTACGTATATTCGAGCTTCGATATTTTTTTTTGTTATGTTGGTACGCATGTGTAAACAGTTTCAGCCAGTTTGCGCGTTCACTTGTGTAAAACAGAAACGTTGAACGTGTTTTGTGTGGTCGGCGATTTTCTGCGGTCAAGAAAAAAAATAGAACCAAGAATTCGCATAAAATTTTGTGAAAAAAATGGAACGCAGTGCTGCAAAACGCTTGAAATATTGGCAACGGCATATGGTGAATCGACTTTGATCAAAAAAAGATTGTAAGTGGTACAAGCACGTCAATTACTCATAGAAGCGCTGAAGAAGTGAAACAAGGCTGAAAAAAGCACGTCAAGTTCGATCAAATATCGAGGTTTTGCTTACTGTTTTCTTTCTGGGAAAGCAATCCATGTCTAACTTTTTCACCAAAAACAAAACCACAATCATGCCTCAGCCACCATATTCACCGGATATGGCCCCGTGTGACATTTTCCTGTTTCCAAAACTCAAGAAGCAAGCAAGGTTTGATACGGTTCAGATAAAGGAAAAATCGCTGGAAGAACACAAGGCCATACCGGCAAGTGCTTTGATTATTGAAAAAAACGTTGGCACAAGTGTATTATATCTCGGACAACATTAATTTTAATTAAGAAATAAGTACTTTTTGATAAAACTTAAAAGTCGTCCTTTTTGAACACACCTCGTACAACATTTGATTTTTTTAACTTTAAAGAATGTGTAATTGAAACTTTTCTTTACTTGTCTAATGGCAATTAACATTTAATGTAGAGAACTATTAATTTTTTAGGATAACCTAGTTTTTTCTTAGCAGCCTAGTGGAAACAGAAACTTTTTAAAACCGCTACTTTGTGTTGCAATATTTTGACACCAAAATTTTCAAAATCCGTTAAAAAATAAGCTCACAGGAAGGAAAAAACCAGATAAGTAAATACATTTTTATAAAAACTCTTACCTCTCCATCTCAGGGTCGTGAAAAAGAAACGCATTAATTAATTAAACTAGTAATTTAATAGTGAGGTAAGACAATGCCTAGGCTAGCTCATTAACAACCGAGAAAAATTAATAAAGAAGAAAAGAGAAAAAAAATATATATATACTAAACCAAAGCCAGGTTGGAAGGCGGTGAAGGGCACCTCGGTCAGTCCCGGAAGGTGGTAGGTAGGCGCCACGTGATTCGAAAAAGGTAGACTTATCAACCCGAGGTTCCAACCCGTAAAGGAAATAAACAAGTGAATCACGAACAATAATTTATTTCCTTCAACCTGGTGGTAGGTGTGAGTGTCAAATCTCACCTTCAAGTTTTGGCGGTGCAAAAGAATGTAAGACACTATAATTTAAGGCTATAAGTTCCGCAAACCGTTCTTGAAGAGAACAGGCCACTTAAGCTACCCAAACCTCAAGATGTCCCGAACGTTACACAGCTGTCTGTCACTATCCCGGGAACCAAGCCAAGATGGAATGGTGGCTCAATGAGACAGCCGCAGGTGGGCAGTCTCAGTTAACCCAGCAAAGTCCGTCCGGAAAGCCGGCTGCTCGATAGGGGAAACTCCACAACTAAACATGTACCCAAGAGACAGCATACACTGCAAGACACCAAGTCTGGTCTGGTATTCCGGTGAAAGAAGAAACCACGTGCAAGGTTTGCGGGAAACGGAGCAACAATACGTACAATACTAATTAAAAAAAAAAAACCCTAAAATAAAATCGGCATAAATTGAGGAACACTGATTAGGTGGCGAAATGGTTCCAAAAGGTAACTTACCTCGATTCGAGGGTTTTCTTGAAATGTGGGGCAATGACAATTCTTTTCAAAATCCCTCGTTGAGGAAGATTCCCATTCCAAACTCCAAATAGATCCAAAAGTATGGGAAATCATAAATTAGTGACCAATTTACATATCCCCCTCTTATTGGGGTAGCACTACCGGCTCAAAAAGAAATCGGTCACATAAAAGAAAACCTGCCACAACCCCAAGCTTCAAAAGCTAGCGTACAAAATGCCGGACGATTCAGACAACCAGTTTTATTAAAAGGCTAAACGGGCACAAAAAATTAGAGGGAAAACGCCACTCTTGCCAACCTAGTCGACGGTACGCCGCCAGTAGAAAGAACAACCGAACTATATCTGTGGTGATGGCCGTATGGCCCGTGCCAAAGAATCGAGGTTGCGTCAACGAGATCGAATTACCCGAACGCTATCCATGGTGGCGACCGGACGGCCAGTCACAGAAAATCGAGGAAGAATAGGTTAAGAAACAAAACAATGTTTACTAGGCTCGCCAAGGAATACCGAAGCAATGAAAAGCAAATGTGGTCCCTAGTCTCATAGGGTGACAGATGGTAATGGTTATGACTCCTTCTAATGCGCAACTAATACTCTGTTTTTTGCATTAGTATCTCTCAGTAAACCGGTGTCACTTAAGAGAAAACCAAGCGAACAAGGGGCCACGCACACAGCCGTTGCAGCATAAAATATTTATGGTTCGGCAACACAATCGGCCGGGGAGTACAAGTCCGAAACTAAAGGAACCGAGTCTACAAAAGAACGTGTGTTCAAATTGCAAAATCGATATGAACCTAATAAACAAGAATTTTAATTGTTAAGAAGCACTCGCCAAACAGCAAAAGGTGAAGGAAATGGACAGTACAATTAATTCTACAAGGTACTAATAAAATAAACCCGTTACTTCGCAAATGTGCCAGCACTCTCACTTTAAAAATGCTAAATTTTACCATTGAAATATGAAACCGTCACAAAACAAAATATTAATATTAAAAATACTGACTGACATTTCTATCTGATTATCGATTTTGTTTATCATGGATTATCATGGTAAACAATAATCAATTTACAAATCGAGAAAAAGTGAAGAAGTGGAAATCAATGTTGTTGGATACGTCAACATAAATCAAGTATAACCTACGCCGACATCTTTATCAATTTGACTTTGTAGGAAAACTTCGATATTGTAATTGACTGATGGATAAACATGACGAGAATAATAATTTTGTTGATTATTGAACCTGTTTTTTTTGTCATGGTGCTTTAACGGGTGCACGATGTTTCCAATTCCTAAGAAATGAAATTGAAGACCTGCTAGATGATTTACCTCTGACCATGACATTAAATATGTATTTTCAGCAGGATGGCGGCCTCCCCATAATTTTAGAGATATCACTGAACTCTCAACACACCGTCCAGCCAGTTGGTCCCCACAATCACCTTACTTGGCACCGTTAGATTTTTTTGTTTGAAGAATATCGGCTGCATTTGATAATATAATTCCACAAATGTTAGGAAGAATTACAGCGAACACTCTATGAAAGTTTCATCTTAAAATAAATTGGTTATTAAGTCACTATCAATCGCACTTTTTTTATTTCAAATAAAGACGAAAATCTCTTGTGTCATTGTAAAACTTGTGTTACAGTAACACACGTTGATTCAAATCGATTCTGTCGACATTGTTGAGGTTTTATTTTCAAAATATTGGGTTGAATTATCCCAAATAGTGACAGATTTGAAAAGAAAAAAATATATATTTCTATTGTTCCTCTGAGTTTCCGCTAAAAAGTGCTTGTAGCTTATGGCGTACGTATATATACACTACTTACGTTAGTTTTTGACTGTATCCCAGTATTCCTAAAACATATCAAGTTTTTAACATAATAAAACACTTTCAACAAAAAATTCTAATCGTTGAATTTCAGAAGAAACTCTACCTTGAATTTTATTTAATTTTTTTAATACTAATCTGTGTTTTATTTCCACTGTATGAGCTTACCTAAGTAACATTTTGTTTTTATAAAAATGTATTTTCTTATCTGGTATTTTCCTTCCTGTGAGCTTGTTTTTTAACGGATTTTGAAAATGTTGTTGTCAAAATGATGCAAAAAAAGAACCGGCTTTTGTTCCCACTAGGGTGCTATTTAAAAAAACTACGTTATCCTAAAAAATTAATCGTTCATTACATTATTATTTGCCATTAGACAAGTAAAGAAAAGTTTCATTTACAATTTTTCCCATGATCAGGAGACCCGGTAAATAGTATTTATGATGGTCATAGCCTCCTAGGCACAATTTTCAAAAATTAACTAAAAATCGAGAAGAATCCTGTATTAACCCTTCTAAATTTCAAATCGCTATCTCTAGACGTTTAAAAGTTATAGAGTGTTCCAACTTTTTTTTGTCACTCGGTATATATACATATACAAAGACTGAAATCCATAGGCGGTACACACATTTTTTTTCTTCTCTAGGTTAAGGCGGTTTTCTTGGCGGCCAACCACCTAAAAATGGACCGGGTGAAGAAGATATGCGCGAACCACCTAATCAAACACCTCTCGGTCGAAAACTGCGTCGAGATCCGTTCCTTCCCCGGCATTTCCAAGAATAAAGACTTCGTGCAGCAAATCGACTCGTTTATCGAGAAAAACGTAACTCCGTCTTCGTCTGTAATTTCGTTCGCGACTAACCGCCGTTTCAGTTCAAGGACATCAGCAAGAGCACCACGCTGCTGAGTCTTTATTGTGCCAGGATCGAAGTGCTCAACCAATCGCGTGAAGAGATGTCGTTCGTCAATCAAAATTCACTGTGTCGACTCGTGCTCGATTGGATCAAGCGACAGATCACCGAGGATTCGCTCAACAAGGACTCGTTGTCGGAGAAAACCTTCATGCTGTACCTGGCCATCGATAACTCGCTGCAGGATTGCTCGAGTCTGCCGTCCGGCGACATCAGCGACACCGAAATGGTGCAGGACTACAAGAAGATGTCGCTGAAAAACGTCACCACGTCGACGAAAATGAAAAAGAAAGCGCTTAGTCAACCGTCGAAGCCCCGAGTGTTGATTTACAACAGGGAGATAGGCGACGAATTCGAAGGGGAGCTCGAACCAGATTGGAATCTCATCGCGAGCGAGTCCGTGGGAGAGCACAGTTTCTTGGCTCTGGTCACGTTGGCAGGCAAACTCGCGACCCTTTCCATACAGTTAAGGTGGGTCCCGGTTTTTACCGGAATAGCTTTCACTCCTTCTTCCAGTAAATCTGACCGATTAGATCAGCGTTTCTCACTCGAATCACGCGGTTGATATATTAGTATAGTACGACCAAAAGTATAGTGCATTTATTGCTTTGACGTATTTTACAGTACCATAACCGCAGACCTTCGCAGGACCGTGGTAAAACCCATCCCAAGAGATGGACCGTAACGAATATTTGTAGAAACGTAAATGGACCGTTTTAAATTTGATTAAATAGTGATGCTGCGGGGTATTTTCAAATAAGCAGAAGCGTTTATTTTAATATCAGGTGTGATATGTATCATTCTTGACAGTTTAATCCAAATTCCAATATGTTCGTATATATTCGACTGTGATCCTTCCGGTAAGTACGTATTTGTGTGCCTGATTTGCCATTTGACCCTGCTAGACTGTTTTCACTGGATAGTTCAAAAGGTAAGTGGTAAGTACTCGTACTCTATTTATCTTACAGGTAAGTTCCCTAAATCAAAATAAATAAGAACTAAAAGTTCAGATTTTCACGAAATTATATATTATGACATGACAATTGTTTCCACAACACCGTGTCTTTATCAAATGTAATATTTACAAACTACCTGGTACTGTATATACCGAAAAATGACAATTAATGTGAGAATTTAAGTTCAATTCAAAGGAGAGGTATTTAAATCTAAATGATCGTTAAGCAATACATTTGAATGTCTCATTTTGTTATATTTAAAAAATAATAAAACGAAAATTTCCAAAATCCCAAAAATCAGGTGTCTACAGGTTGAAATGCGAATGTTGTCGTAAAATGTATATTGGAGAAACAGGTAGATCCTTCAAGAAACGCATTAACGAACATATAAGAGCGTTTAAAAACAATAGTTTTGATTCTAATTATGCTACACACTTAAACACAGAAAAACACATTTTCAGGACCATTTTGATAGTTTACATACACCCACAAAAAGTAGAAAATTAAATTTATTGGAAGCCGTGGAGATTAACAAAACGAGACATTCCAATGTATTGCTTAACGATCAATTAGATTTAAATACCTCTCCTTTATTGAACTTAAATTCTCACATTAATTGTCATTTTCCGGTATATATAGTAGCAGGTAGTTTGTAAATATTACATTTGATAAAGACACGGTGTTGTCGAAACAATTGTCATGTCAAAATATATAATTTCTTGCAAATCTGAACTTATAGTTCTTATTTATTTTGATAAGTGGATTTTCATCAAGTAAAAGCCACCTCAGTTCAAGGTAAGTTCCCTGTTAGAAGACGTGGAAAACAACGTAGAATTTGAGGACGAAGTGGAGATGGTAGTGGAACCTAATGACAATTTAGGAGACGACGAACAACCTCAGCAAATAGAAAAACCGATCCATTTGTCTTTGGATGCTATAGAAATTGTTTTTAATGTTTACAATTTTATAAGAAATTCAGACGGGGAAGTAGGAGCAGCAAAAAAACAAGTGACATGACATATATATATATATATATATATATATATATATATATATATATATATATATATATATATATATATATATATATGAGTGTTCGAAGTGTTTTCGGAGCGCGAGCATTGAAGATGCCAAGTGAGATTTTGGCGAAACGTCTGCAGGATTCCAGTCGGATGCAGGATTCCAGTCGGAGTTCAACGAGCGAACGGATGATATCCCGGAATATAGTGTCATCATATATATATATATATATATATATATATATATATATATATATATATATATATATATATATATATATATATATATATATATATATATATATATATATATATATATATATATGATGACACTATATTCCGGGATATCATCCGTTCGCTCGTTGAACTCCGACTGGAATCCTGCATCCGACTGGAATCCTGCAAATCTTGCATCCGACTGGAATCCTGCAGACGTTTCGCCAAAATCTCACTTGGCATCTTCAATGCTCGCGCTCCGAAAACACTTCGAACACTGGGAGGTTATCGGCGGTGCGTGCGGTATTTATACTCTGCGCCGGAGATGGTAACGGTGCTGCTTGTGCGTGGGGGGAGGTGGCTCCGCCCCCTGAATTGTCGCGTTGTTAATTTCGCCCGATCGTAGTTGCGATGTCCCCGTTGGCTGCTGCGCATCGCTCTGCTGTTTGATTATCGTTCTCCACGTGTTGGATAAATGCAGAGCGTCGTCTCTCGTATTGAGGTGTCCGGACTTTTCTATTTCGATGGCCTCTCGTATAATCCTAGTCCTAAAATCAGGAATATTAGCTATTTGTTTGCAAGTGCCGAAATCAATTTTATGGCCTGTCTGATGTTGGTGCTGAAACAAAGCAGATGTTGTTTGTTTGTTTCTTATGGCTAAACGATGTTCCTCGAGCCTGGCTGAAATCCTTCTGTTGGTCTGTCCCACATACGTCAGGCTGCACGATCCGCATGCTACACTGTATACTCCTTGGTTTTCGAGAGTAATTTTTTGTTTTGGGTTTCTTAGTATTGCTCCGATGGTATGGTCAGGTTTGTATGCCGTTGATATGTCGTGTTTCCGTAATATTCGGCCGATTTTGTCAGTAACCCCCTTGATGTATGGCAGGACAGCGATCGATCTTCGTTGGGTCTCGTCCTGCACTCTCTGCTGCGGCTGTTGTTGTTTACTGATTGCCTTGCTGATGGTGCGCCTTTGGTATCCGTTTTGTTGAAGACAGGTACTAATTTTCTTCAGTTCTTTATCTCTGTTCCTCTCGTTTGTGAGCCCCCCACGCACAAGCAGCACCGTTACCATCTCCGGCGCAGAGTATAAATACCGCACGCACCGCCGATAACCTCCCAGTGTTCGAAGTGTTTTCGGAGCGCGAGCATTGAAGATGCCAAGTGAGATTTTGGCGAAACGTCTGCAGGATTCCAGTCGGATGCAAGATTTGCAGGATTCCAGTCGGATGCAGGATTCCAGTCGGAGTTCAACGAGCGAACGGATGATATCCCGGAATATAGTGTCATCACATTTTTCCATCCGTGAATCAATACGTGAGAATATCATACACCTTTACGGGAAGGAGATCTTTACAGCCACCAAGTGTTATGAAAAACTAAGACAAAGGAGGGTTATTTCGCTGTGCAACTTGAATTTTCTTAAAAGCTGCCGCAACCAGAACTTGCTGCCAACATTTACAAGGTTGTCTTATCACACACGCACCAGAAAGACACAAGCTATCCTGGACAAAGCTAGCAAGGCCCTACTCCAAGACCAGATCAGGCGGACCCGGTACGAAATTAGTGAGACTGAGCTACAACTTTTCAGACTCCACCTGAAACTGAGCAACAAGATTCATCAGTTGCTGTGGGACCGCATAGAATTATTAACATCATGGCGCACTGAGAAAGATAAGGACATCACGTCAAAAAAACTGTGGAAGAAATTAGAAATCCTTCAGTCAAATTCCAAAAAATCAGGACAAGTGCCAAATACAAACCGAAGCAGTACAGTTCATAATATTTCAGCATACCATCTTTCCGATACAGAAGTCAGCGTACTGAATAAAGGATTTAACTACGCAATAGCTCCAAAAAGAGTACCCGTCGAAGAGATCGTTTCCAACGTCGAAGCAAGTCTTTCCACCATAGACGAACAAGATGCGGAGTTAATTAGGCAAGATGTCGCCAGAGTCTTAAGACAGTCAAAACCACCGCAACCAAACTTAAGCAGAGAAGAAATGCAAGCCTTAAGGAATCTAAACAAAAACGAAAACATTCTAATAATGCCAGCAGACAAAGGAAATGCCACTGTCGTCATGAATACGTCGGATTATAATGCAAAATTGGAGGATATTTTGAACGACCCAATATACAAACTAGTCAACAGAGATCCCACGACATATTTGGAAAAAACAACTAAGTCCAAAATTCTCGATTCATCAATAAACGAGAATACAAAGAAGGAACTTATTCCGAGGGAAAAATCGAGTCGTTGCCCAAAATTCTACGGGCTCCCAAAGATCCATAAGGACGGGGTTCCCCTGCGTCCAATCGTAAGCGCCTTTAACTCACCATTATGCAAGCTGGAAAAACATCTGGCCAGTGCACTTCAGCCTAAAGTGGAAAAGGCAGATTCCTATGTTAAAAACTCAGAACATTTCACTCAGATTTTAGGTTCTCTCAGGATGGACAAGGACGACATTATGGCAAGTTTCGATGTCAAATCCCTCTACCCGAGTATTCCAGCAGAAGAGGCACTCTTGCTTATAGAAGAAAACGAAGATCTTCCGCCATACATAATGGATCTGTCAAGACATTGCCTGAAAAACGCTTACTTTATGCACAACGGGAAAATTTACCGACAAATAGATGGAGCAGCAATGGGATCATCTCTCTCACCTGTGATTGCCAACCTCTTCATGATTTACTTCGAAAAGAAAGCAATAGAGAAGGCAAATCTGAAGCCAAAACTATGGACAAGATACGTTGATGACGTATTTGTTGTATGGCCTTTTGGCAAGGAGGAGCTTTTGAAATTCCTAGATCATCTGAATTCCATTCACCCAAGGATTCAATTTACAATAGAACTTGAAGAGGATAACAGTCTGCCCTTTTTAGATGTGCACATCACAAGGACCGAAGATGGACACTTGGAACACACTGTCTATAGAAAACCAACACACACTAATAGATATCTGAACGCTAAATCTCATCACCACCCATCACAGATACAGGCAGTGGCAAATACATTAATTGCTCGGTCCTTCAGGCTCACAAACGAGAGGAACAGAGATAAAGAACTGAAGAAAATTAGTACCTGTCTTCAACAAAACGGATACCAAAGGCGCACCATCAGCAAGGCAATCAGTAAACAACAACAGCCGCAGCAGAGAGTGCAGGACGAGACCCAACGAAGATCGATCGCTGTCCTGCCATACATCAAGGGGGTTACTGACAAAATCGGCCGAATATTACGGAAACACGACATATCAACGGCATACAAACCTGACCATACCATCGGAGCAATACTAAGAAACCCAAAACAAAAAATTACTCTCGAAAACCAAGGAGTATACAGTGTAGCATGCGGATCGTGCAGCCTGACGTATGTGGGACAGACCAACAGAAGGATTTCAGCCAGGCTCGAGGAACATCGTTTAGCCATAAGAAACAAACAAACAACATCTGCTTTGTTTCAGCACCAACATCAGACAGGCCATAAAATTGATTTCGGCACTTGCAAACAAATAGCTAATATTCCTGATTTTAGGACTAGGATTATACGAGAGGCCATCGAAATAGAAAAGTCCGGACACCTCAATACGAGAGACGACGCTCTGCATTTATCCAACACGTGGAGAACGATAATCAAACAGCAGAGCGATGCGCAGCAGCCAACGGGGACATCGCAACTACGATCGGGCGAAATTAACAACGCGACAATTCAGGGGGCGGAGCCACCTCCCCCCACGCACAAGCAGCACCGTTACCATCTCCGGCGCAGAGTATAAATACCGCACGCACCGCCGATAACCTCCCAGTGTTCGAAGTGTTTTCGGAGCGCGAGCATTGAAGATGCCAAGTGAGATTTTGGCGAAACGTCTGCAGGATTCCAGTCGGATGCAAGATTTGCAGGATTCCAGTCGGATGCAGGATTCCAGTCGGAGTTCAACGAGCGAACGGATGATATCCCGGAATATAGTGTCATCACATTTTTCCATCCGTGAATCAATACGTGAGAATATATATATATATATATATATATATATATATATATATATATATATATATATATATATATATATATATATATATATATATATATATATTATAAGTACTTATGATGGATTGACCCCCCAAACGATTTTTTAAAATTTTGATAAAAATCATCCGTAAGAGATAAATTTATGAAATAATGTACATAAAAAAATTAGTACAAGGTAACAATTTATTACATTCTAGTTCATTACATTTCTACATAGTATCAGTATTAATATACAAAATATTCAAAAATCATCACTATCGCTACTGTCGTCACCTAGTTCAATGATCAACTTCACCAATAATCGTCCTCACTAAACATTTTCTTCATTTATTACTCGTTTTTACAGTTAGACCAGCTTTGCACTGACATTTTAGCTACCTCTTGCCGAATTACTTGAATGGTACTATCACCAAATTTTGGTGCAGTATTAGGAATTTTTCTAATTTGAGCTGAATGATACAAGGCATTGTCCCATCCACAATTGAATGTTTAACGTTCTTGGCAGATAGAAATAATGCATCTTCCACCCAACCATTTTTGAAGAATTGTTCCATTTGAAGGCGGCACCTCTAGGACACACTTGTTACTGTTATCACACCATCCTTTTTTTACTGTGTCGTGAGTGTCGAACCACGTTTCATCTAAATACACTATTGACTTATTTTGCTCTCGAAATTTTTCAATTGCATTTAAATAATCCACCCTCCATGGCTAAATTGGAAATTAGCCCTTACAGTTGACTTCGGAACTTTGGGCATGTTGTTATTGCTGCTGCTACTTCCCTTTCTGAATGTCTTATAACATTATAAACATTCTAAACAATTTCTTTAGCATTCGAAAACAAATGGATCCGTTTTTTTATATTGCTGAGGTAGTTCGTCTTCTAAATTGTTGTGCTCAAATTCTGCGTTGTTTTCCACTCTCTTCTTCTAACAGGGGAACATCTGCTTCGTTCCACGGTCTCCACATTTTAAAGTGTTAAAAATTCTATTAAATATTTATCTGCATTCTTATGATGTACCTTTTAAAGTCGATCTTTGCGAAGTAAATAATATTGAATAATATTGATCTGACCGAGAGGTTCTTTTTTCTTTCTTTCTTCTTCACTCCTAATGGCCACGACTGCATAAGGTCATTCGGCCAGCTTACACAATTTTTCACATTATTCAGATATCCTACAGAATGCCTTCTTAAGAGAAGAGTCTAGACCAATCCATCATCCTCTAGGTTTTTGTTTTTTACGTATACAAAAACGGAAACTTCTAAATAAATTGTCATAAAATGACGACCGATTCTTCAAACGGCTCCAGCAATCATCTTATACGGGATATCCGATCCCATCCGGCCTGGTTACCAGCGTGAATATAGGACATTCGGAAACCGTATTTACATACACCTCATGGAATTACACATCACAAATCCGTGTACATCCACGTAAGACGAACACTATTTCCAAAAGTTATAGGCACTACGTCCCTATCACGTCAGATAACGACTATACCTAACAATATTTTCTTTAAATGACACTAATTTCGACCAATTTCTATAAATATTTTGGAACCGGGCAGGAGCAACGTCCGCCATGTGCAATGGTTCCCCACATTCTTTCGACCGAGAGGTTATTTATTCATTCGTCAATCAGCCGGTATGCGATCTTCTTCGTTGGTTACCGCTACGTCTAGTAGGCAACCAGTAAAGCGCGTTAAGTTTCGCATTTTTGCATGATCGGAAGAGTTTTATTTCGCTCCCTAAATACCGTCACTGCCTTCATACCATTTATTAGCAGCTCATAATTTAATATTTCTTTGAATTCCTTTTTTTTTCTAATAATTACATTCGAATCACACGGCAAGAATGCTTTGACAAAATAAATAAGAACTAAAAGTTCAGATTTTCACGAAATTATATATTATGACATGACAATTGTTTCGACAAATCAATCATCAAATGTTTAGTTCTTATTTATTTTGATAAATAAATTTTCATCAAGTAAAAGCCACCTCAGTTCAAGAATACTTTGGTTACCTGTAGGCTTGAGCCATACATTGACTTATCAATTTCATTCGCAGTATCGATACCTCGACTGAGAAAATTTCCAGTACCTACTAGCTTTCTTAAAATTATATGTAGAAACTCTCGACTATTGCTACCCAGATACATCAATTTATTATAAAAGTTCGCGTTTCATACAGGTTCTATTGGCCATGTCGTTTCGTTATAAGAGCCCAACCCTATCTATTTTATTCTTTGGTCCAACTACGCAAATCGCGCGTTTTTCCGGCTTCACTTTACCGTTGGTCGAGGTTCTGCAAGCAATAGGTTCGAAATTTTGTGGAAGTTTTACCTATTTTACGGATTTGGAACCTGTATGCTGCGTTTAATTTGGTAGTGGTGCCTTATCTTACGTTTTGGGTTTGCTTTACTTTTCGGCACTACAACCTCCCGTAAGGGATTTTCAGCCCGACGAAGGTACCGCGAATATAATCTACAGTCTAAAAAAGAATCAAAGAACTATGTAGAAGACACAAAAGTACAAGAAGAAGAATGTTGTTAATCGACAGGGACACAAGACAAAAATGATTATTTTTAAATTTGCCTGTAAGATAAATAGAGTACAGGTACTTTGAATTATCCAGTGAAAACAGCCTCTTCTTTACTGGAGGGGTCACTGTCAAATATTGTAATTTAGATTAAACTGTTAAGAACGATACATATCACTGTTAGAGTAACGTCAAAGCAATAAATGCAATATATTTTTGGTCGTATTATATATGTGATCCCTTTTAGAGCACGTAAGAAGTTGATTTTTTACAAACCAAACTCAAAACCCGTCGATTCCTCCATCCGGGGGGCCGTCAAATGATATTTTCTCAATTTTTAATAGGCTAAATGTACCTCAAACACCTTCCCCCACCCAAACGCCGAACACTAGCAGACCGGCCAGCGAAGAAAAACCGGATCTTTACTGCGCACTGGCCAATATGTCGTCCCAGAGATGCGCCCACGGTTGCGGCAATTATATGAACACGGTGCTTGTCTGCGGTAGGTTTTTCCTTTTTAATGGGTAGTTGGTTTACGATTAAAAAAAAAACAAATTTCAGGTGGTTACGACAGGGTCGAATGTCTACGGTCGGTGGAGCAGTACATTCCTGAGACGAATAGCTGGAAGAATTTGCCATCGATGAGGGAGAGTCGGGGTCGTTTCAAAATCGCCGTATTCGGCGATAAGGTACGTGTTATTTACCACGCGAACGTTAAAATTATACCCCGGGGACTAAAAAAACAAACTAAAACTTGGGTTTTATATTTTGGCAAAATTAAGTTAATGAAATGAATTAGGGACGGGAAGATATTGCCACATTATGGGCGGAGACATAACCTATAAAAACATCCAAACTGATATATAAAATTGAAAGATAAACATTTTAAAACGTATTTACAGTTATACATAGAAACGATGAATAGTTTAAACTTTCAATAAAATTTTGCTTTGTATATTTCTAAAAACATTTCGGGGAGCCTCTGGAATTACTATAGCAATCGTAGGTAAAAGTAAATCAGGATTGACGAAAAAATGTTTTTTTTTTTTAATAAATCGAATCAGCCGTTTAGCGGCTGGTCATTAAAAACAGAGTAGCTGCTTATGAATGACGTGTTGGCAATTGTATATACAGGGTGTTTTGTAATTAATTTTTGGGTACATTTTAAAGAGAAAATTTCATATGAACGTCTAACTTTTGAGATATGGGGTGGTAAAATTTGCAAAAATAAAATGTATATATTTTTTTAATATCTGTAGTACCAATTTAGATTTTTTAATGAAATTTAGCACATATGTAATAATAATAATAATAATCTTTATTTCAAATTGTGTTAGTATATTACAAAATATAGAAACACACCGGAAATAGCGTCTAATACCAAGATGTACTATACAATTAACCATAACATATAAAAATTCTTACATTATTTTCTCAAAATAATCTTTTATTGAGTAAGGTTCTAATTCTATCAGAAGTGTCCTAATATTTGTTTTAAATCATTTCCAACTATTTATTTCTTTTAAGCTGTTGGGCAATGTTATAAAATCTACTACATATATACTATGGACTCTTCTCAGTTAGAATTAATCTATGTGCGGGAATAATCGTGACGTCATACCGCTGCCTTTCGACCGATACGGCGACATGTTATACTGTCATTCTCAGGTTATAGGCCGGGAATTATATTATCTACGTTTATTTTTGACTCATGTAAAGGTGTGTTTGTTTTTGTGCTTAGTGTGCTTTACATGATAATAATGGAAGCAACACAAAAACGATATTGCAAATAATCCACATTTTATTTGATGTTCCATTTGAATTTTAAAAATTAAAAAACTTTAAGCTGATAACAATATTGCATTGGTTAAAAACTAGTGGCTAAACTTTCTGGTCGATACTAAACGCAAGATAACAAAAGCAGGCGACAAGATCAAGACTACAATTAAAATTAAAACTATCAAGGCGAACACGTTGTCGTTCTCTAATGGCTTCTCTATGTGACGTCACAACCGGTCACAGCTAATGACCGCGCGTTTCAAATTTTTAATTGCTTAAATTTGTTACATAAAACTATGAAATTAGTTTGGTTCTTTTAATATAAACTCAGAGAATCATCTTTCAAGAAAACTTTTTACATTTTTGAGCAAATAAAAAAATACTCCATCGATTTGTGATTGTTGATTCTTGTCCCATTAAAGTATATGGTCCGCTAGCTTCGAGAATCGACCGTAGTAGTTCAAATGACCCGAATCCTTAGGTTTACGCGATCGGAGGAAGCAACGGTACTACGGAGCTCGATTCCGTCGAGATGCTGGACATGAGCGTCGCCAAGTGGATCAAAATGCCTGCGATGCCCGTTGCCAGGAGCAACATGGGCGTCTGCGAGTTGAACGGTTTGATTTATTGCGTCGGCGGTTGGAACGGCCAAGTGGGTTTGAAACAGTGCGACACCTTCGGCCCCGTTACCCAACGATGGACTACGATCGCTTCCCTCAACACAGGTAACCTTTCGCTCAAATCATAGCAAAGAAAAGAACTACCATTCGATAATTTTATTTTTAACTCAAGTTTTAACTGGTCAGATAATGTATATATAGTTGAAACTCCATATAGCGAAATTGAAGGGACTGCTTTTTTTTTTCGTTATAGTTATAGGCACTTGAAAAATAACAATACGCATATGTGTTATGTAATATTTAATTATGTATATTATATTTTAACATCCACCTAGGAACATTTTATATAAATATTTAAGAACTACACTTAATGTTTCAAATAATCTGTCATTTTCTTTTGAATTTTTTTTTAGTACGCCAATAAGCCAATACTCTGGCTTGTATTTTCGCCATTTCTTCAATATAATACATAACAAATTTCTCTAGCAACTTAATTGAATATAGGGCTTGTTGAATGGTTGGTAGTGGTCCCAGATCAACTTCTTCATCTTCTTTTTCCTCTTGGTGATCTTCCTGACCCTTTCTGGCTTGTGGTAATATGGCTTCCTCTGTTAAGTCTGCTGTTGTACGCAAATCTTGATCTATCACCATAAAATCTTGCAACTCCTCACTTGTAAACGTAATTGTTGTTTGAAACTGGTTTATACACTCTCTTAGTGGTTGATCATCTTCCAAGTCCCATTCGCATTCTGTTGAATTGTCTCTGCTGTCACCTCTTTCCAAGCTTTACTAATAAAGTTCACTGCATCTAGCATATTAATGGAAAATTTGTGTCAGGCCTCGATCATTTCCATTAAAATATTTTTCCTGTATCGACTCTTAAGACTTTTTATTATGCTCTGGTCCATCGGCTGTAATACACTTGTTGTTTTGGCTGAAATAAATGCCAATTCAATATACCGTAGATTTGGAATATGGGGATGTGCAGGGCAGTTATCTAACAGAAGTAATATTTTCCTCCCCGTTAATTCCGCATCCCATTTCCTTATCTCCTCTTCAAAAATTTGCGATGTCATCCATGCAGACTTGTTTGCCTTGTAAGTGACCGGCAAATGCTTGATGTTGTTAAAACATCGTTTGTTAGTTGATTTCCCAATCACGACTAGCTTTCTTTTTCCACTCCCACTTATATTGGCAGCTACTAACACTGTTATACGTTCTTTAGAAGGTTTTCCACCCATACACCTTTCCTTTCAAAATTTAAGAGTTTTATGTGGTGTCATTTTGTAAAAAATACCAGTTTCGTCAGCATTAAAAATGTGGTGAGCTAGTTTTGGCCACGTCTTCTCCAGCCAATCGTTAGCGACGTTTCTGTAGACATCACGGACTTCGCCACTTATCTGTCCCTATTTTTATACCATGTCTCTGTTTGAACTTCCCCAACCATCCTTCCGAAGCCTTGAAGTCGATAATGCCAAGCTGTTCAGCAAACTTTTCTGCTTTTAGTTTTTACAATAGGTCCAGAGAGTAATACATTTTTAAGACGTTGCTTTTGGAACCACTGCAACATTGCCCCATCAAAATCTTAAAATTTTGGCTTTAATTTTTTTACTTCAATGATTTTTCTTTGCACTTCCAAATCGTGGATACAGTCGACGGTGTAAGTCCACATCACTTTTTTTTTCTCCCGGTTCTAGTCCAATTGGAACTGATTGAAACAATGGCGTGCTTTTATACATGCCGATAAATTAGATTATTAGGGTAAGGAATTCTGAGAAGGTAAGAGACTCTCTTAATTGCAAGTTGGCCTACATTCCTTACTTTGTTACCTGATGTGCCCTTTTTTCTTTCGGTATAAAGAGTGATAAATTCATTATACAGAGTGGATTAACACATAGCTTTGTATGTAGACCTAATAGTACAACAAATTTTATTGTATATCAGCCATTTTACTGTTAAAAAAATCGCATTGCTTAGATATCTATAAAATGAACAGCCTGTTAATTTAAAAATGTTCTTTACTTCTTGGTGCCCCTTTTAACGCATTTATATAACGCCTGTTTAGCATCCAGTACTTTCCCACATCAAATTAAGTATGCAGAAGTGATTCCGCTGTTCAAAAAAGGTAGTAAATATGATAGACAGATTTTTATTTGACTGAATTACAATACGACTAGATAAAGTCTACAATAATAATAGGTATAACAACGTAATACGTAACATATAAAAAAATGGAAAAAAAAGGAAGATACCGAACACAATCAAACAGTGGGCACCATCAAGAATCGGGTATTCAGGTGATATTTTTTATCTTTTGTTTGTATTCCTCTATAGAGTAAAACAATGCTCCAAAAAAATGTTATTTTGGTTTTAAAATTTTTAAATAGCAAATTTTTGACTTGATTCGGGATTATGTTGCATAAACCAAAGTCTAGAGAATTTTCCATGCTTTGAGTGTATTTAAACCTACTAGTTCGAAGCAAATTTGAGAAGGAAGTGGGGCATTTATGATTATCTGAATGAACTGAAGCTATATTTTTTGAGTTATGGCAATTATCTCTGTATCCTGCGTTGGATATAATTCTGATCGCTCTTTTTTGCATACGAAAAATTTTGATGGAATCTATTGAGTTTCCCCGCAGTACAACAGCATATGACAAAATTGAATGACAAAGAGCATGCTATTATTATTCTAGTAACCTTTTCAATCATCGTTACAAAAAAATTGACGCTTGAGAGGCGCTTTATTAAATAAGCAATATGGTCCTATCATCCATTACTACACCCAACAATTTCGCAGATCTTCCTTCGGATATATTTGCATTTGCTGAAAACACTAACGACTGAGTTTTATCCTCGTTCAATTTTAGACGATTAGCGCTGTAAACCACATACTGGCATGTTCTTTCGCAAACTGTGTTTCCCCTTTAAGACATTCGTGTTTGAAGTTTTAAATGTAGAGTCGTCTGCAAAATTAACCTCGACCACAGGGTTCATATGACCAAAGATTAATATAAACTAAAAACAATACTGGACCCATAAAGGAACCCTGTGGAACACCGCGCATTAAATTTCGTAAACTTGACATTTAATTACCGCTGAAAACTGCTTGCTTTCTATTAGTGAGACAAAATAAAACGAAAAAATCCAGTTTTTCCATTAAAATTGAATGACTGACACAGTCCAAGGCCTTGGAGAGGCCACACAGCGTTAAAGCTCACCCTCCTCAAAGCCCTCAACTATGCCAACGACTATACGTAACATTTCACCACTTCTTAGAGATTGGCACAATTTTAGACACTTTAAAAACCTCCGGATATAGTCCAGTGAGGAAACATCCATTTATTATGTCAATTAATGGTAAAACTATTACATTGCAGCATTCTTTAATAATCCTACTGTTCAAACAATAAAAGTCCAACAACTTTTGTGAATTTACGAACACACGGAGGTATTGAACTAAAATAACTTTATTAATTATAAGGGTTGGATTGGATTGGATTTTACTTCTAATGGCCACGACTGCAATAGGTCACTCGGCCAGCTTACGATGAGTGTAACATATACAAAAATCCTGAAGAATGCCTTCCTTCCAATCCATCATTCTCCAGGTTAGTTAACATATACAAAAACGGGAACAACTTCTAAATATTGTCATAAAATGACCACCGATTTCTACAATTTTATTGGAACCGGGCAGGAGCAACGTCCGCCATCTGCAATGGTTCCATCGAAAGTCCAATAATAAGGGTTACACTGATCAAAATAACAGTCTTATGTTTTCTAGGTTAGATTCTATTGAACAATGTTTCCTCTTCTTCTTTTACAGTGGATAAATAACAAAACACCTCCTCCTCGATTTGAAGTTTTAAAAAGTGTTTGGATAAATGAAAATCGTGATTACAAGAATAAACATTAGCAGCGTTATACAATATTACACTTATCTCTAAGTTTTACAATTAAATCCTTGTTTAAACGTTTTTGTCAACATGTCTGTTCCTCAGTTGGTACATATTCAACAAATATTTTCTTGTGGGGGCGCTAATGAGGAGTATAAACACCGTCTCGGATGACTGATTCCCAAATTGGTGACGAGTAGAGACCTGAGAAATCTATAAACAATCTAACAATCTTAATCGCGACTCAGGGCTCTACCTTTCACCAATTTGGGAATCAGTTATCCGAGACGGTGTTTATACCCCTCATTAGCGCCCCCGCCCGCCTCAAACAAGTACATCAGTCCTCCGATCAATTACCTGTAAGGAACATTCACTATCTCACTATTTTTATTACATTGAAATCCTTTTTCCATAGGTGTAGATTTTCCACTACATTCTTTCATGTTAAAATTTTCCAATAGTTTTGCAATAAATTTTGTTTGCTTTATTTCTAGTTTACCGTGTTCTTCCTTTCTGTTTATTGTCATAACTAAGAAATTCTTCACTTCTCCCATATCCTTTTGCTTGGAAATATTTCTTTAGTAAAAATACTGTTTCTTCATTCTTTCCCACTACTAACATGTCATCTACATATAATAATATCCACTTATTTTTACCACAGTACAAGCAGCAATCATATCTTGATGTCTGAAAATTGTTTTCAACAGCAAAATTTGATACTTCTTTCTCCAACGTATCTTCAATCTGTTTCTCCTCCAGAAATGCTTTAACTCTAAACTTCCAGTTATTATAATTTTAATTGTGGAAATACCACCCACGACGTATTCATTTTGCCGTTGCGTGGTTCTTTTGTGAATTTACGAACACACGGAGATATTAAACTAAAATAACTTTATTAATAATAAGGAGTACACTGATTAAATTAACACTCTCTTTTATATATTCTAGGTTAGGTTCTATTGAACAATGTTTCGTCTTCTCCTTTTACAGTGGATAAATAACAAAATAATCACAACAACTACCGTCCTATTTCAATATTGCCTATTTTTGTAATGATTTTTGCAATTTTACTGAAAGAGTTGCTATTATACTAGACTAATGGATAGTGGTGTTGTTTATATATTTACATATTGGGAAACTGGAAACTCTCTTTTGTTGTCTTCTATCGTCTATTCGTCATATCTTCTTTCGAATCGTATGAATCGTCCAGATGATAGTCTTTTTTACTTCGACGTCACGGTGTCCAGCAAGGATCGGTATGAGCGTTGTTATGCGCACTGTTTATCTCTTAAATTATGAGAAGTGTGTATTTCGCTTTATTTCGCTAGTTATGTAGTCAATAGCCTAATCTAAATACAGTCTAATAAATCTAGTTTTTCTCTTTCATTGTTTAAATGTGAACTTTTGCAATAAATAACCTTGTAATATAAAACGCCTTGGATTATTCGATGACGCTTGCGCAGGTCGTTATCAGGCGGGCGTGGCGGCTTACAAGAACCTGATCTACGCGATCGGCGGTTGCGACGCGTGGAACTGCCTCAGCTCCGTCGAAATATACGATTCGGAAGAAGACTCATGGAAGGTGGCGCGACCTATAGTGACCGCTAGACGCGGATGCGGCGTTGCCGTGTTTAACAACCGCTTGTACGTGGTGGGCGGATCCGACGGCACCCACTCGCTCAGTTCGACCGAGTACTTCGACGACGAGACGAAAACGTGGTCGGTGGGGCCGAGTATGACCACTCCAAGGGCCAACGTCGAAGTCACCGTAGTGGGGGATAGGCTATACGCAGTAGGTGGATTTTCAGGTAAAACGGATTTTTTTTCCGATGGAATTGCTATTTTGTATGGGTTAATAAGATACAAAAAAAAACTGCCACCTCTTGGAAATGGGAAATTAAAGTTTACTGGTAGTTTTTATTCGTTTACCAAATATATATGGAAGATTTCGTTGTGTAACTTTTTTACTTAACATTTTTACGATTTTAAAACTCGGCTTTTTAAATCTTTTTATGCACATTGTTCACTTATTTTATTGTGAAACGGGTATGGCTCCCACTTTTTAGAGACTTAAGGATACGGATATCTACGGGACAACAAACATCTTTGTTCGGTGAATCTGAATATTCATAGAATATTTCGGTGACCACAGCACTCCATTGAAAGGGTAGCTATAGTTCACTCTGAAACTGTACTGGTATTATAGACTGTTAACTTGTTGAAGCAACTAACGTTGCATTTTGTGGAAGTGTGGAAGATATTTATGCATTATATAAAAAAGAAACCTCCTGTCTACAAGTCTGTTATGTGGTTGTTTCGCCAATCACCCCTTTGGTTCCTTTACCTGCTTATATACGATTTGAGGGGGCGGAGCTAAAGGAGGGGGCGTGAACATTGTCTCGGATGATTGTTTGCCATATTGGTGAAATGAAAAGATGGGAATCGCGGTTAAGATTGTATGGTTGCTATAGACTTGACTGATTGAATTGATTACATACAAGAATTTTAGTTTTTCCAGTGCATGAAATGCTGTAAACTCCTGGTATCTCAAACGGAATTTTGGTTTTGATGGGACCATTCTGTTATTGTGCGGGTTTTATAGCCTGTTAACTGGTTGAAGTAACTAACATTCTGCCGACTTTAGACCCGTGTTTAGGAGTTCTGCATTTTATGGAAGTTATTTGTGCGTTATATACAAAACTAACAATTATTAACTTTTCAAAGAAACTTCCCCAGGCTACCACAACACTATTTGCAAGTAACGTTGTGTACTGATAAAACAAACTTGCTGACTCTGACCTCCCTTATATACGGTTTGAGGGGGCGGGGCTAAAGGAGGGGTGTGAACATTGTCTCGGATGGCTGTTTCTCATATTAGTGATCGGTAAAGACATGAGTCGCGGTTAAGATCGTTTGTTTGTTTATAGATTTGATTGATTGAATTGATATGCAAGAATTGTAGTTATATCGTGTACCGTGTTGTGTTCGATAACTGTTGATATTTGCTGTAGCCTTTTCCCTGTCTTTGCATTGCATGGAAAGCTGTAAACTCAAAGGGAATTTTATCTTTGACGGATCGAAGATGTTGATAGAATTTTGGACAGGTGGTAAATCTGGTTTCGACGCTATATATCTTAAGAACTTTTGATGCGATGTTTTGAATGTATGGAGGATAACAATGGCAATTGTGGGATTGCTTTCGGACTCACTGTTTATGGTGTAGTCTATTTTGTAATGGAACGCTTAATATCTCTCATGTATAAATTATTAGATAGAAATCAGACGTAAAGTGTTTCTGTAGCTCTGTAAACAATCACACCAACTTTCTGAGACGGAAAAATCAGTTCTTGCGAAAAGTTCCAACTTCGTCCTTGCCCCTTCGAATGTCGAGTCTATCCTAAACAAACAGCCATCTCAAACCTCCTAAATCGAATATTCCAAATAAACGCTGTACCCTAAAATCTCTAAAATCGAATCCCAGCATCGTAATTGTAAAAGCAGATAAAGTGGTCATGAACACAACTATCAGGAAACAATTCTCGTCTCTATGGCTTCACAAACCAGAATTACACCTTCGACCTATTGTCAGCACAATTGGTTCTCCCACTCTAGCAAAATATTTAGTTTCTATATTAAATCCCTTCACAAGGACAACTGATGGTATCATTTGAAAAATTAAAACCATTACATTAGATCCAGTGACTTTAGAAGTAACATCCCATTTTATTAAACTCCCAACTTTATTTCAGATGTATTATAATCTAAGAATCTGAAACCAAACCTTCTCACCTGATTTAACAGCTCTGGGTTCTCCATTATTACCAGTCATCGCGAGTATATTTAGTCTTTGAGAAGAAAACTCATGACACCTTCCATCGAAAACTAAAATTATAGAGACGCTACGTCGATGATACTTTTGTTATTTGGCCTCATGGTCAACCCTGCCAGGTTTATACATTGTCACATCACCATCCAGCCAAAAAATCATCCATTATCGACCGTCTTGTTTCCAAAGCCGTAAAACTATCTCATCCCGAATCACTGAATCCAAAATTTAAAGATTAAAGATATATTAAGCGTTGCATCACACCACAACCTTCCAAAGACAATGAGTCCGAAAGCCTTGCCACTGTTGTCCTTCCTTAGAGAATCCATGATTGATTGAAATCAGTCATCCGAGACAATGGCCACGCCCCCTCCTTTAGCTCCACCCCTTCGAATCGTATATGAGCAGGTATAGCGAGCCAGTTCCATTTAAGATTTGTAAAAAGTACAAAAGTTCCATAAAAAAAAAGATATATACGTTGCGTTTTAAGCACTCTTGTAATATTTCTTGTTGTCAGTTCCCTATCCCCCGAGTATTCATAGTCGATTTTCGTTCCGAGTTCATTTACCAAAATTCCAGCTGAATTTTTTAGCAGGACAAGGTTTAACTTTAGATTAACCTTCTCTTACGGTTTTTTTTTCTACATATTTCCGTTTACTTAGGTAAAAACTTCCTAAACACGATCGAATACTTGGACGCAAAGACGAACGAGTGGACGACGTTCATTCCGAAAGGCACCTGCGAGGCGATCGCTCGCAGGAAACCGCGCAGCAGGAGAAACTCGAGGCGGAGCATATCGGAAGACAAAAAGACAAACATTCCCTCGCCAACGGCGGCGGACGGTCCGGAAAATCCGGTAATCATGGAATCGTCGTAACCGGGCATACATAATAACGTAAAATAAATCAAGTATTATCTCTCTGATGTATTTAAATGTTCCACGATTATTATTATATTTGTATATTAACGTTAAGGAATACGAAAGGATTATGTGAGACGGACCCGCCCCTTTTTGGTTACATTATTATTGCGCAATAAATCAACTTCAGGAAGGCGTTTCCCCAGCGTTTTTTTTTACGTCATATGCTACGTCACAAAATGCGGAAGTTGGTAAGCAGGTAAGCGAGGTGGTCGTTTTTAAAAAAATATGTTATGCAGGCTAGATTTACGCCAAATCAGACCATTGATAGCATTTACTTAAATACCTAAGTCTAATTCACAGTATACTTGCACCAGAAATATAGTGCTTTTACAACCGACTCCCTTTGCTTGCCGCAGACCCTTGTTGAACACCCTGCCGAGGCGACCCTTACCCGTAACCATTCCAGGACCGTCCTAGGAATTTATAGGCCTATAAGAAATGGCTTCGATACGACGGCGGCATCCATCTTTTTTTCGCGATTTTAGTCTGTCTTTTGGACATTGCTATTAAAATCGATAAGTGTCCGAACTTTGAAGCAATCGATTTCATATTTTCATATATGCAGCTTTATGTGGTATTTTAAAAAAAAATAAAAATCGCGTGTGCAAGGGTCAACAAAAAAAGATCATTTTTCGAAAACGTTTACGAGACCGAAGCAATTCTTGAACCAGAAAACGCAGAAGAGACGGCTCCACAAACTTTTATTCTTGACAATTTTTCAAAAATATACAGGGTGCGCCGCAAATTCAGAAAAACTGAAAAATGGATAACCCTATTATGGAAAATTGGCTATAACTGAAAGAGGGCACTTTTTTTACATTACGATATAACCCATATAGACAGCTAAAACTTTTGAATTTAGAGCTTTCACCTATTGTACAGGGTGTTCACGATATTCCGTGCTATATAAGAAATTTGTTGAGTGTCCTAAAGTTCCAGATATCAACCTCAAATTTAGCAGCGAAGTAAGGGCAAAGTAAAGGCATTTAAACAGTAGAAATTGGGTGTAGTCAAATTTCACAAAGTACTTTTCTAAAATTTTTGATTTTTTTTTTTTTTTGGTTATTTTGGCGTCCAGAAAAAAATTATTTCCTTAAAAACTATTAACCCGATCGACAAAATTCTTGAACCAGGATACGCGACTATAATTTTAATTTTGAGCATTATTTCGATTATTTACAGGGTTTTTCAATTTTAGACAAAAATATAAATACCCTGAAAATTGTTCTTTTGCAGAGTCAATTATTTGCCGTAAATGAAAATTTGTCGAATATATGGTTAATTGGTTTAAACTGTATCATAGGCCGCATCCATAGCAACAACTTTTGTATTTGCGGTTTTCGTCTATCCCACACGTTGTTCGAGATATTCGAAAAAATCCACATGAAAATCGCCATTTCTCGCCCTCAATCTAGACGCGGTGACGTCATTTACTATTACTACCTACTGCATGGTTTCGGAAAACAAGTATTTTCTTGAAAACCACTGACCCTATTGGAAAAATCATATACCAGGAAACGTGAATTAGATACCGGGTGTGTCGTATCTTAAACATTTTGTGGGTAAATTATTGAGGATCAACTATGTCAAGAGAGATTTCCAGCTGTCGTCTATTATACAGGGTGCGCGAGATATTTGAAAAAATATTATTAGAAATCGCTATTATTTGTAAAAAAAAAGTAATATTTATGAAAGTTTGCCGTAACTTTGAAATTCAGCGAGACGTGGAAGAAGGCTTATAAAGGGTATATGCATAATAAAATTACATCGATTTTGCGAAAGCAATCTTGTTACTGTTATCACACCATCCTTTTATTACTCAGTCGTGAGTTGCATTTAAACAATCCACCATCCATTGCGAAATTCTTTGGTCGCTATCAAGTCAGACTTGGCCATTTTTAAACCATATGGCTATTGTCCATAAATCGAATGATAAGTATTTTTAAATTGAAATATCTCAAAAACTGCTAAATGAAATATCGATAAGCTATATGCTTTTGAAATCGAGAAAAAAAGATCTACGATTTAAGCGTATTTGGCCAGCTTGCGATCGTCGTTTGTTTTTTCTGACATTTGATAAGATCAAGCAAAACTCATGAAACTTTTCTATTTACACTTTTTTTTTCTATCTTTCAAAATTAACCCTGTAGATGGGAGTCAAAACATAATGAATAATCCTGTGCATACAAACTCGCTCCAAAAGTAGACCTAGTGGCGCGACCTCTCGGTCAGGTCGGAAACTTTTCACCCCACTCTCGTATATCCCGCGAATAAAAAAAAGCTTTCACAATACCTTATAAAATAGTGATCTACGTTTTTCGAGTGATACGTCCAGCTCGCGCAATGACATAAGTTTTTCTTTTCGTTAATAGTATATTATGCAACAAGTGCGGTAAACGGCCTTTGACTCACGAGTTTATTTGTCACGAGCGGAGCGAGTGCTTAATAAACGAGTGCCTTAAAAAGTTAACGACCGTGTCGCATACTATACTTTTTCTACGACCATTAATTTTTGGATACATTTATGCAACAAAAAACACGAACGCATTCACTGACATGATCGTCAGAATTGACAAACTTCAAAATTCAAGCCGTGGGAAATATGTCCAAAGATATCCGACTGCTCCCACACCACAAATGATGGTGGTGGTAGCAAGTGAACGAAAATCTAGAGCGGCGTTCGGGTACGGGCGGGGGGGTGGTTTGTAACAACCGATACGCCAACAGCTGGGTCGTGACATATACGTGATCGAGTGACAGAATTTTTAGGTTAGAACCAGCGATTTTTATAGGGTAATCAAGTTTGAAACTTATTTAAAATGATTTATCTTACTAAGTTAACATTTTACTACTTTTTTCAAACAGGAATTCAGTTAATTGTGAATAGTAAATTCATAGGGTAATGCAGAAAAGGAACATAACCCCTTAACAAATAGTTTTTCACGACGACTTTATGTATTATTCATGCAGAAGGTGTAACGGAACGAGGTAAAATTGATTTCATATTTTATAGAGCTCACAAATTTGCATGTTTAGTGCAGAAACGTCGTATTTTATAACATTATTCAATTTATAGGAATAAAGTTTAATAAATATATGTATATTCGAATTATTCGAATTAACAAAATATCAAGCGCCAGGAAAAGTTGAAAAGAATGGTGTATTCATCTTAAGGAAGGAACAACATAATCATGAACACTTGAAGGACCAAATACAAGACAGGAGTTGCAAGCATGTGTAAGAAAGGAGACCAAAAGAATATATGCAATAGACTTGCGGCAAGGTAAAGAAGATATTAGTAATAAAAATATTTGTAGAAATGTATAGTACATTACACTATACGACTGAAACTACATAAGTATTAATAAATTTCAATTATTTTAACGTAATTTTAGAAACTCAGTATGTACCTCTAGGCAGAGGTGGAGGCAATAGAATAATTATTAAAATGCTTGAGTTTAAAATTTTTGTTTCATTTCAACCATTCGGAGAGTTTTACATCATAAAAGAGAACAACTTTTCTGGGGCGTGAGTTCAGAAGCTGTAGATTTAAAGTATTTTTGTATCACCCAAAGTACATTTTTATGTGATTCTCGTGTGGCTATGGGAAATGGCCCATCTTTTTCGTAAAGTACGCTATAAATGTGTGTTACCCCAAGGCTCACTCGCAACTGGCTAGGAGAAATTGCACAGTGAATTCAGTCAGCTTATAACCAGTTTTATTCCCATCATCAGATGTGAACCCTACCTATTTTGCGAGAAAATGAATTTTGTTTTGGACGTTGTTATTCATAAATTTGATTTGAAAAATGTCAACTTTTACCTTAGCCGGTGGCTGTAACAAATAGGGGGCGACAATGACAACAAAATATTCAAAAGATACTCACGGGTTAATAAAAAAATATTCTGTTGAATGCGGGTTGCAGCACCCTTCGATAAAATTAACCTTTATTTTTTGGAAACAATATTGATCGTATGCATAGGAATCCATGTGACATATGCGGATTTAGCAACCGACGTACGTCCTAAAACAAGCACCGTTTTCCGATCTAGTCTCGACTGTCAAATTACAAAGTATGCCATTTGACCTTCTGCCACATCGACATCCCCTCGCGAAGCGAGTCTCGCCGAGACTTTCCGAAACGGGACCGAACGCCGTTAAAGTGACGCTTCTCGCACGCCAGATCGGTGTGTAATTAGCTATTTTACAGACGGGAGTAGAAAAAAGAATAATGACATTGATTAAATGAAACGTGAACCATAGAATAATTAACTTTTAATTAACGAGCGAAATCGAACGAAAACAATCCATAAAAACACCGCAACCCATCGAAAGTCACAATTATTACAATTTAAGTATAATATTAACCGAGTAGAAGCAAAACGAATATATTATATCCTCGCTGTTTTCGTTAGTTAGTTAGTTTTCGTCTCGGGTGTTGCTTTACGGAAGCAAAGAATAAAAAAAAATTAAAACAAATTCACCGAACACAATTAGAATTAGACACGGATCAGTCTTTTTTTTTAATTTATTCATCTGGAACACTATTTGTCGCTGTCGTTTCCGTCTGATAACCGCTGAGGATCGGTGCTTTCCGTTAAAGATGCTTCCGCATTATCATCCATGATTTCTCTTTCGCTCGTGACTTCAGCTACGAGGTGAGATTCGTTAAGTTGCTCCCCTAACGCGGGTGGTTCTTGGTCGCATTCGCTCTCCGAGCTCCGTTCCGATCCGCTCAAATCGGAAGGCGCGGTTATTTGCAACCGTGCAGGCTGTCCGGCTTGCGGACCCGCCGGTCTTTTTTTCCGGGAAGGGTTGAAATGCGAACAGTAACAGCAACGAAATGACGTATACTCGAACTCTTCCTTGACCGCCATACCTCGAAGTTAAAAAAATATATATACCTTATATAATAATCTAGTACTACCAGTATTTATAAAAAGGTATGGTCTGTTCATAGATATAAGAAAGTGGCCGATTGTTTATGAATGGGATTATCTATCCAAGGGTCGTCATTAACATACAATGCAACAAGATTATTACCTAAAGTTTCCATGGGTTGACTCCATAACATTAAATTTCGTTTGATGTATGTAATTAAAAACAATTTAAAACCGTTTATTAGTCAACATTAGTTCTGGGTATTACAGTTTTATTGAATATTAAATTTTTGTTGGCATATGGTTTTCTTTCCAGTTTCACTGATACAATGACTCGTTTGAACATGATTACTTTAATTCGCTTTAATTGTAATATTTTGCTTTTTGCTTGTAACTCGAAAATCAGTGAAAATAGGTATCTTATAATTTGATAATTTTAGATGGATTTTTATATCTAGCGAATTATTACCATACTATGTTACGACAAACTATTCTGAACACGTAATAATATACAGGGTGTTCCATTTAAAAAACGAAAGTTGATATACGTTACGAGTATATCTGGCAACACCGTAGGGCCAAAAATATTTTACATAGGTAAAGTGTGTTCAGAGATATAAGAAAGGGACCAATTGCTTTTGAATTGGATTATCCACCAGTCTTAGATTTAAAAAAATTGACAAAAGGCAAGTTTTAATAGAACCTTTTAGAATTCGGAAATGGTGACTGGAATATCTAGAAAAAAATAGAATTTATAGAGAACAACAAAGCCCAATCAATTACTTGAATGAAACCTGTTTGACACTTATGATACCCCGGAAAAGGGTTGGGTTGACTCAACTGATAAGTGTAAAACAAACGCGCCATCAAAAAGAGGTAAATTGGGCAAATTCTGTTAAACATATGGAAAAAGCAAAACAATCGTGTATTCATATTGCAAATAATATAGAACAAGTAATAATTAGAACAGGCGATGATAGCGATAGTGATACTGATATATTATGTGAATAATTTTAAGTAATTTAAGTAGGTAATAAAATAATTTGTAATTTTATTTTAGATTTAAACATAAATACACACATAAATAAATAAATATTGTTGAGTATCTTTCCTAACAAAACTCCAAATAATTAAATTCTAAGCAAAGTACGGACCTGTTCGACGATATTTCATTCTTACAGCTTGCCCGGGTGTTTCCTTAATTCGTATCAGTTAGTCACTTTCTTATATCTATGAACACATTTTAACCCTGATGTTGAAAATTATCGACCTATACCTCCATTTCCAATTGTTTCGAAAATTGTAGAAAAATGTATAGCTAACCAATTAGTTCAATGTTTTCAAATTAATAGCATTTTTAATAATAATCAGTTTGGTTTTAGCAGAAATCAAAACGCTGCTTCAGGCATTCTCAATTTAGTTTTGGACATTACAGATGCATTCCACAATTGGCAATATAACACTGCACTATTTTGTGATTTCACTAAAGCCTTCGACTGTGTTGAGCATGGAATTCTTCTGCTCAAGTTAAAGGCTTATAATTTTTCAGTCTTCTTACCTTAACAATAGATGCCAGGTGATTAAGTACTCTGGAGTGACATCAGCAGAGAGTGAGATGAACATTGGAGTGCCTCAAAGCCCAATTTTGGGCCCCACATTATTTTTAATATATATAATTGACCTTCCCCTTGTGGATCGTTCATCTGTTTACACACTTTTTGCTGATGACAGCACCGTGTCTGTTTCTGGGCTTTAAAAAAGACATGTTGGAGAGTTTCAGGATCGCACAGGAAAAGGCTGAACACTGGTTTAGTGCAAATAAATTAGTTTTAAACAATGATAAAACCGAGAGAGTGTTTTTTTCCATGCGAAATTTAAGTACAGTTTAATTTTTTATCCTATTGATGAATATTTGTATTTCAATTATAATGTACGTATGTAAATCATCTGTGATAGTAACATTAATAAAGTATTTGTATTCGTATTTGTTAGATGTATTTGACATGTGTAGGTACTGTTTTTCTTATTTTTCATAGGTTAAACTATATTGTAAATGCTAAATGCATAAATAAAAATTTTAATTATTTTATTTTTATTTTTTTTCTATTAAAGGAATAGTCTATTTCTCGTGTCATTCCATATTATATGGTCCCAAAGTTTGGTATGGACGGGGCAATCAAAGCCGGCCGTTTTTTTTTTCTCTTTTTTCTAGAATTATTTTACAAAAATCAAAAAATACATACTTGTAAATATTTAAATTTTACCAACTGTCATTAAAGAAACCTACTTTTTAATTTTGTTGCGTTTTATGGGACGGGACAAAAGTAAAATGGTGAAATACGAGGTGTGTTCAAAAAGTAAGTTTTTTTTTTGTTATTGTTGTATTGTTATATATGAAATCGAAAAATGAATATGAATATTCTCAAAAGTATCTGCATTTCTAGTGGCTAATATGAAAATGCGGAGCACCTTGTTATACAAAACAGATAAAATAAAATATAAAAATTACACATTAATGGCTGGTAAAGTAGATTTTTCTTTAATTCTTCAATAACGTAGTCTATATTTTTGTGCCAATTTTGTGTTTTTAAATATAAATCTATTAAAAATAACTGCAAAAGTGTAGACCATTCATTACTTATATTATCCAAAATCTAAAGTGTATGCAAATTTATCACTTACCATTATGTCCACTACATTCTTGACAAATGAGCGCATATTTATTTGATGGTCCGTTACCCAGCAAATAATCTACCATTTTATCTAATGGCGAACGATATTGAGAGAAGATATCTCTAACAAGCGGATGCGGAGTTACTGCTGATAATCTCGATGGTAACGTCAGTTGCCTTTCAGAATTGGGAGTAGTAATGGGAAATCTTTTTTGTATATTAATTGGGGTTTCTGGACTCCCTCCGAACGAAATACGGCCCCGCATCGCGTTCTGTGCTGCAGATCTTCGTCGCAAAGCTAAACGATTAACTCTTTTACTTCCGTAACTAATTTATATCTTATACGATAATTACCGTTTTGACTTCTTTGACCTATGGCAGTAGGAACTGGAGTGGGATTTAGTTGATTCACAGTGGCAATGGTGGTGACCGCATTTTGCTTCGGATCATTTGCAAATTTATCTAAAATTTCCTTTGCGACCTTATATGTTTCGGTCTCCTTGACATTTTCCAAAATTTTCTTCTTCTGTTCCTTTAAAATAATTAGTTTTTTCTCGTTGCGCAGTATCTTTCTGTTGAAGTACCATGCCATCAATCTTTTAATAATCCATACCCTTTAAAATAAGAAACAGATTAAATAATATTGTATTGCACAGCACCTCCTACCCAAAAGGAAGCATGATCAAATGGACACTCCAGAAAAGCTTCTGGTCTGGGGATATTTTTGAGAAATATAAATATAACAGCAAGGCGATTATGATATAAACAGCCCCTGCTACTAAAATAAATCGGAAAATAAACTTCCGCTGCGTTTGCTTCGTCTTTTTTTGGAAATCCTCTATATAAATAATTTCATTCTCAAGCTTCGTTAGTACATCATACGTGCTTGGTTTTTTCTAAAAAAGTAGTTTTAATATTTACAAAAATCCCATTTTCTACACGTACCTTAAACTTTGCGATAATAACACCCATTATAGAAAGTTTTGAGAAGCTAACCTAAAAAACAAAGTTGGATAATTTCGAAGAGGTGCACATACTGAATAAATATTTTTCTACATTTCCGCTTTTTGCGATGACGAAAAACAATTGTTTACGTTCTTTTTTACTGTCAGCAAAGACAACCTATATACCAGACGATCAAGTAAACTAAAAAGAAATGTCCGCAGAGACGGACATACTTCTTTCTCCTTTCAGCTAGAAGGCAAGCGCGCGAAATTAATTTATATTTTTTATATTTTATTATATTTCATAAATTGAGCTTGGTAGACTTTGAAAATTTCCCGTTAATTTCGAAAATTTGATCAATTTCAAATTCCAATTTTAAAATTATTTTACATTCATGATAATGTATTTGAATTGTTGAATTCAACGAGAAAATGGAAGGGGAAGAGTCCCGGTGGGAAATCGAGTTTAATATCTCAGAATAACAAACAATTCCTTTTTATTGTCGATAATCCTTTACCGACGTAGTTGATATGCCGATGTGTCCAGTTTAGTGTAAAACAAAGAAACACGAAAAAAAGGAATGTATATTTATAGAAGCGAATGATCTTAGCAGTATGGTTTTAGAAAAAAGAAGATGCGAGTCACAAAAATATTATGTATATTTTTCGTATTCTGTGGTTCTATGGGTCAACGTCACCATCGCACTTTGTTTACATTTTTTAAACAAGAAACCTGAATCTGCAACACAATGCTCGAATAATTTTTTTTGTCGGAGGAATTCGCGAATCTCATTTTCAGATATTTAATCGTATAAAATAACAATTATGGAAAAACAGCAAAATACCACAAGTACTGCAGACTCATATTCAGAAGAAAATACCCTTAACTCGAACATTCCGAAAGACCTGCGATTAAAAGAAGACGCCACTATTTCACATCCTTTGATGTATTCTCCCGTGTTTCCCGATTTAATTCCAGAAAAAGCAAAATCGAAATACAAAGATACGAAATTCAAACCGCCAGCGCACAGCAGCCCATTGGAGAACAACATAGTAGTTTCCGTCGATTCGCTAGAAAGGCAGTTAAATATGCCGATTTTAGAATACAACGAGAAGTTACCTGGTAAACCTTTTTCGGGATTTGTGTAAAAGTAAATCTATTGGTTTAATTTTAAGAGTTTCCCAGAAGTCCTTCTGATTTAAAAAAGTTGCTAATGTACGAGTTGCCAGTGGAAGCGTCCCACGATCCTCCTAGCGACACGGAGAATGATAAATCGATTTATGAAGCTCACTTAAGTTCCAATCTTCAAAATGTTTCCTTGACTATGAATGAAAAGGAAGGTAATGAATCCATCTTGTTCCAAAAGAAAAGGAAACGCCATTGCTTATATTTTTCAGGAAATTTAAATTTTCTGTCTCACAATGCGCGAAGTAACAAACTCAGAAGAATTAAAGTGCCCGAGACTCAACAAAGCGATGATAGTGACCTGTCGTCGCTCGATAGCAATTCAGGTGAAGAGAGCCTTAAATCAGATATCTTAGATGAGCGTGAAGCCAGAACTAAGGTCGAAACCGATGAAGGTAATACAAATAAAATAAATAAAAAATTATTTAATTAATACTCAGAACACCCAGTCAGATAGGACTTTCGAGGGCAATATTTTTTTCAATGAAATTGCACGCATTTGATATTTGCTTGTGCTTCTATATTCCAGATAACAACACGTCTGAACCAATAGAGCCACTGAGTGCGGCGGAAGAAAGAAGACACGCTCGAAATTGGCAGAGGATGATCCTACCGGGTGGGGAACATCGTACCATAGACATGCGAGTCATTGAGCCATACAAACGCGTCCTGTCTCACGGCGGGTATCTTAGGGCCGGAGGCCACACGGCGATAGTGTTGTTTGCATCCTGTCACTTACCAGACAAATCAAGGATCGATTACGATTATGTTATGGATAATTTGTTCCTGTGAGTATGAAACCTGGTAATTTTAAGCCTTTTTATAAACTAATTCTTCCGCAGTGTCTCATTGAATTTAATGAAAAATTTGATTTTGGCGATTAGCAAGGTCCTTTTCACTGATTTTAATCAAGTGATTTAGAATGATGTTTTAAATCAAAATCACTAATAGAAAGTAAAACACAACTCTTTAAAAAAATAAGACTTGTTGATAGCGTTTAAGAAGTGAATAGTGTTTTTTTTACTTCAGAGGTTTCAATGCATCGAAAGCTCCAATAAGTAGCAGAAATTGCCTTTTTCTATTTATTTGTTGATCTTTTCTTTTTCATCTGTTGATGTTCGCCTTAGGAAACTACCTAGATTAGCCCGATTTTCAGTAGTTTCCTTTTCCTTCATCAGCATAAATAAAATATGCATGAATTTAAATTTCGACATTTTTTGAATAATAAATACTTTAATTCTTTTGAAAGGGTTTTTATGAATATTTACTACCTGTGTTAGTTTCTTGTTGCTTATTATCACAAACATCATGGTGTGCTTTAATTCTTTGAACTATCCGTTGAGATTTTACAAATTGCTCAACACGCAGATTTATTTGGATACGCCGTTTTAATGTAAAACTACCAGGGCGTTCTGACGAATACTTAAAATGTGTACTATATTCTTTAAAGTGGCTCTAAAATATTTTGTAATAGCTACAGGAAAAAAACCATGTTAAAAAAAAGATTTTTCATTTTTTTAAATAAAATAAGTTTGCGCAACACCGGTTATGATAATTATGTTTTCTCTTCCAATGTAAATATCAAATATTCAGTTGACTAACAACAAACAGCAAAAGTTGATTTATAAAAAATCATAAAACTTGGCAACATTGACGGCTGTCCCTTTGTGATTCTCTCGAAAGTACAGCGAAATCGCGATTTAGTGAACTTATTTTGGCAAAGCAATTTTGCTATTCCAGGTCTGAGATTAAGGACACAATCAAAGAAATAATACATATATAATCTGCAAAAAGTAGCAAACAACAAAAAGTACTATTATATTTAAATGCATACTAAGGGTTAGTTAGTTAGTCATCTTTTTCCCAATCAGAATCAACGGTTATTTAATTCTCTAACTGATTTAAATTTGTTGGTTCATCTTTATTCCATTCGTTAATGTCGTTTATTTCACATTTAACCCGTAATATACAAAATTCAAAATTAACGTAAACCTCTGTAACTCGAATCTCTCCGTATCTCGACCTTTTTTTGGGGGTTTTCGTCGCGAAAACTTAAAACATTAACAATAATTGATGAAGAAAATTATTTGTCAACCAAGTTGGCAAATGAACATTTAAAAACTCGCTACTTACTTTTTTTTGTCCGTACTTTAGGTTTAATAATTAGCACTCTTCGGTTGTTTAGAAGAAATATCATATTTAAAGTACTGTCTCTCACTGTAACTTGACCTTTTTCTCCCATTTTTGTAAGACGTCTATAACATTCTGGTTGGCATTGTGTGCTTCTCATTGAGTAATCGTGCTCTTAAAACACTTTAGGGGACATTATCCTCTTCATCATCCAAATAGATTGTTAAAATAGTTTGCTACTATTTCTCCTCTATAACAATTGGTTTTCTCACATATCAGGCCAAAGCTAAATCTGAGACTGCATCCCTTAAAGTGTATATTTGCAACATTGCGCTTAGGTAGGTAGGCGACTTGGTAGGTTTTTGCGATGAAATAACTTGGTAATTCTGATAACATTCTTAAAGGTGTCACATCGGGTGGCATAAACATTACAGTAATTAGACCATCAGGACTTTTTAAGTCGGCTTCAGGTGGATGATCCAACAACAATAATACCTTAACGGGTAAGTTGCGACTCAGTAAAAACGCCTTCACCTAAAAATGAAAATTGTATTACATATTACTGTTATATACTTACTGTTATAAATTTCGAAAGGCGCGTGGATTTTGTGATGAGTTTTTTGTGTTTTTGATACATAAGTCTTACTGGGTAAAGTCTGTTCATAGATATGAGAAAGTGACTAACTGATACGAATTAAGGAAAGACCCGGGCAAGCTGCAAGAATGAAATATGGCCGAACAGGTCCGTACATTACTTAGAATTTAATTATTTGCGGTTTTGTTAGGAAAGATACTAATCAATATGTATTTATTTATGTTTAAATCTAAAATAAAATTACAAATTCTTTTTATTACTTAATTAAATTACTTAAAATTATTCACATAATATATCAGTATCACTATCGCTATCATCGCCTGTTCTAATTATAATTTGTTCTATATTATTTGCAATATGGATATACGAATTGTTCTGCTTTTTGTATATGTTTAACAGAATTTGCCCAAATTTGAGGAGGGATGTTAAAAACTTCGGTTTCTATAATTTTGAGGACATTGGAGTTAACACGGGGAAAAATATTGTTACGACGATTTCAGGGTTCAGCCTTAAAACTGTATGCCCTAGATTCTTTGCATAATTATCACAGACGTATTCCTTTTGTAGGTTCAAGCTTTGTAGAACCTCAATTAATCGCTTTTTGGTATAATCTTCGTAAAAATAAATGTCGTTATTATACATGTAGTTTTGGATTGTTGCTTTTGTGTCACATGAGGAAGGGGTTTTAGTCAACTGTCTACTGTGATAACTTGCATTGTCCATTACAATTACGCGATTAGGAGGAATGTTTGGAACTAGTGTGTTTTTAAACCAACTTTCAAATAAGTCAGCGGTGGCATCTTCATGGTAATCCAGAGAAGAATTTTTAATATTTTTCACAGACAGACACAGTCCATTTGGAATCCAACTATCTTTAGAGCCATGCATGCATTCTTTTACCTCTTTTTGATGGCGCGTTTGTTTTACACTTATCAGTTGAGTCAACCCAACCCTTTTCCGGGATATCATAAGTGTCAAACCAGGTTTCATCCAAATAAATAATTGGCCTTTGTTGTTCTCTGTAAATTCTAATTTTTTCTAGATATTCAAGGCGCCATTTCCGAATTTTAAGATTCCATTAAAACTTGCCTTTTGTCAATGTTTTTAAATCTAAAACCCATGTGTTGAATACACTTCCATAAGGTAGTTCTGCCACATTTAACACCGGTTTCATCCTTTTAAGCCTCCTAAAATTTTACACCGTATTATATCTTGATCACTATTATCTACACTCGAGAAAATGTCAGCATCGCTTATTTTTTTCCTCGCTGAAATGGGATTATTCACAATTTTGCATACAGTTGATGTTGGAATTTTCGTCAATGTGGCCGTTTCTTCTAAATATGCTTGCTTGCTGGCACCACGTGCAATGAGCATCTCCTGAGATACACTAGACTCCCACATATTTTGCATAATTCGCACACGATTCAACACACGCTGTATTACACACGAAATAAGAATGATTACTAATAAACTTAAACTAAGTAGTATACCAGGTAGGTATAAAATTATTTTCTTTTAAGGACCACAATTTTACCTGAATTTAAATTCCGAAACTTTAGGTAATAATCTTGTTAATTGTATGTCAATGACCACCCTTGGATAATCCCATTCAAAAGCAACTGGTCACTTTCTTTTATCTATGAACAGACCATAACAACAACTTCCAATGAAGGCCGGTTTCATCGGCATTATAAATCTGTTCTGACGTCTGATCCAGCGTTTTAATAGTGCTGCTCAAAGCTTCTTTAAACGGATCGACTACTTCGGGCTGGGATGACAGTTTCTGTCCACTTATTTGGAGTAGTCGTATGTTTAGCCAACCATTAAATGAAGAATCTACATCAATTGCTTTTTGCAAAACCTTTCTCCTTTTCCTGAAGCATCAGCCCACCAACCAGTATATTGCTTTCTCTCAAGTTTAGAAAATATTCGTATAAATCTCTTTCCACGTTTGAATAATCTCTTTGGTAATGGCTCCCTTGTCTTTTTTATTACACATACGGTTGACTTGGCTATACCATATTTCTTAGCAAGCAGAGTCACACAATCACCTTTACTCAGGGGTTCTGAGAGTTCACCTTTGTGTTTTAAATTCAAACACTTCGTCACATTTAAAGGTACTACTCCGCACTGATCCTGACCGCATGTAAAATACACACAAATGATAATCGACAACCGTATCGCGAAGCACAATGATACCACTTGTGTGTTCACTCTATGGGGTCGTTTACTCCAAGCGAAGTTCACTAAATCGCGACTCCACTGTAGTTCTCATTTTAAGCCATTTTGTCCCAGTTAATAAATTGAATCAGATCAGAGAATGTTCTTTAGTATTAGTTTGTGCCTTGTGCGGTGAACGTTACAGTTCGTAAAATATGGTATTTGACTCAAAAAGAATTAGAGGCGGCTATGCAGGAGCGCACTTATCTGACAATAATCTGTTGGATAAAAATGATACATTTGCAAAAGTTAGACCCTTCTTTGATGTAATGAATAAAAAAAATCTTCAGTTTGGCATATTTTCGTTCAACTTATCCATAGATGAACAAATGGTACCTTACTTACTTAATCCAGTTCGTTTTGGTTTCAAGCTTTGGTGCCTTTGCTCGTCTGATGGGCACTTCTTTTATTCACTTCCATATGTTGGTGCTCAAAGTAAACCTCATTCTGACCTCGGTCTTGTCGGTGACGTTGTCACGAGTCTACTTTCTGTTCTAGATAAGCCACTAAATCACCAAATTTTTTGACATTTTTTTTCACCATTAAAACTATTTGTACATTTAAAAAGTAATGGTTATTTTGCCATCGGTACTATCCGGGAAAATAGGACAAATTGTAAATCATTTGCAAAAAAAAACCTCGCATCCAATCTTTCAGCATATGAATCTGGATCAAAAATTTCTATTGTCCGTGGGCACGACAATTCAGTTGTAACTGTGGCAAGCAATGTTTCTAGTGTAGATCTTGTCCAAAATGTAAAACGCTATAATAGAAAATAACGGAAAGATGTAAATATACCCCAACCTTATGTAATTGCCAAATACAATAGATATATGGGTATGGTAGATTTACATGACAACGGAATTGTTAATTACAGGTATTTGGAAAAAAATGGTGGTGGCCTTTATTTTGTAACTCACTCGATAGTTTACTAGCGAATTCATGGAAATTGTATAATGTTGTCAACGAACAAAAGATATCTCAGGTAGATTTTAAACCTTACATTGCTTTGCGACTTTTAAAAACTGATAAAACAATTACTCAAAGAAATCTTGCACCTGCCATAGATGAAGTGCGGTATGATAGTCAAGCTCACCTCATGATTGTTCATGCTAATAAAGCCCGAAGGAGATGCAGAATCTGCCACAGCCACACAATTTACGTTTGCAATAAGTGTAATGTGCATTTTCATACTCCATGCTTTGTAAAATATGACCAAAAATGAAACCGAGTGTTACCAGTGGTGCGCTCACGCACCATAAAATATGCGTTTTTTTGTATCAAATCAGGTTCTATTTGGAAAACAGTTGTTTTCTGTCGAATTTATGTGTAAATTATGTTACATCTTATGTGCCCCCAAAAAATATTTAATGTTTTTTCCCAGTAGTTCGTTTACGCACCAGAGTTTCGAGTTTCTATTTTTTTTGGACACATGTAATGTATTCTTAAGTGCAGTAAAATAAATAATTTCAGAGCAAAAAAGTATTTTTTATGCTTGGGATAATATGGCTTAAGCAATAAGTTTGCCCCGGTAAGTCGAAATTCCTAAAAGCACAAACTACAGATTTTAAAGAGGCGTTACATCCTATAGTCCCAACTAAGGCATTTTAGTGGACCTTATTAGTTTTAATCATAATACTAATAAACAACTCGACCTTAAATGTTTGTAAAATTACATCGAATTTGTTGTGCAGATATGTGCTGTGGACTCTGGAACGTTTGGTCACTGACGATTACGTATTGGTGTACCTGCACGGTGCTAGTACCAAACTACCTTCGTTCTCGTGGTTGAAAAGATGTTACCAAATGGTCGGTAGACGACTTAGGAAGAACCTAAGTCACCTGTACATCGTGCATCCGACGTTGTGGATCAAAACGATCCTCTACATGTCGAAACCTTTTATCAGGTAATAGTTTTCGCGCGTACCCAATTTATTTTTTTATAAATTACCTATAGGCAGTGATCTTTCACTGGTCTCTAGGCTTTAAATTTACAAATTAAAAAAAAAAACAATCTCCACACTATTGAAGAGACTTTAAATACAATTTTAGGTTAGAGCGGAACAAATGTGTTTTTTGAAATACCATGATAACAAGAAAACAATGTAACTTAGAATGTGATCAACACTTTATTTAAGACATATATATATATATATATATATATATATATATATATATATATATATATATATATATATATATATATATATATATATATATATATATATATATATATATATATTGTAATTGTGTATTGCCCCTAACTTCGTAGACTCACTATTGCTTAAATAAATTTTATAAAACTATTAACAGCCTGAGGCAGTCTTGAACAAGTGTAAATAACTTATTATTTTAATATATGAGATGTAGTTACATATTGCAATTAAAATCTTTGACTTTATATTATCCTTATAATCTTAACATTAATTTAAAAACATACAATTTAAAATGGTCTCGGGCAGGCATTTAAAAAAGGATCAAGTAGTTAAACTATGTAAGTTTGAAATATCAAACACAAAATAAACAATTCAAATCGTCGTATTGGCCAACATACGAGGTCTGTCAATTAGATTCCCGGAAAAGTGGCAACACTGCGACTCTCGTTATGCTACGGCGTTCGCGTTGTGTCATTCGAAAGAGGATTCATTTCTGCGTCAGTCTGTGCAAGTTTCGTCTCGATCGGTTGTTCAGTTCGTGTGTTACAGTACTTTGATCATCGGACCCCTTGTCGCGAAAATGTGTGCTAAAAAAACTGAACAAAGAGTAGTGATCAAATTTTTGGTCAAACGTGGTGTTAGTTCCGCGGAAATTATGAAACAGTTAACCGACGTGTACAAGGATGATTGCCTGAAAAAACAGCTGTCTACGAGTGGGCTAAGCGGTTCAGGGAAGGCAGGGAGTCGGTGGAGGACGATTCACGTCGATCGCCTGCGCGTGCGTGTGCTCGGAGACCGTCGGGTAAGCCTCAGAGTTGGGTATCAACAAGGAAACCATTCGACAGATGCTACACGAGGATTTAGGGATGCGCAAGTTGTGCGCGAAAATGGTTCCCAAAGTGCTCACAGTTGAGCAGAAAGAGCTTCGTTTATCCATCTGTGAAGACATGATTTCTCGAATTGAGGAGGAAGGAGAAGACTGGATGTCAAATGTTATTACCGGAGACGAGTCTTGGGTGTTCCAGTATGACCCTGAGACCAAACGACAGAGCATGCAGTGGGTGGAAAAGGGGGGGAAGCGCCCCACAAAAGCCAGAATGTCGAAATCAAAAGTGAATTCTTTGCTCATCGCATTCTTCGATATTAATGGAGTTGTACACCACGAATACGTTCCAGCAGGTCAGACAGTCAATGGGAAGTTCTACATTGAAGTTTTGAAACGTCTGAAGGCCCGTGTGTTTCGTGCACGGCCGGAATTGGCCGAACGTGGATGGGTGCTGCATCACGACAACGCTCCAGCCCACTCCTCATTCGCAGTTCGCAATTTTTTGACCAAAAACGGCATTCCAACGCTTCCGCACCCCCCCTACAGCCCGGACCTGGCCCCCTGCGACTTTCATCTCTTTCCACAATTGAAGTCCTACCTCAAGGGCAACCGATACGACGGCGTCGAGGAGGTGCAACGTGTCACGACACGGGTGCTGAGGGACCTATCTTCGTGGGGCTTCAGGGGGTGCTTCCAATGGTGGATCCAACGGTGGCGCCGGTGCATCGAGCTAGAGGGAAACTACTGCGAAGGATTATAACTTAATTTTAAGAATTTATGTATATTCCGCACCGTCCGGGCACTTTTCCGGGAATATAATTGACAGACCTCGTAAAAGTAAAAAAAAAAACGAACAACTTCAAAACTTTGGTAATAGTACTTAACCCAGGTTAAATTTACTAAAATGAAATTTGAAAGTTAATAGGTATGCGGGATTGGTCTTCTTTGTCAAGGAACAAAAATTTAAAACCCAATTTCTTTTTTAAAAAAGAAACTAGACACATATTTTGATCTTTATGTTTAATAAACGCTACGAAATACATTTGCCGTTCTTTTTTGGCAGAGTGATACTTTACCAATATATATAGTCATTTTTATTTAAATTCTCTCTCTCATAACGGAGCCACAGATTTTTTCAAATCTGCCCCAATAAGATCCTTCAGAAACAAAATTATGTGGACGACCAAGAAACTTGTATTTAATTAACTTATACAGTTGCTTTTTTTCCGTTATAAAGAGTTTTCGTTACAAAGAATGATAGGCACTTAAAAAATAACAATGTGCATATGTGTTTTGTAATATGTAATTATTTTATGTACATATTTTAACATCTACTTAGAAACATTTTATTATAACTACATTTAAAGTTTCAAATAATCGGTAATAATCTTTTAGTATGCCAATACGCATCTCGTACTTTGGCTTGCATTTTCACCATTTTTTCGAGAGGGGCATCTTCCCCATGATACAAAAAAAAAGTTTCTCTAGCAGCTTACCTGAAGATCGGGCTTGTTGCTGGTGGTCCCAGATCAACTTCTTCATCTTTTCTTTTCTGCTAGTTCTGACCACGTCTTCTCCAGCCAATCGTTAGTGACGTTTCTGTCGACATCACGGGCTTCGCCATTTATCTGTCCATAATTTATACGATGTCTCTGTTTGACGGTGTACGAGGTTAGCGCCAAAATTTCCCGGCCTGACATAGACGCAACTTCAGTATCACGATAAAACTTTGTCTTCTTTTAAATATATATCTTAGTAGGCTGCGAAAAAAAGTCTTGCGTCAAATAGTTTTTATTGACAGCATTTTAAACAAGACGTGTCTGAAAAAATGTCGCAAATAACGCAAATTGAGTATAGAGCAACCATACAGTTTTTGACAAAAGAACGTTTAGCATCTAAAATTATTAAAGAAAGGCTGGATGGTGTGTACGGCCAAAGTTCTCCTTCGTATTCTGTAGTGAAAGAACGTTCAAAACGTTTTCGAATGGGGCAGGAGTCCCTTGAAGATGATTCAAGAACTGATCGACCAGTAGAGGACTTTTCGGCTATTCAAAAACAACGCCGTGTCTAGTGCGCGCGGTCTTTTTTGGAACTCTGTGGGTCGGAACCGAAGCCTGTGATAGAAACTATTGCGACGGTAGATGAAACTATGGTTCTCTATTATGACCCCTCTATCGAAAAAAAAAAATCAATGAAGCACCTCCAAGAAAATTCAGAGTCTGCCAGTCAACAAAAAAGGTGATGGCCACGACCTTTTGGGATTGTGAAGGAATTCTTTTGATAGATTTTAAAGAAACTAATACCACAGTTAATGGTAAATATTACGCAACATTATTACATAAATTGCGAGACTGCATACGTGTAAAACGTCGAGGAAAACTGACCAGAGGCGTGCGTCTTTTGCACGATAATGCACCTGTCCATACTGCTGGTGTTGCAAGAGCTGTCATTTTAGAGCGTGGGTTAAAATAGATAGATCATCCTCCCTATAGTCCAGATATTGCCCCCAGCGACTATTATTTGTTTGGATATTTGAAAAAGGACTTACTTGGACGGCGGTTTAACGACGAAGTTGAGTTAAAAATATTTGTTTAAATGGATTGAGTTGTTAATAAAGCGATGTAATAAGTGTATTGAAGTTAAGAGGGATTATATTGGAAAGTAGCAAAAAATTGTTACTCTACTTTGTTTCATATTCAGGCCGGGAAATTTCGGCGCTGCCCTCGTATATGTAGCTTTTGCTCAATGTTTTTGCTGACCTGTGTAACACCGTAGGGTTGTTAACGTCAATAAATTATTATTATTGTAAATACTATCAGTATCTTGTAAATTTGACAATATACTTAGTGTGAAATTAATTTTTTGTCTCGAGTATTTGTAAACAAAGTTGGATCAAAATGAGACATATTTTAAGTGATTGATTTTTCAAAATTGAAATTAAAGAATTTTTAAAGTTGTCTAATTTTGAAATTGGTGCAAGTCCCTTTAAGGCCCCTAAATATGTATTATTGTAGTCTAATTCGCCTAAAAGAAATGTATATAATGAAATTAAATATTTATAAAACAATAGGAACATTGCCTAAATTTTTTAATTAAAAGATATTGGTAACCTTTAATTTTCTCGAAAATAGAGGATATGGAATTGCACCACTTTCAAGATAAACGGTCCATATTCTGAATTTCCAGAATGTTTAATCTCACTGGTTTTGTTTTTCCAGTTTCCATTACTTACCATACCGGATCCGAATTAAAGTTTCCCATTTTTTTTCAGCTCGAAGTTCTATAGAAAAGTCTCCTTCATAGCGAACCTCAGGGAACTCTTAGCCCGAGTGCCTTTAGAAGCGGCCGCCATTCCGGAAAAGGTTAGGGCCTACGATAGTCTACATTGCACGAGCTAATTTGAATCGCGAAGTATTAGTAGAAGGCGGTACCCAGTTAGAGTTAATTAAGAGTACTTAAAAAATAATAACTAAAACATAATTCGGCCTAGTACAAGTGTTTACGACAACGAATTGTTTCCTAGTGATGGGTAGTTCTCATTCCTATTAATTTATTGTTATTTATTTAATGGTGATTTGCATTCCTATTTTTTTTATCCAATTTTTTGTAAATACATTCACTTTGCAAAGTAGTTTTCTTGGTTTCTTTATCCCAACGCGGAACGCGCAAGTAATGACACCACAACCTTTTGGAACATATATTTTAAGTACCACAAAAAAAATAATAAATACTGACATAAAAAATATCACTAAAAGGAATATGGATTCTGGCAGTGAAGACGATCACGGGTCTACCGAAGATCTGGACCTGCAACTGGTTTCGCTCTCCGACGACTTCTTAAATCTTAACAACTCCTTCATTAGTTCCTTAAAAAAAAAAACAGTTAATCGTAAATTTCATAAATCCTAGAAACTAGGTTTTTCTTGGACACTGTATTTTGTTTTGACAGTTGAAAAACACTACTAATTTAAAAATCATGAAATTTGGTAGTCTTGTCCATTTCGCAGCTACTGGTGAGTTAAATGAAACTTCGATATAGTGACCAACCAACTAATATACTTTATATAAGTTTGTATAGTGTGCCTCGGAGCATATCGTTTCGGCTTTCGAGGGACCCTTCGCCAAAAAGTAACTACGACCTTTGTTACGACTATATTTTTGGCTGCTTACCCTCAGAACGATTAATGGAAAGTTGAAAAAAAAAAAACGATTGTCAATCGAATAAAAAAGGAAACCCAAAAAAGCAGCATTCGCACCGATTTACTATTTGCGATGTTGTTTATTGCTAATGTTATTTTATACAGATACATATGCAAACCTTTGTACCTATTGTTAATGGGAAAGCCCAACCACCAATAACGTATAGTCGGTCTCAATCTTCATCGTGCTGGCTTTTGCCCGCAATTATGGAAGTTACCTGCCGACGGCAATCAAACTCGGTAGGTAGTAAAGGATAGAACATTAGTACGGACTCTCAAACATTTTTTTCTTTATTTAGGTGAGTATAATCTTATTAAATTGAACTAAGAAAAAACAATGGCTTCTCACTATCAGAGTAGTCATTGAGATTAATTATAATAGTATTTATGTTGTTTTGTATAGAAATGTAGGAGTCCTCAATTTTTGTAATGTGCTGTACTGAATTTTACCAGCTCTCAATTGGTATGCTATTAATTACATTTTTTATCAAATTTATAACACTGGGGCTTACAGTAAGAGTAACATTTTCTGCTTTGACCTTTCGTTGCGAAGACTAAGACAAATAAACCCATCAGCAGTTGCTGAACACAATCACGAAACCAGACATAAAATTTCATTTGATAAAACTAAAATTCTTGCATATAATCAGTTCTTCTACTAACGAAAAATCCGAGAGTCAGCAAAAACAGACGCAGAAGGAATCCAGAAGTTTTCTAAAAAGTATTACAGTAGCCTGTGGAAGTTTCTTTGAAAAATTAACAAACCTTTATTGACAGGAATGATACTGGTAAGATTACTCTATTAACTGACCTATTTGTTACATTGTAGAGACCATAACGTCACTTCCAATTTTCTTAAAATATCCCATCATACCAAAACCTGGTCCACTTATAAAATTCTTCGAAAATTTAGTTCTAGTTTACTTCGAGAAAAGATTCATCATACCAGTATTCTCCCAAAAGAGGAAATCATTTTAAATGTCGAATCCTAATCAAACTACCATCTCAAACAGCCAATGAAATTCGATTTGAAACCGCAAAAGTCCTTAAATCTAATCCTGACATCTTAATCCCAAAAGCAGATAAAGGAAATACTACGATGGTCATGGGCACAAAGAATATCGGGAAAAGATTCAAGATATTCTTACAGACGGATCATATCGTCAACTTAAAAAAGATCCTACGTCATCTATGGATGGCAACCTTAAATCTGTTATTAAGGCTTCTTCTCTATCAGACTCCGTGAAAAAATCTGTTGAGCAGTTGCCGAACACAATCACGAAACCGGACATAACATTTTATTTATTATAAAACTAAAATTCTTGCGTGTAATCAATTCTTCTACCAGCAAAAAATCCCACAGTCTATAGAAATCTATAAGCAACTCAAGAATCTCAACCGCGATTCAGGTCTCTACCTGTCACGAATATGGGAATCAGTCATCCGAGACGGTGTTTATGTCCGTCATTTAGCTCCGCCCCCCTCAAACAATATATAAGCAGGTACAGAATAAAATGCGAGCCAGTTTCAGTCAACCTCTGAAGAAGCCAACAGGACGATTGGCGAAACGTTAGCCAGTTCGAGTCAACAAAAACCGAGGCACGAGGAAACCACAAGATTTATAAAAAATATTGTCCTGGTCTTCCGTGTGACACTATTTCGCCCCTCAGATCGTTTAACTACATTTTCAATTGTATTTATTGATATATTAGTCGATATTCTATTTTAACCCTTGCAACATTATGTCCGTTTGAATAATATAATTTTATTATTCCTCGGTATAATCCATTTGAAATATCTTCAGTTATTTATTTAACTTACGCTGCGGATCTTTAATTTTATTAGTTTGTCAAAATATACAGGACATTCCATTTTTTAAAAAATTATGTTGCTACTTCTTGCAAAATTTCTACTGACGTTTCCCCAATCATCCTGTTGGCTTCTTCGGAGCTTGACGGAAACTTTGACATTTTGACAGTTTGCTATCGTCGTTTGCCTCTTCTGACATATGATAATAGAGCAAAAATCTCCAAACTTTTCTATTTACACGGTTTTTTCTATCTTTCAAAATTAAGCCCGTAGATGAGTGTCAAAATTACCTTCTATAAAAATTAAAAATGAACAATAAAATCTACCGTCACGTCCACTTACCCTGGGCAACCCCGACCGGACGTAACTCTTCGAAAACTTCTTCACGATCGCGTTGAACTGATTATAAAGATCGAGCAGCATGGAAAGCGTGAATCCGTCGGTGCACTTAACGGTTTGCTCTAGAAGTTTCTCCAACTCAATTTGAGAACACTCGACCGGTTTTGCCGACGTTTCCAGCACTGTAACACGCGAACGCGTGGGGGATTTAATTTTTAAAAAATCACCCGGCCGCAGAAAATACCAACCGCTTTCGTTGAGGGCCTGCTCGACGTCATCGAAATACAGAGGGCTATCTAGCAGTTCGGATGGACTCATCAAGTCCGCCAACCTCCTTTTCGGAGAACTGCGGAAGTTAAAATGGTTACAGTCGGTCAAAAAAGTCTCCGTGCACATAGTATTTTTATTTATTTATTTACTTACTTATCAACAGGCCAACCGCCCAATATAAAACAGGATTCACACAAAAAAAATAGTAAACAACAAAATAAAATAAAACAAAATTAAAATTAAGACATAATGAAATAGACAGATGAAGACCTTACCCTAATATGACAAACATTGGTTTTCCAAAATATTAAATATTGGTATAGTTAGTCGACAGTAAGGACACTTACAAGAGTAGCGAGGCACCCACACAATGGTAAAGTCTGTTCATAGATAGAAGAAAGTGACTAACTGATACGAATTAATGAAAGACCCGGGCAAGCTGTAACAGGTACTTAACTTTGCTTAGAATTTAATTATTTGGGGTTTTGTTAGGAAAGATACTAAACAATATATATTTATTTATGTATGTATTTATGTTTAAATCTAAAATAAAATTACAAATTATTTTTATCATCTACTTAAATTACTTAAAATTATTCACATAATATATCAGCATCACTATCGCTATCATCGCCGGTTCTAATTATTATTTGTTCTATATTATTTGCAATATGGACATACGATTCTTCTGCTTTTTCTATATATTTAGCAGAATTTGCCCAACTTTGTGGAGTTAACACAGAGAAAACATTGTTACGACGAATGGCAAATTTCAGTTGGTGCCAAACATGCTCAATGGGATTAAATATACAGCGGTAAGGTGGAAAACTGTATGCCCTAGATTTTTTGCATAATTATCACAGATGTATTCCTTTTGTAGGTTCAAGCTTTGTAGAACCTCAATTAATTGTTTTTTGGTATAATCTTCGTTAAAATAAATGTCGTTATTATACATGTAGTTTTGGATTGTTGAGGAAGGGGTTTTAGTCAACGGTTTGCTGTGATAACTTGCATTGTCCACTACAATTACGCTATTAGGAGTAATGTTTGGATTTAGTTTGTTTTTAAACCGACTTTCAAATAAATCAGCGGTGGTGTCTTCATGGTAATCTAGAGAAGAACCTTTAATATTTTTCGCAGACAGAGAAAGTCTATTTGGAATCCAACCGTCTTTAGAGCCAGCATGCAAAATAGTTATTGTTTTACCTCTTTTTGATGACGCGTTTGTTCTATACTTATCAGTTGAGTGAACAACCCAATCCTTTTCCGGGCTATCATAAGTGTCGAACCAGGTTTGATCCAAGTAAATAATTGGCCTTTGTTGTTCTCTGTAAATCCTAATTTTTTCTAGATATTCCAGTCGCCATTTCCGAATTCTGAAAGATTCCATTAAAACTTGCCTTTTGTCAATTTTTTTAAATCTAAAACCCATGTGTTGAATACACTTCCATAAGGTAGTTCGGCCACATGTAACATCGGTTTCATCTTTTTCAAGTCGCCAATTAAAATATCTATTGTAGACACGCTTTGTTCCTCGTATTACAGGTAAATTTTACGCCGTATTATATCTTGATCACTTTCATCTACACTCGAGAAAATGTCAGCATCGCTTCTTTTTTTCCTCGCTGAAATGGGATTATTCACAATTTTCTATACAGTTGATGTTGGAATTTTCGTCAATGTGGTCGTTTCTTCTAAAGATGCTTGCTTGCTGGCATCACGCTAAATGAGAGTGAAATAAAATATGTTTATGACTTCCTTAGTCTCAATAGAATAGTGTTTTCTGCATTTGGGCGGGAGCATCTCCTGAGATACACTAGACTCGCACATATTTTGCATAATTCGCACACGGTTCAACACACGCTGCATTACACACGAAATAAGAATGATTTTCTAGTAAACTTAACCAAAGAATATTAAACACAGGCAGGTATAAAATTATTTTCTATTACGGACCACAATTTTACCTGAATTTCAATTCCGAAATTTTAGGTAATAATCTTGTTGCGTTGTATGTTAATGACCACCCTTGGATAATCCCATTCAAAAGCAATTGGTCACTTTCTTATATCTATAAACAAACTATACCAGATGGATGATTGTCTGGCTCATAATTCCTGGGAGTAATTGGAAATTTTTTCAATAGGTCATCTGACCTCTCGCCGAACGACTTCCTTCTGTGGGATCACTTGAAAAGTGTTTTCCATAAAAACGTTTAATTTGAAAATCTTAAAATGTTACAAAACGCTATTTCCTTAGAATGTGATGGGATTTCATGATAATAATTAAGCAATAGAGGGCTGTTTTTTTTTACCAATGTTTTGTAGCTGTATTTTTATTATAATTATTAAATATTTTTTCCTTCCTTGTTTCTTAAATGAAATTGATGAAAAGAACTCTTTAACTTTCATTAATTAGGAGGCTTGAAAAAGATGAAACTGGTTTTAAATGTGGCAGAACTACCTTATGGAAGTGTATTCATCACATGGGTCTTAGATTTAAAAAAATTGACAAAAGGCAAATTTTAATGGAACCTTGTAGAATTCGGAAATGGCGATTGGAATATTTAGAAAAAATGATGATTTACAGAGAACAACAAAGGCCAATTATTTACTTGGATGAAACCTCGTTAGACACTTATGATACCCCGGAAAACGGTTGGGTTGACTCAACTGATAAGTGTAAAACAAACGCGCCATCAAAAAGAGGTAAAAGAATAACTATTTTGCATGCTGGCTCTAAAGATGGTTGGATTCCAAATGGACTTTCTCTGTCTGCGAAAAGTATTAAAGATTCTTTTCTGGATTACCATGAAGGCACCACCGCTGATTTATTTGAAAGTTGGTTTAAAAACAAACTAGTTCCTTCATTCCTCTTAATAGCGTCATTGTAATGGACAATGCAAGTTATCACAATGTGACACAAAAGCAACAATCCATAATCGTATAATAACGACATTTATTTTGACGAAGATTGTACCAAAAAGCAATTAATTGATATTCTACAAAGCTTGAACCTACAAAAAGAACACTGTATACTTAATCTCATTGAACATGAACTGAAATCTGCCATTCGTCGTAACAATGTTTTTCCCCGTGTTAACTCCAATGTTCTCACACCTAGAGAAACCGAAGTTTTTAACATACCTCCATAAAGTTGGGCAAATTCTGTTAAACATTGAAAAAAAGCAGCACAATTCGTATATCCATATTGCAAATAATATAGAACAAATAATAATTAGAACAGGCGATGATAGCGACAGTGGTACACACACCTATTATTATTGTAATTTGATTTTAAATTTAAACATACATAAATAAATAAATATTGTTTAGTTTCCTGGCAAAACCCTAAATAATTAAATTCTAAGCAAAGTACTGACCTGTTCGGCCATATTTCATTCTTGCAGCTTGCCCGGGTGTTTCCTTAATTCGTATCAGTTAGTCACTTTCTTATATCTATGAATAGACTTTACCTGATCTTTGCAAACAACTGCTTCTGGTGGTGGTGGTGAGGGGGGGTTCAATTTGATTTTGTGATAAGTTCAATGTCCCTCATTAAGCTCCGCCCCCTTCAAACCGTATATAAGCAGTTATAGAGTGCAACCGAACCAGTTTGAGTTACGCTCTAAAGGAGTCAACAAGATGATTGGCGAAACGTCACCAAGTTTGATTTATTAACAATCGACGCAGTTTCTTTGAAAATCTACGACATTTAATTATAAGGTTCGTTCTTCTATATACTGACACCAATCAACGAATCTGAATCTAAATTATTAATAATTTAAACTATTCTTTGCATATTCGAAAATTGTACCAACCTATAAAATAAAACAGTTGTAGAAATGTAAAAATAAATACTTATCTTTCTGTTTGTCAAACATTGATCTAATTTGAGTTTATGGACCGGCACTACCTAAACTTTCATAAACTTTAGAAGCAACGTGACTGGGCACTTACTGGGACGATTGGCTCGGCAGGTCCGACCTCCTTTGAGTATCACAGTTAATGGTAAGGGCAGTGGTGAGTTCGGCAGTTCTGTTAGCTGCGGCCTCCGTCCGAGTCTCGGGAGACGGGTTCCGGATGTCCATCGTGCTGCTATCCGGATCGTTCTCCTTCGATTCATCGCTCGAGTGCTTCTCTTTAGACGAAGTCTATACATTGTTCAACACAGCCATTTTATACGAGGATTTACAAACGTATCTACGCAAAAAAGTCACTTTTTTCAAGGCCAGTCCCGACCACCAAAAAAGAAAAACAATTAAATTAAATTTAATTAAATTTTCTACTCTTCCAAGTATCGCGTACAGAGCCAAACAAAAACTGGGTAGGTTTGGAACGTTTTAAAAAAATAAAATAACTTTTGTGTGTTTATATTTTTTATATATTTCTGTTATACAGGCAGTTTTCTAATTAACTATCAATAGTTAAGGGAGCGATTTTTGATTTGATGATTTTTATAAAGAAAACTTGTCCTAAAGGTCTAAGTTTTGGGTAGTAAAATTTTCAAAAATAAATTAAAAAAAATTTTTTTTTAGATAATTTAAAATTAGATAACTAATTATGGCTAGGTACCCAATTTAAATGATTTTGATTGATAATGCAATTTCCGCTGATATAATTTATTTTAACAAATATTTCTATTTAATTTAGAATATTGACGGATGGTCTTGGAAATAAAAATACATATGTATTTGGTAAAATGAGTCGGGGAAGGAGGAAACATATGTTCTAAAGTAAATGTCCATATCTCTAAAAAGGTGTAACTTATTTTAATAAACTTGGAGTAGTAAAAAACAGCTGTTTATAGGCTGTGAACGGTGCGATTGAGATTTGTTTACCTTGCCCCCCTCCCGGGTAGTATTATTCCGTCATCGCAAAAAAAGCAATTTTACAAAAAAAAAATCAAATGATGAGATTCTTTTCAAATATTTTTTAATTTATTTTTATACCATTACATAATCAAATAAGTACCCAACGACCCAGTGAAAACCGCATCCCAAAATCTTTATTCCAACTTTAAAGTATCAACGCCAAACAAAAAAATATTGAATTTGCAAAAATTTCCACTTTACGGGTTGCTGTTAACCTCTAATTATCTAAAATTTTAATTAAAACGCTAATTTATTATTAAGGATACCGAAAAATCTTTAAAGTCCAAAATATTAGATCTATTACTTTTTTTTTATAACAAATCAATTGTTGAAGAAGAAAAATCAAGCAAATTTTTTTAGAAATAATTGGAGATTGCAATTTCTCACTCAGAAAGATTTTTAAACATTTCAGAAAAAGCGTTTTTTTTTTTGGTTAATAATGTTGTCGTGCAAAAAAATAGCAATACAATTTACCGATTTGTTGTGATGCGAGGAGTCCACTTTCGTCTTCTTCCTCTTCTTCAAGTAGCCCCTTTGCCAGTTGAACTTCCGCTTTCTTATCGGGCTGATCCTGCTACGCTCCGACGTCTTCTGAGCGAGGTCCTTCGAATGCGACACACTCTCGCTGGGCTCTTCGCTACCGTTATCGCGATTATTCAAGTTGGCATCTGGCAAAAGAGTTCCAGACTGTTGAGCGATATTCTAATAAACTATGCAACCGTATAAGTACGAGGGTCACTTGAAAAATTTCCGACCTCGCCCCGAAGATGGCGCCACTAGTTATTAAACGCTAGTGACAATGGTTGTGCGCCTCTTGATACTTACTTCATAGTTTGAGTGAGTCGATGTGACTGTATTCGTTTTTGAAAAGCAATATTACCCACAAATGGGGTAAAAATGATACTTTTATGAGTAAAAAGTATATATTTTCAATTTGCTATTTTTAAACATCTCACTCCCCACCACAAGAGTGATCTCGAGTTATATCTTTGCGCAGTAAAGCACAGCCCTGCACCTGCTCAGTCCGTGCCATGCCGTCAAGATACAAATACATTGACAAGACCACCATTTTATCATTAATCATCGATATATCCATCAAGGTAAGCCGCAATTTTGAAAATTTAATTCAAGCTTACAACCACTATTTTCTGTCTCCCTTCATACCAAGACGACTTCCTTAATTACGGTTTTACACAAATAGAAGACAATGATACAATAAAACTACACTGTGTTGTATGTGAACCTACTGACCAAGATTGAATATAGCTACTTGTTTGGTACATGCATAAGCGTTCAGCATCTAACTTTGAAGTAACCTGGTTGATCACACGAAATAAGAAACCACTATTGGTGAAGATTTGGCTGTAAAAATGGCAGAGATTATACGTGGTCAAAAAATAGCGAAGAAACTGAATTTAGTGCCCTTGTCTGCGAGAATTGTGAAAGAACGAAACAGGGTAAATATTTTGCTATTCAGCTTGATGAGACAACCGATTTTAGTAGCAATTCACAGCTAATGGTATATGTTCGCTATAAAGGTGCAGATAATTTTGAAGAGGAATTGCCGTTGTGTTCTCCTCTCGAGTTGAAATCTCGTGAAATAAAGTAAATGAATACTTCAATGCGCAAAGTTTAAAATGGAAATTCTGTATCTTTGAATGGATGATGGATGAAATAGTGTCGGCGGTTGGATTAAAGCTGTAATATTGGAGACAGAAAGTAGAACAGAACAAGATAGCTTCTTTTTCAAGGTTAGCTTTGCTTTTAAAAGATTGCGAAAATATTACTTTTGCTAACTGCAAGGATACAATTGGAAGACATCAGAAAGCGGTCTTCAGATTACTTTCCAGATCTTGATACACATGCTGTCAGTTGGATTGTAAATCCTTTTAAATGTGAAAATGCTGTGATACCAGAAGAACCTTCAGGTTTGGTAGAAGCAATTCTTGAACTTCGATCTAATACTGAAGCACGTATTCCATTTGAGAATAAACCAAATCCGTCGTCTTTTTGGATGCCATTTGGAGCAACATATTTGTGCGAACAAGAAAGACTTTTTTACTCTAATGAACATAAAAACGAAGAACGTAAATCGATTAAACGCCGAAAACTGTATTCAAATCGCTCTTACATCAAAAATTCCAAATTTTGAAGAATCATTTCTCCAAAACGTAAAAGAAGAATGTTTTCAATTATTCTTTTTTTCCTCATTGTTTGAACTCCAATTTTTGTTTAAACCACCATTATTATTGTTATTATTTGTTACAACGGCCACATTTGCAAAAAAAAAACATGTGTCACCACGACACTCATACTTGACATGGCAAAAATGCTCGAATTAAGGTTTGAACTGGTTGACCGTCCGCCTTACTCACCAGATCTAGCCCCAAGCGACTGATTTCGTGTATAATTGTTTTGGAACAAAATGTCTTGTATCATTGTTTGGAAACTTTTCGAGTGACCCTCGTGTAGCAGAAATACTTGTGAAGTCTAACGTTTTTTTTTTTTAATGAAGCCAATCACTTTAGAAACCACTCCATGGACGTGACTGACGAATAATAAAGCGGAGTCTTGAATCCGATTTTGACAGAACAATGTTCTGCATCACTCATTAAATTAAATGATGTCAGTAAAATAACATCCTGTATGCTGGCAAAGGTAAAGTCTGTTCATAGAGATATAAACTTATATCTATGAACAGACTTTAACAATATTTACCGCTGATTATATGGCAGCAAGACTGCACGCATAAAAGATCACGTGCACAGAACTCCTTCTAATAAAGTCGTGGAACTTCGGCAAAGGATTTCAGAGGCAATCAATCGGTTAGGAGACAATCCGGAAAGGTTACTAAATGCAAGACATGTATTCAGGAAAATGGTGGTCACATACAGCGATATTTAGAATAGTCAAAAATTTTTTTACTTTAGCCTGTCTTGTAGTATTTAGTGTTTTTGTTCTACTTAAGGGCGTTCCATATAAAAAAAATATGATGTAGTCTTATATGTCAAAAAATTGATAGTGTTTTGTTTTATACGTCACTTGGAAAAAAACTTGGCTTCTGACCCTACATTTTGTGTTTTTGTTTACGTTTATATCTCTAAAAACAAAAAAGGTACCGCCAATTGAAAATCAAAAAATTATCAAGATAAAAAAAAACAAAAAATTAAATTTCTTTAGAAACGATTATAGATTGTAAGACAAATATTTATTTTATGAGAAATCAGTGTGAGATAAAAAAATGTGGTACACTAGATAATGCCTCTTGATAGTACATGTGTGCCAAATTTCGTTAAAATTATTAGTAGTATTATTAGAGATATTATTATTATTAGAGATATTAAAAAAATATATTAGTTCACATAAACCACTTTCAGATCTAGACGAAGTTTGTTTTCTCTCACCTTGGGTCTGAATATAGGCGGGCAAGTATTTCGATACGCACGCCTTCCTCACCCTCCGTTTCTGTTTGATGTCCTGGCATTTGTCTTCGAAATCGGTATCCATCTCCGTCTTGATCAGCGTGTACGCATAATCCCTAAGGGAACAGGCCCTGTGCCGGATCTGCTTATCGGCCGAACTCCTGCGAAAATAAAACGTACTCTCGATTTTTTTCCGCTAAACGCGATCGGGACATCCTCACCTAGCCGGGTTGTATTCCAAAGCGTTATGACATATCAAGTCGATGTCGTTTAGGAAATCTTTGGCACACTCGTAACGGTGAAAATCGACTTTGGTCATCATCGTTTCCAAATCCATCGGCTGTTTTATAATTTCCGTGTAATCAGGTACTTCGTCTGTATCTACAGGTTTGGTGAACATAAAGAATCTGCAACGCAACGTGGCGACCCTTAATGAAATTTACTAAGGAATAGCAAAATTTTATGTAGAAATAAAAAGGAACAATGCTTAAGTTTTGGTTAGACTAAATATTAATTCCAAGCTTTGACGCAACCCGGCAACACCGCACTAGGACAAGGATGAAAAAGACAGGTCCCGACGGGATTCACGCGTGGAACGGGTGTGGATCGAGACGCTCCGCGAATGCCTCCTAATTTCAATTAATTTTGATATGCAATACAAATGTTTGTTTGTTTGTTTTTGTTTGGCTTGTAAAGTACCGTATATTTATTAAAGTAGTGAAAAACAAAGTTAAGTGGTTATTACTCCGCTGAACCTATCGGGAATCCAAAAGATTCCTAAATGGTCCTTCGAACTCTGAAAACAGTTCCGTTCAAGTGCTAGCAGAGACAATTTAGTGCAAGTTAAGGTAACAGCAACCAAGAAGCAAGCAGCAGCAATTTCAGTGTGGCAGAACCGGTAGCAACAAAGCAAGAAATCAAATAAAGTGAGTCCGTTCCATTTTTCAATTCTATCCTAGTTTTTATTTCTCCCAAAGTCTAGCTATTTCTATTCTAAAGTCGATTGAATTTCGAGCAAGCATGATGGCCGAATTAACAGTGTTAAACAAGAAACGGGGGCAAATAAAGTCAAGCTTAACAAAAGCTGTAAATTATTACAATTCTCTAGATCAAGAAAACATCGACAAAAAGACCTATTTTGAGAATCAAAAGCTCGATTAGACAGAATTCTTCCTCTATTAGACAATTTCAATGACATTCAAGCAGAGATCGAGTTACATTCCGATAAGACTGATTTAGATGACGATGAACGGGATAATTTTGAAACAATTTACTATGATTTAATAGCAAAATTTGAGCTAGTATTACAAAATTTTTCGGAAACAAATCTATCCAAACGCGACAGTGACAGGAAATCTGTGCTTTCCAATGCAAGTTCTAGTAATACTTCAAGTGACGATCAAAATACAATTCAAGTTCAATTACCACCGCTTAAATTAATTACTTTCAATGGCCAATACGAACAGTGGGTGGAGTTCAGAGACATTTTTAAAGCTCTAATCGATACCAATCCTTCTTTATCAAACATTCAAAAAATGTACTATTTACGATCATCGCTGGATAAAAAAGCTTTAGAAATTATACAAAAAATACCGATTTCTGCAGCTAATTATCAAGTGGCTTGGAACCGATTACAAGAAAGGTTCAAAGTCGTTTAATAACTCATTTTCACATACGAGCAATTTTAGATTTTCCGCGTATTACAAAGGAATCTCCGAAAGAACTAAGAAACCTATTTGACGCAATTTCAAATAATTTAGAAGCCTTGAACTGATCATTGGGATACTCTATTAATTAAATCATAACTGATAAATTCGATTCGAAAACACAGCGCGATTGGGAATCCTATAGTGCAAAAAACAAGAATATTGCAAAAATAAGCGATTCACATAATTTTCTAAAAAGTCGTTGCGAATTTCTAGAAAAATTCGAGATTAACAAGCCAGAAAAAACAAAATTCGACTTTAAACAAAAAACAGGTTCCAATGTTTACGCAAGCTCAAGCAAACCAATTTGTTTCTATTGTAAAAAAGAACATTAAATTTATTATTGCGAGTCATTTTTAAAGCTTACACCCAAGACACGATTAACGGAAGTACAAAATCGCAACTTATGTACTAATTGTTTAAGACCATCACATCAAGTTCAGGATTGTTTACTTTCGAAATGTCGTAAATGCGGACGACCACATAATTCGTTACTTCATTACAATAAAGATCAAAGGTCCGAAAACACACCACCATTAAAAAACGCAAACAATAAAAGCGATTCAGCAGAAACGCATCATAAAAAGGATTCTCAAAGCGCCGCCGCAACGTCCACCGAGACCCAAGTCCTAGCCGGCTGCGGAACCGTTGCCAATTTTACTAGTCAGGTCCTTCTATCAACCGCAGTAGTTTTAGTTGCAGATTCAAGCGGCAACAAAGTCAAAAGTCGAGCTCTTTTGGACAGCGGTTCAATGAGTAACTTTATAACCGAGCGATTGTTTAAGAAATTAAATTTAAAACCTAAACGGGTTAATTGTTCAATCAAAGGCGTCGGTCAATCTATATCTAATGCAAACCAAATAGTTGATTTACGATTAAGTTTGCGAGATAATTTATTCAAAACAGCAGTTTTAAAACAAATAACAGACAGTTTACTCCCTTCGAGAGAAAAGAAATAAACATACCCGCAAACTTACAATTGGCTGATCCTAATTTTAACCAGTGCAGTCCGATAGACATTTTACTAGGGTCTAGCGTGTTTTGGCAACTTTTACGCGTCGGACAAATTCATTTACAAAATACAAACTTAACCCTTCAAAATAGCAAGCTTGGTTGGATTATTGCGGGTCATTTAAGAAACGCAAATCATTCACATTTAAAGTCGATAAGCTGTTTTACTCAAAATTCACCTCTAGACGATCAATTATTAAAATTCTGGCAATTTGAAGAAATCGATCACTCAAAGAATCAATTATTAACCGAGTCCGAACAATTCTCTGAAACACATTTTTTAAACACGCATGAACGCGACTTCGACGGTCGTTTCATAGTAAGCGTTCCGTTTAGAGAAAACGTTAAAGATTTAGTAAATTCGCGAGAGTACGCATTGAAACGTTTTTACGATTTAGAACGACGATATATTATACAAGGAGTACTCAAAATTCATGTTAGATTATCAAAAAATGGGTCACATGTTTGAAATTACCGAAAATAATCATTGCGAGCAATTAAATTACTACGTACCACATCACGCGGTAATTAGAGAAGCGAGTAGCACGACAAAGGTACGAGTAGTTTTTGACGGAAGCGTGAAAAGCGATAGTGGTCTTTCTTTGAACGATGTACAACACGTTGAAAACGATTTATTTTCTATTTTACTTGAATTTCGGACTTACAATTACAATTAAATGTTTCGAGCTAGCTACAGTTTCCTACGGCACGGCCTCCGCGCCATTTTTGGCAATTCGTTGTTTACATCAAGTGGGGGAAATTAATAGAGACGAATTTCCATTGGCGTGCCACGTAATTAAGAACAATTTCTATGTAGACGATCTTTTATGCGGTTCAAATTCAAAGGACGAACTTTTACAATTACAACGCGACATTAACTTCTATTCTTTCTGATGCGGGTTTCGAGTTAAAATGGTTATGTAACAATCCAGAGTTAAGCGAGAAATTTAAAATTAATAATCAATTAGAATGTAGCGTTCTAAAAATAGGCGAAAACGAAGCTAACAAAACCCTAGGTATAGTTTGGAATGTAAGTTCAGACAAAATCCAGTATTCTAATGTTAATCCTAAAACCAACAAGACAACTATCTCGAAAAGATCGATTTTATCAATAATTTCACAAATATTTGATCCTTTGGGATTACTAGGACCAGTAATTATCACGGCAAAACTATTAATTCAAAATCTTTGGCAAGCAAAGATTTCATGGGACGAGCCTATACCGAAAAATCTAGAAATCATTTGGCAAGAATTTCAAACAGATTTACAATTTCTAGTGTTTCATAGATTATGAGAAGGCTTTCGACACCGTCCAGCACAGTAAACTCATTGAAATACTAAGGAAACAAAACCTAGATGAACGAGATATACGAATAATAGCAAATCTATATTGGCACCAGAGAGCAAAAATAGTAGTGAACGGAGAGATGTCGGATGAGGTTCGAATCATGCGTGGTGTGAGACAGGGCTGCGTGCTGTCGCCTCTGTTATTTAACCTGTACTCCGAAAGCATTTTTGAAGAAGCATTATACGAGAAACACCAAGGTATTATTCTCAACGGTACAGTTATAAATAACTTCAGATACGCGGACGATACTGTGCTTCTCGCGAGTACGCTGGAGGACCTGCAGGAACTTTTGAACTGCGTGGCAGACAGAAGCAGGGAGATGCAAACATAGAGATGTGTGGGGTGATTTGGAGTACGACGGAAAACCCATAGAACGCGTCCAACATTACAAATATTTAGGCTGCATACTTAACGCAGAGTGGGACAACACACAAGAGATAAGATCCCGAATAGAGCAAGCCCGGGGCGCCTTCGTTAAAATGAAGGCCGTGTTATGCAGCCGCGATATCGATTTAGCTTTGAGGATTCGCATTCTCAAATGCTATGTCTTTAGTGTGCTCATGTATGGGGCCGAATCGTGGACGCATGCTGCGAGTCTCGTGGGTTGACAGAGTCCGAAATATAGACATATTAAATCAACTAAACAAACAAACAGAAGTCATCAAAAAGAGAAAACTAGAATATTTCGGACATATTCTACGCAACACAAAGTACCAAATACTCCAACTCATTATGCAGGGCAAGATAGATGGTAGGAGAGGCCCGGGCCGTCGCATAACTTCCTGGTTGAAGAATCTGCGGCAGTGGTATGGTGTTAGCGCCAGGACACTTTTTAGAAGAGCGGTGGACAAAGTCCAGATTGCGCTGATGATCGCCAACGTTCGATAGGACAAGGCACGCTAAGAAGAAGACTGGCTCACTAGTCACGAATTAGAACTTTGGGACTTCGATTCAGAATTAAATCAAGTAGAAATTCCAGAACAACGGGTTAATGAAAATTTAACTATTTTAAGAAACAGCGAATTATTCAATAAATTTCAAATTTACGTAAATTACAACGAGTTTTTGCATACATTTGACGCTTCATTTCGAATTGTCGTTCAAATGACAGAAAAACCAATACTCTACGCACGGAAGAATTAGAAAACTCATAACAATTTTTAATTCGACTAGCACAACAAGAATCATTTCCACACGATTACGACAATTTATTAAAAAATAAGCTAGTTCACAAACGAAGTAATTTGTTATCACGAAATCCATTTATTGATAAAAACAAACTAATCCGTGTAGGAGGTAGGTTAGAAAATAGTGACCAAGATTACAATAAAAAACACCCAATAATTTTACCAGCAAAAAATGCGTTAACAAACTTAATCTTGAAAAACGAACATATCCGATTATTACATTGTGGACCTACTATGCTACTTTCTTCGATAAGGGAACGTTATTGGCCCATAGCGGGACGTGATTTAACAAGAAAAATAACGCGAAATTGCACCATTTGTTTTCGAGTAAATCCAAATTCCTGTGAATATTTAATGGGTAACTTACCCGAGTATCGAGTTAATCAATATTTACCATTCTATAACGCCGGAGTCGATTACGCCGGACCTTTCCTGTTAAAGGATCGAAAAACAAGAAACCCGAAATTATCCAAGGCATACATTTGTCTTTTTATTTGTTTATCATGTAAGGCTATTCATTTGGAACTAGTTTCTGAACTCACCACCGACTGTTTCTTGGCTACATTAAAACGATTTATCGGTAGACGCGGCAAACCTTTGAACATTTATTCAGATAATGGTAAGAATTTTGTAGGCGCTTGTAACGAACTTAAAAAATTTCAATCTTTCTTACGAGACAAATCGGAGAAAATTTATAATTCCCTAGCTCAAGACAATAATATAACCTGGCATTTTATACCAGCTCGATCTCCTAGCTTTGGCGGGATTTGGGAATCAGGAATTAAAAGAGCAAAATTTCACATTAAACGCGTAATAGGAAACGCACATTTAAATTTCGACGACTTTAGCACTATTCTTGTTCAAACTGAGTCGGTTTTGAATTCACGACCTTTGTGTCCTTTAACATCCAACCCCGATAACCTAAATCCTCTCACTCCTGCTCACTTTTTGATAGGAAAAAGTTTAACTGCTATACCGGAACCAATTTACACACAAGTACCAGAGAATCGATTAAAACGATTCGAAAGGCTTCGACAAATTTTGAAACATTTCTGGACGCGTTGGCACTTAGGATAATTGAACGAGTTACAAGTAAGATCCAAATGGCGACAAAATTCGCAAAGGTTGTTACGACCAAACATGGTAGTTCTGCTTAAAGAAGACAATGCTCCTCCATTAAAGTGGCATATTGGAAAGATAACGGAACTACATCCAGGTCAGGACGGAATTGTTCGAGTAGTGAGTGCGAAAGTGAACAATTCAATCGTGAAAAGAGCAGTGTCAAAGATCTGCACTTTACCATTCGAAAATTCGGACGATAAAAATTAAGTAAAACATTTCTAGTGTGCAGGAAAAAACCAGATAAGTAGATACATTCACATAAAAACAAAAAAAATATATTCAGGTGGCTTTGCTTCTATTCAGTATTAATTGTCAAGTCGTATTGACGTATCCCACAACATTGATTTTCATTTCTTCACTTATAATAAAATTATCATGTCGATTATTTTGCGAATTTCTAATTTTCAATTCCAGCTTTCGAAATAAACAATGTGCAGGCAGGCGACGTCCAGGATAGCGGCCTCCTTACAATGCACTGGCCTGTTGAGAGTTTTTTCTACATTCCCCGTATATCAGAAAAATATAAACTTTTTCTCCATTTGTAAATTTATTATTGTTTTCCATGATAATTCAAATTGATAAAAATCGATCTGAACGATGATGATAACGAGATAAAAGTAAACAAACTGTCAGAATTTTCAATCCGGCCGACTTGATGATGAATAGAAACAAAGCCACCTACGTAATATTTTGTTTTTATAAAAATATATTTACTTATCTGTTTTTTTCCTTCCTGTGAGCTTATTTTTTAACGGATTTCGACAATTTCGGTGTCAAAATGTTGCAAAAAAAGTACCGGTTTTAAAAAGTTTTTGTTCCCACTAAGTTATCCAAAAAAAATTAATAGTTCATTACATTAAATGCTATTTGCCATTAGACAAGTAAAGAAAAGTTTCATTTACAATTTTTCCCATGATCAGGTGACCCGGTAAATAGTATTTATGATGGTCATAGCCTCCTAGACCCAATTTTTAAAAATTAAATAAAAATTAACCGATCCAAAATGTGCAGCATTTCTTCTCATGGACGATTTATTTAATTTTTTTTTGTCAAATTTCTAGGTCCCTTATTATTCTTTGGTAGAAAATTACAAGGGTAAAATTTAGATTAAAAACTTCCCCAAACTCCAAAGCTAGGTTAGAGGTTCGCCGTACAAGAAAAAAAGAGAACGTCGGTTTCAAAAGATTGTTAGGATACAGAATTTAAACTGATTTTAAAATTTACAGGGTGGCTCAAAAAAACGCGACGAATAAAATATTTTGTTTCGAATTCTTCAACTGTATTAATAATAATAATAATACACGCCTAAACCTAATAATTTTGCCAATATTTTAATTTTTCTAAAAAAGTACCAGCTTTTACATTTGCAAAAAAAACTTTGATAGCGTAGGTAGATCAACTCATATTTGATATATTAGCGTTATTCGAAGATGACGTAAAAGATAGATCCAACGAAATTTGAATTAGTTGCTGCAGGGTGTTCAAAATAAACGAATTTATTTGGATCATTTTAAAGTGAAAAATTTCAGCATTCTATTCACCGATGAATCTTCATTTTCGTTAAATGGTCGTCATAATCCGGCAGTGGCTGTGGGGTATTCACCACGGGCTGGTAAGAAACTGTACCATTGGTTCTTTTTTTCATGACGGGAATTTAAATACAAATATTTAGGTGTTGTGCTAGGAAAGTTTGGGATTTTCCGAATGCAACGTTGCCTAATCATATAATACAGGGAAATGGAAGAATCAAATGGCCATCTAGATACTTAGATCTAGCACCAAATCATTTTTTTTTTCTTCGTCATCAAATTACAAATACCAAAGTGCGACAAGAATTTTACGGTAGGTTGGGATATTGCTCAGCTAAAAATGGTGGATTTCTTTAACCTTTTACAAAATAATTATTTTTTTAGGTTTTATTTTGAGAACTTCCTTTTTTATTTTTTATTTCGGGTGGACAGGTATAAATTTGTTGTTTGTTTGTTCGAAGCGTTGTAAAGAAATACGTCAAAAAAATAAAAATGTAATTCCAAATAGGATATTGCGCGAAAGAAATCGGTACCAAGAACGATGCAAGAATTAAATTATACTAAAAACGTATATACGAAAATATATTTCTGCTTAATTTTCTCACACTAACGATAACCCCATACCGAATAATGTTTTTCATGACCTGTATATAATTAAGGGTAGCGATTTTTGAGATGCCTAACCACCTAACCAAGAAAGAAAATAACAAATATAAATACGTCCACCTAAATTCGCGATATGACAATTTTAAAGAAATCAAAGAGGGATAAATGTAAAAAAGAAGAAAGAAAAAAATAAAAAAACAAGGACAATATTCAAAAACAACTGACAGAAAAACAATAAGAAAAAAAAAATGAAACCGTTCAGCTCTTTTAAATGTAGAAGTAGATGAACAATAACATCCAGTGAAAGTGAAAGAATTGTTTATTATTTATCTGATTTTTCCGAAGGACACTAGTTGGTAACTAAAAACTAGATATTTTGATTTAGATAGAAAATTTTATTTTATTTGATTTAACCAGTGCAGTGACGACCTAATCATATTAACTGTCATATTAACTTTATTGTTATCACCGTGCAGAGAAGTTTTTATTTTAAGATAAATCAGTGGCGTACCATCAATGTAAGCTAAATAAATTAAAAATATATATTTTGTCTTTGAAAACTTTACCACCCTGTAGGACATACGTTCATATGAAGTTTTCGTTTTAAAGTGGACCCAAAAATCGCCTCCTTAATTATTGATATTCAATTAGAAAACATTCTGTATGCAGGTCGTGAAAAACATTATGCGGTGTAGCATGATCGATAGACGCAAATATTTTAGTATATAAATTCCCAGCTTAATTTAGTTCTTTTATTATTATTTTTTCTTTCATATTTATTATTTTTTTATTATATGTTATTGTTAAACTTTGCCGTTCGGTATCTCAAAAGCGAAGACGCCCCCTTCATTATCGACATCCAATTTGAAAACACCCTGTATAAGGTGCGCTCTTACAATTTATTGTTGGCCAGCTTTTTGCACATGTCCCTCAGGAATATGCGCAACTCGCGAAGCGTATGCTCCTCGGTTTCGTAAAGCTTCTTCGCCTGGTCTTCCGTAAGAGGCGTGGGCGGCGGCGTGGGCGCCCTGGGCAGGAGCGGGGGCGTGCGGGGCTGCTCCCTGGCGGACTTCGGTGGACGTAACGCCCCCTCCACGATCAACGGACGGAAGAACGCGCGTCTCGCTTCCGAATTCGGCGGACGCACTTCGAACAGCTCTTTGCGGTACGAAGAGAAAATGTTTTTCAACTGGAACACAAACCGTGCCGGATTGTTCACTTCCGCGCGCCGAGCGCTAAATCGTTTTTTACCTGCTGAGGTAGGTTGTCGTAGGTTGCGCAGGAGGTGGCCATAAACAAAAACGGTACGTTGGGATCGATTTGGGACAACTGCGACGTCACTATCGCCCTCACGGTCTCCGTCACCAGCTCCCACCATTGATCGATGTTTGGAATGTAAATTATGCTCGGCACGTTACGTTTCGCTTCGTGGAAAACCTATTGCATTTATCGTATAAGTTTTGACGGGCAGCGGACACGGAGAGGGGCGGGGCATGCGCGGTAGGGATGACCGATTTCCACTGTGACATTAAATTGACTGCAAACAAGGTTATATTAATACGAGGCAGTGTAGTTTCCTGAAGCTCGAGCTGGTGGTAAGGACGCGGCTTCTATTGTGTTTACCTGTATATATACAAGGTGTCCCATAAGTAATATATTTATTTATTTACTACAGAACAGGAACTTAAGTGACAAATGCAAAAGGACGGCAAAATGCTAATACAACGTAAAATAAAACAAAAATAATTATATGCCATTCCTTAAAAATACGTGTTTTAACGTCAAGTACAGAAGAAGAAAATATATCAAGCTGGGAATTTGCCGAGTAGCACAGTTCGCACATTCTATGGAAAGGAGAAAATTTTAAAATATTCGTAAGCGGCATGGAAAGGTAAAAGGTTCGATCTACTCTTGAGGTAACCCTTGAAACACCAAAGGTTAATTTTGATAAGAAGCACGGATCAACAACCTAATTATGAATAATTTTGTACAAGAATACCGCCGAGTAACAATTGCGGCGAAAATTTAACCCATTTTGTCCAAGTGGTGCGTTAATGCACCACCTACTATTCTATGATTTTTTTTGTCACATCCAGGAAATTTTCTGCACATCCATTTAGAAATGTTATTATTATCACGACTAAAGGACATAAAACCGTAGAAATCGCTAATTTATGTGTAAAGGAAAGATCTTATATATGACTTCAAAAGGTTAACAAAAGCGGTACATAAATTTGTATCACATTTTCAAGTAAATCCAAAATAATAATAATAAAAAAAAAATTGGATTTGTATTGAACTGAGGAGGCTTTTACTTGATGAAAATCCATTTATCAAAATAAATAAAAAACTAAAAGTTCTGATTTTCACGAAATTATATATTTTGATATGACAATTGTTTCTACAACACCGTGTCTTTATCAAATGTAATATTTACGAACTATCTGCTACTACATATACCGAAAAATGACCACAAAACCTTAATTAATGTTTTTGCGAGAATTTAAGTTCAACAAAGGAGAGGTATTTAACTCTAATTGAACGTTAAGCAATACGTTTGAATGTCTCATTTTGTTAATCTCCATGGCTTCCAATAAATTTAATGTTCTACTTTTGTGGCTGTGTGTAATATATCAAAATTGTCGTCAAAAATGTGTTTTTCTGTGTAGAATAATTAGAATCTAGACTATTGTTTTTAAACGCTCTTGTATGTTGGTTAATGCGTTTCTTGAAGGATCTACCTGTTTGTCCAATATAAATTTTAGGACAAGATCCGCATTTCAACCTGTAGACACCTGATTTTTGGGATTTTGGACATTTCGATTTATTGTTTTTTTAAATATTTTCCTATTGTGTTGTTAGTTCTGAAAGCTATTTTTAAACCACATTTTGACAAATGTTTTGAAACTTTTTCACTAGCTTCTCCTATGTATCTAATTGTTTTAAATTGTTCGCGTTCTGTATTTGGTTTCGGATAAATAGAGTTTACTGTTGTCTGTATTTGTAAAAAAACAACAAAAAAACTTATTTTAGATGTCAGTTGAATTTGACTTAATTGATGATGATGACATTGCTGTCATTTTGACAGCTTACGACCGTCGTTTGTTTTTTCTGAAATTTACATAAGACGGTAGAACTGAACTGACTATATTTTTTAATAATATAAAAATAATTTAAAGGCAGTTAATGAATGGAAAAATATTCAAAAAGGATTTTAATCTACATTTCCACCAACCACGCAAAGACACATGTCAAAGATGTGATCTATAAAAAATTAAAGTCAAAGCATCAGAAAACCATGAAGAACAGAAAAAAACTTATGGAAGAACATAATATTCATTTGAAGCTAGCAGAAACGGCTAGAAATGAAGAAGAAAACAAGATCACGAGCGAGTATCAAGTAATCCATCTGGTTTTTTTGGCTTTTGATTCGATTCGCAGAAAGAGTTACCATTCCCAAAATTAACAATATCAGTAGCTTATTATAAATGCAACATGTATATTTTAAATTTAGACATAGACAATTTCCACAGCGATAATGTATATATGTACATTTGGGATGAGACAAAAGCTTCTTTCTAGAGGTTCCCAAGAAGTGGCTTCATGCCTCTTAAGACACCTACAAAAACACATCATTGCATATAGTGACCTTTGTGGATGACAAACAGAAACATCCAAATATCTTTAATGTGGTTAAAAATTCTATCGATGGGAAATGATGTGGAAATCATAGACCACAATTTTTTAATATCAGGCCATTCATTTTTAACTAGACAGAGATTTTGGTGTTATAGAAATGTCGTTTTTAAGAAATGAACCATATAAAATTTTATACAAAAGAACCATAGATGAGAACGCAGAATTTAAAATTTTTGATTTATTGCCACGTCGGGTAGACCTAAAAAATTTGGGAATATTGTATTGTTGTTATATTAAAGTATAAGAAGCATCACATCACTAAAATACAGACACTTGATGGACTTATTGCGGTATATACCTCCGGGACACCATAACTACTTTAAATCACACCCGCATACTGAGAATGTTAACGAATAACTTGTTCCTAAATTTATTTTTATTATCTAAAAATATAATTTAAATGTTTTTTTTAAAGATATATGTAACGGACTTTTTGTAAGAAAACAAATTTTTATTTTGAAACTGACCTAAGTCCTTTTAAGGTAAGCAAGGTCATATTATACACTTAATAATAGCTACTTTTTAATAGGATGTATGAAATTAAATCCATTAAATGCGATTTAACATTGCAAGTCAACCATATATCTTACATATATTTTTAATGTTGTAAAAACGCAAAACCTTAATTAAGTTTTTCAAATTAAAGATAAATCTACTTAAGTCACTTTAAAAATGAACGGCTCATATATACCTGCAAACAAGCTTCTTCGGGCGTTCTGCCAGGTTCGCGGAACAGCGTTGCCAAGTCCAGCAGGTACGCGTGGATGTGTTCCATTTTGAACAAAATGGCGGGCGCCACGTGGGTCGTCTGGCCGTGCTGCGGACCATGTCCGGATAGGAGGAGCTGAGCTGGTCGCACATTGGCCGACAGCTTGACCCTGCAACGGTCACATTGACATTGACGAAAATTCCAACGTCAACTGTATGGAAAATTGTGAATAACCCCATTTCAGCGAGGAAAAAAAGAAGCGATGCTGACATATTCTCGAGTGCAGCTGAAAGTGATCAAGATACAATAGGGCGTAAAATTTATCAATTATACGAGAGCGTGCCTATGCCCATGGGTTTTAGATTTAAAAAATTGACAAAAGGCAAGTTTTAATGGAATCTTTTGGAATTCGGAAATGGCGACTGGAATATTTAGAAAAAATTAGGATTTACAGAGAACAACAAAGGCCAATTATTTACTTGGATGAAACCTGGTTCGACACTTATGATACCCCGGAAAATGATTGATAAGTGTAAAACAAACGCGCCATCATAAAGAGGTAAAAGAATAACTATTTTGCATGCTGGCTCTAAAGATGGTTGGATTCCAAATGGACTTTCTCTGTCTGCGAAAAGTATTAAAGATTCTTATCTGGATTACCATGATGGCACCACCGCTGATTTATTTGAAAGTTGGTTTAAAAACAAACTAGTTCCAAACATTCCTCCTAATAACGTCATTGTAATGGACAATGCAAGTTATCACAGTACACAGTTGACTAAAACCCCTTCCTCATGTGACACAAAAGCAACAATCCAAAACTACTATAATAACGACATTTATTTTCACGAAGGTTATACCAAAAAGCAATTAATTGAGGTTCTACAAAGCTTGAACCTACAAAAGGAATACGTCTGTGATAATTATGCAAAAAATGATAGCGATAGTGATACTGATATATTATGTGAATAATTTTAAGTAATTAAAGTAGGTTATAAAAATAATTTGTAATTTTATTTTAGATTTAAACATAAATAAATATAGTTTAGTATCTTTCCTAACAAAACGCCAAATAATTAAATTCTAAGCAAACTACGGACACGTTCCGCCATATTACATTCTTACAGCTTGCCCGGGTCTTTCCTTAATTCTTATCAATCAGTGCCTTTCTTATATCTATGAACAGACTTTACAGAGTAAAATACGAGCCAGGTTCAGTCAAGCTCTGAAGAAGCCAACAGGATGATTGGCGAAACGTCAGCAACTTCGACTAAGCAAAAACCGACGCAGGAGGAATCCAGAAGTTTTGTAAAAAAAAACGACCAACATCGATTCAGCGGTCACTTACTTGGAGAGCGTGATGTTGAAACCGTGCGGAAAACTTTGCTCGATAACGCTCAAAGCTCTCCGAATCGTGTTTTGGAGGATCGGTTCCAGAATCGGGAGCAGTTTCCTGCCCAAACCCTGAGCGATCCTCTGGGACGCAGGCACCAGCAGCGATTTCGCCCTCATAAAGTCAACTTTTTCCACCACGACCCTCTGCGGATCTAAAAGGAGACGGTGCTCCGAATCGTAAACCTGAGGATACGTTCTGCGGAAGCCCTGGATCACCGCCTCCGAGCACAACGCCCTCAAATCGGAACCGCAATATCCGACGGTATTTTCCGCCAGGTAACTCAACAGGTCGGCGGTAGGCGGTTTCGTCCACGCAGCCACGTGCACTTTCAATATCTCCTCCCTCTCCTGTAAATAACGATTAATGTCGTTTTGAAACGTGAACCATTCGAAAACTTGCTGTTTGCCGATCAAATTCTTAATTAAATTACTATTAAATTAAAATTACAGTAAATTACTTAATTAAATTAAAATATATCATTAAATGAAATTGTAGAACACAATTTTAAAGGTCCCAGAACCTAAAAAGTTATAGTTGTTTATTTAAGATATTGAGTTATACAGGGTGTTTTTGGGTAATTTTAAAAAGAATACTTCATATGAAAATAACGTCTTAACTTTTGAGATACAGGCTGGCGAAGATTTCAAAAATAAAATATATTTTTTTAATATCTGTAATACCACATTAGATATTTTAACCAATTTTTTTTTAAATAGACCAGCGGCGGCCCTACGAAATTTCACCGGTCTATTTTGGCAGACATTCAGATGGTACGCCACTGATTAATATCGTTAATATACAGAGAAAATAGTTTTTATTCGAAATTGAATTGAATTGAACTAAAACAAATTAAGAGATCAAATCTGCTCATAAATGAATACAAATGTTTTTTTTTTAAGCAATCAGTGGCATGCCACTAACTGTCTATGAGCAAATAATATTTTAATTAATTATGTCCCCACTGCCCTGGTTAAATCGAGAACTTTTTTTGTGAAAAATGACCAACGAGTGCCCTTCAGAAGACAAAAAATATTGGAAGTCTATTCTTTTTACTTTTACAGTATTAATGAAATAACATAACATCTTAACAACAAGAAAATAATAAACGATTCTTATTTTAAAAATTGGGCTACTTATAAATTTCAAAAAAAGTAGGACATAGAAACTACATAGCTGGTTGAAAGTGTCCTCCACCTTGAAGGATACACGCTTCAGCTTCGGTGTTTCTTATTAAATCTAGAGTGTTCACTAGGTTGCAATAAACCGGATTTTTAAGATCCTCTTGTAAGAAAAAATATGCAGCTTTCATATTCTCTTACTGCAACTCTGAAGTAAGCCGGCACACAGTCCTCCATTCACATTTTGTTTCGAATTAAATATGATACTTCTTCTAGCAATATTGGCAAATCTTCTTCTAAAATCCGGCGATAATTATGATCAATTAGCCTTTCTGGCAGAAAAAGAGTCCAGAGTTATTATGAAAAAATTGGGTGGCCAGTTGAAATGGTACATTTAAGTTGCCAAGATGTAGAACATTTTGGAAGGCAAAAACTTTTAGAAATAACTATTGTGGGACGGGCTAAGATACAAAGAAACAGTTCATAGTAAATACTGGATCCTCCGAAGAAAGTAATGTCGAATCTGACAGTACCGGCAGCAGTATTCAGAGTACTGTTCTATCTTGTATTTGCATTAGTTATTACTGCATTACTTGCTAAACAAATAAATGAAAGCTAAAAAATAATTACTGAAAACAACACATTTTTTTTAATTTTAAGGTCGAGTTTTTATTTGTATTTAACTTCTTCAAAAACATATCTTTTTTAGTAACTTAGTGTAATTTCAAACTAACCAAAACTATAGTGCGATTGCACTCAATTCAAATTGTGCCAAGATTTTTGAAAAAATGATTTTTGTCAAGTTACTCAATTTCCTTAATAAACATAACATATTAAGTTTAAGACAATTACAGATAGATGATGCTATTGCTTTACTTCGTGAATTTATGAAAACTTAAGTCTTAGTCTACCAACAGTTGTCCCTTTTTTAGGCTACCCAAAAACTTTTGATAAGGTTGATCATGTTATACTAGTCTCCAAATTGAAGAATATGGGAACAAGGGGTGCAGGCTTACCCTTAATACCAAGTTATCTGAGAGATAGAAGCCAAGTTGTAAGGATAAATGGTTGTAAGTTGTAAGGATAATGGTAATCAAAAATCAGCAAGTGGAAGTGCCTCAGGGCTCAATACTTGGACCAATATCGTTGATGTTTTATTGGTTTTTGCAAGATACTTTTATTGCATATTCAGTACCATATTATATACTCCTGGCTATATCAAAATAAACTAGTACTCAACACAGACCAGTCTGTCTCTTTTGGAAACTATAGAGACTCTGTTCCACAGGTTTTTGAAATCAATATTAATGGTGCGAGTCTGAAAAGAGTTACCAGTAATAAATATGTAGGAATAACTTATGACTATAATATAAAATGGGATGCGCACGTGGCTAACACAGTACAAAAAAAAAAACAAAACAAATACTTAGTATACGGAAATAATAACAATAAGGCGGTTATTACAAATTTATTATGGCCTTTTCCATAGTGTTATTGTTAAGGTCTCTCCAGTTCATCGTTTGACCCGTTGGGTCGACTTCAAATTATTGAAGCAAAGAAACAAGATGCAAATAGACCACCGAGTATCAAACAAGCGTTTATAGTGAATTCTAACGTGTATCAATCTAGTGAACATTCGTAATAAAAGTATTATTTTACCGTCAAGTACTTTAAAAAAAGTTAAAGAACACATTAGGAGTGTTACAATCGAACAAATAAAATATAAAAATAAAATTGAAAATATCTATTGCGTATAATACGCGAGGTGCAACCCACAAAAAATAAGTTATTTTAGGGCCCCCTATAGGTCCTTTATTGTAAAAAGATTTTATTTTATGTACAAGTAATATTTGGCAATAAATATTACATAATTATTATCTACTAATCGTAGTTTCATCCGATATCTAAAAAAAAAAAACACACATTACCTAAGGTAAACAACACCTACCACAATTGCCTGCCCTATTGGCCATATTTGATCACGCGGTTTGCCTAACTATAACCGATAACTAACAATTATAAAGTCTGTTCATAGATATAAGAAAGTGACTAACTGATACGAATTAAGGAAACACCCGGGCATGCTGTAAGAATTAAATATGGCCGGACAGGTCCGTACTTTGCTTAAAATTTAATTATCTGGGGTTTTGTTAGGAAAGATACTAAAAAACATTTATTTATTTATGTGTGTATTTATGTTTAAATCTAAAACAAAATTACAAATTATTTTTATCAACTACTTAAATTACTTAAAATTATTCACATAATATATTAGTATCACTATCGCTATCATCGCCTGTTCTAATTATTATTTGTTCTATATTATTTGCAGTATGGATATACGATTGTTCTTCCTTTTCTATATGTTTAACAGAATTTGCCCGACTTTGTGGAGGGATGTTAAAAACTTTGGTTTCTATAAGTTTGAGGAGGTTGGAGTTAACACGGGGAAAAACATTGTTACGACGAATGGCATATTTCAGTTGGTGCCAAACATGTTCAATGGGATTAAATATACAGTGGTAAGGCGGAAGCCTTAAAACTGTGTGCCCTAGATATTTTGTATAATTGTCACAGACGTATTCCTTTTGTAGGTTCAAACTTTGTAGAACCTCAATTAATTGCTTTTTGGTATAATCTTCGTGAAAATAAATGTCGTTATTATACATGTAGTTTTGGACGGTTGCTTTTGTGTCACATGAGGGTTTTAGTCAACTGTCTACTGTGATAACTTGCATTGTCCAATACAATTACGCTATTAGGAGGAATGTTTGGAACTAGTATGTTTTTAAACCAACTGTCAAATAAATCAGCGGTGGTGTCTTCGTGGTAATCCAGAGAAGAATATTTTATATTTTTCGCAGACAGAGGAAGTCCATTTGGAATCCAACCATCTTTAGAGCCAGCGTGCAAAACAGTTATTATTTTTCCTCTTTTTGATGGCGCGTTTGTTTTACACTTATCAGTTGAGTCAACCCAACCCTTTTCCGGGTATTGTAAGCATTGAACCAGGTTTCATCCAAGTAAATAATTGGCCTTTGTTGTTCTCTGTAAATCCTAATTTTTTCTAGATATTCCAGTGGCCATTTCCGAGTTCTAAAAGATTCCATTAAAACTTACCTTTTGTCAATTTTTTTTAAATCGTCAATGTGGCCGTTTCTTCTAAAGATGCTTCCTTGCTGGCACCACGTTCAGTGAGAGTCAAATAAACATTGTTTACAATTTCCTTAGTCTCAATAGAATAGTGTTTTCTACATTTGGGCGGGAGCATCTCTTGAGATACACTAGACACATATTACACACGAATTAAGAATGATTACTAATAAACTTAAACTAAGTAGTATACCAAACCGAAGAATATTATTAAACACAGGTAGGTATAAAAATATTTTCTATTATGGACCACAATTTTAAATTTAAATTCCGAAACTTTAGGTAATAATCTTGTTGCGTTGTATGTGAATGACCACCCTTGGATATTCCCATTCAAAAGCAATTGGTTACTTTCTTATATCTATGAACAGACCATACCAATTTAAACTGCAACCCACCTGTTAGTCGGGCTTCACGCCTGTTAGGTAGACTTTTTCGAAATAAACGAATAAATAAATATCAGGATTTATAAAACATTTATAAAAACTCGTAAATTGCCGCTTACCATTCGGGAGGGGAGAGGGAAAAACAGTTCCCGATCGAACCTGCCAGGTCGACGGAGGGCGGGGTCGATGGCATCGATCCTATTCGTGGCACCTATCACTATCACGTTTCCCCTGTCGTCCAGTCCGTCCATTAACGCGAGCAAAGTCGAAACTATACTCGCGTGAACCTGATCTTGCCTGGACGATCGTACCGGTGCCAAACCGTCCAGCTCGTCGAAAAATATTATCGACGGCTTCATTTCCGCCGCCTGTTAAAGATAAAGATAGCTTTATTTCCATAAGACTTGCTTGGATATTGTCAGTATAACACAAATATAAATAATATAAAATTATGTTATCATAATGAATTAGTTAATGATAATAATAATAATAACAAGGATCTCGCGCACCCTGTATGATAGACGACTTTTTATTTTTTTTTAACCATAATTAACATACCCTGTGCATTATCCAAAAAATACCCAAAGTAAAAGTCATTTACTCCCTAAAAGAACAATTTTCAAGATCTTTTAGATTTTTGTCCATAACTAAAACACCTTGTATATAATCGAAAAAATGCGTGAAATAGAAGTTATTGCGCCGGGTCTCTCACGTTTTACGGATGTAAAATTTTTCCGATCGGATGAATGGTTTCAGAAGAAGAAATGTTTTTCTGGAAGCCAAAACTGCTAAAAAAAAATATTCAAAAATTAAAAAAAAAAATTCGCGTTATTTTATTGCCCCCAATTTAAAGAGTCTGAATGCGGGTCCGGACTGCTACTTCTCTCCGAAGTCTGAAGTCAGTAGCTGCAAATTTGGGGCACTTATTGCGTTTTTTAATATTGCACGAAATATCGCAAACACCCTGTATCATACTTAAAAACCTTAAATACAAAGTTTTTAGCTAGGGCTATATCGTCATGTAAAAAAAAACTGACATATAAAACACAGATTTTAAATTATTGTTCATTTTCAATAATATAGAGGACCCACTTTTCAGTTTTTTTTTTTAATTTAAAGCGCACCCTGTATATTTTTGATAAATTGTCAAGAATAAAAGTTTATGGAGCCGTATGCACTGCGTATTCTGGTTTTAGAAATTTTTCGGTTTTCTAAACGGTTTTTGAAAAATGGTCTTTTTTGCACACCCTTGCACACGCGATTTTTAATTATTTTTCACATCACATTTAATCTCATAAAAAACATGGAAAAAACATATTCATCTCATAGGTATGTATATTAATAAAATAACGTTTTTAAGATATAGAGCGCTATAAAAAAAAATGGCGCCTTTTGAAAAAAGCGCCCACAAAAATAATCAACAAGCAGCAAACAGCTTTCAAACATCACAATCACTGTATACCTGTGTTAACTGTCAAATTTAATACAGCGAGCCAACAGCAGCAAACAATATATATTTGGCAACGTTGCGGTACGTGGGTAAGTCTTTAACCGCTCCTCAGCGCAAAGTAACATGGTTAGATTAGACGCAGATTTTAAGATTTTTAAGTTTACGTAATGTAAAAACCTACAATTAGTTTAAAATAAAAACATTTCGAAACTGACACAGAAGTTATTCGTGAGAGGAAATATTTAACGACAATCACCTGCTGGAAAAGTAGCCGCAGCTGTTTCTCGGACTCGCCGATCCATTTGCTCAGCAGATCGGCCCCTTTCCTCATGAAAAACGCCACCCTGCGAGACCCGAAGCTACATTCGTTGGCCAAGGCGCGGGCGATCAGCGTTTTCCCCGTGCCTGAAGGTAAAAATGACCGATTAGAACGTCGAAAGTCGGTACAAGGCAAAATGGGTCACTCGAAACTCCGCCCATAACGTTGCCCGTCTCGCTCGCTCTTTGACGACACTCTTCCTTAGCGGACAACAACAGAACGACGAAATATGTTTTTAATTAATGTGTTTATTTATAGTGTTACTTTAAAATAAACGCGCCATACTTGAAAATTCGTTTTTCCTGCGAATAGGATCCTTGCAGATATTTTATTTATTTGATTAAGAATATTTAACAAGACTTAAAAAGTAGTCCTCCTAAATCTTTTTACCATAAGTGATCAGCATACTGCATACAGCATACATAACATTTATTTAGGTGATTAGATAAATCGGCCAAGTAAATCGAGAACAATAAAGGTCCTGAAATGGTAGAGAGACACCACTGATCCCATCGAAACACTGTGCCGGCGACCTCCCAAGTGACTTTTCATAAAAGTAATAGCAATGTCATTTAAACCGAAGAACTTTAAATTTAAAATAAGAAGAGTATGATTTAGGGTACCGAAGTAAACAAGTCATTAGTGACATTAAGCAGTGCTGTAGTCATGCTGTGCCCGGGCTTAAACCCACCTATAAAGCTGTATTGAATGGAAAATGATCGGAGTTCAAAAAAGAATGAAAAAAACCATCGTTTCACATATTTTGGGTTATGAAAAGGCAGAGTATCGTCCAAGATATTTTAATAGAAGCAAAGGCTTCAAACTCAAGAAATATTACATACTAGAAAAATGCAAAGAGCCAATGTTCTGTAGGAGTACAAATAAACCTGCAGGGTAAGTGTCATTATTGCACAGCTTAAGAGTTGCCTCTATACCTTATTTCGAAATCTATGAGTGTTATAAAAATAGATGAATTGAAAATTTGTGTCTAGTTAAATTATCTTTTTTTTTTGTATTATTTTAATGGCCAAATAAAGTTTAATCAACATTTTCAAAATGGAAGACCCTAAATTTTATTACATTTTTAAACACCCCCTTAAAAGACGAATCCAGCGATATATATATAAATATCTATTACATATTAACTTTTAAAACATTTTTCTGCGTAATACATTTTAGAAAATACTTTTTCTCGGATAATATCCAAAATTGAAATATAAACACCCTGTATATTTTTGGTATTAGAAAATAAATAAATGAATAAATTTTATTTCATTTATTTCATTTAATTTAATGTAATTACAATACCTTACATTACTTGAATTCTGAAACAAGTTATGTGAGAAGATCGGTTAAAGTGTGGTGTGGGCCGATATTTTATGAAGAAAATTTCACAGCAGATTGATTTTTAGTTTTATTAAGAAATTATATCGAGCCTCTCCTGAAATAGAACATCCAACAAGATGGCACTCCTTATCATCAAAGTGCAGAGATCAGTGAATTTTTAAAGGGAAATTTTAAACAATAGACCATTCAAAATGGGTGACACGTGGAAACTTTAATATAAAATTATTTATTTTATTTTCTTAAAAGATTTGTCAAATATTATTGTTTCAAATATTAAATAATCCATAATTTTTATATTTTAAATAAATGTTTATCGATTGCATTCGCCTTTAGAAAATGGAAAAATATGCAGGGTGTTTGATTTAAAAAAAAAAACAAATGCAAAACATTCCACTTCTTTGGATCCATAATAAAAATTTCCTATTTTAGTTTTCAACTGTAAAAAAAAACATTTTTCCAAAGACCTGCTTTTCAGCAAAAATGGAAAAGTCCGTTTTTCAAAAACTACTCAAAATGTCGTATGCTACGTAAAAGTACTCAAAATCAAGCGAATCATTAGAATTTTTAACGATATTCATATTCCATTTCATGAAAAAAAAAAAAAAAAACGCTTTTTGTGTTTAACTTTTTCCCCCACTGTCATACCAATTTAGATAAGGTTCAGGGGCATCTTGTACCTCGTGACGTCACAACCAATGGAGTAGCGTCCTTGTATGACGTCAAAATTAAAGGGAACTTTCTAGGACTTAATTACGGAGTAAATAAGTTTTTGTTTTAAGAAAAAACATTGTGGAGGGTAACTTATTGCCTTTTAGAAGGTAACTGAAAAGTTTTCATGTAAAAAAATATGTGCAAAAGGCCTATTGGACACAAAAGAATTTTCCGAAAGAGAAAAATTGAACATAGTTACCGGGAGCTCCGTGGAACAAGACCCCTTTGGGCGGCTGCACCTGAAATTGCCTGAAAACTTCCGGATACATCATGGGAAGGAGGATCATCTCTTTCAAACATTGAACATGGGCGTCCAGCCCGCCGATGCTATTGAAACGTATCGACGCGTCTAAGGTTTCCGGCTTGATCGGTATTATTCTGCTGCTACCTCCGGCACCCGATTTCATTTTTTCGTTTTTCGAATGGGGACTTTTTGTTTGTTTCCTGGAATATAAAAAAATGGGGTTTATAGAGTTTCATCTAAGCAACATCAAAGAAGGAAAGTAGCTCAAATAAACCCGACCGTTGAACGAAATTGTCTTATCGCGTGCGTGTGCGATGTTTAGCCCTTTTTTGTGTTTTTAGGTGAGAATCAAATTAAAAACATTAAAAAAAACAACAGGACCTCCGAATACGTACGATGGGTCAAATGAATCCTGCTTTTTAAGAATATATCCATGATTGCGTGCTTTTAAAACACTACTTTAATCAAGTTTAAATACTTATATACCGGAAAATCTCAAAACCACGGAGTACTTTCCGGATAACTGCACCCATCTATGGGCGAGTTTCGGAACCTGAACCTAACATAAGAACATCAGGTCAAATAAACCGAACTTTTTGCTAGCATTTTTTTGTTTTTCATATGTTTCATATGGTGGAGGTTGAAGTTTACAAAAGATCAAGCGATAATATCAAATATCAAATGATAAAGAGTATAAACATCTATGTGTTAGTGGACAACTTGGTGATGTACAATTAAACGACACATTGTGTATTAAATATTGCAAATATCTTGGAGTTACTTTTTATGCAACAGGAACTGACAACAAGAAAATATAAGAAAAAAAAAAAGAAAATAGAATATATATGAAACATTAGTAAAATCCAGCCTACTATATGGTGCTAAAAGTTGGAGACTTACAGAAAAATATAAAAAAAGGGTAGAAGCTGTTGAGATGGATGCAATGCGTAGGTCACTAAGCATTTCGCAAAGCGACAGGGTTCGAAACGACAGAGTCACAGAAATTATGGGCATCGAAGGAACCGTTGTATGATATTGAAAGGAAACAATTAACAAGGAACCTAAAGGACACCGGAAAAGAGGAAGACCAGAAACTTATTGGAAACTGGACGTAACAAAAGGGATGGCCGGAAGAAACCTGCAAGATGTCGACATACATAGGGAATACTTTTTTGCTTTTTTTTTTATGTTCCTGTTCCCTCCAGTTATAAGATAGGAGTTTGTTGTGCTATGTTATTTTATTTATATCTTTTATCGTCATAAAATATGATTGAACTGAGGTGGCTTTTACTTAATGAAAATCCATTTGTCAAAATAAATAAGAACTAAAAGTTCAGATTTTCACGAAATTATATATTTTGACATGACAATTGTTTCGACAACACCGTGTCTTTATCAAATGTAATATTTACAAATTACCTGCTACTATATATACCGAAAAATGACCATAAAACCTTAATTAATGTTGTTGTGAGAATTTAAGTTCAATAAAGGCAATACATTTGAATGTCTCATTTTGTCAATCTCCATTGCTTAAAATAAATTTAAAGCTCCGCATTTCAACCTGTAGACACCTGATTTTTGAGATTTTGGACATTTCGTTTTATTCTTTTTCAAATATTTTCCTATTGTGTTGTTAGTCCTGAAAGCTATTTTTAAACCACATTTTGACAAATGCATTGAAACTTTTTCGCTAGGTTCTCCTATGTATGTAATTGTTTTAAATTGTTCGTTCATAAAATATGCGTAAATGTGTATCTAACAAAGTGTTACCAAGCTCTCTCGCCCAGATGTGACGGTCATATGACACGAAGTTTAAATTACGGTCATTTTAAATAAAATTGGAGCGACTTTTTTGTTAACGACAAACTTACCGGCAAAGATCTGACGAACTCGTAGACGAATCGGAACTGGACGACACTTTTCGCCGTCTCGTAAACCTCCGCCTTCTTATATCATTAATCCGGTCGTTTCGCAGCACCGATGTCTGCCCTGTCGCAACAAAAAAGCAACTACTTTATTTTACGATCTACCTCGCACGCGTTGCTCACTGCTTACTCGTTTTCGAGGTGGGTTTGGGTGGCCGGTTCCTTAACAAATATTTTCTACCTTCCTCCTCCTCCTCCTCCTCCGACTCCGAGCTAGACTCCAGCACCTTTTTCCTAGTGGTAAACTCCCTCTTGTCCCTCAATCTCTCTGGCTGCGGCTGTCCCTCACTCTCCGAGCTATTCTCCTTTTTCGTCACACCGCCAATATTGATTTCTAATTTGATTATTGACCGTCATCTTTTTGGGTTACTTATAATAATAATATATTTATTTCGCAACCAAATAATACGAAAGTATCGCAAGATTTGGCCTTATGGTTGAAAAAAAAAGGGGGCTGAAAACAATTGCAAAAAGTTCAAGTTCATCTTCCAGACAATGAAAGTAATATTCAAATAGACGCTTGCATATTATGTACGATCCTTAACAAGATTTCGAAAAATCGATATTATATATTATATATTATATTGTGTACATGTCGTTTCGTCGAACTTCAAAGGTACGGCAAAGTTTGGTAAATATTAAAATTTTTGCAAATAATAGCGATTTCCAATCATATTTTTATTTGTATGATAGATGAAACCTGAATCTCTCTCGACGCAGTTTACGATACCGTTCAAATGAAATTCTCCCGTTTTTAACGGTTTTGCATTTATCGCCACACACACAACGGAAATTTTTAGCATTTTTTAGTTTTTTTGCCCATAAACGACATACCCTGCTTATAATTCAAATAGTGGCAATAGCCCTGGATCTCCCATTTCTCCTGGTATATGAATTTTTCAAATACAAGCAAACGGTTTTGGAAAAAATGTAATAGTTTTTTTCAAATATCTCGAACAGCAAATACAAAAGTTGTAGCTATCAATATGGCCTATAGCACTGTTTAAACCAATTGGCCATATTTCTCAGGAATTTTGTAACATGTAAAATGCGGGATTTCTACCCTTCTGCCAAATCTGAAGTCGATAGCTGCAAATATAAGACACCTGTTAATTTTTGAATATAGCACTTAATATCTTGAACACCCGGTACATTTTTTTAAATTTTTGAGGAATAAAATTTTATGAAGCCGAATCTTCTGCGTTTTCTGGTTTAATAATTTTTTCTGTCGCGTAAACCATTTTCGAGAAATTATTTTTTTCGTGGACCACCGCAAACGCGGTTTTTATTTTTTTTAAATACTTCCCCCCCCCCCCATTTCAATAAGTTCCGTTGAAGTCGATAGCTTCAAATTTCGGGCACTTATCGTGTTTCATAGAAACGTCCAAACGCCCCGATTTCATCGATTTTTCGAAAAAAACAAGCAATAAATGAAAGTCTTCTGTAATTGGAAATTAAAATAGTATATAAGGAAAAAATAAATAAATAATTAAATTTAATTTTTAAATTAATTAATTAAATTTGATTTTAAAATTATTTATTTTTTACATATACAGGGTGTCCGATAAGTGCTGCCCGACATTAGTTTTAAAAATTTAAACGGAACACCCTATACATTTTAATATTTTTAGAATCCTTCCCAAAAATAAAGGTAACTTTTATAGAATCTACTTATTCGAATTTTGTGTAGTTTAGACAGAAATTGAGATTATATATTTTTTTATGCCAAATTATATTCTTAGTAAATACGGCCGTGATAGTAATGAATACTTAATCAAATTTTAAACAAATTTTTTGGAGACTTCCTTCTAACGATCTGCGATGATTAGGAATTATAGAGGGTACCTTAAATTAAAGGACATTTTTTCAAAATTTCAACTTGCAATATTCATTTATTTTAAATGAGGCGTCCATGTTTTTGATATTTTTTTCAAAGCCGATCAAAATACATATAAAATCTAATTTGGTAAATATATGTCCTAAACCTAAATGACTCGGACAATAATTAAACCATCAACGCTATTTACTAATATGTATGTCAAACATAAACATATCTTTATTTGTCATCTTTGAAATTATATTAAAATTTCCTATTTTTGATTGTATTTAGATATGATAGTTGAAGGCTCTTATTTATTATTATTTATTATTATTATCAACATCATTATCATTCCACAGCTACAGTTTTGTTGAACCGTTCGAAGATTTTTGAAAAAATTGAAAATTTTCAAACGTTCGTCAAACTCTACCTTCATTTTCCTTATCCTCTTTCGTTTGCTCGCCGTCTTCCTTATCCGGTTCCTCTTTCACCGTTTCTTTGGCGATTTCCTCATTCCTCGAGCTCCTGGTTCTCATACTGAAGTGTTCTTCCTTGTTCTCCTTGTTGTTTTCGACGTTCACCGTCTCCCGTCTCGATCTAAACACCCTCTGCGCCCGGTTTCTCTTCCTGATCTCCGGCCTTTCGTCATAATCCTCGTCGTAGTAATACGACGGTTTAACGACACGCCTCCTGGTAGAGTGCCGCGTGACCCGTTGTGACAACTAGCGAGCCGAATGTCAAATATAGCACCGTCGCAAATACGGGTATTTCGTTCATCTAGCTGGCCAAAAGTGTGTTTCGCATTTTATCAAAAAAAAAAAAACAAAAACAAAATACGCTTGGCTGTTCATTTCGTTCAAAGGGTAAATATGGATACTGTTGAAGCAAGTAAGCATTAATCGTGTCCATAATTGTTTGAAATACATACTTGACAGGGTTAAATATTATTTAAGATATTTTTCAACAGGCTCTAAACAATTTTAAGTATTTTTTATGCTTCAGGGTTCGTCCCGAAAGCTATTTCGATTTATACAGCAAACTTTTGGGTCAAAAATAAAATATTCTTTCTATTTGGCACACACGTACTACCAAGAGGCAGAACTAAAATTTTGTTTTAATGCACCGGTGGCGGGCGCACGGAATTTCACCTGTCCATTTTGGCAGACATTGATGGCACGCCACTAATTTCGCTTAAAATAAAAATGATTTTTACAATCTCCAATCATTTCTAAAGAAATTTAATTTCTCGATTTTTTTTAAATCCGATGATACGGTTTGCGCTTAAAAAAACAAAAACCTCATCTCTGCATGGTCATAACAATATCGTCAATATGACAGTATGCAATCAAATTAGTTTTTATTTTTAAGTGAAAACCGTGCGATGGACTAAAAAAAAATTAAATATCAAATCCGCTCATAAATGAATGCCGATGACATTATTTTCTTAAACATATCATTGGCGTGAGTAAGAGGACACAATAGTGGAATTAAACTGTTTTTATCCCTAATAGCACATAAATAAATAAATAACCAAACATATAAAGAGCCACGGCTCCGTCTTTAATGCAAGCTTTAAGAACCAGTTTAATTCAACACACTCCACTAATTGTAAATTTTTATTAATTCTCTACAAGATGCTTTCTAATCGAATGTCAATAATTAAGAGCGCGATCTTTGGGTCCGTTTTAAAAAGAAAACTTGGTAAAATTTTCAAAAATAACATATATTTTTTTAATATCTGTATACCGCAATGTACTACGTAACAAGTGTATACCATTTTTTTTTTTTAAATACACTAGTGGCGGACGTACGGAATTTAATGGGGGCGAAAGAAAGAAAGAAAACTTCATACGAACGTATGTCCTATACTTTTTAACTCTGTAATACCTCTAGTAATAGATATTTGAATGAAATTTCGCAAACATATCTTATGCATTATTTAGTGTACCACATTTTGTTAAAAATAAGCCAGTACCGAATTTCACCTATCTATTTTGGCAGACATTGACCGTCCGCCACTATTTTTTGTTAAAATAAAAATTATTCTTACAATCTTCAATCATTTCTAAGGAAATTTAATTTCTTGACTTTTTTCAATCCGATGTACGATTCTCTCTTATTTATTTTAAGGAAATCAGTGGCGTGCCACTGACCGTCTATGAATAAATAATATTTTGGTTACTTAGCTCGCCACTCAAGAACTTTTTTTAGTGAACAATAAAATATCTATCTAAAGCAAAATATCCACTTTTTAGTTACCAACTAGAACTACCAACAAACTAGAAGATTGACTAATGATATAACATAACAGCCTAACAACAATATAACAAAATAAACGATTCTTATTTATAAAAAAGTACCTACTGTTAATACTGTCTAACAAAATTGTCTGTTAATAAATTAATAACAATGTTTTTGAAAAGAGGTAGAACATAGAAACTAGATAAGTTGTTGAAATTGTCCTGCAAGTTGAGGGATAGACGCTTCTGTTCTTTTCCTCACGTGAAGTATACCCCAGTGTTCATTCAATCATTCATTCATTTTGTCCCGGTGGTGCGTTAATGCACCACCTAGTTCTATGATTTTTTTATCACATCCATTTAGAAATTTTATTATTATCACTACTAAAGGAAAAAAAATATTTTGGAGTTGTATTGCCATCACTAGTTTTATCTGCGAAACAAAACTTTGTCATTGCAAGTCTAAACAAGTCAGCGCATGTAGAATAAACATCCAACAATTAGCGTGTTTTTTAGTATTGAGTAAAAAATAATAATGATAATTTTCTGCATTTTTAAAGCGAAAACTCGTACATCGGATTGAGAAAATCAATAAATTAAATTTCTTCAGAAATGGTTGTAAGAATAGTTTTTTTTGTACTAAATAATGGCTCATAATAAATTGAATCAGATCACATATTTTTGCTTTCCTTTAAACATCACACCAACTTACTAAATATTTGACGTCCTTGTAGATTTTTCACACGTTTTTAATCAAGCCATTCGCATAATCCATTTTGGCCAGGCTAGATCGACGAAATATCCCAAGGAAAAAGAGAAAAACTAACCTCGATGTTTTCGCCAGCGTCTCTACTATCCTCTTCCGAATAACCGGCGTGCAAATTTGGATAGCCGACCTTGTGCATTTGGTTGTCCGTCAACCAAGAGAGATTCTTCGACTTCTTAGTGCCCTTACGCAGCATGCTGTCGCTGTCCGTGTCATCTAGACGAATCGGGGAGTGATCGACGTAGCATTTCTGGCTGATAGGCCGCAGAGAGAGGGCTGTGCGTCGCAACATTCGGTTCTTCTTTACCAGATGTCGCGCTCTGTGCCCTCTACAACAGAAAGTTTTCATTCTTCAGTGCTACTACGTACCATTTCTGCGTTAGTGCTATCGAAAAAAAAAAAAAAATTGAACGTTGGACTTGTTAGCCGTACACAACTATTGCCAATAATCACAAAACAGGATGGCTTTGTTATTTCTCAACAGATGGGGATTGGCTGAACGGCATATTATTCTATGGCTTCCAACATCTTTAATTTTTTTTTTAATTCCTCCTGAAAATTTTTTATAAAAAGTATTCAATCATCTTTGATAAAATTTAACCTTCAAAAAAGTTATTAAGAACTATTTTTGAGTTCAATTAAAATGTTATCAAGATAACGGTACATATAACTATCACATCCACTCCACTCCAGTTAGTAAAGTACAGAAATAAAAATTACCATCAATCCTAACGAAGAAATATTTTGAATAAACTGAACTGAAAACTGAAGTTTTATAAAAAATATTCAATTATCTTTGTTTAAATTTTGGGTAATGGGGTACTAAATGTAACCTTACAAAAGTTTTTCGGTTTCTGGACAAATTTACTTAAAAATGGATGAAATCTTAAATGATGAACTATTGGAAGAAGACATGGATTTGACCCTCGTAGACCTAGTAGTATAGAAAACTGTATCTCTAACCTATCTATCTATTTATATAAATATATGAGGACATCTGTTGATCTACCCTTTACAAAGGAGACTTTGTGTTTCTCCAGATAGCTGCAGATGACAACTTGGTTCCACTGGAAAGGTCAACACCAATTAGGAATGAGCATTTTCATGAGATAACCACCCCTCAGTATACCTTGACTTCCGTAGTCATTTTAGAATGACTAGCCATACATTTGAGGTAATAAATAGGTTTTATTTTTTGGCCTGCCTTTCAGACTAAATTACACCTCATTAAAGGTGACAAAATTGTTAGGATAGCATTTGAAAAAAGGTTTGGTTCACATCATGGATGCTGGGGCAACGGGAAAGTTTTAGAGCTGCAGGAGACCCCTTCAATTTAGGTAAAAGTACTGCAATGTCATTTTCTTTGAAGTAGACTTTATTTCTGGCAGTTGACATGAGGTAATAGTGTGGCCTGATATGAGAAGCTTTACCGGTTGAATTTTGGAAGAAATATTTGGTAAATAACAGTTGTGTGCCAAAAAGCATGATCTTTTTCTATATAAAATGAGGATTTTAATGGAGAGAAAATAATTTACATCAAATTCAAGGACATATGCAATGTATTATGAGTTAGTAATTATTGGCAAAGTTTAAATATTTCACATTAGAACCAGAATTATTTTAAGAATGTATTTTATTTATTTACAGAAGTAAACAACCCAAGTACAATTATTGCAAATAGCCTATTTTTCCAACTTTACACCACCTACAATTAAGAAAAATATCTACATGACAAAAAAAATTCAAATATTTTTCTCAATATATAATAAATTAGGTATTCTTTATTTTACCTACTTTGTTCATTATTGATTTAGCTGTTTCCTTAGAATTTCTAGTTTTTCTCTTTGAATCTGGTTATTCTCTTGTAAATATGCACGGATTTTTTGCAATTCCTCCAGCTTTCCCTCCCCAATGTCTTTTTCGCATTTTTTTCTTTCGATAAGTAGAGCAATTTCATCATTATCAATAATATTTTTGTATAATATTAAGGGGTTCACCTTCCATATTATATCCCCCAATTTTCTCATTTCTTTTGAAATTTTATACTAAACAATTTTCTATTTTCGATTTCGAAATTCTTATGTTCATCCAAAAGTACTCTTGTGTATCCAAGAAAATAAAGCATCTGAATTTTTTTTGCAAAATAACATACACTATCTAATTTTACTCCACTTACCAGGGCTGAGCCCAGGACACGATATATTTGTTATTTCATCTTCAGTTGAATCGATCTCTTATTTTATTCTTTTAATAGCAAGTTCAGCAAATATTTGCGGAGTACATGCATGTAGTTTTCATCTAAAAATGTGGGAGGTTCTATTCACTTTAACAAGAACTATCAAAATTTGTCTACCTGTGATATTCTGCAATAAACGTTTCACTTTCAATAATGGTTTCACCTTTTTCATCAGTTACTAGATAATAATTTTCTGAAGAAATTGCCATTTTACCTCCCACATTCGATAATTTATGAACGAAATATATATTACAATTTTGTCACATATAAAACAGCTGACAAACCACAAAAAATACGCTGAGCAGAAGCGTCATAATACTTCTTCGCTGCGATTGATACTAAATTTTTTTCTGTACTTTACGTACCTTTTTTGTTTTTAGAGATATTAAAGTAAACAAAACAAAAAACAAAATGTAGAATATCTTATTCCGATTACGATAATGTAACACACTTTATATTTTAGTACACTCGTCACCGCGTCAGATAATTAGACTTTATCCAGAGCGCTGAGCTCCTTAAAAACAAATATTTTCAAGGCCGGCGAAGAAATTTGCAGAAAACGGTAACGTATTAAATGCTAAAAAGGTATGCGGGAATCATAATGTTTTAAATGAAGAAAATAAGACCAACATATTAGGATTCTATGAAGCAGTTTCCTCTATTACCAGAGTATATGAAAAGATAGGTATTTATCGGGGATCAATCCACTCACGTTTCACAGAATATAAATATAATGTTAAAGGAGGATGCAGTTTTGTTTGGATTTTTTAAATAGACATAATGGAAATAATAATTTTTTGAAAAACATTTTATGGATCCTAGACAAATACACGAAATAAAAACCCAAGGGTACCAATCAATTAATGTATGGTGTGCTGTCATAGATGGGTATATTTCGGGTCCGATATTTATAGATCAACAGTTAAATGGAGATTATTTGCAACTCTTAAGAGGACCAAATAGAACAAAATTTAGAAGCGCTGATTATATGGCAGCAAAACGAAAATTTTCTTAACAGGGGTTGGATAGGGAATGACGGAACTATGGAATGGCCAGCCAACAGCCCCGACTTTACTTTTTGGATTTTTTCTTTTGGGAACACATTAAAGTTCACGTACACAAAACTCCTTGTAATAACGTCGTGAAACTTCGGCAACGGATTTTTGAGGCAATCAATCAGTTACGAAACAATCATACAATTAGAGTGTATCGTAAATATTATGTTCAGGAACATGGTGTTCAGATACAACAGTATCTAGAATTTTTTTACTTTAGTCTCTTGTCATTTTTAATGTTTTTGTTCTACTTTAATTTGTAAATAATTATTGTTGCTGCAGTCAGTCATTTTTGCCGATTTGTCAAAAACCAGTGGACTAAAATACAAAGTGTTACATCATTGTGATCGGAATAAAATATTCTATTAAACACATAGCTATCTATCTTCATGCCTATTTTTAGTAGCCCTAAGCAGGGACATAAGTGTTTTTTCGGACTTAACAAATGCTGACTCCAAAAAAATGTGGCAATATATAAATAGTAAATTAGATCATAGCATGAAAAACAGGCAAATAAATGAAATATTAGTAAATAAAAAAACTGAATGGCAATGATCTTGAAAAGGCAAACTATTTTAAAGAGTTTTTAAGCACAGTGATATCTACACTGAATGAAAGTGTGACTCCTCCAATAAGACACCATCAAATAATTTTTCTAGCACCAACAAATGAGACAGAAATTTATCAGACTATGGACGTAAAAACAAGGCTGGAAGGTTTGATGACATTCATGTCTACATAATTAAGTTAGCTGCTCCGTTCATAACCCCAGTATTGACTCACATAATAAATAATGTTATGGCGCAAGATACTTGTCAGATCAGAGAAATTTGGTGAACAACTATCGCTCGATTGCATTAATTTCAAATCTTGCTTCAACTTCCTTAATAAGCACAACATATTAAGTTTAAGGCAATTTGGTTTCCTCAAGAAGAAAGGCACAGATGATGTTATAGCTTTACTTAGCAAATTTATATATGAAAACTTAAGTCTTAGCCTACCAACAGTTGTGACTTTTTTAGAATACACAAAAGCTTTTGATACAGTTGATCAAGTTATACTAGTGTCCAAATTGCAGAATATGGGAATAAGGGATGTAAGTTTGTCCTTGATAGCAAGTTAGACGCCAAGTTGTAAGGGTAAATGCTACTAAAAGTCAGCAATTTAAAACAAATGTTGGAGTGCCTCAGGGCTGAATACTTGGACCAATATTGTTCATCTTAAATATAAATGATTTGTTGGTTTTGCAAGATACCTTAATAGCATATGCTGATGATACTAATGAAAGCAAAATCATGGCCCGGACTTTCAACAGTCATGTCATCGACTCTGGATATTAAATACTTCTGGCTCTATCAAAATAAGCTGGTACTCAACACAGACAAGTCTGTTTTTGTCTCTTTTGGAAACTATAGAGACTCTGTTCCACAGAATATTGAAATTAAGATTAATGGTGAGTCTGAAAAGAGCCAGCAGTAGTAAATATCTAGGAATAACTTACGACTATAATAAAAAATGGATGTTCACGTGGCTAAGACAATAAAAAAAAACAAATACTTAGTATATGTTTTTTTATAGACTCAAGGAAGTACTAACAAGAAAGCAGTTATTACAAATTTAGTATGGTCCATAGTGTCGCTGTGTATGCAGTCATAGGCTGGGGAGGTCTCTACAGTTTTTCGTTTGACCCGTTAGATGGGCTTCAGAAGTGTATTCTTAAACTTATTGAAATAAAGGAACAAGATGCATATAGACCACTGAGTATCAAACAAGCTTTTGTGGTGCATTCAATAGTGTATCAATATAGGTCCTTTACTATAAAAATATTTTTTACTTAATATGATTTTTTAGCAATAAATATTATTATTATATTTTTTGTTTTATGAGTCACTTGGAAAAAAACTTGGCTTCTGACCCTACCTACATTTTGTGTTTTTGTTTACGTTGATATCTCTAAAAACAAAAAAGTTACAGCCAATTGAAAAGTTATCAAGATAAAATGAACGCAGCCAGCATTTTGAAGCGAGCGTATAAAAACTTTAAGTTAAGCTGTTGCTGCAGGTACTGTAATTTTCAAATTGTGTTTTGAAAATAAAGTTTTAAAAAAAACCATCTCGTCGTCGCTTGAACATAATTCGATCAAACAGCAATGATAAAACAAGCAAATTTTGGCTGTTTTTTTTTCTGGTTCAGGTACACATAGAGGAACTACCAGAAAGGTGGACGTTTTTCGCGGATCGACTACATACCTCGGATAAAACTCCTCTTCGGAATAGTTCCCGTTTTCCAAGTCCATTTCTTCTTTTATTTTCCGCGAATAGACCGCCAGACCCCTACGTTTCGTCAATATTCGCTCCCGGTTGGTCGTCAAAGAGCGATCTGTTAATTGAATTGCTTTATTTGCTTTTACGTCCATATACTTATTAAAAAATATATATTTAAACTTTATGGGAAATAAGACTCATATATGAATGTTGTTTCAAAAACAGTAAGCTATTTGCAAGATATGTTTTTAGGCTGTTGCAGTTGCATGAAATTAAAACAAATGCCAGTGGGGTTGATGAAATCGGTCACTCGCAATATTAATTCTTCCATAGAAGTAAACTATTTTCCAAAAAGCCTGAAAATGTCACTTGGAATGACGTAAAAATAATAAGTATATTACCGGCGCTATCAAAAATATACGAAAGTTCTTTATAATCGAATGTATACCTATATAAGGGATAATAGAATAGTACCGGAGAGTCAGTGCGGTTTTAAACAAAAGTCAAGTACTGCGAATGGCCTTATAAGTGTCATTGATGATATTGTCCGAGCCACTGACAAAAAACTAATTAGTGCCTTAATACTTTTGGATTTTTCGAAGGCATTCGATACGGTGAACCATGACCTATTGATTTCCAAGCTGAATTTCGATGGTTTTTCCTCTAATTCATGCGAGTTGATTAAATCGTATTTTTCAAATCGATCGAAAAGCAAGGTTCCATTTTGGGGCATTTTTTTTTTTTTATTTACACTTCTGACATTTTAAAATCTTTAAATTTTTGCAAAGTTCAGCCATATGCCGACGATACTCAATTATATTGGTGTTTTGATTTTAATAGTAACATGGACGCAGAGGTATTTATAAATCAAGAACTTAACAGGATTAGTGAACTTTCCGGTGCCCAAAATTTAAAGCTAAACCCATCAAAATTACATTTAATGATATTTGGAAATAAAAATAAAGTTAAGCTACTTAAACAAAAAATCAATATAATGTTAGATAATATTAAACTTTCCGTAGTCGATTCAGTAAAAAAATTTGGGGATCGTGATCTCGTGAATATTTAAAAAATATCTCAAAAGGCATATTTCTCGCTAAACCTCTTATATAGTAACAGGCATATTCAAAATTTTAGACTGTCTCACATTTTAACTACTGTGATGTAGTGTATGGTTTTTTTTTTTATTGATAACGAGTGTAAGTGCCGTATTTAAAGGTTGGAGAATGCTTGTGTTCGTTTTATTATGGGTCTTCGAAAATATGACCATATATCTGCTGCATATCGTCAACTTAACTGGCTTAAAATTTAACAAAGAAGAGCTTTTCATTTCAACGTATTCAGACAGAGCGGCTTATTCCTAAGAGTACTATCCATTCTGTAAATCAAAGATACAGGTATAGACTAACGATGCCACATCATCAGAGTGCCTTTTATCGTAGATCTTTCACATTCAAAGCAATTCTTGTTTATAATTCTTTGTCACAGGAATTCGGTAACTTAAATTTATATTCATTCAAAAAAAGGTACAAATACAGTTTTCCTAATATGTTGCTAATTATGTCATTAGCATTATTTAACTTCAATTGCATTTTCTATAGTGTGTAACAGTTTTGTTGTTCTTCCGATTTTGCAAGTATTTTTCATATTTTATTTGTTGTTCATCCGTTTTTTATTTCAGTAAATAGTGCGCAATTTATTAATTATATAAACAGTTCTTTAGCGGTTCAGAGTAGTAACTTTTTAAAGCTAGACTGCGCCGCTTTTGAGCTATCTGTTTACTTGTCGTTAAAAAATATTAATATCGTATATTGTTTTTTTTTTGTTATAATAAAGGCTGTTTATTACACCCTGTATATTACATGGTTAATAAAATCTCCCAAAAATCATGCACGTTTCTTGAATAATATGTCCTATACATAAAAGCAACATTCAAAAATAGAATACCATTCGAGAATTTATAATTTATAGCTGTGAAGTGGGTCGGCGTAAAAAAAAAACAAAATGTTTGTTTAAACTGACAGTAAAACTTACAGATTTAAATCTAAAGGGAATTATGTGTAATTCAAAAATATATATATATAAAAAAAAAACTTCATGAAAAATTTCATCAAACATTCAGACTGGCGTGAAAGAAGAGAACATTTCGTATATTATATCCTGATATCTGTATCCTATACCCAAATTCAAGAGTGCGAAATATTTGTAAACTTTAAGCAAGATTAAAAAATATTCCAAAACTTGTAATGTAGGTAGTTTAACTGCCCCCTCATTTTCTACAATATGGCAGTGATAATTTGGAAATATTCGTCATTTAGAATTTGCACTTCTGTTCTAACTACGATTTTTAGATGCTCTCTGTTTTCGATGGTATTTACTTTCACCAAATCTTTTAGAGTTCCCATAAAAGTCCATCCATTGGCGTCAGGTCAGTACTATATCCTTTCATTTTTTCTGACCCATTCATTCAACCTTTGATTTATATAGTCTTTGACAAATAAGGGGGAGCACCATTTTTTTTTATGAATAAACTCTACTTTCGTGTTTCCCGCCATTTCTCTTCTGGAAATATTGGGATTTTCTTCAACTTTTGGTAAAGTCATTATCTTCATCTGTTTCCAATGCTCTATTCTTTCTGACCAGGCTGGACATTTGTTAAAAAAAATTATACAATCAATTAAAGGTTTTTGTTATCTGGAATCTGCATTCAGGGATTAACTAGACTTAGTTTTGGTTATGTTTGCAAAATTCATTGTTTTTCCCTTTCACAATAAGTCACTTCATAATAAAAAAAAAAAAGTTTTGCTAAATATGTAACTCGTAATTGGCTACATGCTAACTATTCTAGAATTCTAGAATATTATTTTATTTTTGAACTATAGACATAGGACTAATTATACAAGAAATGTGCAGAATTTTAAGGGGATTTTATTAAGCGTCTAATATACAGGGTGTTGCATTAAAAAATATTAAAAATCAGTCTTTTGCATATTATAACATGAAATAAACAGGAAGTACACAGACATACAAGTTTCTTGAAAATTAGAAACATACCATTTTTCAAGGAATTCAATGGAAAAATGACATTATGTTGTGGATAAATTATATATCTATACATAGCTTTTCTATAAAAATACTTGATTTATCTGACTGGTACTTTATTTAGTAATGCTAGCATCGGAGAGTGGAAAGACAACGTCCTGTTTATGTCCGTTTGTAGTTTATATGAATAGTGTATAGTAAACTTTAGTTTTAATTCTTACTTTTGGTTTCTAGGCTACTAACCAGTGAACTTTCTCTGAAAGTCGCTCCTTATCGATATGACTTTTTCAATTGCTTTCTCGGGGTCTTTTTTCTTTAACTGTTGCGACTCCTTTTCGGGCGTAGTATTGAAAGACGAGTCGTCCTCGGTGTTGGATCCTTCGCTGTCACTATCCTTTGCACTGGACGAACCTGAGTCTTGCGCTAGTTCAATCTTTGTTCGCCCCTGGTATTCGGAGGAAGGAGGAAAAAGTAAAAAAATGCCGAAACACCTCTTATTCTAAACTACACCAACCATCACCGACATAAATGACTGTTAATGAATGAGGCCGTATGTCTCGCAGAGCTTAAATCATGTTCGACTATAAATGAACTTTCTTCTTAAGTTTTATATCGAAAGACTCATCTCCCAATTGATGATTTAGCTCTATGACACATCTATTGTGTTTACTAGGAAACCCTGCTACACACCAAGTTATCCACGTGCCAGAATACAAAATTGCAAACATACCCTGGTTCGATGATGGTGCCCAACTGGCCGAGAGCCATTTGACTCCATCCGACGTGTGTGAACCATGTTTCCCAAAGAGGAAAGCTACTGACATTAAATAGTAATTTACAGACACTGACAAACACAAAGCGGATATAGATTTATTCAAAGAAGTTTATCAAATCGTTATGTATGTTCTGTAAGTATCCATATATCAGTCAGCGCACCTTATTCCTTAGCAATAACAGTATTTTTTAAAACTAAACCAAAACGCAATTATAGAGGACATACCTAATTAGATATTCTTATAACTCCCAAATTTTTTATGAACCACGAACTCTGACATTACGATACTTTCTACATGCAAGATACAAGTCTTTTACAAACAAAATTGATCCTATTTCTGAACACTTACCTTGTAAATCTTCAGATACAGTGATTATTGAAAAAAATTGTTAACAAATTTTATCATTTTAAAATAATCATATTAGAATTACAAACCAGCAATAATTTTTGTCACATGTATATTCCTACAAAACACATCACTTTAAAATGTCCAATTCAAATTCTAGTTAACTTTTAAGGGATATTCTAATATTACACATCATGCACCATAACTTCCTTAAAACTTATTGCATCTAAACTAAGTATAGTTTTCCTATAAATTAATGTTATAAGTATTGCATTTTTTCAGTTGAAGTGAAAAAAGCGAGTGAAAAGATGGCATTACCAATGACCGTCCGTAAATTGTTAAATATCAAATAAACAAAACAGGTTTAACAGAATATAAAGGAAAAATATTGCACTCGGACACATAAACGAGGCAAATTATGTTCTTAAAATGCCGTTAAACAGTGGGAGCACGCACGCCATGATACCCAGTGTTTACAAAGGTATTTAAATAGCTTATTTCGGCTATAAGCGATATAATGCCAGGCACAAATATGTAAAATCAAGAGAAAAATCCTGGCCATCGATACGAAAATAAAAGCCAACGTATTTAAGTACGAAAACAATAATTACACAAAAATATACCACTTGGAATTGTCATGCAACAACCAAATTCTCGTATATTAATAGCATTCCGAACTTACCAGCCGTAAAAATATTCAAATTAGACACCACGAAGTAAACTGCCAGGCATCTTTTAATGAACTCTCTGAATTAATTTAATGAGCAACACTACTCTTTCATCGAAAACATGAAAAATAATGGTAAAAAGGCCGACGAAACGACAAAGGCTTATTCCAAAGTCATAAAACTGGGCCAATACTTTTTGAAATGCTGTCTGTTTCTGTTTTTCGCGTTGGTAAAACAAGGATGACACGTATGCCGATGGTTGCCGGCAGTGTTCCGGAATTTAAATCTGTGACTATGGAATGGCTAATTTTGTTTCCTTATTTTAACGTACATTGATTGAAGAAAAACTTAAGTACAATAATTATGATTTTGACTTATATTGAAGGGAAAATTGTATACCTCATTTTCCATCGCGGGGATTATCATCTGATAGAATAATAGGTGGACCGCGTAAACCTCCCTTCATCAACGTGTTACATTCACAGACCTCTTTACTTTTGCTGATCCGTGATTGTTTGAGTTATGTGACAGGTGTCTATCAATAAGTAGTAATTCTTTTAATTATTCCAAATCGCTAGTAAGAAAATAAAGGATATAATGGTAAACGTTTTATGAGTAGCTGAGTTTATAAGGAACTTATTAATTTCTTATTTAGCCCACCACACCCCCTCAAATATCTCCTGTGGAAGAACAGGAAAAATATTTGCATGAGGCTTTAGGGGTAGTAAAAGCGGAGGCCTTCAATATGAAACGGACTTTGGACAAAAATAAATTAATGGATGCCCTGAAAAATGCCAATGTAATGCTAGGAGAACTTCGCACGTCTTTGTTGTCTCCCAAAAGTTACTATGAACTTTGTTAAGTTGTAAGGTTTTTTGATGAACTACATGCTTAGTGTGTTTATATCTTAGATATGGCTATAACAGACGAGCTGCGTCACCTGGAGTTATATTTGCTGGATGAATTTCAAAAAGGGCCTAAAGTGAAAGATTTATATGAATTGGTTCAATATGCGGGCAATATTGTGCCCAGGCTATATTTACTAATAACAGTTGGACTTGTTTATATAAAAACAAACAGTTCTTCAAGGAGAGATTTGCTGAAAGATCTGGTAGAGATGTGCAGAGGTAACTAATAACCTTTTTGCCCTTTGTTTTTAATTCATATTTTGTTAATGTACTTTGTGCGCCTATCAGGAGTTCAACATCCCTTGCGAGGCTTGTTCCTAAGGAACTACCTATTACAATGTACTAGAAATGTTTTGCCAGACACACCCGATGTTGAAGCAGATTGCCCGGAGGGGACAGTAAAAGATTCTATAGATTTTGTGCTGATGAATTTTGCTGAAATGAACAAGTTATGGGTGAGGATGCAGCACCAAGGGCACTCTAGAGAGAGACAACACAGAGAGAGGGAAAGGGAGGAGTTGAGAATACTCGTGGGCACCAATTTGGTGAGGTTAAGCCAGCTTGAGTGTGTGACTCTAGAAAAATATCAGAAATCAGTTCTGCCTGGTATTTTGGAACAAGTATTGGGGAAAAGCCGTCGAATTTTTCGTGTAATCACAAGTGATATTTTAGGTTGTCAGTTGTCGCGATGCTATTGCCCAGGAATACCTGATGGAGTGTATTATTCAAGTGTTTCCTGACGAATTTCACATCCAAACGCTGAGCCCGTTTTTAAAATCGTGCGCGGAACTTGAACAAGGGGTCAATGTAAAGAATATAGTGATTAGTTTAATGGAAAGACTTGCCACGTTCAGTCAACGTGCGGATGCCTTCGGTGACGGTACGGTTGTGAACTGTGGCTGTCCCATTCAACTGGCTTGATTTGCTTTAAGGCGCAAACGTGCTGCAGGAGGTGCAGCTTTTCGAAGTATTCTCAGACCAGGTGTCTTCGATAATTGCAAACAGGCAATATTTGCCGCCCGAGGATATGGTCGCCCTACAAGTGGCCCTCATAAACCTGGCCCTGAAATGTTATCCGGACAGGATTGATTATATCGATAAGGTTATGTTGTCCAGTGTCGAGGTACATAAGAAATCTTCGAAATGTCTTTGAAGTTATGGAATGTTGTTTAAATTGCAGATGTTCCAAAGGCTAGGCATCGAACACCTGGAGTATCATTCGTCGGTGGCGAAGGAGCTGCAAAAGCTGCTGAAAATCCCGCTCGACACTTATAACAATCTGATTCAAATACTCAAGCTCAAGCATTATGCCGGCCTGATGCAGCATCTCGATTACCACGGTCGCAAATCGCTCAGTATCTACATTTTGAGCAACGCTCTCGAAAACGAAACCGTCGTGCCCAGTCCGGAAGAAACGGAACAGGCTCTGACGTTACTGGGCACGTTGGTTTTCGACAAAAGCGACAATGCCGGCGAGGTGGACATGGAGGAATTGGCGGAGGAGCAGAGTTTGTTGGCCCGGTTCATACACCAGTTAAAGTCTGACGTTTTGGACGAGCAGTACCGTATCCTTAACACCGCAAGAAAGGTAAGATTTCTTTCTTCCAGTTACATCTTCCAGATGCCTCTTTATTGTAGAGGTTTTTTTTGTACTTGATCGAACTTCAGCAGGTGATTCTGATCAGTGTTTTGAGTGGTCCACTTTTTTTTTTTTTAATATTGGAGAAATTGGCTTCTTGCTATGCAATTAATAGTGTCAAACTTAAAATCGCTATAGTTTTAAAAAAAATCCTACACATGTACAGTATATTGGGTAATTCACATAAAATAATTATTGTTATCCAATTAATAGTGTCAAACTTAAAGTCACTATAGTTTCCAAAAAAATCCTACACATGTACAGTATATTGGGTAATTCACGTAACATAATTATTGTTATCCAATTAATAGTGTCAAACTTAAAGTCACTATAGTTTCAAAAAAAATCTTACACATGTACAGTATATTGGGTGATGCATATAACATAATTATTGTTATCCAATTAATAGTATCAAACTTAAAATCACTATAGTTTCCAAAAAAATCCTACACATGTACAGTATATTGGGTAATTCACATAACATAATTATTGTTATCCAAGTAATAGTGTCAAACTTAAAATCACTAGTTTCAAAAAAAAATCCTACACATGTACAGTATATTGGGTGATTCATGTAACATAATTATTGTTATCCAATTAATAGTGTCAAACTTAAAATCACTATAGTTTCAAAAAAAAATCCTATACATGTACAGTACATTGGGTAATTCACATAACATAATTATAAGATAATGTTAAAAATCAGTAACACTAGTGTAAGTGTACGATAGGACATATGACTTCATTTTTATTATGTATTTGGAGAAACTCTCGTAAATTTGACTAGGGTAGATACTTTTTTTACCTAAAGGAAGTAGAAGACTATTACTGCATTTATAAAAAAAAGGTTTAAAATCACTGGTTTTCGAAAACCAGGCACATATACAGGATACTGGTATAGTTTGACCAGAAATATAGTGCTTTTCAATCGACCCTGTCATTATCTTCGCCTACTGCCGAGCAGACCCTTACCACTAACCATTCCAGGACCGTCCTGGGAATTTATCTACCTATACTAACAAGCGAGACATAAGTTTGTTTTCAATCTTTTTCGCCGAGCAATTTTTGAAACATTTACATAAAAAATTAGTACAAAGTAAGAATTTATTACGTTCTGTGTCACTTGTTTTTATTGCTGCTCCTACTTACCCTTCTGAATTTCTTATCAAATTATAAACATTGAAGACAATTTGCTTAGCATCCGTTTTTTCACTTGCTGAGGTAGTTCTTCTTCTAAATTGTCATTAGGTTCGACTACCATCACTTCTTCATTCCACTGTCTCCACATTTTAAAATGGTAAAAAACAGGAACCTTCAAAAAATGTTCAATTGTAAGATTCTAATATTTATCTGTATTCTTATGACGTACCTTTGGTCTATGCGAATATAATTTATGTTATGAGTGTTATTAATCGCCAGGCACAGAAGACAAAACGATTATTTTCAAACTTACCTGTAGGATAAATAGAGTATAGGTACTTACCCTTACCCTTTGAACTATCCAGTGAAAACAGCCTCGCAGGGTCAAAACTAGAGAATCAGGTACTTAAATACATACTGGAAGGATGACATTCAAACACCTCCGTAATATATATGAACCTATTGTAATTTAGATTAAACTCTTAAGAACGATTCATATCAGCTGATATTGACATACTTATTCGAAAATACCCGGCAGCATCAATGATTAATTAAACTTAAAACGGCCCATTTATGTTTCAAATAAAAATTTAATAAAGAATAAGCATCTGTTGGGATGGGTTTTACCTTGGTCCTGCGAAAGTCTATGGTTAAGACACTGTAAAATACTTAAAACGTTAAAGCAATAAATGCACTATATTTTTGGTCGTACAATAATTCATATAATATAATTACCCAGTTAATCTAGACCTCACTCAGATATAGAATCTGTATTTTATTTTAGCAAGGTCAGATCAAAAATTAATTGTACTGGTGGATTAAGTAATAAGACCTCAGAATTCCCTTTTAAAACTTGGATCTATCATTTTTTTCGGCTGAAGTGGTACCACAACTACTTTATATGAAATTTTTCTACTCAAAGCGGGTATTGAGTAATTCCTATAATATCATTACTCCATCATGTAGAATCTATATCTTATATAATATCAATATCACATTAAAAATAAGTAGTACTAATGGATAAAGTAATGAGACTTCTGAGTTCCTTTTTTTAATGTTTGGCCAAAGACTCCGTAAATTTGGCAACGCAGTACCGTGATAAACCTCGCTCTATTTTTTTTCCGCCGAAAATGGCATCACAACTATTTCATATGCAATTTTTGTCAAAAATTTCCGTGGAGGAGTATTTTGTCACTGTACTACATGTGCTCGAGGATCACTCACTAAATCAAGACATATGAATTGCACAACAATCTGTATACTGGCCACCGTGAATCTTCAAAATTAAATTTCTGGGGCCGTAGATAATGCTTTGCGAAGAAAAATATTGCTCCTTTAGAAAACAAAGCCTGGCCAGTGATACTTGGATAACTAACCAATGAGAATTGAGCATTTATCGACAGCTTCTCCTCTGCCAGCGAGACCTGTCGGAGTTGTATCTATTTTAGCCTTTGATTCTGTGGCTGGATGTATTCGCTATAATATAATGTTCTTTTTTAACAGATTTGGGTTTTATTTGATTTTTTTTTTATGGTACTCGGCATCTGTGTGAAATAAAGTAGGAAAATGAAAGAACGCAGAATCTGCGGCAAGTTTCTTTTGGAACAGATAGCAGAGATTATAATGTTTCTCTTTTTCTCTGCCTGTGTTCTATTTAATATTACTATACGCCTAAGATATAAGACAATTAAGGTTTTTGGAGAATAAACTGTATGTGTATATTAAATTTAATCACAAAAACTTAACCTCAACCTCACCTGCTGCCATGTCGATTCATGTTAACTATGGTTAGTTTAATAACAAGCCCGAGTTCTATTTAATATTACTATACGCTTAAGATATTAGGCAATTAAGGTTTTTGGAGTTTTTGTATTGGGATTACTAAGAGTAATAAGAATATACTGTATGTGTAACAAAAAAAACAACAAAAACTCATCCTCACCACACGCCATATCGATTGACGTTAACTATGGTTAGTTTAATAAAAAGCCCGAGTTTTTGTAGGATTCGTAGACAAATGAATCCCTATCCCCTTCAGATTTTAGGAAACGGTGGCCCCGTCCGGATCAGATATACTCTCCCGCCGATAGTGTTCCAAGCGTATCAGCTGGCTTACAAATATCGCGATACGAAGGAAGAAAAGTGGGACAAAAAGTGCACGAAACTATTTCAGTTCTGTCACCAAACGATTACCGCGCTAGTGAAAGCGGAGCTGGCGGAGCTCCCGCTGCGCCTGTTCCTGCAGGGAAGCCTGGCGATCGATCAAATCGGGTTCGACAACCACGAGACAATCGCCTACGAGTTCATGTCGCAGGCATTCTCGCTGTACGAGGACGAGATATCCGATTCGAAGGCTCAGCTCGCGGCCATCACTCTGATCGTCGGTACCCTCGAACAGATCAGCTGTTTTTCGGAAGAGAATTCGGATCCGTTGAGGACCCAATGCGCACTGGCGGCCAGCAAGCTCCTAAAGAAACCCGATCAGTGTAGGGGCGTGGCTACTTGTAGTCACCTGTTTTGGAGCGGGAAAAGTTTGGCGACAAACAAGGAGGAGACACACGACGGTAAAAAGGTGGTGGAATGTTTGAAGAAAGGTCTGAGGATCGCCAAACAGTGTATGGACGTTAGCGTTCAGGTTCAGTTGTTTGTCGAACTATTGAACCATTACATTTATTTCTTCGAGAAGGGGAATAACCAGGTGACCGTAGAGATATTGAACCAGGTGGGCTCGGGAAAGTCGGTGTCGTGGGTGACGTCGCTTATGTTAATCGTTTTAGGTAATTAAGAAAATCAAAGAAGAGCTGCCAAATCTGGAGAACTCTGACGAAACGGAACAAATAACCAAACATTTTAACAATACCTTGGACCACATTAAGACGCGGCTAGAATCTCCTGACAGCGATGCCATTTTCTATAAAGGGATAGAGATTTAAAATTTAACATGTATCTGGCCCTTTATGTGTAGCTTTTTCTATAGTGCAATGCAAATCTTTAAAGTTGGCCCATTGTAAAACCACAGGCTAGGTAATGAGTAGCAATTTGAAGAGAAAAAGTTATTTCAGGTGGAAGTGCCCAAAAAGAGGTGTAAGTGATAAGTAATAAAGTATTTTCTCGTTCTCAAATTTGATTGATAAAAAGTATGTTTCTAAAAAACCTGCGTTTTACAGTAATTTTTCTCCATTTTTGTTTTTAAAAAGTTATACTTCAGTAAAATTTGGTGTTAGCTTCACTGGCTTTTTTAAAAATTACCTCGTTCTATTGAATCGAAATATTTTACCACAGAACATCTTGTTGTAGAGTTGCTCATTTACCTTTAACGGGTTTTATTTGAATAGGATTTAATTGGAACTCTGGCTCGTAGGACTACTGAATGAAGACATAACTTTATATTTTTGTACAAAAAAGTAGTGTACTTTTGTTTACAACAGTTATTGTATTATATTCCTCTTGTTATAAATAAATACATTAGCGATTACTTGTTTTAATACACGATTTTCCACACAGAAGGTTCGGAACATTCGTGCATATTTTTGCACAGAACGTTAAAAGTTCGGTCGGTGGGGAAGCCCAGGATTTCCCTTTCCTCCTGAATGCGGTACGAAAAGGTACTGTCTTTAGTCCCAAGAAAGTATCGCGAGTACGAACAAATAATCTGATCTATTATGGCGACCCCGCCCTCATTGAATTTTTCCTTAATTACGTCCGTAGGTTCATACCTATAAACTTCATATTTTTGCTCCAATTTCGACCTCAGCCCATCATACTCTAAAATTTTGCCATTTATCCATTACCATTTTATTATGTAAATAAAAGTTTTCACCTAATTTTGTGGCGTCTGTGGCAATGAACACTTTCTCAAGTTGTAATTTTTGTAATAACGCGGATATTTGATCCGCAACGTTCTCGATAGATGGCACTTCTTCGGGTCGGCTTCTAGCAAAATCTCGTCTTCTTAAATGGACGCCGATATAAGGCCCACCTGTAGCATCTCTTTTGGGCTAAAAGAGACCAACCATTAGTAACAGTGAACTTTTTAAATAACATTATACCATTCCCAATGGGTCCGAGAGAATTGGGCACCACAAAAATTGAAAGAAGAATTACAACTTAACCTAACTTGTGTTCATTGTATATTCGTTAGGATAAGAAATAATTATTATTCGATGAAGTAAAAACATTATGCAAGAACAAATTTCAGGTAATAATGGAAACAAAAGTGACTAAATCTTTTATGAGTTTTATTTCAGGCGTCGAACATGAAGTGGACATAAACGACGTTTTCGAAGATATCCTATTTGCTGAGGAAAAAATTGTGGAACAGGGCTACCAGGAGGGTTACAAATTAGGTTCTGCGGAAAACAGCACGGAAGGTTATCATCTGGGTTACCACCGCGGCTGCGAACTAGGTTATCAATTGGGGTATTATAATTCATTTGCCGGATATTATTTGGCAAAGTCAAATGAGTTCTCGGAGAAAATACAAAAAAACTTGGAAAACTTAAAACAACTCGTTGCGAATTTTCCGCAAACCAATGTTGAAGACGTCGATATTATAGAAACCATGGAAAAAATTCATTCCTTGTACAAAAAACTTTGTGTTCAGTTGAAACTAACTTCCGAGTTGAAAAAGGACAGTTTCACTTTTTAAAATGACCCAGATAAAAGCTGTAATTAAACAAATTGAAAGTGTAATACATCATTTAGATACATATCTGCCTTTAGCTAATGCCCATATGGTTGAGTACTTTACAAAGGACACATTTAACATTTTTATGCCCGCTGATGTGGCAAGTGAAATACAGGAGTTTGGCTGTTTAGAAATAATCGAGTCAATTTTTGCACAAGAACTAAAAAACAAACCAAATATTAAAGATTTTATCGACACAAATGAAAGGATGAGTTTGAAAAATATCCCCATTTGTCTCAGTTTGAAGCAATTCCAGAAAAGTCTAATGGAAATGGGAAGTTCTGAACTGTCTAGTTTAAAGTTGGACATCTTTATGAACTCAAAAAAATCCCACGAAGTTGAGATTTTGAGTTGCATCATTGCCGCATTAAAAGAAGTGTCTCGCATATCCCACGTTATAGATATTGGTGATGGAAAAGGTTATTTAAGTTCAATGCTCGCTTTAAATTACCAAATACCAGTTCTTGGCATTGACGCATCTAAAGTAAATACGGAGGGATCAGTTCAGAGGGCTAGGAAGTTAGCCAAAGTTTGGAACAGGGTAGTTAATAATGAAAAGAGAAGGGAAACTTACATTGATCATTATAAGCAGATCACCCAATTCGTAGACGAGAATACCGACTTTAACAGATTGGTCGTCAATGTGTTTTTGGAATCACCCAATGGTATGGGCATAGTGGGACTGCACACATGCGGCAATTTAGGCCCCGCGTGTCTTGAAATATTTCACAAAACTCAAGATGTCCAGTTACTCTGCAACGTGGGGTGCTGTTACCACTTTTTAACAGAGCTCACTGATGGCGATGCAAACAATGTAAAATTTCCTATGAGCGGATTTTTAAAAACTAAACAGTACAAACTTGGCAGGGCCGCTCGAATGATCGGGTGTCAGTCCATCGAGAGGATTTTGCATAAAAGGGAACTACCGAGCAAAACAATATTTCAGAGAGCTTTGTTTGAAATAGTGCTGGAAAAAAGCTCTACATTTGTGCCCTACGAAAATAGGCAGGTTGGACGTTTTCGTAAAGAGTGTGTCACATTTCTAGAGTATGCTAAAGCAGCTTCCAAAAGAATAAACTTCGATTTAACAATGTCCGATGAAGAAATCGACCTTCTGTTTAGAGAATATGAAAGTAGGGTTAATGAATTGAACCTGTTCTACTTAATGAAGTCCATGTTAGGCCCGGCTATTGAGAGTCTTATCTTACTTGATAGATTGTTATTTTTGCAAGAAAACGGTTATACTAGTTCTTACATTGTCCAACTTTTCGATCCAGTTGTGTCTCCTAGATGTTACGGAATCATAGCTCTAAAACCTAATGCCTTATAATTTTTTTGTGTTTTTCATTTTTAAATAGAAAATAAAAGTGTACTACAAGTGTTAACATGGCAAATTGTAGCTCACCTTGTCATTTCTCCAATCCGCCTCTAGAAATGTGTTATCCCCTCTGTCCGTTGAATTTAAGTAATTTTCTCTGAATTTAAGAGCAATTTTTCTTAATTCTTTGTTAAACCTCATACTACGTCTGGCCATCCAATATGTTTTATCTCCAAATCGATCATGAAGCATTACTTCTGCGTGGTCCACTAGAATAGTTCTGACATAAAAATTAACAATTCCCATTTGGATAAAATATTAAAAAAAAAAACAACACAATTAGTGACTTACTTTGAAGAGGTATTTTGCAAAAGTTGAATTAGTTGAGAAGCCGGTCCATGGAATGAGAGACATTTCACGTTAGTCGAGGTCATGTTGTTGTAGTAAAAGTATCGCACTTTGGGTGGATTTTGGCATTTTTGAATTTCCAATTTATCAACAAACTTTCCTGTTTCAAACATATCATCAAAGTGCTGAAGTATATACACATTGTCTATGATTGCTTTGGTGTACTTGTTTTGTTGTAGAACTGAAAGGATACTTTAAAGTTTCATACCGGCGACTCTTTTAATTAAATTTCGCTTTACTGCTAAAAAAATCGTGCATCTCAATAACCGGCGCGAATAGCTGTAGGCTGTGCAAGTCAAAAAATGTCGACCACGGCACATATTCCGGAATTTCGCTGTAACTCCAATGAATTAAATGGGACCACGGGGGCAGTACCACTTTAATGCTATTTAATCCCAATCTTGTGCTTTTTTGCAATTGATGCGCAAGTATTGCGATCCTCATATAAACATCTCGTCTCAGGTTAAACCCTTCGGGCGGATTGACGTCGTAAAGTAAATATCTACAGAAAACAAACGGACGATCTTTCATGTTGATACTAGTGGTACGAAATACCTGGTTGACGATACATGACACTTATCTTTATAACACACATTCTCTCCGTAAATTCCGTTAAAAGAAAAAAGGCCAAAAATAATAAAGGTAATAATTCTCATTGAATTGTGGACAACAAACTCGCAAAATGAGGTTAGGTTTGTGTTTACTATAACGTTTACTGTTTACTATTTTCTTTTATCTATGATGTATTTACTGTTCATAATATGGTCGGTTTCGATGCACGGTACGTGAATACCTATAACTTAAAAAAATTATCAATATACTGCATTGGGAAAAGTCCGGGTACTATTTTGTTTTGTGTTTGTTTAATGACTCGGGCAAGTTCGGAAAGTATGAAAACAAATCAACTTCTAGATTCGAAATGTTTGCACTATACTTAACTGCCTAGTTTCTTCCATGGACCTTTTTAGTCTATGCTTCTACTATCTATTCGACATGGAATAATAAACAACACACTTTCATAAAAAGAGTTACCAAATTTGAAAACCGACGAGCCGGTTGTTATTATTTTAGTAGCTACAGAAATAGAGTCACTTATCTCCAATAAAATAAGCAATACGTTTTAGGGTCAATCATATATCTATAGCAATCCTTTCGTTTTAAACCATTTATTTTATTTTTCCCAAAATATCACACATAAGAAAATTATCTAGGTACGACGAGTAAACAGCAAGGATTCGAACCATTTAAATTCCAAAGTATAACTGTATTAGGTATGTATTTCCTAATGTTTATTAATTGTGGAAAAATATTAAGTATATGCATGTATTATATATATTTATGTACTTATATTTACAAATTTAAAGATACCTAATTTTAAGAGTCTAAGTTATATTTATTGTCGTTACACAACAGTTTTCAGTTCAGTAACAAGAACATAAACTTTTAAAATATAACAAATCCGATTACCTAATTAAACTTTCCTTATATGCGAATTTTATATCTTATCAACATTTATACAAAATATACCTACTAATTACTACAAAATTTTACGCATTCAACACCTATAGTTGTGCGACATAACATTTAGAGATATGTTACTTAGAATTGCGAACAGTTATATAGACGACGTATCAGACTTAATTTAAGGAGAACGGAATCAAGAATACATCAAAACATTAAAAGCGTTTAAATTAAGATATTGACCATAAGTAGGAAGAAGATAGAAACGTTTGAAAAAAATCGACGCTGTACACTTTTTACAATTGGATGAAAAATAATTGTTAATAATGATATGGTCATTCTAGATTCTAGTATAGATAATAAAAAAATATAATATATATATCTGGAATATCCCACATTGTCAGTGGGAAGTCAAAAATGACACTTGATGATAGTAATTTCAAGAACGCTCTTATTAATGTGCAGCTATTGCTAAAACGGGATAAACACTTTAAGGTATAGCAGGGCTAAGATTATCTGGAAGACGTCGTGACTTTGTCATTTTACCATTACAACTTATTTAATTTTTTTAGCAATAGATATATACACATACATATACAACACGTTTTACTTTAAGGATGCGCAAAGTAATTTTTAACTACTTTTATAATATACTGGTTGTACCAAAACTGTCAAAAGTATCAAAGTTATATTTCTTTAAAACTGCATTGGTCACTTTCTCTGATATTTCACCACGGCTTGGCACAACTTGTGGCATGTTTAAAAAGAAAAGAAATAAATTAATAAATTATATATATATAAATTAATAAAAATAATAGCACAATGAGACAAAGCTAAAGAAATTATCTGACCTTAGGCAACTAGATGTAAAAATCCTTTTATTTGGAAAACACCCGCATTGTCGTATGATAAAAAATAAAATATGCCTAAAAAAGTTTATAATTTATTACCGCATTTTTTCGAAATAATTAAATCTCACCATATATTTATTGTTGTATAGTTTAAAAGAAAATTAAATTGTAGACATTTTCAGTGGCGTGCTGAGAGATACTTTAACAAATTTTATCACTTTTTTTGTAGTGTTTTCCATAGAGCAAAGAAAAATAAAACTTTTTTGTGTTTTCGTATATTTCTCCATTTTCGCATTGAAGTCCAAACAAAATTTTTTAATTTTTATTTTCGAAAACGAGAAAAATTGAAGAGATAAAAAACGTTTCATTTTGGATTGCTCAATCCAAAGAGCAAGTAAAATCATAAAAGAGTCACCGGGGTGTATTTTTTTGTTGATAAAACTTATCTCAAGCTACACCACTGAACAAAATACAAAACCGACTTTTTCATGAAAGGAGAGAATTTAATTCTCATCTAAATGTAGCGTTACACTTGACTTTTTCGAAAAAAAAAAAACAAGTAGCAAGTAACAAGTAGAGTTTCAGTTGGCTCCATCTAGCGACGGCAGTATAAATGACACTAAAATCGCTTTAGCTGTACTGAGTTTAGGAGAATTTTTCTAAATCGAAGTTAAAGCTGCACGATTGCCAGATGTTTTGTGTTTAAAAAGTGTCGAAAATTACGATGGTGACATTTATTGATGTACCGTGCGTTCAAATTATCTTGATAACATTTCAATTGGCTGTAACTTTTTTGTTTTTAGAGATATCAAGGTAAACAAAATGTAGGGTTGGTAGCCAACTTTTTTCCAAGTAACGTATAAAACAAAATTTTCTGACATATAAGCCTACATATTTTTTTAATGCAACGCCCTGTATATTATGTATGTATTTAATAGAATATATTATTCCGATTACAATGATACACAACTTTATATTTTAGTAAACTCGTTTTTGACAAATCGGCAAAAATAGGAAATTTTTATACAATTTCAGAGAGTGCTCTGACTGACAGATAAAAATATGTTTATGTTTTTTGACATATTAGTAAACAACGTGATGGTAAATAGATAGACATAATGAGAATAATAATTTTTTGAAAAACATTTTATCAGCTGCTGAAAGTTCGTTCACTACAAGAAGTTGTAATAGACAAAATACGCGATATTGGTCTTTAAATAATCCTAGACAAATACACAAACTAAAAACCCAGGGGTACCAATCAATTAATGAATGGTGTGGTATCATAGTGGGCATATTTTGGGTCCGATATTTATAGATCAAAACTGAACTGGACATCATTATTTGCAACTCGTAAAGCACCAAATAGAACAATATATACATATCAGCGCTGATTATATGGCAGCAAGATGGTGCGCCTCCTCACAATGTTGTGCAAGTTAAAAGTTTTCTTAATTTGGAATATCCATGGGTTATATCCATTCCTTTGGCAAAGAATTTCAGTTAAGAGACAATCCGGAAACGTTACTAAACGCAAGACATAAAGTGTGTATGTATCGTTGTAATGGGAATAAGATATTCTATGAAACATATTATTATTATATTATACGTCCCTTGGAAAAAAACTTGGCTACCAAAACCTATATTTCGTTTTTTTTTGTTTACCTTGATCTCTAAAAACAAAAAAGTGACAGCCATTTAAAATTCTATTCTCACTTTTTCACATTACAATCGGCTCACCCAATTGGAATTTTCTGCATAAACAGGATATCAAAAATATGATCTATTATTTGCATTCAACATAATTCAAATACCTCCTACGTATTTGATACTTTTAACACCTTTGGTTCAAAATGTGGAGTATGAAAGTATTTTTAAAGTAACCATAAAAGAAGTTCACATGTCTTAGACGTAAAACTTAAAAAACCTTGCGTTTTGGTCACGTGTCGTATCATGTGAACAACCCTAACACAGATTACAACCCATGAGTTTCTTACACTATATTTTGGTAACAATCAGGATATATGTGTACATAAATGTATATAGCGGTTAACAACAAATAGACGTTATGCACATAAGTTTAGGTTAGGTTATAATGGAAGTTTTAGACATTTCTGGACCCGATGAAGAAGTTAATCCAATACCACCGCTTAAATATAATCATATTTTAATGTTATGTTTTTGAGTACTTTGCAAGGACGATTCTGCCAATAATTTTCACTCTAAATACAGGTATAGTTCGTCAAACAATATACCGTTTTTACAACCTTTTATTAACACCCGCCTGTTGTAAAGAATGCGTACCGCAAGCCAGGGCCGTAAATGAGGTGTTAGTGTTCCTAAAAGAGACCCTACTGATTTGCAATTTAAAATATTTTCTCTCTATTACTGAGGGTCCTTCTTCTTGATGTGCCATATCCGTTTTTTACCGAACGTTAGCAATCATATTGGCTATCAATAATTTATTAACCGCTATCATAAACAGCGTATTAGTTGACCACTGTCTTCTTCTGGGCATCGTCTTACCATGCATGATCAACTGCTGGATGTTGCATGTTTCAACGCTATATCGTTGATCTTATATTCACCCAACAAATTTTCCTGCTTCGAATAAGTTATTTGCCAGTGTGAAGATAAAAGAGGGGGTACGTTTATTAGCAGCCTTACGGATTATGAATTTGGCATTTTACAATGATTGCGTCTTCGTAAAATTCGTTTTTTTTGTAATTTTTTTCAGGATCACTTAAAAGAATTACATGAAACACTGAGTATTGTCTACAAAATGTCAACGTTGCTTTTTACATTTTTAAGCTACACGAACAAATAGACGCGCATGCTGTGGAATCAACAAACATATTAGCCGAAACCACTGTTATCCCCACCACAAAAAAAATTATTGTGGCCGAGTTTACATTTTGCCTATTATTCTTCGGATTTCCTTTTTTGGCAACTTAGTTTTGTTTTCAGTAAGCAGCTGGGCGGGCGTTTTTGTACTGGGTGAGTGAAGTTATATCTCATTCGTTTCAAAAGTTATGAGAAAATGGAAAATAGAAAAGTTTGAAAGATTATTTTGAATTATACATTTTTTATATCAAACACCCAATGTTAAATGTTGCTTTCAATTCGTTTTGAAATTCTTCCACTATTTTATTATCACTATAATTAATGCATACCCAAACCTGCAATATTTTAATTATGCTAAAAAAGGACTAGTGCAAAAAATTACCATATTTTTAGAGGTTGTTTCTAATTATTTTGTTTTGTAAGGGAGAGAAAGAAGGAAAAAGTTGTAGGTTTTTGTAAGATCTTTCAGAAAAAAAAAACGATTGTGGGGTGAAAAGTTTCCGACCAAAATTCACGAAATGAAGTTCGAATTGATGACGCAACCTCCCTACTTTCCAGACTTAGCCTCCAGCGACTATTATCTTCTCCTTTTTCCTCAAAAAATGGTTTGGCAGTAATAGATTTTAGAGCAACGACGAAGTTATCGAAGCTGTAAATCAGTATATTGAGGAGCTTGACGAATTTACGTTTAAAACTGATATAGTCAAATTACAACACCGTTATGAGAAATGTTTCGGTGTTGATGGAGATTACGTTGCAAAATAAAGCAAATTTTTTTTTAAAAAACATCGCTGTTCTTGATCAGGTCGGAAACTTTTCACCCTACCTACGTATGTACCGAAAACCTTATCGAAGCACCCACTTATTTAATAAAGTACAAAATATCTAAAACTGGAGATTAAAAGCAAAAAAAAATGTCAAAACATCGTTTTTCTTGGTCAGGCCGGAAACTTTTCACCCCACCCTCGTATGTACTGAAAATCTGATTGAAACAGCCACTTATTTAATCAAGTACAAACTAAACAAAAATGGAGATTAAATTAAAAAAAATGAATGTGAAAACATCCTTTTTTGTCAGGCTGAAACTTTTCACCCCACCCTCATAGGTAGCGAAAATCTGAGTGAAACACCCACTTATTTAATAGAGTTGAAACTAACCATAACTAATCAAAACTGGAGATTAAAAGCAAAAAAAATAAAAACATAATTTTTATTGCTCAGGCCGGAAACTTTTCACGCCACCCTCGTATGTACCGAAAATATTACTGAAACACCTACTTATTTAATAAAGTACAAACTAACCAAAACCGGAGATCAAAACCAAAAAAAAAAGAAAAAACCTTGTTTTTCTTGCTCAGGCCGGAAACTTTTCACCCCACCCTCGTATGTACCGAAAATCTGATCTTGTTTAATAAAGTACAAACTAACCAAAACTAATCAAAACGGGAGGTTAAAAGCAAAAAAAAAAAAAAAAGAAAAAACATCGTTTTTCTTGGTCAGGCCGGAAACTTTTCACCCCACCCTCGTATGTATCGAAAATCTGATTGAAACACCCACTTATTTAATACAGTACTAACTAACCAAAACTAATCAAAACTGGAGATTAAAAGCAAAAAAAATAAAAGCAGAGTTTTTATTGGTCAGGCCGGAAACTTTTCACGCCACCCTTGTATATGGTGTGCCCTTCAAGGAAATCGATATTTTTCAATTTAAAATTCTAATATCAAATAGTATTCTTCTAGAAAAATCAAAATATTAAAACACTACTAGGTTTATTCATAAAGAATTTATTAAAAGGACTTCAAAACAAAATTAAAATATGGGGTGTTCCATTAAAAAAATGCAAGTTTTATTAGTCGCGCTTTTTGAGCCACCCCGTATATTTTAAAATAATTTTAAGCCATCTTTACAATGTTCCCGTTTTCTCATAACTTTCGAAACCAACGATATAATGAAGTTAACCCTATAGTTGGCTCACCCTGTATACAAGGGACGGATGCCCCTAAATTTCACATACCTACCTGCCGTTTGTTTTATTTTCTATGCGGTCATATTTGCTACAGAGAAAAGCTGCTACCATTTTGGCCGTGCCGATTATTGAATGTGGTTTTGAAATGACAGTACTATTTGATGTCGACGTCAAAGTTGCATGTTTAATTAGCAACGTTTCGAACCGTAAACATTTTACGCTAGCGCGTTTTCTGCGATTTCACGACGACAGTAAAACTGGATTTATTGAACGAACTACTACTACAACGTTAGCACCAGTGGCGGCGGGCGTTACAAATTTCTCAGGGCGGCGAATCAGGGTAGCAGGTCGCAATTGCAGGCGGCGCCACCGTCGCCCGTGGAACAAACGTCGACGCACCAGAGCCGCCAGTAGGTCTTCTTTGCGGTGATGCTCATGGTGTCGGTGCTCATTACGGAAAATGGCGAGGCGGAGTTTTGCTCGTTGGGGGTGTTATTGAAATAATTTTTCAGCAGATCGCAGCTCTGACACCCGTATATCTGGAAAAAGTCAGAGATATTACGTCGTTGGTCGCGTGGAAGGGGAAAATGTCGAAGGAGAGGGGTCGATAATCGTTTTTTCGCGTATATTTAAAGGGTGACACTGTTTTCATGTTAGTTACGAAACATGTCACTCTGCTTGTGGTATGGTGTGTTCATAGATATAAGAAAGTGACCAATTGCTTTTGAATGGGATTATCCAAGGGTGGTCATTAACATACAATGCAACAAGATTATTACCTAAAGTTTCGGAACTTAAATTCAGGTAAAATTGTGGTACGTAATAGAAAATAATTTTATACCTATCTGTGTTTAATATTCTTCGGTTTAGTATACTACTTAGTTTAAGTTTATTAGTAATCATTCTTATTTCGTGTGTAATACAGCGTGTGTTGAATCGTGTACGAATTATGCAAAATATTTGCGAGTCTAGGAGATGCTCCCGCCCAAATGTAGAAAACACTATTCTATTGAGAGTAAGGGAGTTATAAACATTGTTTATTTGACTCTCATTGAACGTGGTGCCAGCAAGCAAGCATCTTTAGAAGAAACGGCCACATTGACGAAAATTCAACTGTATGGAAAATCGTATTTCAGCGAGGAACAAAAGAAGCGATGCTGACATTTTCCCGAGTGTAAATGAAAGTGATCAAGATATAATACGGCGTAAAATTGGTGGATATACATTAGATCTTAATTAGGAAAGATGAAACCGGTGTTAAATGTGGCAGAACTACTTTATGGAAGTGTATTCAACACATGGGTTTTAGATTTAAAAAAATTGACAAAAGGCAAGTTTTAGTGGAGTCTTTTAGAATTCGGAAATGGCTACTGGAATATCTAGAAAAAATTAGGATTTACAGAGAACAACAAATTTTATTTACTTGAACGAAACCTGGTTCGACACTTATGATACCCCTAAAAAGGGTTGGATTGACCCAACTGATAAGTGTAAAACAAACGCGCCATCACAAAGAGGTAAAAGAATAACTATTTTGCATGTTGGCTCTAAAGATGGTTGGATTCCAAATGGACTGTCTGCGAAAAATATTAAAGATTCTTCTCTGGATTACCACCGCTGATTTATTTGAAAGTTGGTTTAAAAACAAACTATTTCCAAGCATTTCTTCTAATAGCGTAATTGTAATGGACAATGCAAGTTATCACAGTAGACTAAACCCCCTTCCTCATGTGACACAAAAGCAAAAATCCAAAAATACATGTATAATAACGACATTTATTTTCACGAAGATTATACCAAAAAGCAATTAATTGAGGTTCTACAAAGCTTGAACCTACAAAAGGAATACGTCTGTTATTATTATGCAAAATATCTATTGCATACAGTTTTAAGGCTTCCACCTTACCACTGTATATTTAATCCCATTGGCACCAACTGAAGTCTGCCATTCGTCGTAACAATGTTTTTCCCTGTGTTAACTCCAATGTCCTCAAACTTGTAGAAACCGAAATTTTTAACATCCCTCCACAAAGTTCTGTTAAACATTCTGTTAAACATATAGAAAAAGCAGAACAAACGTATATCCATATTGCAAATAATATAGAACAAATAATGATTAGAACAGGCGATGATAGCGATAGTGACGCTGATATATTATGTGAATAATTTTAAGTAATTTAAGTAGGTAATAAAAGTAATTTGTAATTTTATTTTAGATTTAAACATAAATAAATAAATATTGTTTAGTATCTTTCCTAACAAAACCCCAAATAATTAAATTCCAAGCAAAGTACGGACTGTTGGGCCCTATTTCATTCTTACAGCTTGCCCGGGTCTTTCCTTAATTCTTTACAGTTAGTCACCCTCTTATATATATGAACAGACTTTACACTAAATATGGCCCCCTGATACATGGTACTGGACTGGGTTATTCATTATATTTTGACTTTGTAAATACAAATTATTTTGAAGATAACCGACGTATGAAGTTTGCGGTGTGAAGGCTTTGGAGGGAACCTAGTGATCAGGTCCATGACTGTCTGGTTAATCCAAGTAAGCGTCGATCTGGTGAAAATGCTGAAATTTTTTTTTATCCTGATCTTCCTTGAACCTGCGATACCATTTGTAGAATAATTTCCTGCGCCATCGTATTCAGATTGCTCTGAAGTTCATGACGTTTTGGGCCACATTTTATCTTGACCTGAACCTACCCAAGAGTAATGCGGAAATTCTAGGCTCACGACTAAAGCAACTTGCTCGAAAATGACGTAAAAATAACTTTTCATGATTTTTCACAAAAGAAGCCGGTATTTGGTACTCTAAGGACGTGACTGCACTGTTTGGGACAATTGGAATACCCTTCGTGAATAAAAAATACACCGATATTAAAAAAAAACCTCGCTTACCATAACTTAGAGTAAAACTATAAAGAAACCGTAAAAAATTAAAAATTGCTCTTGTATTTAGAAAAGCAAACATAAAAAAAAATCCCTTGTTTTTAGTGAAGGAGAAGCTGAAATTTAACATGTAGGATAGGCCCAAAAATCGTGTTGACCTGTGCAATAATTCAAGAGTCGTTTATTGAAGAAAGAGTTTGGAGTTGACGAGGCAAAAAACTCTTGTTTATTTCAGTTCAAGTTTTTTTTTTATGTGGATATTTGGATCATTAAGTATGTTCCGAAGAGTCTCGGAATTATTTAAATTACTATCCACGCAGTGATTTTTATTTTTTTGCACGAGTTCCAGTCTGCGAGGTTTTTTATTGAATCACGGTATATTTTTTTAAGCCGTCAGACGTTTTCTTAGTGGTGTACCAAAGAAGAGTGTCGCGAAATAGATATAGGGAGCAATTAAAATGAAGAAATCATTTTTGTTATGCTCGAAAATAAACAAAAGCCTTTACCGTGTCAATGTATTTATTCTACACAGAATGCACGATATACAGAATCAGTAATAGTCGTCGCAGTGACAGGCAGCGCCGCCGTTTCCAGAGGCGCACATTTTGAGGCACCAAGTTGACCAATTTGGGGTGGTGGCCGTCTGGTTGCCTGGCCCCTTAGCGGGGGAACTTGTCCTGTTGTTTTGGGCGAAATTCGATTCGTAATATTTGCAATTCTGGCACCCGTATAACTAAAAAATACCCGCCGCTAATTATTTGTTCAGAGTGTCCCAAATTCGTGGGGGATAAGAAGTCGGTTAAAAAAAACGAAAATCAGCAATTTCTCTAGAACTTTTTAAAAAAAATTAATTGTGCACACACACACTTCATTTGTGTGTGAATTTAAAAAATTCACTCAATTTTTCTTATATCTTTTTCAAAACTTTACACAAGGGTTCCGCAATTTTATTTATTGTCGTTTACTATTTACAGATTCATTTTCTGTATATTTTAGTTATGACGTCCATCATGGACATGGCGTAACCACAGATAATTTCTTTACAAGTTTGTCCCTAGCAGATGAACTATTGGAGAAACAAATGACACTTCGCGGAACATTAGGAAAAATAAATCTTATATTCCCGAAGAACTCTTGCCAAAACCTTATAACCCCATTTTTTCGTCAAAGTTTGGTTTTCGGAAACAACATGCAATTGTGTCCTATGTGCCTAGCAAGAATAAGGCTGTCCTTATGTAGTCTACGGAGCATCATGATGATTCCGTTGCGGGAGCAAATATGAAGTACAAGCTTGGCATAATACTTCATTATAATGAAACAAAAGGTGCCGTAGATACTACCGATAATATGGTATGGTTTGTTCATAGATATAAGAAACTGACCAATTGCTTTTGAATGGGATTACCTAAGGGTGGTCATTAACACACAATGCGACAAGATTATTACCTGAAGTTTCGGAATTTAAATTCAGGTAAAATTGTGGTCCGTGATAGAAAATAATTTTATACCTATCTGTGTTTAATATTCTTTGGTTTGGTATACTACTTGGTTTAAGTTTATCAGTAATCATTCTTATTTCGTGTGTAATACAGCGTGTGTTGAATCGTGTGCGAATTATGCAAAATATGTCCGAGTCTAGTGTATCTCAAATGTAGAAAACACTATTCATTGAGACTAAGGAAGTTATAGACGATGTTTATTTGACTCTCATTGCACGTGGTGGCAGCAAGCAAGCATCTTTAGAAGAAACGGCCACATTGTCGAAAATTCCAACATCAACTGTATGGAAAACTGTGAATAATCCCATTTCAGCGAGGAAAAAATGAAGCGACGCTGACATTTTCTCGGGTGTAGATGAAAGTGATCAAGATATAATACGGCGTAAAATTTACCAGTTATACGAGGAACAAAGCGTGCCTACATTAGATATCTTAATTAGGAGGCTTGAAAAAGATGAAACTGGTGTTAAATGTGGCTGAACTACCCTATGGAAGTGTATTCAACACATGGGTTTTAGGTTTAAAAAAATTGATAAAAGGCAAATTTTAATGGAATCTTTTAGAATTCGGAAATGGCGACTGGAATATCTAGAAAAAATTAGGATTTACAGAGAACAACAAAGGCCAATTATTTTCTTAGATGAAACCTGGTTCGATACCCCGGAAAAGCTCAACTGATAAGTGTATAACAAACGCGCCATCAAAAAAGTATTTTGCATGCTGGCTGCAAAGATGGTTGGACTTTCTCCCTCTGCGAAAAATATTAAAGATTCTTCTCTGGATTACCATGAAGACCCCACCGCTGATTTATTTGAAAGTTGGTTTAAAAACAAACTAGCGTCATTGTAATGGACAATGCAAGTAATCACAGTAGACAGTTGACTCAAACCCCTTCCTCATGTGACACAAAAGCAACAACGCAAAACTACATGTATAATAACGACATTTATTTTCACGAAGATTATACCAAAAAGCAATTAATTGAGGTTCTACAAAGCTTGAACCTACAAAAGGAATACGTCTGTGATAATTATGCAAAAAATCTAGGGCATACAGTTTTAAGGCTTCCGCCTTATCATTGTATATTTAATCCCATTTAACATGTTTGGCACCAACTGAAATCTGAAATCGTCGTAACAATGTTTTTCCCCGTGTTAACTCCAATGTCCTCAAAATTATAGAAACCGAAGTTTTTAACATCCCTCCACAAAGTTGGCAAATTCTGTTAAACATATAGAAAAAGCAGAACAATTCGTATATCCATATTGCAAATAATATAGAACAATAATAATTAGAACAGGCGATGATAGCGATAGTGATACTGATATATTATGTGAATAATTTTAAGTAATTTAAGTAGGTAATAAAAATAATTTGTAATTTTATTTTCGATTTAAACATAAATACATACATAAATAAATAAATATTGTTTAGTATCTTTCCTAGCAAAACCCCAAATAATTAAATTCTAAGCAAAGTACGGATCTGTTCGGTCATATTTTATTCTTACAGCTTGCCTGTGTCTTTTCTTAGTTCGTATCAGTTAGTCACTTTCTTGTATCTATGAACAGACTTTAAAAAATATTCAGCTCATCGAATTAGTAATAGATGGCCGAATGCAATTTTTGGACAGCTATTAGACGTCGTGGCACTAAATACATTTATTTTATGAAGTGCAAAATCTCCAGACGAAAAATCAAAAGCAAAGACAGCAGAAGAAAATTTCTTTTGGACTTCGGAGAGTCATTGATTAGGGGAAACGTCATAAGAAGATTTAAAACAGAACCAAGAATTCCCAACAGTGTCAAATCATATGTGCTAGAAATGTTTCCAGAATTGGAAAAGCGCCGTGAAATCCATTCCGAAGAAAATGAACGGCCTGTTTCTGGACGATGTCATTTGTGTAATAGAAAGAAAGATCGCAAGTCCAGGCAACAATGTTACAAGCACTGACCATAGTGTGAAACAGATAATTTGCAGATTATGTATAGAAAAACGTAAGAATTAATATGAGTAGAGGAGTTCGTCTAACTTTTTTTTTAACATTTTTGAGAATTGTTTATTTTGTTCAACTTTTTCAATAAATAGAATATGCATTATATATATTTTGTACAATTGTACCCCACATAGTGTTCTGCTAACTTTTTGACAGCGCTACGACGAAGGTTAAGTTTACACTTTTTGTTTCATATTTTGAAAAAATGCATGTGTCACACATTGATTTACTTAACAGTACTTGGGATATTGATATATCAATGTACAGGGTGGACACTTTATTAGGCCCCTGTCACTTTTCTCTGGAGCTACTGATTTTAGGAAATAAAGTTTATACAAAAGTTTTATGGTTTAAATTAACTTTTAATTTTTTTTATATATATACAGGGTGTCCGATAAGTGCTGGACCGACGTTAGCTTTAAAATTTGAAATATATTTTGATATTTTTAGAATCCCTGTCAAAAATAAAAGTAACTTTTATGGAAACTACTTATTCGAATTTTGTGTAGTTTAGAGAGAAATTGAGATTAAAGATTTTTTTATGTAAAATTTTGTTCTTAGTAAATATGACCTTCCACCAGTAATGACTCTAGACCAAATTTTAAACACATTTTTAATTTTAAATTTTTAATTTAAAATTATACAGGGTGTCTTAAATTAAAATATATATTTTTTTAAATTTCAACTTGCAGTATTCTTTTTTTTTTAATGGCATGCCCATTTTTTCTCAAAGCGGGTCAAAATAACTATACCAGCCGAGGAAGACCATATTTACTAAGCACATAATTCAGCATAAAAAAATATATAGTCTAAATTTTTGTCTCAACTACAATTTTTTTTATAGGTTGATTCTTAGGGTTTGGTCCACAGTGAACAAAACTCACAAATAATTTTAAAACACTGTAATTGTCATTGACGTTTCGACCGGCATCCCAGGTCTTTCTCAAAAACAAGGGACAAAAAAAAAAGCGAGATCATACAAAGAATTAGTTCGCTATCAAAAAATAAAACGTCTAACACAGAATATCTTAAACAGTAGACATATACGATTTTAAAAATTACAAATATTACAAAAACAAATTACATATATTAGTCATACTCACAAATTTATTAATTTATTTTTAAATGTCTATTATTAGCGCTGTTTAGGAAAAAGTACCACAACATACATCATTGCCAAAAACAATAACGTTCTTGCTTTGGCGTACGAATGACAAATAGAAGTGGAAAATAAACATTCATTGTGTCTGACGTCTTTTTTTTTTCCCTCTTAGTTTTTATTTATTTATTTTTTTAGAGTGTACGTTTGTGTTAAGTTTAAGACCTACTGATACGCGGTGGAGCATCTGAGCATTAAAATGGTCTACTTTAACAATTCGAAATAGATTTCACTCAGGTGTTTTATGTCGGTTTTCGCGTTTATGGCGTTTTTATTCCTTTGAATATCATCTCAATTATTTCCCTTTTTTGTGTGTTTGGTTCGGTAGTAAGTATTTTTGTGTCATCGAAGTTAAAAGTATGTGTTTTCTCCGTTATATGGCTGCTGATGGCTGTTTTGTTTTTTTTTTGTCGTACTTATGGCCATTGATGCGGTTCGTCAACGGTTGACTAGTCTGTCCAATGTACATTTGGTCACAGTCGTTGCACGGGATTTGATATACAATGTGACTTTTTTTATCTTTGGGTATTGGTGTTTTTAGTTTACTGAAATTCCTATTTAACAAATTTTGACCCTTGTGGCAGATTGTTACAGAGCTTCCCTTAAACACATTCGAGATTTTTTCCGATAAATTTGGTATGTATGGCAACCAACAATATTCTCGTTTTGATGGTTGTGCGTTTTCCTTAACAGAAATCTTGTTATAGAATTTATGTATCCTTCTTTTAAAAATAGAGTTAATTAAGGCACTTGCGTAATTGTTTAGTTTTAGTGTGTACTTAGCCTTATATGTATATAGCTCCTTTTCTGTACTCTGGATCAGATAGATTTATAGCTCTGTCAGCCAACCCGATAATAACAGTCTTTTTTGTGATATTGGGTGTTGGGAGTGAAAATTAAGGTCTCGTCCAGACCATGTATCTTTTGTGTACCACATCGTTCTGATTTTGTTTTCCTTGCGTATTAGTGTCATGTCTAAGAAGTTAATTTTGTCATCTTTTTCATATTCTATGGTAAATTTAATTTTTTTGTGATATGAGTTAAAACTATTCAGAATGAGGTCTCCCTTTTCTTTAGGTATTGCTAGAAAACAGTCGTCGACATATCGATATAAACAGGGTAATTTAATAGTCATTTTGTCAATAACTGTTTTTTCTAGGTCTTCGAGAACAAGTTGCGCAATTACACTCGAAATAGAAGCACCCATGGCACAACCGTCAATCTGCTTGTAATATTTATTATTATATATGAAATAGGTCGAATTTAGAGTTAATTTTATGGCTTCCACGAAATCGTCTAGTGGAATGTCTGTGTGAAGTTTGATCATATCCCATTTTTTATTTATTATGTCTATAGCTAAATCGATACGAATGTTTGTGTAGAGGGACACTACATCTAGAGATGCTAAAATGTTTCATGTGGTAGAGCGATTCTGTTAATTTTTTCTTTAAACTGCCACGAATCTTTAATATAGTATTCATTATCAAATATATATATATATATATATATATATATATATATATATATATATATATATATATATATATATATATATATATATATATATATATATATATATATATATATATATATATATATATATATATATATATATATATATATATATATAATAAATAATTTTAAAATTTAATTTAAACCATAAAACTTTTTTTTTCAAAAATCAGAGAAAAGGTACGGGCCCCTAATCAAGTGCCCACCCTGTACTATCAATTCTTTAATTTATGATTGAATGGTAATAAATACGCAACATATGTATGGACGTCGTGTTCGGCAAGGCTTTCGATAAGATAGACGATAAGCTGCTGCTAGTTGAACCGTCCGAGATCGGTGTGGATTGGGTCTTATCACAAAGTCAAAGCTGGGATATACACTATGCCACCTCCTGCGTCCCTCGAATTTCCCATTCAGTTTTTTCTCATTTACATTCCTTCCTACTGCATACAGTTACAGGAAGATATTCAGTGCTGCAAATATAACAGTCTCATAATGGCTGCTGATTTTACTAGAAATTTCGTTTCTGTTTCCTTCTCGGAATGATACTGGACTAATTTTTCAATTTTTCCTGTTTTCAAATGCTTAATAATAATAATAATAATAATAACATCTTTATTATCTCACATAGGTACTTCGAATACAATTAGTGTATTATGGATTTCGTCAAATAGGTCATGCATATGAGGCAGAAAATTACATTAAAGTGATGTCAAACATTAATAATTAAAATATTCGTTTAAATTATAAAAACAGTTTTCTAGGAGAAAAAACTTTAGTTTGGATTGAAACATGTTTACATTACTACTGCTCTTTAGCTCTGGGGACAGTCTATTGTAGACTCTAATACCGGTGTTCGTAAAATATTTTTTTGAAAATTCTAGTCTATTTTTTTTTATGGAGAAACAGTCTTTGTTACCTGGATCATAGTCGTGGAAATCTCCGTTTTTTTGTAAGATATTTTTATTTTTATATACCCATTAACAAACTTCTAATATTTATATAGACGCTAAAGGCAGTATTTTAAACTCCCGGAACTATCCGGCAATACACCTTAGGACTTTTTTTTGGGATTTTTTTTGTGAAATCCGTTAAAATTTCAAAAACAATTAGATTTAGGTATAGGACAATATACAGAAAAGATGTCTAGAATTTTGTATAGAATTCAAAAATGAAGTGTTACACCAGGAAAATCGGAAAGTTGATGCCCGCCCACAAAAAACACCCTGTATATGCAACACTAAAATAAATTGAAGCTTTGTAATACCCTAATTAACTTTTGGCTCCATCCCCTAAACGGACCAACCTATACATAGTTTTTAGAAATAGTTCAAAGAGAAGCACCACAAAAAAAATAAACAACCAATAAATAAACAGATAAATAAAGATAACTCTCACCTGGTAGTCGTAGCTCTCGCAAAACGTCGAGCACACTGCGACGAAGTCCGCCTCGTAAGTTTTCGCCTCGTACTGACAATTGCACAGCGGAAAACCGAGGCCGTTTTTGCACAGCACATCGCAGGAATCCTGCCGGGTCGACACGTTATACTTGCCGTCCGCGGTTACGCTTTGATTGCCGTTATCGGCGGAGACGGGCACGCTCGCAGGAACGAGATCGACGCAATCGCTGCCGCAGGGTGTGCCGCCCAACCCAGAAGTGCACAGTTCGACGCAGATGCGGTGCTTTTGGCTCTGGGAGACGATTGGTCGGAGGGCGTTGTCGGATTCGAAGTAGACGATACTGCGGGCGGACACCCAGCAGCACGTCAGCAGGAATACGGCGAGAGTCGCCACCGTCGACGTCCTGCGAAACGTGGGTGGTCGTTTAAGCGCGGGGGGGGGGGGGGATTTTGAATTATGTCGCAGTTGAAAAAGATCAACGGCAACAATGTCGAAACCCCCAACCCCCAGTTTTTAATTCCTGCCCGGCGGTTATTAAAAGTTTGAAAACTTGTTCAATAGCCGCTCGTTACGAGCCAATGGGGGTCCCAAATTTGGCCCATTCGGTCGTTTTTAACGGCGACCGGAGGTTTTGTTCCTCAACTATCTGGAATTGCGATCGTATCTCGAAACGGGTGCCATAGTTCGTATTCGTATGATAATAATAATTTATTGGCTGTAAGTATTAGCAGCATATGTGAGAAACGAAAACTGCAAATACAAAAATTGTAGGTCTTGATGCGGCCTATGACGCCGTTTGACCTAATTAGGCTAACTAACCAAACCAACTAACCAAAATAAAAATTTTTTTTCGACGGTGATCATTTCTGTACTAACGGCGATCCCATAGGACTTACCGTTGCCGAGATATAAAATTTTTATACGAGCGCAGATACTTTCGAAAAGTTCGATTTCATCGATTTTCGAAAGTAACAAGCAAAATTGAAGTTGAAGTTCAATTTAAAAAAATTCCGTATAAGATAACTTTCAAAATGTAGGCTTAGTAGAAAGTGACGTATAAAACAAAAGAATTTTCTGACATATAAGCCTACATAATATTCATATTATATATGTGTTGAATAGAATATCTCATTCTGATTGCAATGATGTAGCACACTGTATATTTTGGTCAGCTCGTTTTTGACAAATCAGCAAAAATAGGAAATTTTTATATAATTTCAGAGAGTGCCCTGACTGACAAATAAAAGTATGTTTATGTTTGACATACATATCAGTAAACAACATTGATGGTTGAATTATTGTCCTAGTTATTATGGTTAAAAAGCTCCTTTCATATATTTCGAAGGCTGGCAAAGGAATTTGAAGAAAACCGTAACGCTAGGAAGGTATGTAGGAATTATAATGTTTCAAATGAAGAAAATAAGGCACACATATGAAATGTGATGCATTTAAATTTCGTAAAACTCAAAATTCAGTAAAACTCAAAAACTAAGTGCAGAACAATTTTATTATTTATTTTATAAATAATCATAATGAGAATAACAATTTTTTGAGAAACATTTTATGGAGTGATGAAAGTTCGTTCACTACAAGGAAGGGTTGTAATAGACAAACTACGCGATATTGGTATTTAAATAATCCTAGACAAATTCAGGAAATAAAAATAGATGGGTCTGATATTTATGGATCAAAAGTTAACTGGAGATCATTATTTGCAACTCTTAGAGCACCAAATAGAACAATATATAGAAAATTATTATTGTGCAATTTAAAAATTTTCTTAACATGGAATATCCCAATAGCCCCGACTTAATTGTAACGGATTTTTTCTTTTGGCGACACGTAAAAAGTCACGTGCACAGAACTCCTTCTAATAATGTCGTGGAACTTCGGCAAAGGATTTCAGAGACAATCAATGAGTTAAGAGACAATCCGGATACGTTTCTAATGTGTTCAAAAAAATGGTGGTCACATACAGCAGTATTTAGAATAGTTAAACAATTTTTTACTTTAGGATGCGTTATCATTTTTATTGTTTTTGTTCTATTTTAATTTTCAAGTACCCTTTGAAATTATATAAAAATTTCTTATTTTTGCCGATTTGTCAAAAACGAATGGACCAAAATATAAAGTGTGTTACGTCATTGTAATCAGAATAAGATATTCTATTAAACACGTATATAATATACAAGGTGTTCCATTTAAAAAAGTATGATGTAAGCTTATATGATAGTTTTGTTTTATATGTCACTTGGAAAAAAACTTGGCTACAAAAAAGTTAGAGTCAATTAAAGTGTTATCAAGATAAAGCCACCAAATATGGAAGACCATTTTGTCTCAGGGATATTAAAAACAACTAGTAAATCAAATTAAAATAAAATATAGCCACAAACGAGTAACCAAATATGGAATAGGTACCCATATATGGGCATAAACTGTCACGTCAATAACAAAAATAGACCTAGAGCCCACACCTTATGCATTTAATCCAGCTTTCCCCACTTTTATCCATGCAAAAAACGCTTTAACAGAACATACCTTCTGCATCAGCAGATTCATCATGTTCACTGCCTACAGCAAACTAGATAACGAACTGTTCTGAGAGTCTTCTTCTTCACAATCACTCTTAATTTTCTTCGTTGTTTGTTTCTCTTCGCAGTTTTCTTCTTATTCTTTGTCTCACTTTCTTTTTCTCGTCTCTTCATATTTTTATTTACTAAATCATGTTTGTAGGGTGAAAATGTTATGACTGTTCTTCCTCTGTTAGATGCTTTTCATTTGAAGCCACCCTGATGGATGTGCAACTCAAAGTGATCGTGGTAGCTGAGTAGTTGAGTACTCAATTTTTTTCTGGGAAAAACAATGAACGTTGGTACAAAATGACCAGTGTCATTCATGCAAACAACGATTGCTGTAAGAGATCTGCTGATGAGTACAGTTATCTTTGTTTACCTTTGTGACCGTCGATTTGTGATATCTTACTTTGTACTAGTGTGGGGCCTGATTGATCCACGTTGTAAATACGATTCTAGGAGGTTTCATCATCAAATCCAAATGCTCCAAAATCGCAAGCTTATCTTTATCATGATTAAAAAATAACTTTAACCACTTCTTTCCAGCCATATCTGATTTACCAAAGGGATTCTCCAAATTATTTAGCTGCTGTCACTTCTGGATGCAGTTCATTTAAGACAGATTTATGGCATAGACGAAATAAAGTAGTCCCAGGTAAAGGCTGTTCATAGATATAAGAAAGTAACTAACTGATACGAATTAAGGAAAGACCCGGGCAAGCTGTAAGATTGAAATATGGCCGAACAGGGCCGTACTTTGCTTAGAATTTAATTATTTGGGGTTTTGTTAGGATATTAAACAATATTTATATTTTAATGTATGTATTTATGTTTAAATCTAAAATAAAATTACAAATTATTTTTATTACCTACTTAAATTACTTCAAATTATTCACATAATATATCAGTATCACTATCGCTATCATCGCATGTTCTAATTATTATTTGTTCTGTATTATTTGCAACATGGATATATGATTGTTCTGCTTTTTCTATGTGTTTAACAGAATTTGTCCAACTTTGTGGAGGGATGTTAAAAACTTCGGTTTCCATAAGTTTGAAGACATTGGAGTTAACACGGGGAAAAACATTGTTACGACGAATGGCAGATTTCAGTTGGTGCCAAACATGTTCAATGGGATTAAATATACTTTGGTAAGGTTAAACTTAAAACTGTTTGCCCTAGATTTTTTGCATAATTATCACAGACGTATTCCTTTTGTAGGTTCAAGCTTTGTAGAACCTCAATTAAATGCTTTTTGGTACAATCTTCGTGAAAATAAAATGTCGTTATTATACATGCAGTTTTGGATTGTTGCTTTTGTGTCACATGAGGAAGGGGTTTTAGTCAACTGTCTACTCTGATAACTTGCATTGTCTATTCCGATTACGCTATTAAGACGAATGTTTGAAACTAGTTTGTTTTTAAACCAACTTTCAAATAAATCAGCGGCGGTGTCTTCATGGTAATCCAGAGAAGAATCTTTAATATTTTTCGCAGACAGAGAAAGTCCATTTGGAATCCAACCATCTTTAGAGCCAGTATGCAAAATAGTTATTCTTTTACCGCTTTTTGATGGCGCGTTTGTTTTACACTTATCAGTTGAGTCAACCCAACCCTTTTTAGGGGTATCATCAGTGTCGAACCAGGTTTCATCCGAGTAAACAATTCGCTTTTGTTGTTCTCTGTAAATCCTAGATTCTAGATATTCCAGTCCCCCTTTCCGAATTCTAAAAGATTCCATTAAAACTTGCCTTTTGTCAATTTTGTAAAATCTAAAACCCATGTGTTGAATACACTTCCATAAGGTAGTTCTGTCACATTTAACTCCGGCTTCATCTTATTCAAACCTCCTAATTAAGATATCGCTTTGTTCCTCGTATAACTGGTAAATTTTACACCGTATTATACTTGATCACTTTAATCTACACTTGAGAAAATGTCAGGACCGCTTCTTTTTTTCCTGACTGAAAAGGGATTATTCACAATTTTCCATACAGTTGATGTTGGAATTTTCGTTAATGTGGCCGTTTCTTCTAAAAATGCTTGCTTACTGGCACCACGTTCAATGAGAGTAAAATAAACATTGTTTATAACTTCCTTAGTCTCAATAGAATAGTGTTTTCTACATTTCGGCGGGAGCATCTCCTAAGATACACTAGACTCGCACATATTTTGCATAATTCGCACACGATTCAACACACGCTGTATTACACACGAAATAAGAATAATTACTAATAAACTTAAACTAAGTATTATACCAAACCAAAGAATATTAAACACAGGTAGGTATAAAATTATTTTCTCTTTCGGACCACACCTAAATTAAAATTCCGAAACTTTAGGTAATAATCTTGTCGCATTGTGCGTTAATGACCACACTTGGACAATCCCATTCAAAAGCAATTAGTCACTTTCTTATATCTATGAACAGACCATACTTTACAATACCATGTCGAAAATGTTGGAATAAACATACTATCGATATACTAAATAGTATGACACTTATGTATACATACGTAATACCTGGTAATACTCATTTGTTACTTATATTTAAAATTTTCTACGTGACATACTTATATTCTTAGAAAAATTAAGGTATTCCATGTTAAGCTACTATTCCATATTTAGTGACTTTCCTTGTTCTATATGCTAAAAAATAATCTAGCTATGTTTTATTTTAATCGACACCATTCGGTAGATACCACGATATTTTTTTCTTACCATAGGAGGCGAAATGTTCAAAATTTTAGGATATTGGTATTGGTGATGCTAAAAATGGCGGCCGAAGTCAACTTTTGTTTTTCTCATTGACTTTCTACTTTTTCAAAATCCTCTTTCAACACATTTATGTTTGGTTAAGAAATCGCAATTCAATTTTAAAATAAATTTTAACAAGGAGTCAATAAAATTGAAAAGAGAGGATCGAGAAAAGAAATAGGTAAGATTTTCGTGCATACATTTAAAGGTTCCAAATCCTCTACCAAAAGCACACTGTACGAAAAGGAAGGAAAAAAATACAGAAAAATGTTTTTAAAGTGTGCGGAATATTTAATATATTAATTTCCTAATTGAAATCACCGTTCACAACGCAGTAAAATATTATAACTCAATACCTAATAACTAGATAAATTTAAGTTCTAATAAGTTTAAAATTAAATGTAAGAGAGTATCTACATCAACAATTATTTTTTAAAATTTTGTTGAAAAAAGTAGGCAGAAACTTCTACAGGCTACTGTAATACTGCAACTTTTCCAGTCTCCATAGACACCAGAAAGTAGACATCTCTAAGCTCGCCTTAATAAAACAGCCGAAATATCCTAGACAAGAATTTTTCTTGCACTTTTTCTTGTAGAGAATGATTAAAGGAGAGCAGTAACTTTTCTAGTCCCCATAGACATCAGAAAGTAGGCATCTCTAAGGCTACCCTTAATAAAACAGCAAACAAGAATTTTTCTTGAACTTTTTCTTGTAGAAAGTGATTAAATGAGAGCAGTAACTTTTCCAGTCTCCATAGAAACCAGAAAGTAGGCATCTTTAAGGGTAGCATTAACAAAACAGCCGAAATACCCTAGAGAAGAATTTTTCTTGAATTTTTTCTTGTAGAGAGTGATTAAATGAGATCAGTGAATTTTACACTGTCCATAGAAACCTGAAAGTAGGCATCGCTAAGGCTAGCTTTAATACAACAGTCGCAATATCCTAGACAATAATTTTTCTTGAACTTTTTATAGTCTTTGTCTATCGAAATATCTTAGATAATAATTTTTCATAGACATGAGAAGTTAAAGCTAGCTTTAACAAAACATTTGCTTCTTTTCTATCTAATCTTGCTTTATTTCAATTAACTTTTACTTAGTTCAATATTTTGCGTAATGGTTAATTTTTGCTTATTTGTAAATAAAGTTATTATTATTATCAAAAATAAGAGACTAAAACTTCTGGCGATTTAACGTTGTTAGTTATTATCAAAGGTGTAAAAAAGAATTTGGAAAAACTGACGTTGTAATAGAATATAGAAGTTCGATAAACGCCGTGTTAGTCTTGAATTAAGAATCAATAAACACCTTCGCTCTTAACTATAAGTGAGACGCCCTGTATACGCGCGTGTCGGGAATTTATATCAAGACAAGGCAAACAACTATCCTCGCATTCTATTTAAACGATAATGCCTCTGGTTAATCAGATTTGGTACGCGTTTGCAAAAAAAATCACCAGAGGGCGCTTACACGCTCGACCGACTGGAAAATGGCCCAGCATCAGGTCTGGCGGTGACATCCGACGCTCAATTGTTTGCCTTCGTTGAGGGAGGAGAGGAGGGAACCGGCCCGCCTGTGTCTGACTGGAATTTATGATGTTTCCAGGGGAGCGACGTGATATATTTGCTGGGATGATGACACTTATTAAATCGTTTGCTCTGGTAATGCCCCGAAGTTATCTTGTTAGCGTTCGAGTGTTTGGGATCGACGCGTTCTAACCGTCGCTCTAATTGTTAATATTTAACTTTTCGAAAAGCCTTTAAATCAACAAGCGCTAGATTCGTCGAAAACCAAAATGTTTTTTACTTGGTGGGGAAAATATAAATAAACCTATATCAGAAACAATGTTTGTCTATACACTGCATGTACAGGGTGTCTAATAATTGAGTGGCAATACTAAAGGGTGTGAAGAAAGTTAAGTTTCAGAAAAAAGGTTAATATCAACAGCAACATCAAAAAGTAAGGTGACTTTGAAGTTAGATCAAAAAGCGTTTATTTATTTATCATGCCCAATACTTTGGAAAGTTTTTATGAAAATAAAAAAAAAATCTATATTCTAAAATTCCCTAGTACGTGTCGGTCGGATGTTTTTGGTGTTTTGGTGGTTTGACGTTTGTCAATTCCAACGGTCACGTGACACGTCAGTCAGTGAATAGATTCGTGTTGTGCAAGCATATACCTTCGCTCGTGCTTAATTAAACTTGTGGCTAAAACGTCAAAAGCTCCAACTTGGGAAGGAGGCAGGACTGGATAGTGGACTTCCTTGAGCAATGAATATTAGAAATACAGGAATTTTGTTGAGTGACAGTAAAAAAAAAACGTAAAAGATACGTTAACGTGCGCACAAAATTAAAAAGCAATGTTTAAAATAGTCTGTTATGCAACAACAAACGCCACTTTAGCCACATGTTTGACTGGGCGCAAACATAGCGTCAGCTTATACGAGGGCAGCGCCAAAATTACCCGGCCTGAATATGAAACAAACAAAGTAGAGTAACAATTTTTTATTATTTTTCAATATAATCCCCCTTAACTTCAATGCACTTATTACATCTCTTTATTAACGACTGAATCCCTTTAAAAAAATATTCTTTTGGCTTGTCTGCAAAATGATCTAAAACAGCCTCTTTTACACGTATGCAGTCTCGCAATTTATGTAATAATGTTGCGTAATATTTGCCATTGACAGTGGTATTAGTGTCTTTAAAATCTATCAAGATAATTCCTTCACAATTCCCAAAAGATCGTGGCCATCACCTTTTTTGTTGACTGGCAGACTCTGAATTTTTTTGGAGGTGCTTCACCCTCAATTGATTCTTTTTTCGATAGAAGGTGATAATAGAGAACCATAGTTTTATCTCCCGTCACAATAGTTTCTATCACAGGATTCGGTTTCGACCCACAGAGTTCCAAAAAAGACCGCGCATACTCGACACGGCGTTGTTTTTGAATAGCCGAAAGGTTTTTAGGAACCCATCTTGCACCAACCTTATGCATACCTAAATGATCATGCAGGATTCGAAGAACACTTGTAACAGAAAGCTTAGTAATTTCTGAGATTTCCATGACTTTTAAACGTCGATCACTCAATACCACCTCTTCCACAATCGCAACAATATCTTCCGTTATGACCTCCACTGGTAGCCCAGTTCTTGAATTATCTTCAAGGGACTCCTGCTCCATTCGAAAACGTTTTGTCCATTCTTTCACTACAGAATACGAAGGAGAACTTTGACCGTACACACCATCCAGCCTTTCTTTAAGAATTTTAGGTGCTAATCCTTCTTTTGTCAAAAACTTTATGACTGCACTATACTCAATTTGCGTTATTTGCGACATTTTTTCGGGCACGTCTTGTTTAAAATGCTGTCAATCAAAAACTATTTGACGCAAGATTTAATTTTTTTTTATTATATTTAAAAGAAGACAAAGTTACAGTGTTATTGGAGCTGCATCCATGTCAGGCCGGGAAATTTTGGCGCTTCGTATCTTTTATAATATGCTAGTACTCAAGGATTACGGGCAAAGTCATTGCAAAAAAAATGTTTCGTGTTTTAGTTTTGAATAGGTCATCGATGACTAGATGTTAAGAGCCATTATTTATGTTATTTATTTTATATTGTAAGCGTGTATCCTTCAAGGTGGAGGACACTTTCCACAATTTCAAAAAGGTTGTTATTAATTTATTAAGAGAGAATTATGAATAGTAGGTAGAATTTTTTTCTCAATACGAATCGTATATTATTTATTTTGTTGTTAGGATGTTATGTTATTTTATTAAAAGTGTAAAAGTAAAAAGAACACTCTTGTAATTTTTTTCTGAACGCCACTAGTTGGTAATTAAAAAGTAGATATTTTGTTTAAGATAAATATTTTATTTTCCACAAAAAAGGTTCTCGATTTAATCAGCCCAGTGGCGAACTAATGAACCAAAACATTATATATTCAATGACATTTTTTTTGTTTATTTTATATTGTTTATGTTTATATTGTTTATTTTTAAATGAAAACCGTGCCACAGACTAAAAAAAAATTAAGAGACTGTCTATGACGGTCTCGTAAAAAACAAAATATTTATTTAGAACAAGACATCTAGTTTTCAGGTACCAACCAGTGTCCTTCAGGAAAAAAAATATAAGACTGTTCTTTTTATTTTCACAGTTTTAATGAAATAATATAACAGTTGGTCTTGGTTGGATAACAAACAATTCATTAAGTTAAAAATATTTATTAATGTACTACCCCTAAACCCGTGACTAAAGTAGAAGCAAATTCATTGAATCAGTAAATTTTGAAGTTATTTATTAATTATTTTTGAAAAAAAAGTTCTTTATTAAAAAAAAATAATTCTGTTCCACCATATGAAATTTTATACCTCAGAACAGTATTAATAGAAAAATATACATTTTTTAGATTTAGTTGCAGAAATCGACTTTTATTACAGGGAATAGTAATCGATGTTCTTTGACTATTTGCACCAAGTAATGAAACTGAAACGCCACTCCTTATACAACCTACATTTGTTTGAAATTTTATTATAACTCGATATCAAGGAAATCACATGACAGGTCAAAGATTTTGAACGAATGCAATGATTTTTGAGAAACGAAGTCACTCGAATCGTTTTGAATAATCGAATTGATGTTCTTTTGATCGATCTCAGTTTTTTTAACCATACAATTTATACCGTCTCCAGTTTGTACACCTTCTTTTTGGTATCGAGTGAAGCAGTATAATCAAACAGTGATAATGATTAAATTTAAAATACTTTCTTAAATGAGACACCCTGTATATTATTGCCACTTTAATAGCAATTTCAATTATATAACATAGACCCATACTCATATATATCGTTGAATTTGTCTTTGAAAGGACTATCCAAAAATGCAATAAACTGTAGGGTGTTCTATTTAAAAAAATGCACCTTTGTTTTACCACCCTGTATATAAAAAAGTGACGGTTAGGAAAATTAAAAAAAAGTAAGGCAATTTTAATAAAAACAACGGTTAAATATATAAACCCGTGACTAAAGTGCCCGAAGTGTCAGTAAGTTGACGAAGCAGAATGACTTACGTGTACTGTAACGCCATGTCGTGCGTTTTCGATGAAACTCTTTCCTGTGCAAGTATTAACGATATTATTTGATCACTTTCATATACACTAAGGCAAGGTTAGGCTTGAGGTTGACGTCGGGCTTTTATATTGCGCTGATAAAATTATCGCAAAAAATCCGATACCCGCAAATTACGTTGTGTTGAACTACATATGTCTAATGGAGCGCGCTATCTTTTGTTATAGTTAATTAGAGAGTTGCGTTAATTAATTCAAGCGTTGGATTAGATTTGTTCACTTGCACTTGTAAACTACCCGTCCTTTTTTTTTAAACGGGTGACGTCAAACCAAACACAGGTCAGGATTGATCTGGATTTTTAATTCATCCTTATATCTATTTTAGCTTTTCTTCGATGGGTAAATTAAAAACGAAAATGTCTTTACTGAAAAATTTGTTTCGGCAAAACTCTTTCAAAACTAACCAAAACATATACATAGACTAGGGTGGGTAAAAAAAAACGATTAAATTTTATTAATAATTTTTACAAAAAAAAAAACAAAAATAAAAACGGTCTTTTATTTTTTCGATAAATCGAATTATTCGAGGTCAAACAATGAAGAATTTACAGAAAAATAACGTTTTGTTCTGAATTCTCATAGTCAATTTGGTGCTCTACAAAAATGGTTATTCGAAATTTAATAAATATTTTCGGTTTATTCATTGAATTAATACATTTTGAGATGATTTATTATCTGGTTCAGAGAAAAAGTTATTTGTTCAAGAAATATCAATAACTGCATTATTAGAAATAGAGTTCTGTTTCACGATATGAAATTTTATACCTTAATACAGTATTAATAGAAAAATATACATTTTTTTCTATTTAGATATACACATCGACTTTGACAACTTGAAGTTTTTACAGCTTGGACTACCTTCTTTTTTATATCGAGTGGGTCAGTAACATCAAACAGTGATCATTTATCAATAAAATTTGCTTAATGATCTATTGGTGATAAGATATGATTAATGAAATGAAACGACTAAAATTAACACCGATTTAAAGAAATAAATAAGAACTAAAAGTTCAGATTTTCACGAAGTTATATATTTACACATGACAATTGTTTCGTCAGCACCGTGTCTTTATCAAATGGAATATTTACAAACTACCTGCTACTATATATATATATATATATATATATATATCCGATTGGGTGATCCCAAAAACTAACAGTTTGTTTGTATATATATATATATATATATATATATATATATATATATATATATATATATATATATATATATATATATATATATATATATATATATATATATATATATATATATATATATATATATATATATATATATATATATATATATATATATATATATATATATATATATATATATATATATATATATATATATATATATATATATATATATATATATATATATATATATATATATATATATATATAAGGTTGTTCGGAAAGTCATTTCGTTTTTTCCCGTCAGAGGACTTAATTACGTTTTTTCGAAACCAACTTCACACTGAATCCGCATAACCATTATATGTCTTGAGAGCTGATATTGCAAGGCTTGTGTGTGAAAAAGTTCTATTAATTCTACGCAGTAGTTTATGGTTGGTGCCCTTTTAAATATGGAGAGCAATAAGCAGGTAAAAATGCTGTCCAAGCGAGAAAAAAATTGACGGATGTGTATGGAGAAGGCGTGTTAACAGTACGCCAGTGCCAGAACTGGTTTGCAAAATTTCGATCCGGCAATTTTGATGTCGAACATGCACCACGGTCTGGAAGGCCGGTCGAAGCTGACAAAGATGCGATAAAGGCATTAGTTCATGCAAATCGGCGAATAACCACACGAGAGATCGGTGAGAGATTAAATTTGTCGAATTCGACTGTTTATGGCCATTTGAAAGGCATGGGCTTAACCTCGAAGCTCGATGTGTGGGTGCCCCATGTCCTTACGGAGCGAAATTTGTGTCGTCGCGTTGACGTGTATGATTCGCTCCTCAAACGTCAAGAAAATGATCCATTTTTGAAGCGGATTATTACTGGGGACGAAAAATGGGTTGTATACAACAATGTTAAACGCAAGAGGTCATGGAGCAGAAAAGATGAACCGGCTCAAAGCGTGTCAAAAGCCAACATTCACCAAAAAAAGGTGATGCTCTCCGTTTGGTGGGATGTCAAAGGAATCGTTTTTTTTGAGCTTTTGTCTATTGTCATCAACTGGACAAATTGAATGATTCACTTAAAGAGAAGAGGCCCGAATTAATCAACAGGAAGGGTGTAGTGTTCCACCAGGATAATGCGGGACCTCACACAAGTTTGGTCACTCGCCAACAACTTTTACAGCTTGAATGGGACGTACTGCAACATCCACCATATTCTCCAGATCTGGCGGCTTCCGACTACTATTTGTTCCGGTCCCTGCAAAATTTTTTGGATGGCAAAACCTTTACCTCAAATGAAGATGTCAAAAACCACCTGAACCAGTTTTTTGCCAGCAAGGACCAAAACTTTTATGAGAGGGGAATTATGTTACTGCCAGAAAGATGGCAAAAGGTGTTGGACCAGAATGGCCAATATGTAATTTAATAAAATATTTATTCATTATACGAAAACTGTCTTTCATGTTCCCCAAAAAAAACGAAATGACTTTCCGAACAACCCAATATATATATATATATATATATATATATATATATATATATATATATATATATATATATATATATATATATATATATATATATATATTTGAATTCAAAGGATATCGGGTAGCGGTCCGTGGTTAAAATAGAAAGCTTTTTTCTTTAACACTCAATATTTCGTCAATTTATTTGTTGACTTCTTCGGGTTATTAGAACTAACAAAAATGAAATTATTTTGGATTGGTACCAGAAAGAAACTGCTTCAGGTAGATTTATTAATTATTATTCCTCTCATCCACAGAACCAAAAATATAATACAATTATAGGCATAAAAAACAGAGTTACACATTTGAGCCAGGACAGTTTTGTTCAAAATAACCTGAAAAAAATTTTCAACGTTTTTGTCAATAACGGATATCCAAAACATATACTTAAGAGATTAATCTATAACTCCAACACATTTGACGGTCCAACAGAGGAACCAGACGCTCGGATGTGTTACAGAAAGATACCTTATATTAAAAACCTCACAGAATCTATCATAAATATTTTCAAAGAATTCAAGGAAATAAAAATTGCTAAATATAATACTGAAAAAGTCTCTAAACTTTTTTCTAGAGTGAAAGATCCAACTCCGCTACTATATAACTGTAATGTCATATATCGATTGTCGTGTTTGGGTTGTCAAGGCTGTTATATTGGACAGACCTCACAGTGGTTAAAACAACGTTTAACACAGCACAAAAGTGATTGCCGTATTCATAAGAATACGTGTGCAGTGGTTGAGCATTACATAAAAACAGGACATGAATTTGACTACAGCAATCCAAAAATTTTGCAATGTGTCAATAATTATAAAGCCCGATTGTTTCTTGAAATGTGCCATATTAACAAAAACAAAGATTCAATTAATTACAAGTCTTATACACAACAAATAAGCAATATATACTGTAACATTTTTCAGTTAAACCACAGATAATGTAATGTTCGGCCACCGAGTAGCGTATTCGCGTTGCGTTGTTGATCCACGGAGTAGGTTATTTTGATGCCCTTTTTTTGTCATTATTTAGATCGATTGTTTTTTTTTTTTTTTGATGTTTTTTTTTTGTTTTTTTTTTCGCTACCCCCGTTAGCGCAACTTTTGCCTACCATTATTAAGAATTGTATACTAAGTGTTTATCCGTTTGTTTCATTATGTCGCTTCGTTCATTTACCTTAACTGTAAAGCATGGTTTTTGAGGAACTATGTGGTAGACTCTAGTTTTGTAAGTATTTCTCACGATTGTTTTAATTGTCTGTTATATAGTTTGACCTGTTGTTTTCATTAAATTTTAGTTCACTCCTGAAGAAGTCAACAAATAAATTGACGAAATATTGAGTGTTAAAGAAGTACGGTCGATATACATATATGTATATATATATATATATATATATATATATATATATATATATATATATATATATATATATATATATATATATATATATATATATATATATATATATATATATATATATATATATATATATATATATATATATATATATATATATATATATATATATATATATATATATATATATATATATATATATATATGATGACACTATATTCCGGGATATCATCCGTTCGCTCGTTGAACTCCGACTGGAATCCTGCATCCGACTGGAATCCTGCAAATCTTGCATCCGACTGGAATCCTGCAGACGTTTCGCCAAAATCTCACTTGGCATCTTCAATGCTCGCGCTCCGAAAACACTTCGAACACTGGGAGGTTATCGGCGGTGCGTGCGGTATTTATACTCTGCGCCGGAGATGGTAACGGTGCTGCTTGTGCGTGGGGGGAGGTGGCTCCGCCCCCTGAATTGTCGCGTTGTTAATTTCGCCCGAGCGTAGTTGCGATGTCCCCGTTGGCTGCTGCGCATCGCTCTGCTGTTTGATTATCGTTCTCCACGTGTTGGATAAATGCAGAGCGTCGTCTCTCGTATTGAGGTGTCCGGACTTTTCTATTTCGATGGCCTCTCGTATAATCCTAGTCCTAAAATCAGGAATATTAGCTATTTGTTTGCAAGTGCCGAAATCAATTTTATGGCCTGTCTGATGTTGGTGCTGAAACAAAGCAGATGTTGTTTGTTTGTTTCTTATGGCTAAACGATGTTCCTCGAGCCTGGCTGAAATCCTTCTGTTGGTCTGTCCCACATACGTCAGGCTGCACGATCCGCATGCTACACTGTATACTCCTTGGTTTTCCAGAGTAATTTTTTGTTTTGGGTTTCTTAGTATTGCTCCGATGGTATGGTCAGGTTTGTATGCCGTTGATATGTCGTGTTTCCGTAATATTCGGCCGATTTTGTCAGTAACCCCCTTGATGTATGGCAGGACAGCGATCGATCTTCGTTGGGTCTCGTCCTGCACTCTCTGTTGCGGCTGTTGTTGTTTACTGATTGCCTTGCTGATGGTGCGCCTTTGGTATCCGTTTTGTTGAAGACAGGTACTAATTTTCTTCAGTTCTTTATCTCTGTTCCTCTCGTTTGTGAGCCTGAAGGACCGAGCAATTAATGTATTTGCCACTGCCTGTATCTGTGATGGGTGGTGATGAGATTTAGCGTTCAGATATCTATTAGTGTGTGTTGGTTTTCTATAGACAGTGTGTTCCAAGTGTCCATCTTCGGTCCTTGTGATGTGCACATCTAAAAAGGGCAGACTGTTATCCTCTTCAAGTTCTATTGTAAATTGAATCCTTGGGTGAATGGAATTCACATGATCTAGGAATTTCAAAAGCTCCTCCTTGCCAAAAGGCCATACAACAAATACGTCATCAACGTATCTTGTCCATAGTTTTGGCTTCAGATTTGCCTTCTCTATTGCTTTCTTTTCGAAGTAAATCATGAAGAGGTTGGCAATCACAGGTGAGAGAGATGATCCCATTGCTGCTCCATCTATTTGTCGGTAAATTTTCCCGTTGTGCATAAAGTAAGCGTTTTTCAGGCAATGTCTTGACAGATCCATTATGTATGGCGGAAGATCTTCGTTTTCTTCTATAAGCAAGAGTGCCTCTTCTACTGGAATACTCGGGTAGAGGGATTTGACATCGAAACTTGCCATAATGTCGTCCTTGTCCATCCTGAGAGAACCTAAAATCTGAGTGAAATGTTCTGAGTTTTTAACATAGGAATCTGCCTTTTCCACTATAGGCTGAAGTGCACTGGCCAGATGTTTTTCCAGCTTGCATAATGGTGAGTTAAAGGCGCTTACGATTGGACGCAGGGGAACCCCGTCCTTATGGATCTTTGGGAGCCCGTAGAATTTTGGGCAACGACTCGATTTTTCCCTCGGAATAAGTTTCTTCTTTGTATCCTCGTTTATTGATGAATCGAGAATTTTGGACTTAGTTGTTTTTTCCAAATATGTCGTGGGATCTCTGGTGACTAGTTTGTATATTGGGTCGTTCAAAATATCCTCCAATTTTGCATTATAATCCGACGTATTCATGACGACAGTGGCATTTCCTTTGTCTGCTGGCATTATTAGAATGTTTTCGTTTTTGTTTAGATTCCTTAAGGCTTGCATTTCTTCTCTGCTTAAGTTTGGTTGCGGTGGTTTTGACTGTCTTAAGACTCTGGCGACATCTTGCCTAATTAACTCCGCATCTTGTTCGTCTATGGTGGAAAGACTTGCTTCGACGTTGGAAACGATCTCTTCGACGGGTACTCTTTTTGGAGCTATTGCGTAGTTAAATCCTTTATTCAGTACGCTAACTTCTGTATCGGAAAGATGGTATGCTGAAATATTATGAACTGTACTGCTTCGGTTTGTATTTGGCACTTGTCCTGATTTTTTGGAATTTGACTGAAGGATTTCTAATTTCTTCCACAGTTTTTTTGACGTGATGTCCTTGGCTTTCTCAGTGCGCCATGATGTTAATAATTCTATGCGGTCCCACAGCAACTGATGGATCTTGTTGCTCAGTTTCAGGTGGAGTCTGAAAAGTTGTAGCTCAGTCTCACTAATTTCGTACCGGGTCCGCCTGATCTGGTCTTGGAGTAGGGCCTTGCTAGCTTTGTCCAGGATAGCTTGTGTCTTTCTGGTGCGTGTGTGATAAGACAACCTTGTAAATGTTGGCAGCAAGTTCTGGTTGCGGCAGCTTTTAAGAAAATTCAAGTTGCACAGCGAAATAACCCTCCTTTGTCTTAGTTTTTCATAACACTTGGTGGCTGTAAAGGTCTCCTTCCCGTAAAGGTGTATGATATTCTCACGTATTGATTCACGGATGGAAAAATGTGATGACACTATATTCCGGGATATCATCCGTTCGCTCGTTGAACTCCGACTGGAATCCTGCATCCGACTGGAATCCTGCAAATCTTGCATCCGACTGGAATCCTGCAGACGTTTCGCCAAAATCTCACTTGGCATCTTCAATGCTCGCGCTCCGAAAACACTTCGAACACTGTGTTATATATATATATATATATATATATATATATATATATATATATATATATATATATATATATATATATATATATATATATATATATATATAAACTGTTAGTTCTTGGGATCACCTCAACTTTGATGGATCGCCGTAAAGGAAGCAATAAAAGATGTTGAAGCTCAAAGCAAAGTGGCAATTTATTGTAATATCTAGCTTTCGCCCATGGATACAGGCTTCATCAGGACACTGAGTCATATAGAGAACAAAAAACACTTCATCAGAGTTAACAATCTAACAAAAAAAAAAGTAAAAAAACTTACACAACACGCCTCTTTCTACCTCTACATATAGAGAGATGACATTGGTGTATAAAATAAAGTGTTTGGCCAGTTACAATTATCGACATAACACTCGATGGATGAAATGTATGGAAAAAAATTTTTACAATTGTTAAAAATATTAACCTCGACCATAACGTTACAAAACAATCACACTAACACAAAACGTTAAGGTCAATAAAATATCCGGAATGATAAAATATTTAAAGATGAAAAAAAAACAACCAATTTGTTACAAACGACACTTCGTATTGTCGATTTAGAGTAATCTTAAAAAAGGCGTTTTTTTACAATATCTTCCCTTTCATTTCCAAATAATAACATCTGCGTTTTGTTAGTATTCAATAAGATGTTGTGAGCCGCAGATACCTCCGCAATTATTTTTACAAAATTTAAGAAAATTATAGAAGTGAGCTGAATGAACTGAGAACAAAATGGGTCCCAGACTACTCCCCTGGGGAACACCCTTCCCCAAAGCAATGGCATCTGCATGAGTATTTCCTATAACTACCCTTTGGTATCTCTGACCAAGAACATTTTTATATTTTTATCCTGAAGAATTCCAGTTTAGCTAGGAGAAGGAAATGATTCAAGGTATCGAACGCTTCGCTATAGCCCAAGAGTATGAGACAAGAGTTTAACTTAGAATCCGCTGCTCTCAATAAACCATCAGTAACATGAAGCAAGGCAGAAGTAGTGCTGTGAAGAGGTCGAAAACCAGATTGAGTGTCTGGGAGGATTTTGTTATCGCATCGGAACTGACGAAGTTGTTTAGCTGCGATTTTTTTAATAATCTTTGAGATGGTTGGCAGCAAACTGATTGGTCTAAAATCGTTAATGCTACTTGGACACTCTTTCTTTGGGACGGGTATAACTTCAGCCTGTTTCCATGAGTCCGGAAAAATCCCGGTCAGCAGACAGTTGGTAACAAGGATAGTGATATGATCGACTAAATGTGGGGTAGTCAAAATAATCATTTTTACATCAATATTGTCTGAGCAATGAGCGTTAGTTTTAATACTAATTAAAGTTTTATTAACTTCCTCGGGGTAAACTTTAGTAAAACGGAATGAATTAGAACCAAATTGTATATTAATATATTATATAAAACACAAACCCAGGATCAATACCACCAATAGATCCAAAAGAAGTAAAAGCAACATTAAAACTATTAGGTTGGTCAAAATTGTTTTCAATCATTAAAGAGTGCACACGAAGTCTTAAAGGTACGCCAAAAATTTTTAGTTTCAGCTTTAAATGTACTTGCCAAATATGCCCTTTTCACGGCTCTCACACAGGGGTTCACAAAATTTCGTAATTCTCTACATTCGTTTAAGTTTTAAGTTTTTAAGTTTTATTAAAAGTTTTAGGTTTTCGGTAAGCCAAGGGGCTGCGGGTCTCCTAATTCCAACTGTTTTTAATGGAGCATGAATATCAAATAAATAATTCATATTATTCGTAAGAAAGTCAACTTGTACGTTTATATCATCAAAAGAGTATAAAAGATCCCAGTTAATTGCTCTAAGATTATTCATAAACAATTCATTATCGGATGCCGAAAAATCTCTAAACGTTCGAAAAATGGTTGGATGACGGTCTTGAGATTACAAGAAACGATACAGTGATCTGAGATATCACTCATTTCATGAACTTCAATATTGTCACATAAATTAGAGGTGACCAGTACATCAAGAAGCGAACTAGAAAAAAACTAAGAGCTCATACTTGATAACTATTTTTCAGAGGTAACTAGCAACCTGTGTTTGTGCATCACAACCAAAAAAAAAACTTTTTATATAATTATAATATAATATTATATAAAATAATAATTATCATATTGTGTGTTCTTACTTCGTGTCGCTATAGAGAATATTCATATTTCGTCCGACCGGTATAACACATAATTTCCACAAAATCGTTTTACGAGTAAATGGAATAATACGGCCATAACCTTTCCTAAATGAAGTCCAATTGCGCACAGAAAGGAAACAATTCGTTAGTACCACCATTTGAAAATGTAGAGTAGCTCTCAGTGTCGCGAATATGTATGAATGTGAATGTTGGTGATGTTTTTGCAACTTTTGTTTGTGTAGAAATTCGCGGTAAGCAAAGCAATACAATTAATTTGGACAATAACAATCGGTACCATAACATGGCTCTCCAATGATCCGATGGATTCCATTTTTCCTAAGATATGGTTTATATTCAACTCTGTAACATTCAAAAAGTGGCCACTATGACAGTACCTACGATTTTCTTCTTTGACGAAAATTAAAATGCTCATACGAGGTTGTGTTGAACAGTTTCCGGCCTGACCAAGAAGTCACTCGGTCTACTTATGGGGCGGGGTCCTGCAGTACCAATCCTTGTATGTACTGGGTTATTCGTTATATTTTGACACCCGCCTGCAGAGTTAATTTTTTAAGATAAAAGGTGCAAATAGAAAAGTTTGAAGAAAAAGCAAACGACTATCGCAAGCTCTTAAAATAACACCAACATTCTCTTGTTTAAATTTTAGTTAAAATCATCCTGATTTCGAAAACATATAGGTTATTGACATTTCGTTTAGCCGTTTGTGTGATATTAGAGTTTAAAAATAATCATCATTTGATTACTCTAAAGCCTTTGATCGGCTTGACCATGAACTTATATGAGCCAAGTTGAGTCACTACGGCTTCTACTTTTTTTAGCTTTTTTACCTAGCTCACAGATATTAGAGAGTTAAAGTCTGTTCATAGGTATAAGAAAGTGACTAACTGATACGAATTAAGGAAAGACCCGGGCAAGCTGTAAGAATGAAATATCGCCGAACAGGTCCGTACTTTGCTTATAATTTAATTATTTGGGGTTTTGTTAGGAAATATACTAAACAATAATTATTTATTTATGTTTATGTTTATTTATGTTTAAATTTAAAACAAAATTACAAATTATTTTTATTACCTACTTAAATTACTTAAAATTATTCACATAATATATCAGTATCACTATGGCTATCATCGCCTGTTCTAATTATTATTTGTTCTATATTATTTGCAATATCGATATACGATTGTTCTGCTTTTTCTATATGTTTAACAGAATTTGCCCAACTTTGTCGAGGGATGTTAAAAACTTCAGTTTCTATAAGTTTGAGGACATTGGAGTTAACACGGGAAAAACATTGTTACGACGAATGGCAGATTTCAGTTGGTGCCAAACATGTTCAATAGGAAGCCTTAAAACTGTATGCCCTAAATTTTTTGCATAATTATCACAGACGTATTCCTTTTGTAGGTTCAAGCTTTGTAGAACCTCAACTAATTGCTTTTTGGTATAAATGTCGTTATTATACATGTAGTTTTGGATTTTTGCTTTTGTGTTACATGAGGAAGGGGTTTTAGTCAACTGTCTACTGTGATAACTTGCATTGTCCATTAGAATGACGCTATTAGGAGGAATGTTTGGAACTAGTTTGTTTTTAAACCAACTTTCAAATAAATCAGCGGTGGTGTCCAGAGAAGAATCTTTAATATTTTTCGCAGACTGAGAAAGTCCATTTGGAATCTGTAAATCCTAATTTTTTTCAGATTTTTCAGTCGCCATTTCCGAATTCTAAAAGATTCCATTGAAACTGGCCTTGTGACAGTTTTTTTAAATCTAAAACCCATGTGTTGAATACACTTCCATAAGGTAGTTCTGTCACATTTAACACCAGTTTCATCTTTTTCAAGTCTCCTAATTAAGATATCTAATGTAGGCACGCTTTGTTCCTCGTAAATTTTACGCCGTATTATATCTTGGTCACTTTCTTCTTCTTCTTTCTTGCTTCTTTGTTTCTTCGCTGAAATGGGATTATTAACAATTTTTCATACAATTGGTGTTGGAATTTTCGTCAATGTGACCGTTTCTTCTAAAGATGATTGCTTGCTGGCACCACGCTCAATGAGAGTCGTTGGTGAAAAAGTCTGATTTGGTTTTGCGCCATTTATACAGGCATAGAACTGTCCTTATTTCAGTTTACGGAAACTTTTAGCTCAATCACTTGTCATTTCGATTATGAACTATGGTTTAGTCCTCTATTATACATGTCTTGATAGTATTAGTAAATATAGATTGCAACAACTTCAAAACAGAGTCGAGTAATTGATTTACTTCAACAAATTTATATAGTCTCTCTTTTAACAGGATTTCAAAAATTTTAGAGAAAACAAGAATGACGGAGATAGGACGATAACTATCGACCATCTGAGGGTCTCCGTTTTTAAATATTGGCGTTACTTTAGAGATTTTCTATACCTGACGTTGGCGTTACTTTAGAGATTTTCTATACCTGACGTTAAAAAATGCCGCATCTGTCAGCGGCCATGTTGTTTGTTGAAAGTCGCAAGGCCTTATGGCTCCTACATCAAAATTTACTTCTCAAAACAATTTTATGTAGTTGCTTCAAGAGTTCTTGTACTGTCAGCATAGGCAAGGCCTCTATACGTCTAGTGGCTATACGGTAAAACCACGTCGGCCGTTTTAACTCGCCTACGTGAATGCGAAAACTATTTTCGTATTCACCATCGAAATACGACGTAATTTCGCATTTCCTTGGGCAGTTTTCGACAGCGCGAGTCTCTCTCTGGAACGGGACTAAAAAATCACAATGCCGCCCACGCCGTCGTTCCCGCCCCTCATCCGGAGGCTCCGCCCCGCGCTCGGTGACGTCACGGGAACGCGCAGGCGGCTCTGATTTGGGTCATCGAGTGTGACCTTTCTGCGAGGCCTTCTACGACCGGGACGAAATCCATTCGCAGTCGTAGCGCATCCAGACTTCTTCGCCATGGCCTCCAACACTTCCAACTACAAACTGAGCCCCGCTACGGCCAGTCTAAAGTACAATGGTAAGTGTCGAATTGCTTAATTATAGCCTGTTAGTCATAGATATTTCGCTTGAACGAACTTTAGACGTAGAAGGATGAATGATAAGCGCGATTTGCAGATTTTTTTAAATAAATCTTTGTACGTCTTCACGATCCTGCTAAAAAATATAGAATTTTTTGGAATGAAGTACATCTTGTTAATTTCGATGACGTAACCGGTAATACGTCACAAGCGGGCCCGCGATAAGGCGGCCATGTTGAATTTGACGACGGCGCCATATTGAAACCGAACCGTTGGGCGTTCAGGCGGAATTAACGTTTCGGCTGTTTTATCTATGGTCCCTAATATGAGAAAATACAAGTTCACTAGGTTGGTGAATTGGTGATTGCCCTAGGGTCCCGAAAAACGTGGGGGCCCCGCAACGTACAAAAAAAGCATTAAAATGAAAATTTTACATAACTCTTTCATTTTTTTTGGTGCTTCTCTTGGAACTATATGCGAAACAGTTCAAAAGGTTAACATTGATTTGCACCAAGCAGTTAAGGGATAAATTTGATTGTTATTATGAAAGCAGTAAAAATGTGTAAGAGTTTACTAAATTTCAACAAGATCTAAGTTTGATGATGGTACTTGTGACATAAAATTTTCATTTAAATAATTTCAAGCTATTTCGTTATTATATATAGAATCAATAACAAAATGCAAAAAAGTGTATAAAAGTACAGTTTTATTTCAACAAACAAACAATTTTAACCCAACTCACTGAACTTAACATAACGACAATTTACAACAGAAAGTATGCACTTTGATTTAGGAGAGGAATGCCTGAATTTTATTGTTATTGTTATTATTGCTAATAATTGATTATTGGTTAGTCATACACCAATCAAGCATGCCGAAAACGTCACTTTACCACTTCGGTATATTATCTCACGGGTTCGGGAGCAATCGGATGTTTTCGGAGAATTTACCGAACGGCTTACGTTTTGACATTTGTCAATTCAACTTGTTTGTCGACCTTTATACCGTTTACCACACTTGTTGCGTAATATACTATTACACAATTCTTGTGCGTAACGGTTAAAGAGAAAGATCATTTTCCCTCCATCCAAACTTATATGAGAAACTCTTCAGGTAACGATAACTTAAATTATTTACATTAAATTTCAAATCAAGAAAATAACATTCTTGATTGATTAGTATTGACATTTGATGTACTTTGATATTGAGTGAAACATTTATAAACATACTTTTCAGTACAATTTATTAAATATATATACATTAAATTTCTTTTAAATAAGATATCCTGGAATATTTTTGTTAATTTTTTTTTAACAAATAAAATAGACAAAACCTTTCGTGGGCACCCCGATTTTTGAGTATCTTAGGCCCCCCAGTTATGTAAATCTGGAGCTATATTATGTACACGAGGAACGCCATTGTTTATTTTGAATTTTTCACTGAAAATAATATATCTGAAGAGTTAGTTGGGGATAAGTATGTTACTTAATAATTCTTCGATACAGGAAAATCATTATCTATTATCATTAAAAAATCCAAACGGGCATCTTGTAATCTTTTTTCAAATTTTTGAAATGCACCGATTACATTTTAACCAATAACAGATTGTTATATATTTTGGTTAGTTTTTTCTTTCTATCTCTTAAACACGGATCACTAATCGCATCTAATCATCGGGAGACTTGTAACAGTTCACAGTTTAAAATAATAATATAAGATTAATAATAATAATAATAACAATAACAACAACATCAACAATAATAATAATAACAATAATAATAATCTTGATGCTTTAGAGAGTTTGTGGTTCTTGATTGGTAGCCTTTTTTAAAATCTAATATTCCTTTGAAGTAGGTCCTAGCGTTGTTGTTGCGTCTGTTTTCCTCAATTTCCTTCACCTTTTGTATTTGGAGTTCTTTTTTCTTCTTCTTCATAAGCCTTCTTGCTATTGATCTCGTTCGCTTATATTCGTTTATGGTTTCTTCTGTGGTATTTTGCAGCATTATTTGTCTGGACATTTTCCTGTTCTCGATCGCCCTCTTACACTCTTCGTCAAACCATTGTTTCCTTTTCTGTTTGGGCCGCAGGCCTAAGACGTTCTCGTTTGCATTATTCACCGTTTCTTTCAGTTTATTCCAAAATATGTTAGTGTCCTCCTCAATAGCCATTTGATTAATTTGGTTGGTTATCGTCTCTGTGTATCTTGTTCTTGTCTCTTCTTCTTTTAATATTTCTACGTTCCACGTTTTTGTTGGGTTACCCTTTGTGCTCTTGCTACTAGATATTCTAGCTCTAATCTTAGAACTCACCAGTATATGGTCTGTATCTGCATCCGCCCCACGAAGACTTTTAACATCTAAGCAATTACTACTGTGTCTGGAGTCTATTAGTACATGGTCTATTTGGTTTCGTGTTCTACCATCATTAGATATCCATGTCTGTTTGTGTATGTTTTTATGTTCAAAGTAGGTTGACTTGATAAGGAGGTTATATGTTGTGGCGAAGTCTATTAGCCTTAGTCCGTTGTCGTTGCTTTCATCATGGAGGCTATGGCATCCAATGGTCGGCTTAAATGCATTTTCCTTACCGATTTTAGCGTTAAGGTCTCCTAGGATCATCAGCATGTCATGTCTTGGTACTTTATCCACAATATTTGCCAGCTGTTCATAAAACGTATCTTTTGTCTCTTCATCCTTCTCTTCTGTCGGAGCATGCACCGATATCAAGGTGTAATTATACCAGCGGCCTTTTAGCCTGATCCAACAGAGTCGCTCATTGATTGGGCAAAAATCTATAATGGACTGCACCAATTGTTCCTTTACAACGAATCCCGTTCCATATTCATGTCTATCCTGTTCATTGCCACTGTAGAAAACCACTGATTTGCTGATTTTAACGTTTCCGTTTCCAGTCCATCTAACCTCCTGAACCGCTGTAATATCTAGTCCCCGTGATTCTAGTGTCTTGATAGCATGGGTTGATGCCCCAGGGCGGTGCCAGCTGAGGATATTCCATGTTCCTATATTCATATCCTGTTTTCTTAGCCATTGTCGTTTCCTTTTATCCAATCTATTCCGAGGCTTATCGTCCGTTTTCGTAGCAAGGTCTTTTTCCGAGGTGAGGTTGCTAGCCTCACGCTCAACCCTCCTCCTTTATCCGGGCTTGGGACCGGCAGTGACAATTGTGAGCTACTCAGTCCACCCACAACTGCCCCAGGCGGAGTTATATAAAAATATATGCTGAGATATATATATATATATATATATATATATATATATATATATATATATATATATATATATATATATATATATATATATATATATATATATATATATATATATATATATATATATATATATATATATATATATATATATATATATATATATATATATATATATATATATATATATATATATATATATATATATATATATATATATATATATATATATATATATATATATATATATATATATATATATGACACTATATTCCGGGATATCATCCGTTCGCTCGTTGAACTCCGACTGGAATCCTGCATCCGACTGGAATCCTGCAAATCCTGCATCCGACTGGAATCCTGCAAATCCTGCATCCGACTGGAATCCTGCAGACGTTTCGCCAAAATCTCACTTGGCATCTTCAATGCTCGCGCTCCGAAAACACTTCGAACACTGGGAGGTTATCGGCGGTGCGTCCGGTATTTATACTCTGCGCCGGAGATGGTAACGGTGCTGCTTGTGCGTGGGGGGAGGTGGCTCCGCCCCCTGAATTGTCGCGTTACCATCTCCGGCGCAGAGTATAAATACCGCACGCACCGCCGATAACCTGCCAGTGTTCGAAGTGTTTTCGGAGCGCGAGCATTGAAGATGCCAAGTGAGATTTTGGCGAAACGTCTGCAGGATTCCAGTCGGATGCAGGATTTGCAGGATTCCAGTCGGATATATATATATATATATATATATATATATATATATATATATATATATATATATATATATATATATATATATATATATATATATATATATATATATATATATATATATATATATATATATATATATATATATATATATATATATATATATATATATATATATATATATATATATATATATATATATATATATATATATATATATATATATATATATATATATATATATATATATATATATATATATATATATATATAATTGGGTGCAATCAAATTTTACCAAGTAAAAAATTGATTTTTTTTTTGGTTATTTTGGCTTCCAGAAAAAATATATATATAAAATCGTAAAAAATATGGCTAAACGGTTCACACAGTGTCATAGGCCGCATCAAGAGCTACAATTTTTGTATTTGCGGTTTTCGTCTAGCGCAAACGCTGTTCGAAATATTTGCAAAAAATCAAAATGAAAATCACCATTGCTCGCCCTCAATGTAGACGCGATGACGTCATTTACTATTACGTGACTTCGGAAGGCAAGTATTTTCTCAAAAAATATTTACTCTATTGAAAAAATTTATATACCAGGAGACGTGGGACATCCAGGAATATCACCCATATTTTGTACATTTTTTGAATTATATACAGGGTGTGTCTTTTATGGGCAAAAAATCCATTTAATGTTTCGTGTATCATACAGGGCGCGCGAGATATTTGAAAAATTATCATCCGAATTCGAAAATTATTTGTACAAAGTTCCGCGGGACGTGAAAGACATAATTTTATATTTTGTACCACCGAAGCGCCATCTGGCGATTTTCATTAAAAATATGCAGATACTTCAATCGGAAACTTAATTTCAATAGCGCGAGCGTTAATGTGAAAAGTCGGGGAGACAATGGATTAAGTCAAGCGGCATTTAAAGCGGCAAAAGGTGGATTTCGCTGTCGGATAACGGCGTTGGGTAACTCCGGGTGAATTAAAAAGGCCTTTGTTTGTTTTTTAAAATTGGACTGACGGATTCGAATCGTCTTTCGGAGTTACGATTGCTTTCGGTGAAATTGAAATTCGAGGTATTTCGATAAGAATGTCGTTGTGCCTATTACGGCCTTTGATTTATAAGATGAGATACGTTTACATGCCAAATAACCAAGAAAATAGAGAGACAAAGACATATTTATTTCATTACAAATTAAAATGCGTATTTCTTTAACTACATTTAATTGGAATGTATCTGCTCCACTAAAAAACAGTCGTTTATACTAGAACATTTTAAGCATTACTGATAAAACCTTTAAAAACAAGCTTACTCAGCAACAAACCCGAAAAAGCCCACCTAGAAGTGGTTTCAAGTACATCTTGAAAAATGCAAAATTCTCTTCACCTAGGAACTTAATTAAAACTGCTCACAGCACATATGGATCTATTTTATTTTGGCCAAGGATACGTCAAATCGTAATTGGTTAAAAGATTAATTTTCTTCTTGAAACTATCAGTTTTTGTTATACATGCGTGCAAACGAACGAAATCAACTTCAACTGTGTCGATCTTTGGGAAACAATTCACTCCAATTTGGATTAAAAGGCCTTTTATTTTAATTTATTCCATCGACTACATAAAAAACATGGCTGAAGATCGAATAATACTAAACTATCGTGAAATTTGCCTTAATAAAAGTAGTTCTTATCTAAAATTACTTTTAACGTACTAACTTTGGTTGTACGAACCAAGTGGTATTTGCCAGGATACCACTGGCGTAAAGCCAAGCAATTTGAAGTCTATTTCAGCTTTTTGAAAAAAATTTTGAGCAATAACCTCAAATTCGGCATTCGGCAATCAATCAACATTAAAATCACAAAATATAAATAATAATCGGTTATTTGTTATTTATTAATTTTTCGAAAAAAGTAAATACATACAAATAATTTATTATTTCAAAAAGCTGTTTTAAGTTTGATTGTGGTATACACCGTCCTTTAAGTTTTTTCAAAAACAGTATGTTTTTCTGATCGTTGCGGATTTCTTGTGTATCTGTTTCATTTTCTGTAAGCTCTAGTAACCAGCTGCTTTCATCAGCTTCTTTTTGGGACTAATCTGGTAGTCACTGCAGTACTGTATTTGGTTTAAATTTGACTTGTATGTATCCCATCTACGTCATTTGTAGCTTGGAAGGTGTGCTAAAAGTTTGCATGTTTCTCCACCATATAGCTTCTAGATACATGGAGGTTGTTTAACTACCTAACTAACCAATAAGACTTAGACGCGTTCAACAACCAACATGGCTGCTGACAGTTCGTAAATGCGACAAGTCAGTTTATATGTCCAGATCTGGAAAATGGCGCAAAGTGCAGATTTGTGGGTGATACGTAGAGTCAGCACTGAGTTTGTCACTCGTTTATTGACTCATGTTATTAACTTGTATTACCTATGTCGACGTCACTGGTGTACAGTACATTAATTTTTGTCTGAAAAACGGTCTCTTGGTTACCATACCATTCTAAAAGAAATGGAAAATTTCCAGTTCCTAGTCTCCTGGATGTAAGTTCCTTTTTGACATGGCCCGGTGTATTCCGTTTAGCCAGGTTATCTTAGGTCTTTTCCCTTTTTCCTTCTTTCTGTGGGTGTCCATTTTAGAATTTGCTTTGGTAATCTTTCTTCACACATTCTCTCTACGTGGTCATACCATATAAGTTCTCGTTGGTCTATGTCTTCAAGGATGCTCTTCTGCACGTCCATGATTGCCCTAATTCGTTGGTTATGTACTCGATCCATCCTTGATTAATCGGCCGCTCTGCGCCAGAAGCACATCTCTAAGTCTTCTTTCCAGGGACTATGCTTTTAAATATAGTATCGTATCGTAAGTTTTTTCTTTCTTTAGAAATATGTGTCGGCAACGGAATATTTATTTTTCCTATTTCCTTTCTTGTTCGTCCACTCTTATCCATCTTAGTTCCCATGACGTCACCGTAACGCTATTCCCAACTTCCAGATCCTGTTCCTCTCGACCCACACACATGTATTCTGTTTTATTGCAGTTTACTGTCAGCACCCATCTGGTATATTCACCAAATAGCCTCCTTGTCATAAACTCTAGGTCTTCTATATCACGGGCCACTACAACCTGATCATCCGCATTTCTCCATTTTCTTAAGGCTTTTGAGCTTGAAATTTGTTCGATATGTTCCTTCCTATGTATAGAGCTGTTTAATTGCTGTATCAGCATACCTTCTAAGCTAGATGGGACACATTTATATTGTCTATCATGTATATTTGTTGACACAGGAGAGCACACCTTGCTACCTATCGAGAGTGCTTTTCTAATCAGAGAGACGGACCTAGCTTTAGCTCTATAGCTACTGAAAGAGTCACAATAGATCCATTGAAGCGAGCCAATTGATTGAATATTTTCCAAAGTTTTCTAAGATACATAGACATATTTCTGGAAGAATACTTTTCTTATAAATTAAATTAACGCTAGAATAATAATACCCTTGATTACCTTATAATAAATAAGTGGGCTTTGTCTTTTACGTATAAGTAAACCAAACTAAACCAAAACTAACCACATCAAAGATTACCATCAATATCTTTTATTGGCTTTTAAGAGAGGGTAGATTAGGTTATTACACCCCGTGTGTACCATTATATGTATTTGTAATTATTTAATATGTAAGTAATAAATAATGGAAAAAACAAATGATTAGAGATAAAAAAGTGCATATTTTTAAAGGCAAATTAGTCACAAAAGGTAGCTGAAGAAAGCAGCTGGTTACTAGAGTTTACAGTAGATCTACGTCGACGATTATTCTGAATACTTAACAAAACGTACATTAGTTCTTAGACAAGTAAAGACATAGTTTGATATCAAGCTTTTTCTTCAAATGAATCCAACATTTATCTCTTCCCTCATAATGGCGGATTTTACACTTTACACATTCCTCTTAAGATTGTTTTTTACTAGTCTAAGAACCAATGTACGTTTTGTGATGTATTCAGTATAATCGTCGACGTAGATCTACAGAAGTTTCCATGAACTTAATGCGAGGCGGTAATCAAAAAGTGTTCGGCACAAAATATTCTATATAGCGAGCGCTGGGAAACATCTGCTCTGAAGTGCCAGGACGCAGGACTCGAGCGTCCAAAAATCAATACGCGCTTCATTCCGACAGGACAAACGGTTCCCTTGTTTGCCGGAATTTCCCGGGACATTCCGTCCCATGTTCTGTTTGTCTTGGTTTATTTGGTGCATAAATTTCAAGAGCTCAAGCGCGAGAGTCAAGAAAATGATTTGGCAATGACGTTAAAGTTTATTAGTTCCTGCTGCGCAATGTAGCCTTTGTAATTTAACTATATTTTTTTTTATCAAGAATTACATAAGTAAAGAGAAAAATGTAATTGGCGTTCCACTAGTAGAAAAAAAGGGTTGTATAGTCTGTCTCATGGCAAAGGAGTACGATGAGATTTTTTGTTTATTGATGTATTTGATAGAGACGTTGGAAAGAAGCAGTAGGTGGTTCTGTCTACTCTTATATTTTCAGATATTTACGAATTTTTATACATTATTTTTTAGCCTCGGTCATCAGTGTTACTTTCTGTCGATTACTGTAAACGGCATGGGCAGGGGATGCTGCAGGGGGGCGAATATAGGCTTCGCTATCGCAAAATAATACCGAGGTGATTTCGAACAAAAGTGCCCAGATTTTCACAATTTTTTATTGGTTCATGGTGGCAGTTTCGGCAACACCTTTATCGAATGCACAAAAAGACAATATTCCGACATTTATATACACGAGGTGTGTTCGAAAAGTAAGGTGGCAGCAACATTTGTTGGCGAAACTGGTTAATTTTGAACCAAAGGAACGTCGAATGAGCATCGCTCAAGAGTTGTTAAATGATGATCCTGATATGCTCAAAAAGGTCATAACTGGTGACGACTCACGCCCAAATAGCACAACGACGTCCTTAAAACATCTTCAGGATATCTGAAGGGACATAGCGTATATCCTAGGGAATATACTGTTTCAGCAAAGGAACATCCTTAAGGATATACGATGTTTGGATAATTGGAGCATTCACAGTATATCAGATATAGTCTGTTCATAGATATAAGAAAGTGATCAATTGCTTTTGAATGGGATTATCCAAGGGTGGTCATTAGCACAAGATTAATACCTAAAATTTCGGAATTTAAATTCGGGTAAATTTGTGGTCCGAAATAAAAAATAATTTTATACCTACCTATGTTTAATATTCTTTAGTTTGTTGTACTACTTAGTTTAAGTTTATTGGTAATCATTCTTATTTCGTGTGTTGAATCGTGTGCGAATTAGGCAAAATATGTGCAAGTCTAGTGTATCTCAGGAAATGCTCCCGCCTAAATGTAGAAAACACTGTTCTATTGAGACTAAGGAAGTTATAAACAATGTTTTTTTGACATTCATTGAACATGCTGCCAGCAAGCAAGCATCTTTAGAAGAAACGGCCACATTGACAAACATTTCAAAATGAACTGTATGGAAAATTGTGAATAATCTCATTTCAGAGGGGAAAAAAAGAAGGGAAGCTGACATTTTCTTGAATGTAGAAAGTGATCAAGATATAATGCGATGTAAAATTTACCAGTCATACGAGGAACAAAGCGTGCCTACATTAGATATCTTAATAAGGAGGCTTGAAAAAGATGAAACCGGTGTTGAATGTGGCAGAACTACCATATGAAAGTGTATTCATTGAGTTTTAGATTTAAAAAAATTGACAAAAGGCAAGTTTTCTTCTAGAATTCAAAAATGGTGACTGGAATACTAGAAAAAATTAGGATTTAAACAGAACAACAAAGGCCAATTATTTACTTGGATGAAACCTGGTTCGATACTTATGATACCCCGGATAAGTTTAAAACAAACGCGCCATCAAAAAGAGGTAAAAGAATAATTATTTTGCATGCTGGCTCTAAAGATGGTTGGACTCCAAATGGACTTTTTCTGTCTGCGAAAAATATTAAAGATTCTTCTCTGGATTACGATGAAGACACCACCGCTGATTTATTTGAAAGTTGGTTTAAAAACAAACTAGTTCCAAACATTCCTCCTAATAGCGTCATTCTAATGGACAATGCAAGTTATCACAGTAGAGAGTTGACTAAGACCTCTTCCTCATGTGATACAAAAGCAACAATCCAAAACTACATGTATAATAAAGACATTTATTTTCACGAAGATTATACCAATTAATTGAGGTTCTACAAAGCTTGAACCTACAAAAGGAATACGTCTGTGATAATTATGCAAAAAATCAAGGGCATACAGTTTTAAGGCCACCTTACCACTGTATATTTAATCCCATCGAACATATTTGGCACCAACTGAAATCTGCCATTCGTCGTAACAATGTTTTTCCCCGTGTTAACTCCAATGTCCTCAAATTTATAAAAACCGATGTTTTTAACATCAACAACAAAGTTGTGAATTATGTGAATAATTTTAATTAACTTAAGACCTATTGGGCCATATTTCATTCTTACAGCTTGCCCGGGTCTTTCCTTAGTTCCTATCAGTTAGTCACTTTCTTATATCTATGAACAGACTTTACCTATGTCCACAGGTTGTTTGTTAGGACATACTAAGGATATCAAGTTATACTAGTTGAGACGTCGTTAGTACCTCCGACTGTGAGGATATAGGATCTTGTATAGATATACCGGTGGACTTTACTTATAGAAATACTGGAGAGATAATGTCCAATAGTCCAATTGGTTGTACAACTACAAAAATTCTATCCCAGTATTTGGTGCTCGCGTGTGATGGAATTAACCCATTGGGTATGGTTGGTAAGTTTATCCCAACTAATATTTAATCTTTAATTTTGCTTTTGATGGTAAAAGTGAAGGACTGCCGATTGATACCCTTTTTTTAATTGCAGATATGAAAAAACAAACTAAACTAAAGTATCTTAAATATTGAGTAAAATACTATCTTGAACTAAACTCAAAATAATAATAATAATTTTGTTCTGGTTTAGTTTTGTATGCCTGAATTTAACTGCTCAAAAAACATGAAGAGAAAGTGGATTTTATTTTTGTTTTCAAAAACTAACCAATAAGATTCCACAGGAAGTCTACAATCAAAAAAGATATGTAATATAAAACGTATGTTATAGGTAATACAAAGTCAGTTTTATCTTAACTCGGTCCAACAATCATTTAAAAAAACTAAGCAATCACCACTATATATATATATATATATATATATATATATATATATATATATATATATATATATATATATCCCGGAATATAGTGTCATCATATATATATATATATATATATATATATATATATATATATATATATATATATATATATATATATATATATATATATATATATATATATATATATATATATATATATATATATATATATATATATATATATATATGATGACACTATATTCCGGGATATCATCCGTTCGCTCGTTGAACTCCGACTGGAATCCTGCTTCCGACTGGAATCCTGCAGACGTTTCGCCAAAATCTCACTTGGCATCTTCAATGCTCGCGCTCCGAAAACACTTCGAAGTGTTTTCGGAGCGCGAGCATTGAAGATGCCAAGTGAGATTTTGGCGAAACGTCTGCAGGATTCCAGTCGGAAGCAGGATTCCAGTCGGAGTTCAACGAGCGAACGGATGATATCCCGGAATATAGTGTCATCACATTTTTCCATCCGTGAATCAATACGTGAGAATATATATATATATATATATATATATATATATATATATATATATATATATATATATATATATATGATGACACTATATTCCGGGATATCATCCGTTCGCTCGTTGAACTCCGACTGGAATCCTGCATCCGACTGGAATCCTGCAAATCTTGCATCCGACTGGAATCCTGCAGACGTTTCGCCAAAATCTCACTTGGCATCTTCAATGCTCGCGCTCCGAAAACACTTCGAACACTGGGAGGTTATCGGCGGTGCGTGCGGTATTTATACTCTGCGCCGGAGATGGTAACGGTGCTGCTTGTGCGTGGGGGGAGGTGGCTCCGCCCCCTGAATTGTCGCGTTGTTAATTTCGCCCGATCGTATTTGCGATGTCCCCGTTGGCTGCTGTGCATCGCTCTGCTGTTTGATTATCGTTCTCCACGTGTTGGATAAATGCAGAGCGTCGTCTCTCGTATTGAGGTGTCCGGACTTTTCTATTTCGATGGCCTCTCGTATAATCCTAGTCCTAAAATCAGGAATATTAGCTATTTGTTTGCAAGTGCCGAAATCAATTTTATGGCCTGTCTGATGTTGGTGCTGAAACAAAGCAGATGTTGTTTGTTTGTTTCTTATGGCTAAACGATGTTCCTCGAGCCTGGCTGAAATTCTTCTGTTGGTCTGTCCCACATACGTCAGGCTGCACGATCCGCATGCTACACTGTATACTCCTTGGTTTTCCAGAGTAATTTTTTGTTTTGGGTTTCTTAGTATTGCTCCGATGGTATGGTCAGGTTTGTATGCCGTTGATATGTCGTGTTTCCGTAATATTCGGCCGATTTTGTCAGTAACCCCCTTGATGTATGGCAGGACAGCGATCGATCTTCGTTGGGTCTCGTCCTGCACTCTCTGCTGCGGCTGTTGTTGTTTACTGATTGCCTTGCTGATGGTGCGCCTTTGGTATCCGTTTTGTTGAAGACAGGTACTAATTTTCTTCAGTTCTTTATCTCTGTTTCTCTCGTTTGTGAGCCTGAAGGACCGAGCAATTAATGTATTTGCCACTGCCTGTATCTGTGATGGGTGGTGATGAGATTTAGCGTTCAGATATCTATTAGTGTGTGTTGGTTTTCTATAGACAGTGTGTTCCAAGTGTCCATCTTCGGTCCTTGTGATGTGCACATCTAAAAAGGGCAGACTGTTATCCTCTTCAAGTTCTATTGTAAATTGAATCCTTGGGTGAATGGAATTCAGATGATCTAGGAATTTCAAAAGCTCCTCCTTGCCAAAAGGCCATACAACAAATACGTCATCAACGTATCTTGTCCATACAAACCGAAGCAGTACAGTTCATAATATTTCAGCATACCATCTTTCCGATACAGAAGTCAGCGTACTGAATAAAGGATTTAACTACGCAATAGCTCCAAAAAGAGTACCCGTCGAAGAGATCGTTTCCAACGTCGAAGCAAGTCTTTCCACCATAGACGAACAAGATGCGGAGTTAATTAGGCAAGATGTCGCCAGAGTCTTAAGACAGTCAAAACCACCGCAACCAAACTTAAGCAGAGAAGAAATGCAAGCCTTAAGGAATCTAAACAAAAACGAAAACATTCTAATAATGCCAGCAGACAAAGGAAATGCCACTGTCGTCATGAATACGTCGGATTATAATGCAAAATTGGAGGATATTTTGAACGACCCAATATACAAACTAGTCAACAGAGATCCCACGACATATTTGGAAAAAACAACTAAGTCCAAAATTCTCGATTCATCAATAAACGAGGATACAAAGAAGAAACTTATTCCGAGGGAAAAATCGAGTCGTTGCCCAAAATTCTACGGGCTCCCAAAGATCCATAAGGACGGGGTTCCCCTGCGTCCAATCGTAAGCGCCTTTAACTCACCATTATGCAAGCTGGAAAAACATCTGGCCAGTGCACTTCAGCCTATAGTGGAAAAGGCAGATTCCTATGTTAAAAACTCAGAACATTTCACTCAGATTTTAGGTTCTCTCAGGATGGACAAGGACGACATTATGGCAAGTTTCGATGTCAAATCCCTCTACCCGAGTATTCCAGTAGAAGAGGCACTCTTGCTTATAGAAGAAAACGAAGATCTTCCGCCATACATAATGGATCTGTCAAGACATTGCCTGAAAAACGCTTACTTTATGCACAACGGGAAAATTTACCGACAAATAGATGGAGCAGCAATGGGATCATCTCTCTCACCTGTGATTGCCAACCTCTTCATGATTTACTTCGAAAAGAAAGCAATAGAGAAGGCAAATCTGAAGCCAAAACTATGGACAAGATACGTTGATGGCGTATTTGTTGTATGGCCTTTTGGCAAGGAGGAGCTTTTGAAATTCCTAGATCATCTGAATTCCATTCACCCAAGGATTCAATTTACAATAGAACTTGAAGAGGATAACAGTCTGCCCTTTTTAGATGTGCACATCACAAGGACCGAAGATGGACACTTGGAACACACTGTCTATAGAAAACCAACACACACTAATAGATATCTGAACGCTAAATCTCATCACCACCCATCACAGATACAGGCAGTGGCAAATACATTAATTGCTCGGTCCTTCAGGCTCACAAACGAGAGAAACAGAGATAAAGAACTGAAGAAAATTAGTACCTGTCTTCAACAAAACGGATACCAAAGGCGCACCATCAGCAAGGCAATCAGTAAACAACAACAGCCGCAGCAGAGAGTGCAGGACGAGACCCAACGAAGATCGATCGCTGTCCTGCCATACATCAAGGGGGTTACTGACAAAATCGGCCGAATATTACGGAAACACGACATATCAACGGCATACAAACCTGACCATACCATCGGAGCAATACTAAGAAACCCAAAACAAAAAATTACTCTGGAAAACCAAGGAGTATACAGTGTAGCATGCGGATCGTGCAGCCTGACGTATGTGGGACAGACCAACAGAAGAATTTCAGCCAGGCTCGAGGAACATCGTTTAGCCATAAGAAACAAACAAACAACATCTGCTTTGTTTCAGCACCAACATCAGACAGGCCATAAAATTGATTTCGGCACTTGCAAACAAATAGCTAATATTCCTGATTTTAGGACTAGGATTATACGAGAGGCCATCGAAATAGAAAAGTCCGGACACCTCAATACGAGAGACGACGCTCTGCATTTATCCAACACGTGGAGAACGATAATCAAACAGCAGAGCGATGCGCAGCAGCCAACGGGGACATCGCAAATACGATCGGGCGAAATTAACAACGCGACAATTCAGGGGGCGGAGCCACCTCCCCCCACGCACAAGCAGCACCGTTACCATCTCCGGCGCAGAGTATAAATACCGCACGCACCGCCGATAACCTCCCAGTGTTCGAAGTGTTTTCGGAGCGCGAGCATTGAAGATGCCAAGTGAGATTTTGGCGAAACGTCTGCAGGATTCCAGTCGGATGCAAGATTTGCAGGATTCCAGTCGGATGCAGGATTCCAGTCGGAGTTCAACGAGCGAACGGATGATATCCCGGAGTATAGTGTCATCATATATATATATATATATATATATATATATATATATATATATATATATATATATATATAATTAAATTGTTTCTTTACTTTATTTATATTACATTTACGTCCTATTTATTTTTAAAGAACACAATACCTACTTACCAAATATTAATTTTTCCAATTTTAATTTTGAAAATTTCTCGTTTTTCTTCATGCCCAACCAAGTAAACTCCATTGTAAGTTCATTTGAAATCAACTTGTTATCTCATTGACCTAGCAAAATAATAAAAAACACGGCATAATGTTGGTAGACTACACAACAATGATTCGTTCAGCTTAGAATTTATCAAATCTTATCTTACCTATATATTACCATAAAGCTTTACTTACATGAATTATACTAAAAATACTAAAAATAGACGCCAAGTCGCCGTATAAGTTATACCGCCAACAAAAACAAGGCTGAAAAGATGGTGGACGGAGGAAAAGCCGATGAGACTCGAGAGAGTCCGGCTCGACACGACCGCGAGTAGTTGTGTCATTGGTTGCAGCCGAACAGTGTTGTCAAATGGGGTCTTGTAAACAAATATTACTATTAATTTTTTGTCATTTTTTTACTTAGACGAATCCGTAGTTTCTGTGGTATTTTTATTAAAAAAGCGTTTCTAGTCTGGTTCGTGTCCAAAAACAATAAAAACAAAACAACAAAAACGGTTTGATTCCAACTTTTTTTAGGACATGCCAACATTATATAGATGTGCTCAAAAACGTTGCCCATTAAATGTCTCCCAAAACACCACAAATCTAAAAAAACTAAGTATTTTCCTTCTCAGTTGTTCACTCCTTGAACACACCAATATATGTATATATATATATATATATATATATATATATATATATATATATATATATATATATATATATATATATATATATATATATATATATATATATATATATATATATATATATATATATATATATACTTAATAATAGGTGGGCCGGTTTTGGGCCCCGTCCTGCGTGCTCGTTATCAAATTTGCGCATTTATTTACCTACCGAATTATACGCGTTGCGTCGAAAATGATTATATTAAAATGAGGAGGAACGATTGGGGCAACGTAATCCCGAAGCCCTCGAGTATAGTCTTTAGTGTCTCCCGGAAGACGTCTTTGCGGCGGATTTGGCCTTTTAGGGGGCGGCCCGAATAGGCCATCAGTCAAACGCTTCATCCGCGGCCTAATCTCTCCACTATTTTATATCGGACGGGCTCCGGGAGGCAGGAGGGGTGGCAATTTATATCGATTGCTGAACACATGCGAATTCTGTTCATGGAATACCACTCTGTTATTTTAAGCTTCGCAGAGCTCCTGCCACGCGCCGGAATGCATTTTAAGCAAGGAAAAAAAAATATAAAATAATTGTGATGAGAAAGGGGGGAAAAAGGTTAAAAAATAAGTTCGTGGACAAAAAAGAACTTAAAAAAATGATTTTCTTGCAAAACTGGGTGCTTGGGAAGCAGCGGAGCTTTTTCTCTCCCAAAGGGCCCGGAGAACCGGATGTTTTGCGATGAAAAAAAAATGTTAACGATGGAATCTACTATTAAATTTAAATTGCCACTTCGTGAGATTTAAGGAAGGTAAAAAAAGGTATGAAAATTGGTCTACGTCATTCAGTATGCGTCGAAGTTTGCGAATTCCGATTGGTGATCGCCACAGGCTAACAAGGGCAATACAGGGTGTTCGCAAATTGAGTACGGAAACTTGGAGGAAAGGTTCATAGTGGTAAAATAATGGTAGTACGTCAAATTGGAAATCGTCATATTTGCCGAGTTATAGCTTCTCAAAAATCATTTTTTTAAATTTCACTAGAGGAGACTTTAACTAGAATATTTTTTTTTATTTTTCCTGTATTTTATTTATTTCGACTGAGATTACAGTCTAAATAAATAAATAAATAAAAAAATAAATAGAACAGATTGCCTTAAGCAGAATCTTCTTCTTATGGCGCCGTCTCCTTTCGAAGGTTGGCGATCCAAATAGCTAACGTGGTTCTAGATACGGCCATACGGAAGATGTCGAGCGATGAGCAACCAAACCATCGTCGAATGTCCTTCAACCAAGAGTTTTGGCGCCTGCCGACCGACCTTTTGCCTTGGACTTTGCCTTCTATGATTAGGCGCAGAAGTTCATACTTTTCACCTCGCATTATGTGCCCAATATAACGAGTTTTTCTTTCATTGATGGTAAGCATAAGTTCTTTTTGTTTTCTCATGCGGTTGAGAACTTCTACATTTGTTACTTTTTGGACCCATGATATTCTTAGCATAAAAGGTAAATGTACTGTTCAAATGCATCTATTTTCTCTTCTAGTGATGGGTTTAGGGTCCAACTCTCACATCCGTACAGAAAAACTGAGAAAACATAGCAACTGACCATGCGTACCCTAAGCTCTACACTCAAATCTGATCTCACGAAAAATCGTCTCATATTCACGAATGTTTTTCTGGCCTGTTCTCTGCGGCATCTGACTTCTTTCCTTGGATCACATTGATCATTTAGGATGCTCCCCAAATATTTGTATGAGGACACTTGTTCCACCGCAGCATTATCAACATTCAGACGAACCTGAACAGGTGTCTTGGTAAATGCAATGACCTTAGTTTTTGCAGTGTTTATGAGGAGGCCATATCGCACTATGTGATCCATTAGCCTCTGCAGGTCCTGCGCATTCTCGGCTAGCACAACGGTGTCGTCGGCATATCTGGATTCCGTCAAGAGCCTCTGCGAAGATTGCCTCAGAGTATAAGTTGAATAAAAGCGGCGATAACACACAGCCTTGCCTTACACCTCTTCTAATCATGATTGCCTCTGATGTTGTTTCATCAATTTTCACTACTGCGTTTTGCGTTTTGCAGAATCACAAATACTCAAAAATTGTTACTCTTGTTTTAAGTCCATAAGTGATATCGTTTAGCCATAAATCGACTTTGTTATTCTCGGCCCGAATGCTTCTAATTCAAATTTACAGAAACGTGATACTGGATCTCGCGATGTGCATATCTGTTACGGAAAGCCAGTGGAAATGCAGGCCAGCATTATTAACCTCCAGGCGAAGTGCACTAAATTTGTCAAATCAGCATGCTGCAAATTAAAAAAGTGTAAAATTGGCATAAGTCGATGCGATAACATGTTTACTTCTAAATATTTTCGTATACATTTTATGAGGTGAACGAGGCAGCCAAGTTAGAGGTCCGCGCCGACCTATCCATCGATGCTCAAATGCCTGATTTAAATACCTTCCTGCATCTAATGTAAAATGAGGTAGAGCACCATCTTGCATTAGGGTACCTCTTCCAGCAAAGATCTTGTAGAAATTGAAATTGGAAAAATGTGATCCCTTAAAGAAATGAGGTCCTGTAAGATTATCTCCTATAATCCCTGTCCATTCTTCTCTTGCGGCGGTTCTCTTATATCTTGGTCTCACCAATCTTCTGTGTATGTTGATGAATGTCCTTGCAGATGGAATTTTTCTATTGGGATAAGCCTCGATATGAAGCCGTTCCTGATATTCCAAAGACTGCATACAATAGATTTTCACTGTAACTAAAAAAATATCTCTATCTATTAAGTCTATAATTTTGTAGCATTTGCACTCTCCAGCCGTTCGATATATTTAAAATACATTGGATTCCAGACTGGCGTAGCATATAAAAATAGTAGACAATAAGGGACCCAAATTAGACCCTTGAGGTACCCCCCGAGTTATATTTGTGCATTTTGATTTTATCACTTGTGGAAGTGGTTTAAGGGAGAGATGGGTCTGTAGTTGGCTACAGAATAACCGGATTTCAAAACGGGCATGACTTGGGCGATTTTTCAAAATCCAGGATATTTACCAGTTAAGATGGATTGATTGTATAGCAAAAAGAGAGACTCACAAATATCGGAGCTTTATTTTAAAAATATCGAAGGAAAACCATCTCTCTCAGGTCCCCTTTTGAGGATTGACAGAGCACAAAGATTTCTTTACATTTTCCTTCGATATGGGATCAACATTCAAACACTCTTGTGATGAAATTGGTTTTGTTAGTGAAGGGGTGTCAGATGATTCAAAGATACTACTAAAGGAACTTGAGCAAAGTTCACAGATGGTATCTGTGTTGTTCGAAGCATGGAGGTGTTTAGGATCATTCTTTGTGGCAAAGTTTTTGTGTTGTTTATTTTGTTGCGAATAAACGACCAAAAATATTTTGTACCTTGCTTAATATTTAGTTCTGTTGGTCTTTCTCAACCCATATTAACCCAAGCATAAAAAAAAACTTTTTTGCTCTGAAATTATTTATTTTGTTGCACTTAAGAATTTTTGTTGATTGGTGATATTTTACAAAGCATCTCCTTTGGGCTTTATTCTTCATCTATGGCAGGTGCAAGATTTCTTTGAGTAATTGTTTTGTAAAGCAATGTAAGATTTAAAATCTACCTGGGAAATTTTTTGTTCGTTGACAATATTATACAATTTCCATGAATTCACTACTAAACTATCCAGTGAATTACAAAATAAAGGCCACCATTATTTTTTTCCAAATATCTGGCGCCTGTAATTAGCAATTTCGTTGTCATATAAATCTACCCCACCCATATATCTATTATATTGGGTAATTACATAAGGTAGGGGTATATTTGCATCTCTCCGTTCTTTTCTATTATAGCGTTTTACATTTTGGACAGGATCTACACTAGAAACTGCTTGCCACAGTTACAACTGAATTTTCGTGCCAACGGACAATAGACATTTTTGATTCAAATTCATATGCTAAAAGATAGGATCCGCCGTCTTTTTTTTCCAAATTATTAACAATTTTCCTTTGGACATTTATTTGTTCTATTTTCCCGGAGAGTACCGGTGGCAAAATAGCCATTAGTTTTTAAATGTACAAATGAAAAACAATTGTCAAAAAAATTTGGTGATTTACTGGCTTATCTACCATATAGAAGTGAATAAAATAGGTACCCATCAGATGAACAAAGGCACCCAAGCAGCCAAAAGCAACTGCAATACGCCTTATAAACATTTTGCAGGAATGGCTGCCAAACTAAGGTACCATTTGTTCATCTATGGATAAGTTGAATGAAAATATGTCAAACTGAAGACTTTTTTTAATTATTACATCAAAGAAGGGTCTAACTTTCGGAAATTTATCAGTTTTATTCAACAGATTATTGTCAGATAAGTGCAAGTTTTGCTTTATCAATTGAAATTTAAAAGTTCATTTTTTGACAACGAGAATTCATGGCGGTTATTGTCTTGAGCATATTTTACCGAAAATTTCGAAATCACTTCGTCATCAAAAAATATAAAAAGATTTCAAGCGGAGTTTTTCTAGAAAGCCTAGTTTTTAGTTCCTCACATGATCTAAATTCATCGGATATTGGTGTGTGAGTGTACTCAGCCTGACCTTTCTTCCATTTGACAGTAGAAGCAAGCATGTTTGCAGAAGGCGTACGCCTTCTTTTGAATTCCATTCAGGTTCAGTAGTTGACGAATTACAGGACTGTTGAAGGACATCCGTATTATTGTGTGTATGTAACTCGAAAATTCCAACTATATGAGTTGATTCCCCGAACTCTTGTAGATTTATGTTATCGTTCATATCTTCTTCGTCAGGGCGGAATATAGACGGTGTCAATATGTTCTGTAAATATTTTTTCATGTTATCTTTAGCATAAATTTACAAGGAATGGAATGCTACAATACATAAGAATACGTAAATCGAAATAATACTTACGACTTTCATTGTTATCGTCCTCATCCATCACGATCTCTTCCATAGCCGCCTCTTATTCCTTTTGAATCTAATACCCCGGAAATGTTACATTTTACGAACTGTAACGTTCACTGCACAAGGCACAAACTAATACTAAAGAACACGCTAATTGTTGGCTGTTTATTCTACATGCGTTGACTTGTCTAGACTTGCAATAACAAAGTATTGTTTCACAGATACAACCAGTGGTGCATTCACGCACCAGTAAATATTTTCAAAAAATAAAGCATAATTGATATAGTATTTCCGATATATGTTTTCTGCGATGTAATCTACATGCTATAGACTTAACAAAAATGGCAATACAAATCCAAAATATTTTTTTTTACTTGAAAATGTGATAAAAAATTATGTACCGCTTTTGTAAACTTTTGAAGTTATATATAAAATCTTTCCTTTACACATAAATTTGCGATTTCTACGGTTTTATATCCTTTAGTAGTAATAAAAATAGAATTTCTAAATAGATGTGCAAAAATATTTCCTGGATGTGACAAAAAAAATCATAGAATAGGTGGTGCATTAGCGCACCACTGGGACGAAATGGGTTAAACAATTTCATAAACTATTTGTCCCCAACCTATCAATCCAATAGTGTGCTTCGAGAACCATAAGGCATATTTCCGTTTTTTTTTATATTGATTTTTGGTACATGTGTATCTACATTTTCTGACAAATTTTCATAAAAGCAGTCCAGTTTACCATCAAAATCTCTGTCAATAAAGCGTTAAAAGGAATAGAACGATTTTCATCATTAATTATTGCATAATTGGCTTTAGAAAAAATTAATTTTTCGTAACAGTTAGAAATAATCTTTTTTTCGCAGCCCAAATTGATACTTATTTCTAGCGATGGATGAAGGCAGTCCACAGGACTATTACATACAATTACCTTCGTCTTTAGAGCACCAGATATGACTAGATCCAAAATTTTGTTTCTAGTATTTAATTTATTATTAATGAAAAAAAAGGCATTACTGGGCAACGAATCATTGCGATTTAGGTTTCTCGACCAAGCTATTGGGTTGTTCGGAAAGTCATTTCGTTTTTTTTGGGGAACATGAAAGACGGTTTTCGTATAATGAATAAATATTTTATTAAATTATATATTGGCTATTCTGGTCCAACACCTTTTGCCATCTTTCTGGCAGTAACATAATTTCCCTCTCATAAAAGTTTTGGTCCTTGCTGGCAAAAATCTGGTTCAGGTGGTTTTTGACATCTTCATTTCAGGTAAAGGTTTTGCCATCCAAAAAATTTTGCAGGGACCGGAACAAATAGTAGTCGGAAGGCGCCAGATCTGGAGAATATGGTGGATGTTGCAGTACGTCCCATTCAAGCTGTAAAAGTTTTTGGCGAGTGACCAAACTTGTGTGAGGTCTCGCATTATCCTGGTGGAACACTACACCCTTCCTGTTGATTAATTCGGGCCTCTTCTCTTTAAGTGAATCATTCAATTTGTCGAGTTGATGACAATAGACTTCTGAATTAATCGTTGTATTGTCCGGCAAAAGCTCAAAAAAAAAACGATTCCTTTGACATCCCACCAAACGGAGAGCATCACCTTTTTTTGGTGAATGTTGGCTTTTGACACGCTTTGAGCCGGTTCATCTTTTCTGCTCCATGACCTCTTGCGTTTAACATTGTTGTATACAACCCATTTTTCGTCCCCAGTAATAATCCTCTTCAAAAATGGATCATTTTCTTGACGTTTGATTAGCGAATCACACACGTCAACGCGTCGACACAAATTTCGCTCCGTAAGGACATGGGGCACCCACACATCGAGCTTCGAGGTTAAGCCCATGCCTTTCAAATGGCCATAAACAGTCGAATTCGACAAATTTAATCTTTCACCGATCTCTCGTGTGGTTATTCGCCGATTTGCATCAACTAATGCCTTTATCGCATCTTTGTCAGCTTCGACCGGCCTTCCAGACCGTGGTGCATCTTCGACATCAAAATTGCCGGATCGAAATTTTGCAAACCAGTTCTGGCACTAGCGTACTGTTAACACGCCTTCTCCATACACATCCGTCAATTTTTTTCTCGCTTGGGCAGCATTTTTACCTTCTCTGAAGTAAAAAAGTAAAATATGATGAAAATGCTGCTTATTGCTCTCTATATTTAAAAGGGCACCAACCAAAAACTACTGCGTAAAATTAATAGAACTTTTTCACACACAAGCCTTGCAATATCAGCTCTCAAGACATGTAATGGTTATGCGGCTTAAGTGTGAAGTTGGTTTCGAAAAAACGTAATTAAGTCCTCTGACGGGAAAAAACGAAATGATTTTCCGAACAACCTTATAAAATGGGTGAATTAAAATCTCTCACTAATAGTAAGTCGGTGTTGCATTTATTACTTAATATGGATTCTATTTCATTTATTACGTTCCAATTTTTATCGTTAAACATGGTCATGTCTCAAATTAGTGGAACGGTTCATAGCTTAGCGTTAACGGTTAGTTTAAGGCGTTCCTACCGTTAAAGAACGGTTTACAAATATTAAACTCTTCAATAAACAGCACGTATTATATTTTCCGGGCATTAGCCCGGAAGAATCTAGCTTAGAAAAGCCGACATAGGCAACCCGGAGGTTAATACAAATTCCGGGGTAGCAAGTGCACAACAGGGACATAAGAAAAACGTTTTAAACACGCCTAAGGGACTTTTAATTAAACGTACTCTCCTCCTCCCCCGTCATTCATGCCACGTCGCCGAGACCAGTGGCGCGCCGTGTCGCACGAAATGCTCAGCGTTCAGTCACTCGATTTTTTTTCATAATCTGTCAGTTTCAACAGAGAGTCGCAAATATTTATTTTAGAGACATTTTCAATTAATGACTAAACGTAAAAAACAAAAGACTTGGTTCAAATAATTTAAGCTCGTAAGCGTAAGTAAGCTTTGCATAGAGGTTGGCGGGGCAAGGAGGCCCACATCAAAAATTAAAAATAATATTTCTTTATTAACTTGGGACGATACATACAAAAATAATTGTTTACATATTTTAAAATCAACAAATAACATAACTTTAACCAGGAATCAACATATAAGCAAAATTAAGATGAAACAGTGATTTATACTTCAAATCAAATTCATCACATATTCCCTCAACATAGTTTTAAAGTTATTTTAAATTATCACAATTTTTCAAGGTATTTATACAGAATACAATTTGTCATTTGGTTAGAGCAATACCTATCTACTAAAATAAAATCATTGCGCTTCCTCGTACAGTAACTATGTATGCTGTTAAAATATTTTACTTTATCACAGATGTAATCAGGTAATGGTTTATTTCTTAACTTATACATAAAAATATTTGCATCATAAATAATTCCTTGTTTAACGGTCAGGACATTAACAAAATTTGACATTAGGTTTGCAGGAGTGCATCTGTTACACTTTAAGATCGATCTTAATGCTCTAATAGGTATTTGGTGTACATATAAATCCTACTTTTTGTCAAAATTTTCTCTTTACATAATCAGCATGCGGTCGTAGCGTTAGTTATGAGTCTAACATGACTCCAGGGTACTTAATTTTATTTTCCTGTATTAGCATGTCGTTATTTATTTCAATTTTTATGTTTTCTATATTAACCGTACTCAATTTTCGTTTTTTTCTCAAAAATGCAAATTTTAGACTTTGACGTGTTAATCTTAAGTTTGTGCCATTCATATATTCGGTTCAAATCACTGTTAATACTGCATTTCATCTGATCTATGTCACTAACAACTATATATAACATTGTATCATCTGCGAATAATTCGATTTTGCTATATACAATAATAGAGGCCCCAGTACAGTTCCTTGCGGCACTCCATACATTGTATCGACAGTATCAGACACGCTATTTTTAAATCTAACTTTTTGGGTTCTGTTATACAAATAAGATCTGAATTAACCAAAAAAATTTTTTTTAGTTATTATAATTATAAATTTTGTGTTATTTGTTCATTTTTGTCCCTTTGCGTAAAACCGTATCATATGAGAGTGTTATTCTTTGGATAATTCTATTGATTTAGCTTAAAGCCAGAGTTTTCGAAAATCTTATAAATTCCAATAACAATTTTTTTAATCCATAGAAAAATGGTTACTAATCGGTAACTTTTTTTTATTAAATACTTTTAAATAAATAATTATAAAGGTAGGGGCTACCTACCGAAAAAAATAAAACACTCGCCAATCTCCGGAAAATTAAAACTTTATGCACTTATCCGATAAAGCTAATATCAGCACCCAAAACTCTAGCCGAATCTTCTAATTCTGCACTAATATTTGGTCTTGTTGATCGTCACCTTTAATTGAACGGAATTACTAAGGCACTTTTTGTATTTCTAAAATTACATTAACATCATTGAAAGTAACACCTATATAGTTTCAGTGTAATGTCGCAAGTCTACTGCATTTTTTCTTTTGGCCATTTTTTTCTTTTGCACGTGCTTTAAAATTCCTGTCTTGTTTGCAATGAATACACCATACTTTTTAACCTTTACTGATGGTCGATAACTTGAATGCAAACCTAAATATTTCCATGTGACTTAGGCCAAAAAAATATGTTAAAATGTATGTTAATTTTAGGTCAACAAATCGTAAACGTTTTTTTTTTTCAAATGAAACTTATTTTGCAAAAATAAACAAAATATGGAACATTGCTTATTTTTTTATTAATTAATATATTGAGACTGTTATTTCCAGAGCTTTTTTTGTCTATAGAAAAATAGTTACTAGTCAGTAACTGTTTTTTTTATTAAATGCTTTTTATAAAATTCTAAAATTTTAGATATTTGTGTATTTTTATAATTTGTTTTTGGCGAAACGTCCATTGTATATTTTTTGGGCTTTATTTTGGCTTGCTCCTGTGGTTGCATTATAATTTTTGCATTATTATAATTGCTGATTTATGAGCTAGCATCTAATGGATCCGTACGATTACACGGAAAAAGCAAAATACTTGGTACAAATAGGTTAAGCTCAATTTGAACAGAACTAAGCCTTGCATATACTCGAGAGTATGTCGACTTAAAATACAAATGGAGAATTCTCAATATCTTAAGTTTCTTTTAACGAAATGAATTCAAATTAAATGAGCATAATTTTTCTATTGAATTTTTGGCTAGTTTTAAACTGTTTAGATATGTCATATAGTTGCTTTAAATCAGACATTGCGTCAATTGTACCCAAGAAGTTATACCGGTTTTGTTTAATGCAAACTTTTATTCTGAGAGATAGGAAATGTATGCAAAAAAGATAAATATCTTTCGGGCTTATCTTTATCTACGCTTTTAGTTAAGAAATACTTTTCAACATGGGTTTTTTAATAGGTGTTGCTTAACTTACATTAATAATAATGACAGAAATAAATCTCTACCACTGTTAAAAATCGGTGATAAATAACACATTTTATTGAGAAGGTAAGTCGATGCATATATTTACATTATTTGCTATAAATTCATCTATGCAAAACTAGTATTTAAATTATTATATACTGTGGGCCAGAATGCAGATTAATGTAACAGGTAAGTAGTTTATTTAAAAATATTTCTTGACTAAGAAAAAATGCTTTACCAGCTTTTTAGCTTTAGAGCTTTAGAAAATAATTTTACCAACGTGTAAATTTTCTGATAATGTTTGCTTGTCTGCTTCTCCAAACAAAGACAATGAAGTTTTTTTTTATTAATAAGTAATACAGAATTCTGCCTGAGAAGTACATTGCTGCTACCTAAAATAAACATCTAAACAAAATTATTAACTGAAACTGAAAGGTTTCTATCACCAATCCTCTAACTTCCTCAGGCTCAGTACTGTATGATTATATAATATAATGGAAATGGAATGGAATATTCTAAAACTATTTTCAATTTGGCAATACAGCACAACCTTATTATCATATCGAGAGTATGTAACATTTTGAATGTTCTTTTCATTTGAATATAAAATATAAAACAGAAAATAATAGACTATGCAATTTCAGAAGTAGAATTTACAATTTCTAAACAAAAATTTCAAACATTTTACTAGTCCAATGAAAAACATATCTTAAAAATATCTTATTTCATAATTTAAATATACTTAAATTTAAATCGAGTAGAAAATATTGAAGATAACCCTAATATTGTAAAACAATTGTTTAGGAATGGTAAATAATGATGATTATAAAAATTGATAAGAATGGGGGCTACAAAAGTAGAGCTGCAAATTGTATTCAATAGTATTTTATTGTGTTTTATTTCGACAGAAAATATTTTAAGTACATTAACAATTGTACTAGTACTTCACTCATTTTATTTATCAAGAATTGCATCTTTCCAGAGATTTTCAATGGGGTTAAGGTCTGGAGATTGCGCTGGCCACTGTATAACTCCAACGTTATTTTCCCGAAACCACCTTCGAATTACTTGTAAAGAGTGTTTTGGATCGTCGGAAAATAAAATGCAATGACAATTTCCCATTCCGCATTAGAAAGCTTAACATCATGCACGCACGTCTTTTCTTTACCCTTACCGACTTTGACAACTTCCCAAAGTGTTCTCCTCTCTTGAAATATCCTTTGAAATTGGATTTCCTCTTGACATGACTAATACAGCCCAGAAATATCCAAACCAAACCTCACGCAAATTACTTTGGCCCTCACTTTCGCTAACTTTGCTCTACTTTTGATGCGATACCTTTAAGAATTTAGAACTAAACGTCAAAATAAATTCATTTGTTTTGTTAGTGAAAGTTTTTGCTGTCACGGATAATCACAGCCTACTTTGTGTATACATTACTGTTCATGCGCGATTATGTAATCGGGGCAGCTGTCAATTTTAATATTTCAAAGAAACTTCCTCAGGCTGCTGTAATACTATTTGCTCAACTTCTAGATTCCTCCTCTTCTATTGTCGATAGTTATTAATATAATAAATAAACCAAATCACATTAAATTAATCAGAGCAAAGTGCAAAATGCCTTCTCTGTCGATTGTTTACCATTTTATTTGTTTGTTTTGACGTTTCGCTAGTAGCGTCGACCACGTGACTGATTTAAAATGGTCGAACAACAGTAAACTCTATTTATATAGGACAACCCAGTGAAAAAGTTTGTCAAAATGTGGTTTAAAAACAGCTTTCAGAACTAACAACACTAACAAGATCCTTCAAGAAACGCATTAAAGAACATAAAAGAGCGTTTAAAAACAATACTCTAGACTCTAATTATGTTACACACTTAAACACAGAAAAACACATTTTTGAAGACAATTTTGATAGTTTACATACAGCCAGAAAAAGTAGAAAATTAAATTTAATGGAAGCCATGGAGATGAACAAAATGAGACATTCAAATGTAATGCTTAACGATCAATTAGATTTAAATACCTCTCCTTTATTGAACTTAAATTCTCACAACAACATGAATTAAGGATTTATGGTCATTTTTCGGTATATATATTAACAAGTAATTTGTAAATATTACATTTGATGAAGATACTCGACAATTTCGTGAAAATCTGATCTTTTAGTTCTTATTTATAAAGAAATTTAACGCAGTTTCGAATTTAACTGTTTGCTGTTGGTAATTTTAAGTTTTTTTTTTCTGAATATTTAAATTTGTTTTGTGCTGTTTTACGGAATAACCATTTACAGTTAAGCTAACTTTAGTGTTCGTTGGTAAGCTGCAGCGATAGATAAAACACGAAATAAAAAATGCAGCCAAGTCCAAACTAATATTTAATGTTTTGAGAAATTTCTCACGGAAGTGGTTATTTTGTTTATAGACGCGAAAACTTATCCCATGCCGACGAAAATGCATTTTGATAATAACTACAATAAAATACTTATCGTGTTTAACAGTTATGTGAGTTGAGCAGTTTACGTTATGATGCGGTGGTTTTCTTTTGTGTGGGGTTCGATAAAGAAATGTTTTACGCAAACTGAAAAGATCAATCCTCAATCTGATGCAAACCGGGCTAATTAAGAACAAAAAAAAATCAATTAAACCAAATATGTCAGTCAAAATTTATAATAAAATATCTATGACTGTATATTAGCTTTAAACTCAAATATACTATTCTCAATTCGTTGGTATCGTGACCCTTCAACGGCAGCCTAAAGTCCAAGATCAATCCTAAACTTCTCGATGTATGGTATGGGAGTGTCATTAATTTTTATGAACATTATGTTTTTGACATTAAGTACTTGGGAGGCTTTTCTAAAAACCAATACTGCAGTAGATGCCTGAATAAAATCCCAAATGTGACTTCATCTTTCTTCTTGCACTGGATGGCAGAAGACGATACTTTAGACTAGTTCTTATGACTATTATGACATTAAGTATTACAAGGAGATTTCACATTTTTGTTTAACAAATGTATTGATAGTGGAAGTTTTCCCCCGCACTTCAAGGTCGCGAGGGTGGTTCCAATATTTAAAACAGGTAACATAAACTCTCCAAATGGTTTCCGACCCATATCAATAGTTCCCATATTTGGTAAAGTCTTCGAGACACTTTTAAAAATCAATTATCACAATTTCGCAAAATGTATTTGTGATTAACAATTTGGTTTTAAAATCGGTTGCTCCGCTGTGCAGGTTGTTCGCAGGGTTGTGGTAGACGTGGTGGAGGGCCTGGAAAAGGGGGACCAAACTGCACTCACGCTATGTGACCTCACTGGGGCTTTCGACTGTGTCTCTCACGACCTGCTTCTGGAGAAGCTTGGCAGATATGGTGTCCGTTTTCACCCTCTTATCCGGTCATATTTAACTGACAGAAGACAGCAGTGGCGTGCCTCAGGACTCCGTCTTGGGCCCGCTACTGTTCACTATTTACATCAATGATTTGTATCATGTTCTGTTCTATTCTCCAATAAGTGATTTGGGCAATGACTCCAATGAACTTATGCACAGACACAATGTCTTATTTTCTTAACTAATAATAATCTACTGGAGGGCAAGAATGGGAGTAACGCTTGACGATAGTTTAAATTGAACCACCCAGATTAACATCTTGTGTAAAAAAACTTGCCTCCAACGTTTTTAAAATCCGTAAACTAAAAGGACTGGTTATACCGTGGGCACATTGCGAGTTACATATTTTTTTCTTTTTCACTCTTGCCATAGCAGACCAGGCATTGAAATTCCAAAAGAAAGTTGTTCGTTTGATTGCCGGTGCAAGGTTATCTGGAGCACTATCAACCAATTTTTATGAAGTTGCAAATTATGCCACACCCCAAATAATTAAATATTTATAATCAATTATTAGAAATACACAAAAACATAGACAGCTTCAGTCGGAACTCTTATTACCATGACTATTCAACTAGAAATAACCAGGTATACCAACAGTCAAAAAATTTGAGTTAACTTAAACTTGTACAGTAAACTACCAGCTAACGTGCAAGTTCTAAGTAATAGAAAATTAAAAAAAAACATCTTAACCTTTCTTAAACTTTACTGCTTTTATTCGGTCGAGGAATACATGGGTATGGTCTGTTCATAGATATAAAAAAGTGACCTATAACTTTTGAATGGGATTATCCAAATGGCGACTGGAATATCTAGAAAAAGTTAGGATTTACAGAGGACAACAAAGGCCAATTACTTACTTGGATGAAACCTGGTTCGACACTTATGATACCCACGAAGATTATACCAAAAAGCAATTAATTGAGGTTCTACAAAGCTTGAACCTACAAAAGGAATAGGTCTGTGATAAATATGCAAAAAATCTAGGGCATACAGTTTTAAGGCTTCCACCTTAACATTGTATATTTAATCCCACTGAACATGTTTGGCACGAACTGAAATCTGCCATTTGTCGTAACAATGTTTTTCCCCGTGTTAACTCCAATGTCCTCAAACTTATAGAAACCGAAGTTTTTAACATCCCTAGACAAAGTTGGGCAAATTCTGATAGAACATATGGAAAAGGAGAACAATCGTGTATCCATATTGCAAATAATATAGAACAAATAATAATTAGAACAGGCGATGATAGCGATAGTGATACTGATATATTATGTGAATAATTTTAAGTAATTTAAGTAGGCAATAAAACTAATTTGTAATTTTATATTAGATTTAAATATAAATACATACATCAACAAATAAATATTGTTTAGTATATTTCCTAAGAAAACCCCAAATAATTAAATTCTAAGCAAAGTACGGACCTGTTCGGCCATATTTCATTCTTACAGCTTGCCCGGGTCTTTCCTTAATTCGTATCAGTTACTCACTTTCTTATATCTATGAACAGACTTTACTCCAGCTGTGATTGAAATCTAAGAAGCGTCTGTCAACGGCGTGACTGTGCAATTTATACATCCTTTATATAATTTATTCATTGTGTTGTTTTTGTATATACATATTTTTCTACATACTTTATTTACGACTTGCCTTAATTGTATTGTATCAACAAACAAATATTTTAAAAAATATTTTTCTGATATTCAGCGCATAGGCAAGACCTCCATGTTATAGATATCTAGTCGGTAGCCATGTGGATTGATTATAAACCAGTTTTTGTAACTCCGTCACTGGCAGCTCCGATGCCGGCAATATGCCCCCGAGCAGCCCCCTTCGCGGGCAACAACCGATGCCTTTCCGGGAGCAGCTGCTACACGATGGCCACCCCATCCGCACTATCCGGCAAGAATGTTCGGAATTGAAAATTATTCACTGCCTCTGATGCGTAATTGAAATACCTCCCGTCTGTATCGTTATTGTACTTTTGATTCGGCGTGGGATACTTTAAAAAGTACAGGCAGCTAAAGGAAAATAATAATAACAATAATAATAATAACAGACAGCTACGGGACAGACAGCTCATCCTGAATAAAATAATAACAGAAGACACGAAGCGAAAGAAGACAAACTTGTGCCTATCAAAAGGCCTTTGATAGGCTCTCCAACTATACAAACCCGATAGTTATAAACATGTTCAATGACAATTGCAATGACAAGATGGAAACACACCTAACACTCAACGCGAAGGGAACAATCATGAATGCAGGGACAATCACTCTGAATGACAAAGAACTAGAAGACCTTTTTGTGACTGTCAAAGCATTTAGTGACGATATACGGATGCAACTTGCTTTTGGATAAGTGCGCCAAAATAACAGTAGAACGAGGAAAAACAGTAAAAACTCAAAATATACACATTGATAAAGAAACCGAAATCGCAAATCTGGAAGAAACACAAGTGTACAGATACTTCGGAATATGGGAAAATACTATTACAGCAGGGTTAGAAAAATCCTAAGGAGCCATCTCACAGGGAAAAACCAATTCATGGCCATTACAGCGCTCGCACAACCAGTCCTCACAAACAGTTACGGCATTCTAGACTGGAGAGAGAAGGAAATAACAAGTATAGATCGAAAACCCAGGAAGCTACTGCCCATCCATAATCTACGTCATCCGAAGGCGGACGTAGTTAGACTATATACAGTCAGAGAAAGCGGAGGAAGAGGACTCATCAGCAATAAGCATACTTACCACTTGACAATTATAGGGATGGCAAACTACTTAAGGGAAAAAAAGATGATAGGCTTGTGGAGTTAATAAATTACAACGAAATGGAGAGCAAAGAAAAATATACACTGATGAATAAAGGCCAAAAACTAACAAAACAATATACAAACAAATCTATAAGTGAAATGAACGGAACCGCGGCAGCCCAGAAAGCGAAAAGGCTCAGACAACGACGCAGGAGGAAAATTAGCGAGGAAACAGAACAAAGATGGAAAAACTAAGAAATGCACGGACCGTATGGGAGAAAAATCGATAAGGATGGTGTGGACAAGAGGCAGACATTCAGATGGCTGTCAACAGGAAACAGAATCTTTGATAGTCGCTGCTCAAGACCAGGTCATTTTAACCAACTATATCAGGAAAAAAATATTCAAAGAAAAAGTAGACGCAAGATGCAGACTTTGTAACCAATATGATGAAACAATTAAGCCAGTCCTAGCAAGGAAAGAATCTTGAACGTCACAATGAAGTATGTGTTAATTAAAATATCTGTAAGCACTACGGTATAGAGGTAAGGGACGCTTGGTACAAACACCAGCCAAAAAACATTGAAGCCAAAAGGGAAATCACAATAATATGGGTGCGGAAGTACAAACAAGACTTTAAAAACAAGACATGCCTATTGGTCGACGTTGCAATACCATCAGACACCACAATAAAAGAGAAGGAATATGAAAAGATTATAAAATTCAGAGACCTTCAACTAGAAGGGCAGAGAATGTGGGGGCTTAAAACAACTATTGTCCCCGTCATTATCTGGGCGACAGGGACCATCCACAAAACCCTTGCGCAGACACACAAAATACCACCAACAACGAAAACACGATTCGACACTGCAAAAAACTACTCTCCTTAAGACAGCCCACATCATCCGATGTGCCCTAGGATAGGGAGATATAAAAAGATTTGGTCTGCGGAACAGAGATTGTTCACCACCCTTTGGGACACCCTGTATGAGCTGAGGCGCATCTATGAACCTGATTTAAAGAGTTCGGACTTTTTTTATGGGGGCATGTTGAAAATCTGACTTATCGCCTTCCAGTTAACACTGTTGAAGAGCTGAAGGATCTTATAAGAGCTTCATACGATTTAATAAGAAACACTGTAAAGGGGTCTAAAAATTTTGAAATTTTTGGATTTCTTGGATTGGAAACTTTTGCACGATTTTCTATTCTACCCATATGCATTGGGGGGCATTTTAACAATCTCGGTTATCGCACCCCAGTACGAGGTACGAGGTACGAGGTAATATATAAGGTAATATGAGGAGAAGAGCTGAAGCATTAATCCTTCAAGGTGGAGGACGCTTTCAACAACTTGTTTAGTTTCCATGTTCTACTTTTTTTTCAAAAAGGTTGTTACTTATTTAGTAGCAGAAAATTTTGTTAAAAATTGTTAATAGTAAGTCTTCTTTATCTTGTTACGATGTTATGTTACTTGGCTATGGCCCTTGTATTTCATTTCCTCAAGCAGTAGTTCCAGATTTTGAGAGAATTCTTTCATTCTGCACAGAATGAGCAATACGTACAGAAGCGAGAACCTGTAAATTTATGCAAAATGTATGCCAGTGCCGTGGCAATTTTAATTTTTAGAATGTCATGTAATAATTTTTTCGTCGACAGTGTTCCTGAAGTGCTATGATAACAGATAATGTAAACAGTATAAAAATAAATTTTCTTTTTCTGAAGTGACTGAACAGACAGCGGAGAAAGTCGCAAAAGTGTAGATATGATATTAAACTGGCTTCTTTCATGCTTACCCACCTCGCACCTCATATAACTTTTCTTATTAATAAATGTATTGTTTTATCAAAATTTCCTTCCTTATGGAAATCGTCAATGTGCCAGTAGCTAAGGTTCCCTCTCCAAGTACTCTATCTGACTTCCGGCCAAATAGGGTATTGTGTTCGTTGCCCAAAGTATTAGAAAGGGTCATATAAGATCAACTACGAGGTGTGTCAAAAAGCAAAGTGACTTTTAAGTTTTATCATAAAGTATTTTTTTTTATCTGTCAAAATTAGTGTTGTCCACTTCCAAAGTGACCCCTCCAGGAAAATAAAAAGATCAGTCTTCTAATTTTTTTTTTCTAAAAGACACAAGGATAATTTATTTTGGATAGATATTTTATTTTTTACATGAAAGTTCGCGATCTATCCAGTGCAGTGGCGACTAATTAACCAAAATATTATTTAAAAAAATTAACATTTGTATCATTTATGAGCGGATATGATTTCTTAATTTTAAAAATAGAAACTAATTTCCCTGCATGCTGTCATATTCATGATATTGTTATGACAGTGCAGAGGAGAGGTGTTTATTTTTTTTAAACGAAAACCGTAGATCGGATTGCCTTAAATTTAAATATGCCCCGATGCCGTCGTTTTTATTCCGGAGGATATTCACTCAGCGGCGCGTGTCGCTATCGGGAAGATAAATGTAATCGAAATCGGGAAGAGAGATCGGCCGGAGAGAAGCCAGAGCAATTTTTCAAACGGTAATCCCGTTCAGTCCCAGTTTATTTACTGGAGTATAACCCGGGAATTACTTATGTCGTTTGCGGCACGGGAACAACACCCACGCAGACCCTCAAAGAAAAAGATTTTCCCGAGACGCGCGTTACTAATAGAAATATAAAATGGCCAGAAATACGCAGGGATCGGCCGGAGTGCCGTGGGGTTATACCCCGGGTCCGTATTATTTATTTCACACCACTATATGTTGGTTATCTAAATATTAAATTCTCCTTTTTTTTTCAACGAAAATTCCACAAGCTACTATAATATTTTTCACAGAACTTCTGGATTCCTCGTCGGTTATTGCTGAGTCGAACTTGCGGATGTTTCGCCAATTGGCCTGTTGGCTTCTTCAGAGCTTGACTGAAATTGGCTCGCATTTTACTGTGTAAAGTCTGTTCATAGATATAAGAAAGTGACTAACTGATACGAATTAAGGAAAGACCCGGGCAAGCTGTAAGAATGAAATATGGCCGAACTGGTCCGTACTTTAATTACTTAAAATTATTCACATAATCGCCTGTTCTAATTATTTGCAGAATTTGCCCAACTTTGTGGAGGGATGTTAAAAACTTTGATCTCTATAAGTTTGAGGACATTAAAGTTAACACGGGGAAAAACATTGTTACGACGAATGGCAGATTTCAGTCGGTGCCAAACATGTTTAATGGGATTAAATATACAGTGGTAAGGTGTATGCCCTAGATTTTTTCCATAATTATCACAGACGTATTCCTTTTGTAGAACCTCAATTAATTGCTTTTTGCATTGTCCATTATAATTACGCTATTAAAAGGAATTTTTGAAACTAGTTTGTTTTTAAACCAACTTCATGGTAATCCACAGAAGAATAGTTATTTTTTTACCTCTTTTTGATGGTGGTTTTACACTTATCAGTTGAGTCAACCCAACCCTTTTCCGGAGTATCATAAGTGTCGAACCAGGTTTCATCCAAGTAAACAATTGTCATTTGCGAATTCTAAAAGATTCCATTAAAACAGGCCTTTTGTCAATTTTTGAAATCTAAAACCCATGTGTTGAATACATTTCCATAAGGTAGTTCTGCCACATTTGACACAGGTTTGATCTTTTTCAAGCCTCCTAATGACAGCCCTTGGATAATCCCATTCAAAAGCAATTGGTCACTTTCTTATGTCTATGAACAGACTATACCTGTTTATATATTCTTTGAGGGGGGCGGAGCTAAATGAGGGGAATAACCACCGTCTCAGATGACTGATTCCCACATTGGTGACAGGTAGAGACCAGAGTCGCGGTTAATATCGTTAATTTGCTTATAGATTTCTATAGACTATGGCATTTTTCTTTGATTGATTGAAAATTAATTACATGAAAGAATTTTAGTTTTATCGAATAAAATTTTATGTCCAGTTTCACGAGTGTGTGTTGTGAGTGAGTTTTGACGTTATACTTCTTTAGAACTTTTGATATGTGGTCAGTGATGTTTTGAATGTAAGGAAGGACCACAGGTGCAAGTGTAGGATTGCTTTTGGCCTCATTGCTATTGGCGAAGTGTATTTTTTGATTCAACGCGTAATACCTATAGATGTTGACAGATGTAGTTTAGAAGTAGAGGCGGAGTTCTGCGCGTCGGACTATTTATCCGAAACCTAATACAGAACACGAACAATTAAAACATTTACATACAGCACAAACCAGTGACAAAATAGCTTTCAGAACTAACAACACAATAGGAAAATTAAACGAAATCTCAAAAATCAGTTGTTTACAGGATGAAATGCGGATCTTGTCCTAAAATTTATATTGGACAAACAATTAGATCCTTCAAGAAACGCATTAACGAACATAAAACAAACAATAGTCTAGATTCTAATTATGCTACGCACTTAAACAAAAAAAAAACACATTTTTGAAGACAAGTTTGATATTTTACATAGAGTCACAAAAAAAAGTTTATTGGAAGCCATGGAGAGTAACAAAATGAGACGTTCAAAAGTATTGCTTAACGTTCAATTAGATTTATTTATTTTATTGAAGTTAAATTCTCACAACAACATTAAGGTTTTGTTATCATTTTTCGGTATATATAGTAACAGGTAGTTGTAAATATTACATTTGATAAAGACACGGTGTTGTCGAAACAATTCTCATGTGAAAATATATAAATTTCGTGAAAATCTGAACTTGGATGCCTGTCAAGTTTTTAACTTATACTTATACTAAGTATACCTTGAATATGAGTTTTTTTTTGTATTAATAGGTTTTTTATGATTTAAATAAAAATAATTATTATTATAATCACCAAACATCACACTGGAAAAACGAATGAAGCTTTCATTAAGACAAGCAAAGTCAAAGCCAACTTTGTGATATAGGCGTAAGCCGCCAATGCATTTTTTTATCTAAACTTTCAGTTTGTTATAGCCTTGTATTTTCTTGTCATTGTGGTACCAGCCATAAGTTCGCTTTCCAGAATTGACTTTTAGACATTTTGGCCAAAATCAGCGGACTATATACTAATGCACCTCTGCAGAATGGCTCCCAACACAGGAGCAGAAAACATCGTCAATCATTTAAAGGAAACCGCTCCACTAATCAAGTTTCAATGTGGGCCCCACAACTGCACAGAGAAAGCATCGTCATTCAAATTATCGTCCCCAATACAATGCGTCACAGAGGTATATATTCCCGAAATATGGCCAAAAGGTTCACAAGTACAGCGATTTAGTTTTCCCAGGCGTGTGACGGGAATTGATCTCTCGTTAGTACACTTAAATGTACAATCTCTTAGTAATAAAATAAATATAATTGACGTGCTCATGCAAGAACACGATCCAACTTTCCTATGTTTCACGGATTATTGGTTGACGAGAGCAGATGTTGGTGTATCATTACACCGCTGTAGAGCATGTTCAGTATTCAGGCGCGTAACACAGATACACGGAGGTAGTATAATATTTAATAGAAATGATATGATGGGTGATTGCTCGGGTATAGCAGCAATCAAACGGCTGTCGGTGGAACAGTTGTTTGAATGTTGCGCAATTAGTTATAAAGACAAAATATGTATTATCTACATATATAGACCACCCTTGGGCGACTACGACCTAATTTTTGACAAACTTGAGGAAGTATTGCAGTACTCTTCCGCAAAGTTCGAAGTGACACTGCTCTGCGGAGATTTTAATAATAACAGCGATAAAAAAGATAATAAAACAAAGAGATTGACCCATTTGGCTTGAGTTCTCTTGTGAATTCACCCACGAGGATACAAACTATATTGTTACAAACATCCAAAACTCCGTCTTTAGTCAGCTTAATTTAGGAATATCAGACCATTTAGCCCAGGCAATAACTTTTAAACACTACTCACAAAATATAAATTTCAATGATCGGTTGCAAACAAAGAGTTGTTACAGACAACAGCATTGCTGAATTCCGTAGCTATTTCGTGAAGGAAACCATACCTCTTTTGGAATACACAAACATTGACAACCTTTTCAACATATTCTGGGATCATGTACTATGGTGCTTTGAGGTATCACATCCTAAAAGAACAATTCAGCAAAAAAACACAAAACTTAAAAGATATATACCATTTTCCGAAAAACTCAAAAACCAAATGATTGAATTAAAAGAGTTAAACCGGAGACGCGAAACCACTAATAATGAAGCTGTGGAAAAAAACTACAGAATTATGAAAAACCTAGTCTTTCTAACAACAAAAGTAAAAAAATGTGGGAACTTGTCAACGAGAAGCTGGGTAAGGAAAAAACTCAACGCCGTATACGAATAAATGTTAATAATGTCAATGTAATTAATGATAACATAATAGCAAATGAATTCGGACAATTTTTTGCCACTCACGTGCAGTCGAAGACCGATACTATGTTCACTAAAGATGAAGCTGGTACTCTTCCAACCACCAAGGCAAAGAGTATGTTTTTCATGCCACACACCGACAGAGAGGTACTAACTTTTATTCAATCACTCAAAAACAAGCGATTTGTTGAAACCGATGAAATACCTATACAACTCATAAAAACCTGTGGAGATGTTTTAGCTTCATATTTAACTAGTATTATCGATACGTCCGTTCTCTGCGGGCAGTTCCCTGCGGCATTGAAAAAATCAAAAATGGTCCCTGTATTCAAAAAGGGAGACTCTGAGCTAATAGAGAATTATAGGCCTATAACAATCGCAGGTTGGTTCTCTAAAGTACTCGAAAAGGCCATGTACGACAGAATGACACATTTTTTTGGAGCAAGAAAACATTATATCGAATGTGCAACATGGTTTCCGTGTTGGTTACTCAACGGAAACGGGGATTAATGACCTTGTCCGGTATATCTACGACAAACTCGACATGGGTGAGACAGTTGTGGGAGTGTTTTTTGATCTATCGCGCGCCTTCGATTCCTTAGATCTGAATATCATGGCAAAAAAACTAGAATGCCTGGGGTTTCGGGGTAATATCAATAGTTGGATAATATCATATATGAAACACAGGGAAATAAGGGTCAAAGTGAATGGAATCTACTCGGAACCGTTCAACGTCAACTTAGGCACGCCCCAGGGAGGAATCTTAGGTCCACTACTTTTTCTTCTGTATGTGAATGACCTTCCTGAGTTCCTCAATAACAACTGCCGCGTTTTTATGTACGCGGATGACACATCCATCTTCGTCTCCGGAAGGGAAGTTCAGGAGCTGATCAATAGGTTTTCTTGTGTTGTGGCACAGTTTGTTGATTTTTGCAAACAGAACCATTTGATCATAAATTTGGAAAAAACAGTTGACGAATTCACTGGTCAGTATGACTAACCTAGCGTTCAGCTTTGAGGGTTCACGCGTGGAATTAAACCACACAAGTTTCTCGGATCTTACATCGATGCCTTCCTAAAGTGGGACTACGACATAATAACTGAACAAAACGTTTTTCGCAATGTTAACAATCAGAGATTCTTTCTTTGAAAGATAATTGTTGACTTTCTATTACGCCTCAGCTAGCGAGGGACTAGCGAGTGATGCGGAGAGGGTGTTCATTCAGCAAAAAGTGATACTTAGGTTAATTTTCAGACTGCCCTTGAGGCTATCCTGCAAAGATATAGTTATAAGGTATAAAATACTAACAGTGTCTTGCATATATTTATTTAAATTATTCATCATCGTTCATAAAAATAAAGGCTCTCACAAGAAACACACGGATGTCCACGGTTATAACACCCGAAACAGAGAACACCTTGTAAAGCCAAGACTGAACCACATGTTCTACAAAAAGTCGCTAAATTACGCAGGACCTTATTACTATAATTTGCTTCCTACAAGCATAAAAGCATTATCTACAAGACAATTTAAAAAGTGCATCAGAAAGCTTCTGTCAAACATATATTACAGGAGTGCCCTGATGAGTTTAGTGATGTTTTCTCTACATTTTGTCAATATGTTTGTACTGTTTGTATATCCGTTTGTAACTATTCTATACTGTACTGTTAAATGTGTGTTATCGTATTGTTTATATACATAATTCCATGTATCTTTATACTACTCTATAATGTACTCGTTTCCTGACGAAACATCCACTGTATACATTCTGGGCTTTGTGAATAAAACTATCTATCTATCTATCTATCTATCTAATGTGCGGCGGTAAGAAAAAGTATTTTTTTATTGATCAAAATTAATGTTGTCCGCTTCAAAGTGACCCCTCTACCCCCTGATATTGTGCCAAAGTTTTTTTCTGGTAAGCACTTTCTGGTATAGCCTTGAGTCCTTTTATTAAGCTTGCCATATGCCCCATTTTTAATACTTTGCGATTAATTTTAACTATTCCAACATGACGTCATCCCAATGTGTCAAGTAAATGTGAAACTGAACAATGGAGAAAAAATAAAAGTTGAAACAAAAATAATCAGAAACAATTGTTGTTATGGCGATAAATTCGAACAATTCGACTTGAAATTGTGTGAAATTAAAAATTCTTCCATATGTAGCAGTGGCGTGCATTACATATAGGCGAAAAAGCATTGCCTACCTTTTTGTTTATTCAAGAAAAACATAAATTGAAAATTTATTTATCTAACAACGCTCATTCATTACGTAAGACATACCTATTTTTTATGTTCGTTATGGGAAAACATAATTAGGGCGTGGCACGCCCCTGATATGTAGAGAGCATCAAAATGAAATTAAACCGTTGAAACTTCAAGAATAGATGTGGATGTAATCATTGGATTGTTGTAAATTGGAAAACATCTCCCGAGCATAAAATTAAACCCAAACCAGTTCGAAAAAATTTTAGGTAGGTTTAGGTAGTTTAAAATAAAAGTGATATCTTTAAAAAATATTTTAATACAGGTAAGAATAATTCATGAACCTAGCTTGTAACATATCTTTCTGTACCAATGGCGACCTTGTAAGACGTACCGTTGTCGAGATCTGGGCTTTTTTCGATTTAAGTGAGATTTTTGAAAAAAAAAAACTATAGACTTAATGAGATTTTGGAAAATATTCTTTCTTGTCATCTCGTCGTTATCTTTTGGATAAATTATTTGATACCGAGAGGGTTTTTTTTTATAAAATTTCAATTTTATCAATTATAATTTTTAAGCAATTGAGATTGCTGATTTTGGAATTTCACATTGAAATATTTAACATGATAATGAGAAAAGAACAAAAAAACTTTAAAATACAATACATATGCTACCTATAGTAACGATAATATTAGTAATTGGTAATCAAAGAAAACACAATTCACTTATGGAAAAAAAGTTATTAGAAAAAAAAACAAGCAATAATAGAGCGGCTGATATAAAAAATTCACCCATTTGCAGAGCGCCTTATAATGAAGTTGAACCATTAAATTTTTGAGAATCGGCATCGGTGGATATACGAGGCGTGTTCAAAAAGTAACGCGACTTTTAAATTTTATCAAAAAGTATTTATTTATCCATCAAAATTAATATTGTCCGCTTCACAGTAATAGCCTCTACACTTGTAACAACATTCTTTCCAATCTTCGAATCACTTTCTGGTATAGGCTTGAGTTCTTCCAATGGTTTTTGCTTTATCTCCGTTCCAATCGTTCCAAACCTCTTTCCTTTCATGTTTTGGGTTTCTTGAGGTTTGGGAGCAGGAAAAAGTCACACGGGGTCATATCCAGTGAATACGGTGGCTGAAGCAACGATGAGTGAGCAGGTGCATTATAGTGATGTAACTGTATTCAATTTTTTACACTAAATTTTGTGTGAATTTTTTGTTCCACACAAAACACGAATAACGCTTCTGTTTCACAAAACTGTGAACATATATTAGGAACATGACCAATTACAAAATTCACCTTACTTTTTGAACACACGACGTGTTTACTGGATATTTGTAAATGGGAAAAACATCTCTTGAAAATTTTTCGACCAAAACATTAAATCCAAACTAACCGAGTTAAGATTTGTGCCATTTTTGAAACAACAAAATTAGGGCAGCAATAGATCGATATGCCTAATGACCAGTTTTATTTTGAGCAATGACCGTTAACATAACAGACGAATGTTTCATGTAGTAGATAATAAAAGTGATATTTAGTGCGACATGAATGTGTGAAATGAATCATTTTTCCAGATATATTGCCATACCGTTGCGAAGATGTGCCGGCAGCTAGGGAGTTCCTTCACAAAGTTGTCAATGGTTTGCCGTCTTTTTTTAAAGAGAAAATGCCTACCAGTAATATACCTACTTTCACTTTCCTAGTTGTAGTCTGTGTTCACTGACGTTCGAGTATCGAATTAAGATTTGTTCCTCAATACATCGCCGCATCGAGAGTCAGTGAATGGACAATACTTTATTGTTGAAAATAGCGGCATACCACTCAAAACGGCGGACTAACTACCTTTTCATGAATGAATGAGTTGCTTTTGTTGTTGAAAAGGATTAGTCACAATACTAATAACTTCTTGAGGTTCGTCTTTCCACCTGAACGGGTCTTAAAATGGAATATTCTGTAGTTACTGCGCCTTTTCAACAATAAGGGGGTGTCATAGTAGTAATAGAACCTAGATTAGTCTTTAGAGTCTATAGATGTTTGTTTGCTATAAAGTGGGACGTTTTTGTTCGAGGTTTGTTGAAGGTAAGTCGGAAATTTAAACAGATCGAGAAATAAAAAAGAAAAGCAAAACAAAACAAAAAAACACTATAGACTATAGACTCACTCAATGAGTTTCTGGAAAATATTCTTTCTTTTCATCTCGTCGTTATCTTTTGGATAAAGTATTTGATACTGAGAGGGTTTTTTATTATAAAAATTAAATTTTATCAATTACCATTTTTAAACAATTGAGATTGGTGATTTTGGAATTGGTCGAATTAAAAAAAATTAAAATGTTTAATAAGATAAAGAGAAAAGAACAAAAAATACAATACGTATACTACCTATAGTAACGACAATATTAATAATTGGTAAAATGAAACAGTAAAACATCGAATTAAAGAAAACACAATTCAAAGAAAAAAATAGGATTGCATTAATCAAAAATAATTTTTATCTTAATTGACTTTTCAAAATTTAAAACATGGATGGAAAAAAAGTTATTCCGAAAAAAAAAAACAAGCAATATTAATAAGCGACTGAAACAAAAAATTCACCCATTTGCAGAGAGCCTTATAATAAAGTTGAACCATTAAATCTTTGAGAATAATTTTTTCAATACATATAGCTGTTTTTTTTTTGCTAGAAATATGTGTGCTTTTATATGGGGTTAGCTTGAAGATTAAACAAGAGTTCGAGAAATAAAAGAAAAAGTACAAAACTGATGCTATTTCGACAGTTCATATTAATTGCAAATCAAAAATACAATTTTATCTCTCGATGAATATTGTTTGCAATAAATTGGTGTATTGTTTATGCAGAGTCATCTCTAATATTAAAAAAGAGTTCGAGAAATAAAAGAAAAAATGCAAAACTTGTGCTATTTTGAAAGTCCACATTAATTGCAAACTAAAAATACAATTTAATATTTCGATACATATAGATGTAAGTCTCTATCGGCTAAATTGGTGAGCTTTTTTTACGGGGTTTGTTGAAAATAGTTAGAATATTAAATAATAATAAATAAATATAATATTATAAATATTAAGTAAAAATTCGGGAACTAAAAGGAAAATTGCAAAAACAAAATACAATTTAATTTTCCGAACAATATTGAATTTAATATTCAATATTGAATATTAAACAGGAGTTTGAGAAATAAAAGAAAAAATGCAAAAATGATGGTATTTTGATAAGTCCAAGTAAATGGCAAATCAAATATACAATTTAATTTTTCTATACATGTGGAAGTAGGTTTGTTCGCTATAAATTGATGTGCTTTTTATACGGGGCGATTTTTAATATTAAAAGAGTTCCAGAAATAGGAGAAAAAATGCAAAACTGATGATATTAGATTTTTCGATTCAAATAGTTGCAGGTTCGTTTGCTATGCTGCACCTCATTTATAAAGTTAATGAACTAGATTTGATGCTCCGTTATTTCATTTTCCAAATGCGAAATAGATAACAGACACGGTGTGACTAAAAAGTATAGAAGTGGCTTTTATATCTTGGAACCTTCGGTGAAAAATTGTCGAACAAAAGTTTTGCGCGTTTGTGTTCAAAATCGATTCAACTAAACTTAACTCTTAAAAAATGTCTCACTGTGGGCGTATTTCCAGACATCCTGCCCTACAAATTGGAGAACGAGAGTCAGACGCGAGAGTTCCTGCAAAAGGTGGTCGAAGTGCTATTGGATTTCATCAGATCGACCAACGATCGGAATGAGAAGATTCTCGATTTTCACCACCCGGAAGAGATGCAGAAACTGCTGGACTTGAGGGTTCCGGATCAGGGAGTCAACCTTCAGCAGCTGATACACGACTGCGCCGTAACTTTGAAGTATCAAGTAAAAACGGGTAAGCTGTTAAAGCTTTTTATTCGCCCGGTTTGGGGCCAATAAAAAGGACGCCCACTAAGATAAGAAAAAAGTTTTTTGTTTGATTTTTTTTTATTTGACATATAAAAAAATAAATTTAAATATCTATTTATAATACAATAATATATGATATTGAAAATATTGACGATAAGGTAACCTTCTTCAATGATAATATTCACATGTTAATGGATCTGCACGCACCTTTAAAAACCGTTATTTTTCATAAACCATATAAACCGTGGATAACAGACAACATTAAACTACTTATAAAAACCCGAAATAAAAAAGCTAAAATCAAATATAAAAGAACTGAAAATGTCGTTGATTTTGAACAATGCAAGTGTCAGAAATTTTACAAGTATGACAATTAAAAAGGAAAAAAAGGTGTATATCTTAATATTATTAGCACAACGGAAAAATAAAATATTCCACCTCAACTGCGTAACATCAATAAAATCAATAAGTACGTATCTAGTACGGATATCATATCGGACTATTATCATAACCCAATTGTCTGTGTCCAAATTTTTATGCAACATTAAGTCCAGAGCAGTCGCACCAGATGGTTTACATGTGAACTTTCTAATCTTTTCTTGTCCATTTATTCTTAAATATATCTGCCACATCGTTAAGTTTTGCATCAATAATTCCGTTTTTTCTTCCGCGGGCAAGATTGCAAATATTCTAAAACTAAAAGTCCTACAAGTTATAGTGAATTACGCCCTATTAGAATTTTGTCTGTAGTTTCCAAAATTCTGGAAAATGTAATTAAAACGCAAGTGATTGATCATATGGAGAAAAATACTATTCTTCCTGAAACTCATTCTGGCTTCAGGAAGGGGCACAGTTGTGCAACTGCTCTCCTAAATGTCACTGATAATTTATTTCGCACAATTGGCGAAGCTAAGTGTACCATCTTGGTCATATTGGCGTTTGATACCTCGAATCACCATATTTTGCTAACTATTCCAAAATATATAGGGCTTGATGAGGGTGCTGTCGAGTTTATGGGGAACTAATTACAAGGTCGTACACAAAAAGTGGTTCTAAATGGACAACAATCAGACTGCCGTGCTATAATATCTCGGGTGCCTCATGGCTCCATTCTGGGGCCAATTTTATACTGTATATATACGTCCGCGTTTTCTAGTTTTACACAGCATTGCAAAACCCAAATGTATGGAAATGGTACACAAGTTTATTACTCATTTCCGGGGAATAAAATTTTGAAAAGCTATCAAATCATAAATAATGATTTAGAAATAATTAACAGGGTGTCCCTAGAACATTCACTCCATCTATATCCAGAAAAATCTATCAACTATCAACTAGTTGAAATAAAAATATCGAATATTTGGGCTTATGCTCGACAGTGAGCTAAGATTTAATGGTCACATTACACAACGTATTAAAAAATCCATTGCTCACTTAAAATGCTTATATGGTTCTAAAAATATTTTAAATCAATCATTAAAAAAGGTCCTGTGTGATTCGATAGTTTTATTTTCTTTTAACCAATGTGTATTTTTTGAAGTATTTTAATAAAACAAATAGACAATTACTTAAGTAAGAGATAATAACGATAACAATTCTCTGCGTGCAGCCATATTAACGATATTGTTTTGACCAGACAGAAAAGGGGTTTTTATTTTTTTTAAAGCGGAAACCGTACATCGGATTGAAATAAATCAAGAAATTAAATTTCTTTAGAAATAATTGGTGATAGTGGGAATGATTTTTATTTTAAGAGAAATCTGTGACGTACCATCCAAAATAAACAGGTGAAATTTCGTACGCCCGCCACTGGTGTGTTTAAAAAAAAATTAATTACTTGATAAAAATCCATTTAACAAAATAAATAAGAACTAAAAGTTCAGATTTTCACGAAATTATATATTTTTACATGACAATTGTTTCGACAACACCGCGTCTTTGTCAAATGTAATATTTACAAACTACCTGCTACTATATATACCGAAAAATGACAATACAACCTTAATTAATGTTGTTGTGAGAATTTAAGTTCTATAACGGAGACGTATTTAAATATAACTGATCGTTAAGCAATACATTTGAATGTCTCATGTTGTTAATCTCCATGGCTTCCAATAAATTTAATTTTCTACTTTTTGTGGCTGTGTGTAATATATCAAAATTGTCGTCAAAAATGTGTTTTCCTGTGTTTAAGTGTGTAGCATAATTAGAATCTAGACTATTGTTTTTAAACGCTCTTATATGTTCGTTAATGCGTTTCTTGAAGCATCTAGTTGATTGTCCAATATAAATTTTAGAACATAATCCGCATTTCAACCTGCAGACACCTGATTTTTGGGATTTTGGACATTTCGATTTATTGTTTTTTAAATGTTTTCCTATTGTGTTGTTAGTTCTGAAAGATATTTTTAAACCACATTTTGACAAATGCTTTGAAACTTTTTCGCTAGGTTCTCCTATGTTTGTAATTGTTTTAAATTGTTCGTGTTCTGTATTTGGTTTCAGATAAATAGAGTTTACTGTTGTCTGTATTTGTTTCCTATTTATAATTTTATCTATAATGGATGGATTGTAGCCGTTGTTCAGTGCAATTTGTTTAATGATATTAAGTTCTTTGTTGTAATTTTCTGTTGAGAGTAGCGTATTAAGAAGTCTGTGTATAAAAGAATTAAATGCAGCCATTTTGTGTGTATAAGGGTGATTTGAGCTGTTATGTATGACTGTGTCCGTATGCGAAGGTTTATGATATATTGAAAAATCTAATTTGTTTTGCACTTTCGTAATAGTTAAGTTTAAAAAATTAATTAGAGTTATCATGTTCAATGTCGATGGTGAATTTTATACGATTATGTATTGAGTTAATGTAATTTAAAAAAGAATTCAATTGTCTGTCCGTTCCAACAAAGCAAGCAAAGACATCGTCCACATATCTATACCACCATAAAAAACTTTTACTTAAAGGATGTTCTAGTATGATATTTTCCAAATTATCCATAAAAATCTCGGCTAACAAAGGACTAAGTGGGTTTCCCATAATCAAACCTTCTTTAGAGATATAAATCTGTCCATTAAATTCAAAATAATTTTGGTCTAAAGATACTATTAAGCAATCTAATAAATCTTGTTTCACCAATGGGTAAACCTGTTTCCGAGTTTGGGTGAAATGTACTAAATCTATCACATCCATAGGGGGAATACTGGCAAATAAGTTTTGCACATCAAAAAACAATAGTGTTGCGTTAGAAGGGATTTTGATATCTTTAATTTTGTTGATTAATTCAAAAGAATTATTTATTGCAAATTTTGGTTTAAAATCTGTGTGGAACTTTAAAATATTTACTAATTTTGTAGAGAGTTTAACTGCTGGAGCTGTTACATAAGACACCACTGGTCTAATGGTCATATCTTGTTTATGTAATTTAACTAAGGAATGTAATTTAGGCGGTTGTGGATTCATAATTGTTAAAAAATATTTGTCTTTGTCACTAAATAGTGTGGAGTTAGTAATTACATCCTTGACTTGCCTTTGATATAACTCGGTAGAATTGTGTTTGATACAAAGGAAAAGTTCTGGTTTAAGAAAATTGTTGGTTTTTGAAATATATTCTGGGAGATCGATAGCTATGACTGACATTACATTTGATAAAGACACGGTGTTGTCGAAACAATTGTCATGTCAAAATATATAATTTCGTGAAAATCTGAACTTTTAGTTCTTATTTATTTTGATAAATGGATTTTCATCAAGCAAAAGTCACCTCAGTTCAACTATTATAATAATTATCCATGTAAATATGGTACCAAATATTTTCATATTTATCTACAAAATTTTTTACGAGATTGTTCAACTTTTGTCCACTTCCGTTGTAGAATTTAAAGTTCGTTATGTATGCACTTTGCGATTCGTATAACATTCTAACAAGCATACACTACTTGCCTGGGTTGTAGACTCGGAAACTTAAACGGCCTCTGTGGGGTTTCATTGCCTCATCCAATGAAAGATTTTGTTCGGGTTTATAAACTGTGCCAAATTTATTTAAAACATTTTCTGTTATTGGTTCAATTTTGAAGAGCCGATCTGCGTTTCATCATTATTACAAAAATGTAATGATTGTAATATTTGCCAAAAATTGGTGTTTCAATATCAGATCAGTAGACCAATAATCGTTTATACTACTTTTTCTTACCCGTCCCATTAAAATATTCAAACCAAGAAACTTCTTCGTTTCGGCTATTGTTGTACGTTGTTTAATATTTTTCACGGATTTATATTTGGGAATATTTTGCATATGACACCTGTTTGATTCTTTTACCAATAATTTAAAAAAGTCGTGACCAAGTCCACTGTATCTTGTGTATTTTCAGGATTTTTTGGAAACACTTTAACACCATTATTTCCCAAAAATGCATTTATTTTTATATCACTATCATTTTCGGATCAGTGTGTAGTTGTATTGTCGTTTTCAAACTCTGTACCATCGGAATCGCAGCTCTCAGAATCACTTACAATAGGTAAAACCTTTCTTTTACAATGTCTGAATCATCGCTCTCATCTGTGTCATTTTCATTCCCAAATAATATATCAGCATAAAAGTCACTAGTCTCATTGCAAATATTATTCCATTCAAAATCGTTTTCTTCCATTAAAAACAGGTTAAATAATAAATTATTCTATATTTATTTAAAAACTGATAAAAAAAGACTTAAAATAAATCAACTTTTTGATGGCACAAAGTTAATCTGTCAAAAAAATGAGGTATTATTATGTCAGCCGCTAAAAGATTTCAAACAAAAAATGACGTATTACTACGTCAGCGGCCAGTAGTGAGTTAATATCTTGCCAAGACAAATAGTACCATTTTCAAAAATCCATGTCTCATGAGTACAGACAAAAAAAAGCTGCCTTTTCTTGCTCAATCAATCAATCGATATGGCATGCATAAACCAAACTTAATGCATGTGCAATCAAGGACAAATAGAAGATCAGCGCATCATCCATTAACAAATTTTTTGTGGAGATGCCTCCGAGCTCGCAACTCACGGTGTCGTGGTGGAAAAACAAATCTGTAGTGCGGTTTTGGTAGAGCAAATTTATAGAGCAATTTGTCTTTCGACAGCATTTAACTGGTGATACGTACCTACATTCTTTGGAAAACGAATTATCGGAACTTTTGAACAATTTGTGTTTTGGAAGAATGTTAGAAATTTAGATTAATATTTAGAATTGGTTAAGATTGGTTAGTGTACATCTATGAGGATACTGACAATATTTTTATCGCTTCAAACAGTATATCAATCATACCAATTAATTTAGATTTAGGAAAGTCCATATTTAGCTCTTTTTTAATTGCTCAGTTATCAGGTAAAAATTGGTTATAGCAATAGTCTTAGACAGAAGGAAGGGTTACTATGGAAAAAGTTAAAGTAATGTAAGATCTTTCAGAGAAAGTGATAGTAAATATGGTGCCAAAATAAATAAGAACTAAAAGTCAGATTTTCACGAAATTATATATTTTTATATGACAATTGTCAATGTCAAAAACATTTGATAAGAACAATTGTCATTTAAAAATATATAATTTCGTGAAAATCTGAACTTTTAGTTCTTATTTATTTTGATAAATGGATTTTCATCAAGTAAAAGCCACCTCAGTTCAAATATGGTGCATTAACGAATATCAAAATTTTTCAATTTGAAAACATCCATATACAGGAATGTCAACAATTGAGAGGGACATTTTTGGGTGTATTTTAAAATGAAAACTTCATATGACATTAACAACATTTGACATTAGGTTTGCAGGAGTGAGTCTGTTACACTGTAAGATCGATCTTAATGCTCTATTTTGAATTACTTGAAACTCATTTATCTTAGAGTTCGGTAAGTTATACAGGTGTGCGGAGCAAAATTTGGGATGGGGTACCGCAATGCTGTTATATAAAAGGTGTACAAGGAAAGACTGTTGTGAGAATTTTGTGAAAATTTTCTCATTACGAGGGCACCGCCAAAATTTCCCGGCCTGAATATGAAAGAAACAAGTAGAGTAACAATTTTTTATTTTTCAATATAATCCCCCTTAACTTCAATACACTTATTACATCTTTTGGTTTGTCTGCAAAATGAGCTAAAACAGCCTCTTTTAACTCAACTTTGTCGTTAAACCGCCGTCTACGTAAGTCCTTTTTCAAATATCCAAACAAATAATAGTTGCTGGAGGCCATATCTGGACTATAGGGAGGATAATCTATCTGTTGGAACCCACACTCTAAAATGGCAGCTTGTGCAACACCAGCAGTATGGACAGGTGCATTATCGTGCAAAAGACGCACGCCTCTGGTCAGTTTTCCTCGACGTTTTACACGTATGCAGTCTCGCAATTTATGTAATAATGTTGCGTAATATTTACCATTAACAGTGGCATTAGTTTCTTTAAAATGTATCAAAAGAATTCCTTCACAATCCCAAAAGGTCGCGGCCATCACCTTTTTTGTTGACTGGCAGACTCTGAATGTTCTTGGAGGTGCTTCACCCTTACGACGCCACTCCGTTTATTCTTTTTTCGATAGAGGGTCATAATAGAGAAGCATAGTTTCATCTCCCGTCACAATAGTTTCTATCACAGGCTTCGGTTCCGACAAACAGAGTTCCAAAAAAGACCGCGCACCCTTGACACGGCGTTGTTTTTTAATAGCCGAAAGGTTTTGCAGAACCAATCTTGCACTAACCTTATGCATACCTTAATGATCATGCAGGATTCGACGAACACTTTTATCAGGAAGCTTAGTAATTTCTGAGATTTCCTTGATCTTTAAACGTGGCTCACTCAATACCACCTCCTCCACAATCGTAACATCTTCCGTTATGACCTCCACTGGTCGACCAGTTCTTGAATGGTCTCCAAGGGACTCCTGACCCATTCGAAAACGTTTTGCCCATTCTTTCACTACAGAATACGAATGAGAACTTTGGCCGTACACACCATCCAGCCTTTCTTTAATAATTTTAGGTGCTAACCCTTCTTTTGTCAAAAACTTTATGACTGCTCTATACTCAATTGGCGTTATTTGAGACATTTTTTCACACGTCTTGTTTACAATGCTGTCAATAAAAAACTATTTGACGCAAGACTTCCATTTTTTTTGGCAGCCTACTAAGATGTATTGGGTTGTTCGGAAAGTCATTTCGTTTTTTTTAGGGAACATGAAAGACAGTTTTCGTATAATGAATAAATATTTTATTAAATTATATATTGGCTGTTCTGGTCCAACACCTTTTGCCATCTTTCTGGCAGTAACATAATTCCCCTCTCATAAAAGTTTTGGTGCTTGCTGGCAAAAAACTGGTTCAGGTGGTTTTTGACATCTTCATTTGAGGTAAAGGTTTTGCCATCCAAAAAATTTTCCAGGGACCGGAACAAATAGTAGTCGGAAGGCGCCAGATCTGGAGAATATGGTGGATGTTGCAGTACGTCCCATTCAAGCTGTAAAAGTTTTTGGCGAGTGACCAAACTTGTGTGAGGTCTCGCATTATCCTGGTGGAACACTACACCCTTCCTGTTGATTAATTCGGGCCTCTTCTCTTTAAGTGAATCATTTAATTTGTCCAGTTGATGACAATAGACTTCTGAATTAATCGTTGTATTGTCCGGCAAAAGCTCAAAAAAAAATGATTCCTTTGACATCCCACCAAACGGAGAGCATCACCTTTTTTTGGTGTGTGATGTTGGCTTTTGACACGCTTTGACCCGGTTCATCTTTTCTGCTCCATGACCTCTTGCATTTAACATTGTTGTATACAACCCATTTTTCGTCCCCAGTAATAATCCGCTTCAAAAATGGATCATTTTCTTGACGTTTGAGGAGCGAATCACACGCGACGACACAAATTTAGCTCCGTAAGGACATGGGGCACCCACACATCGAGCTTCGAGGTTAAGCCCATGCCTTTCAAATGGCCATAAACAGTCGAATTCGACAAATTTAATCTCTCACCGATCTCTCGTGTGGTTATTCGCCGATTTGCATCAACTAATGCCTTTATCGCATCTTTGTCAGCTTCGACCGGTCTTCCAGACCGTGGTGCATCTTCGACATCAAAATTGCCGGATCGAAATTTTGCAAACCAGTTTTGGCACTGGCGTACTGTTAACACGCCTTCTCCATACACATCCGTCAATTTTTTTCTCGCTTGGACAGCATTTTTACCTTTTCTGAAGTAAAAAAGTAAAATATGACAAAAATGCTGCTTATTGCTCGCCATATTTAAAAGGGCACCAACCAAAAACTACTGCGTAGAATTAATAGAACTTTTTCACACACAAGCCTTGCAATATCAGCTCTCAAGACGGTTATGCGGCTTAAGTGTGAAGTTGGTTTCGAAAAAACGTAATTAAGCCCTCTGACGGGAAAAAACGAAATGACTTTCTGAACAACCTTATATATTTAAAAGGAGACAAAGTTTTATCGTGATTCTGGAGCTGCATCTTTGTCAGGCCGGGAAATTTTGGCGTTAACCTCGTATATAGTAGCAGGTAGTTTTGCAAATATTACATTTGATAAAGACACGGTGTTGTGGAAACAAATATCATGTGAATGTATATAATTTCGTAAAAATCTCAACTTTTAGTTCTTATTTATTTTGTTAAAGAATAATGTGCAGAGGAGAACCTAATAATCCTCTCCTTACTTATCTGCATCTATGTCATGAAATTTTGGCGCTAACCTCGTACATAATCAGCATGTGGTCGTAGCGTTAGTTATGAGTCTAACGTGACCCCAGGGTACTTAATTTTATTTTCATATACTAGCATGTCATTATTTAGTTTAAATTTTATGTTTTCTGTATTAACAGTACTCAATTTTTGTTTTTTCCCAAAAATACATACATATTTTAAAAGTTGATACGTATAGGAAATATGTTTATATGAAGTTTTCTTTTCAAAATGGACCCAAATATCGTCCCCTTAATTATTGACATTCAATTAGAAAACCCCCTGTATATATACGATCCCAACTTTGCCGCCCTATGACAGCTCAGCGATTTAAATCCGTCCCTTTTTGAGGTCGCAAATCTCACTGCCTCCAACGCCCCCTCCACCCCCACCCTCCGATCGATAATCTATAAATACGCATTCCGGCGCATGTGGAACCCAACGGGGGAGTTTTTAATCTGCCGTGGGATGCAGGCTGACGCGCGTGCCGATCAAAGCAGGGATGACTGCCACGAGGGCCCTTAATTACGGCACTTTGAGTTTGGGGTGGAGAAGTTTGCTGTTTACGACCCCTCTCGCGCGTAGATTTCAAAAAAATATGTGAACGACCTTATGGGAACAGAGGGCCATGAGATTTTTTGCTTGAACTTCTAATCTTGAAAAGCTAGAAATGTATTTTATACACAGTTACGAGGGCAGCGCCAAAATTTCCCGGCCTGAATATGGAAGAAAGTAGAGTAACAATTTTTTATTATTTTTCAATATAACAACAATATTAACCACTTTAAAAAAATATTGTTTTGGTTTGTCTGCAATGAGCTAAGACAGCCTCTTTTAACTCAACTTGGTCGTTAAATCGCCGTCCACGTAAGTCCTTTTTCAAATATCCAAACAAATAATAGTCGCTGGGGGCCAAATTTGGACTATAGGAAGGATGATTTATCTATTATGTAATAATGTTGCGTAATATTTACCGTTGACAGTGGTATTAGTTTCTTTAAAACCTATCAAAAGAATTCCTTCACAATCCCAAAAGATCGTGGCCATCACTTTTTTTGTTGACTGGCAGGACGCCACTCCATTGATTCTTTTTTAGTTTGATCTCCTTTCACAATAGTTTCTATCACAGGTTTCGGTTCCGACCCACAGAGTTCCAAAAAAGACCGCGCACACTTGACACGGCGTTGTTTTTAAATAGCCGAAAGGTTTTTAGGAACCCATCTTGCACTAACCTTATGCATACCTAAATGATCATGCAGGATTCGACGAACACTTGTATCAGAAAACTTAGTAATTTCTGATATTTCCTTGACCTTTAAACGTCGATCACTCAATACCACCTCTTCAACAATCGCAACAATATCTTCCGTTATGACCTGCACTGGTCGATCAGTTCTTGAATCATCTTCAAGGGACTCCTACCCCATTCGAAAACCTTTTGCCCATTCTTTCACTGCAGAATACGAAGGAAAACTTTGGCCGTACACACCATCCAACCTTTCTTTAATAATTTTAGGTGCTGACCCTTCTGTTGTCAAAAACTTTATGACTGCTCTCTACTCAATTTGCGTTATCTGCGACATTTTCTCGGACACGTCTTGTTTAAAATGCTGTCAATAAAAAACTGTTTGACGCAAGACTTCAGTTTTTTTTTCGCAGCCTACTAAGATGTATATTCAAAAGAAGACAAAGCTTTATCGTGATACTGGAGCTGCATCTATGTCACGCGGGGAAATTTTGGCGTTAACCTCGTATATTGTATAGGGTGGACGGTTTATCATATCAACTTATATACACAACTTACAAATCTTCAATTTATTTGAATGTTCTATATACAGGGTGTTTCATTTTTCGTGGGTAAGTATCAACTTTCTTATTTTAACTGACATATTTGTGTATAATGTCCTATACCTAGGTCAAAGCGTTTTTGACATTCTAAATTTTTTATGCAAAAAATGATGTTTGCAACACTGAAATATCTGCCAATTTCTTCATTGTTGTAAGACAAAAGACTCGAATAACGGATTTCATAAGAAACTCCGATACATATTAATACAGGGTACGGGAAAAATAAGATTAAAAATGAAATTAAAAAAACTGCTCAAAAACTTTTTTTTTTAAATTTTTATAATCTCGTCATTTTTGGCTTTAAAAATTAATACCATTTTATATAAGGTTGTACATGCCTAATATTTTGTGAAATATTTCTTTTTAAACATATATCTACCACAAGTAATACGATGGTGCCATATATGTTCAGTTAGTGTAAGGGGGCTATGACGGCGTTTAAACAAAGAAGTGTTTTGTTGTTGAGTACTGTCATAATTGACATATTACTGATTTATTTATTTATCGTTTATAATTTTAATTTATTCGCTTACTTACGTATCATGTTTACCACAGAGGCATAGATTGAACTGAGGTGGCTTTTACTTGATGAAAATCCATTTATCAAAATAAATAAGAACTAAAAGTTCAGATTTTCACGAAATTTCGTGAAAATCTGAACTTTTAGTTCTTATTTATTTTGAGGAATAGATTGATATGTTAGAAAGTTACATATCGTACAATAAAAACCAGACCCAAAAAAGTGGGTTTTTAAGTAGTAGTCATCTGTAACAAAATTTCCATTAAGGAAGCGCCCGGAAAAAAGATCTGCGACAGAATTTACCAACACTTTAGATTATATAGAACCCCGAAGAAAGAAAAAAATAGGCGTCGTTATATCATGATGATGAAGAGCAACCTAATATTTTCTTGCATTTTGCAGAGGTTCCTGAAGAGTCAACCCGAAATGCGCCTTAATAATAATGATAATAAACTTTATTTCCATACGACTTACGTTGTAAGTATAGGATAATGTCAAACCAATAAGGATACACAGCATTTTAAAAATAACACATAGAGTTATAAAAAACAAACAAGTTGAAATGGACAAACTTTGGTTAAAAAACGAATTAAAAAGTGCATTGCAGGTACTGTTGTACAGCAGATAAGCAATCGTTTCACCTCAGCCTTAAACTGACCGCAGTCAGAAATCCGTCTCATCCCGGGTGGTAATTTATCAAAAAGTTTTATACGAAGGGCGGTTGAGCTATTTGTTTCCGAATTTAATTTATGTTTTGGAATATCTAGGTTATTATTCTGTCTGAAACTATAATGTCCATTGGTTGCACGCGACTCATTATAATTAGATTTAACCATCGTTCCTGAATTCAATATGTACAAAGAAGATCCAGCAGACCATCAGGTCAGCGGAGGACAAGAGGGATTCACTTTCAGCTGCAGGAGTCTACCGCATTCCGTGTTCCGATGTCTACATCTTCTGTTGAGCATAAAGCAGGCTTAAGGAGCATAAAGCAGGCTGCAGGCTAGGACAGACAGAGAAGTCTGCAGTAGCTGAACACGCACTGGGCAGCGGGGAACACAGGATACACTTTGAGAGCTGTAAGTTACTAGCATCGGTCAACGGCTATCACAACAGACTAGTCAGGGAAGCCATTGAGATACAAAAACACCCACACAATTTCAACAGAAAGGAGGAGACCCTTAGACTCAACCAAATCTGGAACCCGATCCTTAGGAACGCCCGAGCAGTACCGATCGATATCCCGAGACCAACCGAAGCGGAACAGGCTCCGCAACCCGCCTCTATTCGATCGTTTTATCGTTACACTTAACTAATATGCTCTTATCCACGCCTCTTAGTGAGAAATGAATCAATTCAGTTTGATCATGATTTAATGTAAGACTATTTCTGGTACAATAATCAACAATATCTGCCACCGCCTCATTAGAGTTCTTAGAGAGATCCTCCATGTTGGCACCTCAGGAAACCACAGCTGTATCATCAACAAATAGTGATAGATAATTATTATCTCATTCACGGGAAGCAATATCATTAATAAAGAGAATAAATAATAGAGGCCCCAATATACTTCCCTGCGGAACGCCACTGGAGGTCATCTCATCACTAGAAAAAAATTTTCTATCGTTTTGTTTTAAGACAACTTTTTGCACACGATCTTTTAGGAAACTCTCTAACCATCCTAGAGCGTTGCCTCGAATACCATAATGATTTAACTTAAGGAGCAACAAATTAATGTTAATTACGTCAAAAGCTCTTTTTTGATCGAACAGAAGACAAGTTGTTGGTCTGTTATTATCTAAATTACTATAGTATAGAGCAACCAAAACTCAAGAAACCCATGAAGGGAGGGACTTTTGGAACGATTGAGGAGATAAAGAAAAAATCGCTGGAAGAACTTAAGATTATACCAGAAAGCGCTAACCAGAAGGGCTTCGAGGAAGTTCAGGTTTGGTAGTGATAAGGTGGGTCTAGATAATTTAAATTCTAATTTAGAGTTGGATAACAAATAGTTTTCATTAAGTGCCGTTTTTCACTTGAATCAATTTTGACTTTTTTGTACGTTAAATGAGACGGGGAATCCTCAAACGGAAATAAAAAAGAAACAGAAATTTGAACAAAAAAATGCATTTTTTGTGTATTTATTAAAAAGACGTAGTTTTACAAAAAACCGCGACTACAGAGAACTCCAAATTTATGGCCAATGCGTAAATTTGATCTCACCGCATTGGATACGTATGATTATTATTATTATTATTATTATTATTATTATTATTATTATTATTATTATTATTATTATTGTTATTATTATTATTATTATTATTATTATTATTATTAACACTATTTTTCGTGGCAGAACAAAAAATATTACGAAATCGATGGTGGAAACGGCCAACTACCCGTTGTTGGTAGTTCCGTTTAATCCGTGTTTGCTTTCATATCGCGAGTGGCTTGTAATTCAATGATAATATGTTATCTACCCTTGAGCAGATTGCGGTTGGAATATTAACGAGCCTGGGGTGCATCTTCTTAGGCGGTGGCACATAAATTTTACAGATTATTTGGCCCATTTCGCGGTGGGTGTTGATGGGATATAATTTTTAATCGCTTTCGGTTTTCCGGACTTTTCTTATTGGAAAATGCAATTGGATACGTTAAATTTTTTTAGAAAATTGCGCATTATCCCTTGTTTGACCATGAAATACTATTTCCAGATGAAGCGAACTTTTCCAGAAATGCAATCAGAAATCTCCACACAAAACCCCCATGCAGTTGTAGAATTTAAACATCAAAAAAAGTTTTCGGTCAACGGTTGGGCCGGAATTGTTAGAAAGGACTAAATTGGACCTTTTTTCCTGTCAGAAAGGCTAAATGGGCATAATTATAGAGGACTTGCCAATATTGCTAAGATAAGTACCATATTTAATTAGGAACAGACTGTGCTTCATGATGAAGCGCCTGCTCACTTGAGTGTTGCAGTAAAAGAATATTTAAATCGCACATTTAATAACCGATGGGTAGGTCGCGATGTAAGTCGTCTTGTTACTTTCAAAAATCAATGAAATCAAATTTTTTGAAAGTATCTACGTTCGTATAAAAATTTTATATCTCGGTAATGGTAGGTCCTATGGGATCACCGTCGGTTCAGAAATGATCATCGTCGAAAAAAATTTTTTTTTTGTCTGTCCGTTCTCCGTTATCGTCTTTTGGTTTTTCCTGAATAACTTTCGAACCGTTGGAGTTACAAAATTAAAATTTCCCTCCTTTGTAACCCTCCACGAGGCACATAATCTTATAAGAAGTGGCCCTGATCCGACGCCGGTATCCATCTTTTTTTCGCGGTTTTCGACTGTTTTTTGGACCTTGCTATGAAACACGATAAGTGTCAAAAATTTGAAGCAATTGACTTCATATTTGGCACATATATGCAGCTTTGCCCCGTGACGGAACCTATTGAAAATTGGGGGGCTGGGGGTCGGGAAGTATTCTAAAAAAATAACAAATCGCGTGTGCAGGGGTCTACAAAATCCAAAAACCAAAAAATTCTTGAACCAAAAGACGCAGAAGATACGGCTCAACTGTTATCCTTGACAATTTTTCAAAATTATAAAGACTATGATTCAGATCTCACTTTCTTTAATATTGCGATATAGGCCTCATAGACAGCAAATACTTTAGTATTTAAGGTTTTTACCTATTACACAGGGTGTTCCCGCTATTCCGTGCTAAATGAGAAATGTGTTAAGTTTCCTAAATTTGCAGATATCAACTTCAAATTTAGCAGGGAAGTAAAAGTCGGCACAATCAAATTTTACAAAGTATTTTTTTAAATGTTTTAAATTTTTTTTTCTTAATTTTAACTTCCAGAAAAATATGTTTTCCGCCATAATCGTGCATCCGATTGGCAAAGTTCTTTAACCGGCAGACGCAGAAGATCCAGTGCAATAACATTTATTTCGGGCATTCTTTCGAGTTTTCAAATCATAGGCAAAAATCTAAAAGACAAATTGTTCTTTGACACAGTAAATTATTGGCAGCAAATCAAGAATCTTGAAAATTTTTCTCGAAAACCATTTACTATCTTCAAAAAATTCTTGAACCAGGAAACGTGGAAGATCCAGGGCTATAATCTCTACTTCGAAATTTGTTTGAATCATATACAGGGTGTGTCGTTTATTTGCAAAAACTCTAAAAGATTCTAAAAATGTTCCGTGTGAAACGTGGAGGGGATTTTTTTTAAAGAAATTAGCTTTTCACAAAATTCAAAATCGACGAAACCAGTAAAGGTAAGTTTTGAGACGAATTTTATGCTAAGTAAATTACTCTAAAAGGCAATTATCCTGAAAAAATTCTACATCGTTTTGACTCATATTAAAAAAATAGTCCAAAAAAGTATGTTATTAAGCAATATGTTACAATTAAGGATGCTGTTGATACTATGTATCAACCTGCTCCATGTTTTTTTTTTATAGAGCGATAGTGTAACTGAAGTTTGATTCATGTAACACATTGTTATTATTTTTGGCATTTCAATAGTGAAAGGTATTGGCATAACTTTTGCTTGCTATGAGTTGTCGTGCTTTTTTGACACTAAGACTAACTACAAATCAAAACCCTAACTGAACGCTCTTATTGCAAAGAAATGGTTTAACTCTTTTAGAGCTGTGACTAATGCAAAAATTGTAACAAAAACAGGGTAAAGTGCTTAACTGAATGATACCTTAGATGTAAAAAAACCCTGTTATTGTTTTATTTTGCTTCGTTCAAGCAAACAAAATCCGATAACAATATTTTGCTTTAATCTATATTAAATAAACAACTCTTTTTTGTTATGTTATTACTTTTCCATGATTTAATTAAAAACTGTTTGTAAATATAGATTTTTTTGTGAACACCCTATTTTATTAAAGTTTGATGTTGGTAATAATTTCATTTTTTATTGTTGTGTTTTTATTAATATTAAGTAAAATTTATTGGCATTACAAAAAAATCGAATTAGTCAAACACGTAGGGTTTTCCTGCGTGTCGGAACTCAACTATGGCCCCCTAGGTCCCCAGATTTAAACCGTTTGGACTTTTTCTTGTGGGTGCATCTTTGTCGCACCTTAGTTAACACTGTAGAAGAGCTGAAGGATCGTATAAGAACTTCCTGCGATTTAATAAGAAACAGTGGAGGTTCAAAAAGTATGGTGGCTTTTGTAATTGGGCGGGCTATGTAGTTTTTTTGTTATGTTGGTACACGTGTTCCTTGTGAGACAGAAGTGTTAGACGTGTTTTTGTGTGTCACTTTGCCATGTTGATAACGGCATATGGTGAATCTACTTTTAGCAAAAAGAATGTTACGCCCCACCATGTTACTAATTGTTGAAAGCGTCGAAGAAGTGAAACAAACGGAAATGGCTGAAGATGGCGATCTCTATTGGCACTTTTCAAGCAAAATTTGCAGAAGTTCTGGGCATGAAACATTTAGCAACAAAATTTGATCGGAAACTGCTTCATTTTGATCAAAGGACGTCAATGATAATCCTGATATGTTCAAAAACTGGTGACGAATCGTAGGTATATGGTTATGACGTCGAAGCCAACGCCCAGTTGTCCCAATGGAAGAAACCAGAATTGCCAAGACCGAAAAAAGAACATCAAGTTCGATCGAATGTCATGGTTTTGTTTACTTCTTCTATCGTAGCGCAGTACATCAAGAGGTCTCACCACAAGGTTGTGCGCCGTTTCCGAGAAGCTATAAGAAGCAAACGTCAGGAAATGTGGGAAAACAATTCATGGACTTTGCATCACTCATCGTTGCTTGTGTCTAACTTTTTGGCCAAAAACGAACCCACAATCATGAGTCGGTCACCATATTCACCCGATATGGCCGCAGGGGGCCATATCGGGTTGCTGTTGCTGTTGCCAAAACTCAAGAAACCCATGAACCTTGGAACGATTGAGGAGATTTAAAAAAAAATGCTGGAAGAATTCAAGGCTATACCAGAAACTGCCACAAGGGCTTTGGAAAAAACGTTGGCACACATGTCTTATATTAATGTTGATGAGTAAATAAATAATTTTTAAGTCACCTTACTTTTTAAACACACCTCCTATGTTTACTGACAGAAGACACAATTTTCTTTTGGGAAATTTTGAAACACATTTAGTTATCAATTGCTTTTATAACTACAAGGAATATTTTGCAAATTTACAAATTGTATGCATGTATGAATTATTAATTATTGTTTGCTATGTATGTATCAATGTTGTATTATCTATAAAGAACTTTTATTACGATTTTTTTTTTACAAAACTTCTGGATTCTTCCTAGGTCGGTTTTTGCTGAGGCTGTTGGCTTCTGCGGAGCTGAAACTGGCTCTAAAGATTTTTGGATTCCAAATGGACTTTCTCTGTCTGCGAAAAATATAAAATATTCTTCTCTGGATTACCATGAAGACACCACTGCTGATTTATATGAAAGTTGGTTTAAAAACAAACTAGTTCCAAATATTTCTCCTTATAGTTATTATAATGGACAATGCAAGTTATCACAGCAGACAGTTGACTAAAACCCCTTCCTCATGTAACACAAAAGCAACAATCCAAAACTACATGTATAATAACGACATTTATTTTCACAAAGATTATACCAAAAAGCAATTAATTGAGGTTCTACAAAGCTTGAACCTACAAAAGGAATACGTCTGTGATAATTATGCAAAAAATCTAGGGCATAGTTTTAAGGCTTCCACCTTACCACTGTATATTTAATCCTATTGAACATGTTTGGCACCAACTGAAATCTGCCATTTGTCGTAGCAATATTTTTTTCCCCGTGTTAACTCCAATATCCTCAAACTTATAGAACCCGAAGTTTTTAATATCCCTCCACAAAGCCGAACAGTCGTATATCCAAATTGCAAATAATATAGAACAAATAATAATTAGAACAGGCGATGATAGCGATAGTGATACTGATAAATTATGTGAATAATTTTAAGTAATTTAAGTAGGTAATAAAAATAATGTGTAATTTTATTTTAGATTTAAACATAAATACATACATAAATAAATATTATCCTTGCTAACAAAGCCCAAAATAATTAAATTTTATGCAAAGTACGGACCTGTTCCGTCATATTTCATTCTTACAGCTTGGCCGGGTGTTTCCTTAATTCGTATCAGTTACGTCACTTTCTTATATCTATGAACAGACTTTACAGAGTAAAATGCGAGTCAGTTTCAGTCAAGCTCTGAAGAAGCCAACAGGATGATTGGCGAAACGTCAGCAAAAACAGACGCAGGAGAAATCCAGAAGTTTTATAAAAAGTATCGCAGTAGCCTGTGGAAGTTTCTTTCAAAAATTAACGTTTTTTTTGTTTCATTTATATTTATTCAAATAGGTGTGTGGTATAGGCGAAAAGTTTCCAATTTGCATCGGTCCGTATTTTGCAGAATTTTGTCATTTCCACCGACCAATGGTGCAAAACGCTTCGTTTAGGCCAACTGAGTATTCCCCACGGCAAGCGCGTCAGCACCCCGTTCGGATAAGCCAATATTTGATTATTTTGGGCATCGACACACAAAAGAGCGCTGATTGTATTCAATGTCACCTCTCTCGATGGAAAACGAATATCAACTTAATAAAACCGCATTAAAAGTCCTGATAACGGTTTTGTTATCTTTAAATGTACAACGCCGTTGCCGAATACGAAATTCGTCAAAATCTAAAGATGGGGAAGGCTGTGCAAAAATTCCCTGCCGGAAATCTAAAAGTTTAAAAAGTTTCTCCTCGTTCGTTCGTATTTATTTAAAAATTCGATTCCGTAGTTGACGGGTTGAAAACAATTAGTTCGCAAACGAGTGAGCCTAGTAAAATCATGAAAGTTAGGGAAAATACGCAAGGGCATAATTGGTTGCATAACCAGAGTAGAATTGTCTTGGTTATAGTATAATTATAGAAAATAATGCGGGTTTCTTCTTATTCAGTCATGAAAATTATTATTGAAAACGTTCGTCTAAATTCTAAAATTGAGCTTGTCAAATTTTATTTTTAACGCAGTGTGTTTAATTCTCAAATGAATAAGCTGAAATTTTACACAAAGTCCTGACTTAGTACAAGTTATCGTTCCAAAATAAAAGTGTTTCCGAAATCTGTCACTAGAGGGCGCTTTACCGAGAATTTTTTTAATTGTCCCTGTATTGTATTTATTTAGACTAATATTCCAAAATAGAACAGATTGCCTCAAGCAGAATCACATATCCTCAAAAATTGTTACTCTTGTTTTGAATCCATGGGTGTTATCGTTTAGCCACAAATAGTTTTTTATTCTCATCCCGAATAGCCTTCGCTTCTAATTTACAGGAAGGTGATACTGGATCTCGCGATATGCATTTCTTTTACGAAAAAGCAAGTGGAAATGCAGGCCAGCGTTATTAACGTGCAGGCGACTTGCACTAAATTTTCACGTCAAATGGACTCCCCATTTCTCATTTGATCATAAAAAATTAATTTATATATATTTTTTATAAGTACTTATGATGAAAAATTGATCCCTCAAGCGATTTTTTAAAATTTTGATTTTAACAACATTTTTTTTTATAATGAAAATTTTAAGCACTTTTAATTAAAAAATGGATTAAAAATCAACCGTAAGAGAGAAATTTAGGAAATTTTCAACATCCATGGTCAAATGTCTATACTTTAAGAATATATTAACGACTTGAAATTATTTGTTTACTTTCGTATTATTAACTAACTTTTAAGTTAACAAATGAAAATTTAACTGATTTCTCGGTAAAAAAAAAACATGTTTTTCTTATCGGTCACATGATTTACACATTTAGGTTTAAGATTTCGGAAGAAAGTTTCACTGCTCGCCATCAGTTTAAACAAAACAAATTTATTTATGACAGCGCGCCGGGCGCCGAGCGCACCTTTTTTTTTTTGATCGCATAAACAGCTTTTGGGGAATATTTTTTTTCTGAATCGATAGCTGTAAATTTCGGACACTTGTTTCATAGCGATGGACGAAAAAAGACGAAAATCGCAAAAAAAGATAGATGCCAATTTCTAATCGCAGCCATTGAGCTAATGTGTCTCGTGGCCAGTTTAAAAGGAGCAAAACTTCAGCTCCCTCACTCAAACTGTTAGGAAGTTATTTGCGTTTTTATGGATCGTCGACAGAGAACAGAGAACAGACAAAAAACTAAAACGTTTCTTTTATGATTCTGCTTAAGGTAATCTGTTCTATTTTGCAATATCATTCTAAATAAATAAAATACAGGGAAATAAATAAAATGTTATGACTTACTAAGTCAGAACTGTGTGTAAAATACCAGCTTATTCAGTTGAGAATTAAAAAAAAATTGATAAGCTATAACTCGAAAAATGTTACTATTTCGAATTTTTGATACACGACTTACAATGTACTTACTATGTTGTTATATTTGATCTTTTCGCTCTCAATTATTGGTTTTCGCCGCAAAAAACCAGCACCGCCCTGTACCCTCCGCTTTTTAAGTTATATGCGCCGTATCTAAATACAATCGGGGGTAGGGGGTGGCGGATGTTTCCTGAGTGACAAAATAAATACCCACCGCCGGAGGCGGCAGTAATTGAATGTGGGGCAGATAGCGGACGGGCGGCGGTCTGGTCTATTAACGGCCCATTGAGACTCTGTGGGGGCGGCATGTATCGGCGACAGATACACTTCTCTCGTTTCCGTGCAAAAAAACCCTGGAAGGGGCTGATGTCACCGTTGAACTAATAACGGAGGGTTGCATAGTTTGTTCCTTCACAAAAGTACCTATTTATTTTATTTATCTGTTATATTATTTATTTATTTATAACATTGCATTTCATTCATTTTTTTATGTGCAATCTTTGCTCGGGCGTGATGTGAAACGCAAGTGGCTGTAACAGGAAACCCAGTTTACTGGAGTCAGCTGTTGCTGTTGATCAAAAGGTGGGTTTAGTCATTACATTAATGATAATTTTAATCAACAGGATTGTCATTGTCATCACAAAATTCATTTCCCATTTGCCACTGTTTTCCTTCCTTAAATTCAAAACATCGCTGACCACAAATGAAAAGTTCTAAAGAAATATAACGTCACAACCAGATTTACCACTCTCAACATTTTCCGTCTGTCAAAAACAAGATTCCATTTGAGATGCCGGGAGTTTACAGCATTTCGTACATATGCGGCAAAGATAATCTTGGAGAGACCGGACGAAAAATATCAACTAGGCTTAAAGCAGCACGACAAATCAAATAATCAGCAGAACACAATTACGGTTTAACTAATGACCGAAGTTTGGATAGTTTCGTGGGACGGAAGTGCTATCGCCTGCCTTCACAAAAATTGCTTTTTATTTATTTTTATTTATTTATTAATAACCTTACATTTCATTCATTTTTTTTATGAAACGTGCACTGGTTCGTAATGAACATTACAATTAGCAATACTAAATAAGCCCGAAGAACATAAACCATGGGCAATTGTTATAATTAAAGTGCCAGTTATTCCTATATACCTTAACCTTAGAATCCCAGTCAATGCTAAGCGTATATGAGAGGCAGATGAATAAGAAATTAACAATTTAATATCTCTTTGACGACTACTGTTCCAAATAAAGAAACATTAATAATTAGTAAATTTTTAAATTTAAAATATAAAAATAGAATTATTACCAGTCAAAGCCTGTACCCCCATAATTTTAGTAAAATTCCAGCTAATGCTGTTGACCCTGACCCTGAGGCTTCCACATGAGCTTTTAATAATCATAAATGAAAAAAATTAGTTTGTATTTTATTTAAAAATACTAATATTATACTTAAATATAAAATTATTTTTAAAAAAACCTCTAAACTAAAAAATACTAAACTTCCGTAATAGTAATTAGCTTCAAAAAACAAATAAAATATAAATAAATCTATCTATATAACAAGCAATAATAAAAAAATTGTTAATAAATAAATTAAAACCAAAAAAAATTCTCTATATTTACTTTTTCTATATAGTTTTTCAGCAGCTGTGATTATCAAAGACTCAATTCAATTACTTAGTAATCTTAATGAAAAAGGTATAACATCTGTAGCAAATATATATCTAATATTAATTACATAATTTTTTATTTTAGATCCAACTAATAAAAAAACCTAATAATAAACATTAAAAATTGTTATATTCAAAATGTATTAAAATAACTTAAAATGGCATCTATATTATTAATATAAAAATATATTTTATCATAACAATATTAAAGAATTTAAGCAGTCACTTCCATATCTTCGAAATATTAAAACAAGCAAAGCTAAGCCTAAGGCCCCTTCACATACTCTAACAGTTAAAAATAATATTTAAAAATACTATACTAATATTTATATTATAATATAAAGAAATTACTAACATTTATAAAATATTCAATGAAGTCTGGCAACTCTGCCCTGGCGTAATGTGAAATTCAAGTGGCTGTAACAGGAAACACAGTTTACTTCAGTCAGCTGTTGTTTTTAATTATTTTATTTTTGTCCACGTCATACAGTTTTATTCGATTAGTTTTTTTAGATTGTTACAGTTTTACGAATAGTAGGCGATAATTTCCACATTGAACATTAAGCGTTCCATCACAAAATACCACATTAAAAACATCACTGACCACATATCAAAAGTTCTAAAGAAATATAACCTCAAAATCAGATTTACAACTAGTACAAAAATGTTATGGCTTAATACTTATGGCAAAAATGGGAACTCAGACAGATGCAAACCGTTATCAAGAAAGTAAAGCAAAAGAACGAAATTGAAAAATACGGTAATACAGTCCAAACAAGAAAACTGTAAGGAATGTGGAAATAAACTAGAATCAGACAGCAAAACCAATTAGATTAATGAAAAAACGAAACAGGTGAAATACTAACAACGGAAGCAGATATAATGGAGCGTTGGAGAGATTATTTGGAAAGACTGCTCAATTCCGAAAATAAAACAAACGACAAAAAACAGAACACGAAGGTAAACAAATGGTAAAGCAAGAAGACACATAACCAAAGGAATCACTTATGACGAGAGAAGAATCAATTAATTAAACATGGGAGAAAAAGCGACCACATTAAGAATTTTCAATATGGTATGGGTAGAAGAAAATATACCGGAAGATTGGAAAATGGGTTTAATACTACCACTACACAAAAAGGGAGCCAACAAGAACTGTAACAATGATAGAGAAGTATCACTGCTATGTACACCATTGAAACTGTAGATCTAACTCTAACAGAAACGCAAAGTGGGTTCCAGAAAGGCAGAACTATCAGATCACGGATTCACTTTAAGAGAAGTAATTTCGAGAAAATTGGCAACATCTAAAGCAGTATACGTGGCATTCTTAGATTTGTAAAAAGCGTTTGATAAAATAAATAAAAATCTGGAAAAGGCTACAAGCCAGAAACGTTGACAATAAACTAATAAGAGTTATGAAATGTTTATACAATGAAACCAGAAATTGCGTAACAAAAGAAAGAGTGTGACAGGGGAGGGGGGTTAGTTTGAGCCCCTTACTATTCATAACTTACATGGACGATTTAATTAGAATAATAGAACATCGATCAAAAAACCTTTATCGGAATATGTCTTCGACGATGATATAACGATCATAGCAGGAGCCTCGAAGGATCTGGAGGAAAATCTAAATAATTAGGATCAGATACTGACGAAAAACGGAATGAAAATGAACATAAATAAAACGTAAAAAAGAAAAATTGGAGGTGAGAATAAATGGGATACTAATAGAACAAGTTAGTAGCTTCCAATACTTGGGAATTCTGTTCGAAGAAACAGGAGGACAGGATACAGAATTAAATAATATAATAGAAAAGGCAAATAAGGTATACTATGCAATTAGTAAGGGGCTCATAAATAAAAATGAGATTTCCAAGGAATTTAAAATGAAAGTTTACAAAACAATTTACAGATCTATCCTGACATACGACTCCGAGTCTTGGATATTTTCAGATAGGGACAAGAGCAAAATTGGAGCAGCAGAGATGAAATACTTGAAGAGAGTGAAAGGAATGACCATAGAAGAAACAACTTGGCTGGCGGGGCCATTTGCAAAGATTGGGCTATACTGTACCATTTAAAAGAGTTTGGCAGAGTAAAATGCAGGGAAAACGGAAAAGAGGAAGACCCAGAGAAACGTGGGATAGCATTTTCGACAAGTTTTTGAAAATAAGGGGACGAACATGCGTAGAAGCTAAGAATTTGGTAAATCGAAACATTCCAAAAATCTGAAACTTAGTAATAGTGAATCCAGGTCGAGTGGTTACTCGCTATCAAATAGCTGAGCTTTTGGGAAGGGCTTTAAAGCTACCGGGATATGGCCACCTCAGAGACAACGAATATAGAACAGCCACAAAATATTATTATTACGCAGCCTCGGCTAAAACCAGAAACAGCCCTTCCACAAAACATCCTCATCTTATCAGATCCAACTATAAAAACACGAAGGCAAAGCCAAAGACAAAGATTGTCCTTACAAAAACGAGCTCATGGAATCGACCAAAGTTAAAGAGGCAAGAAATTGAACCAAGAAGTTGAATCCAAATAACGAAAAGTGTTTGTTAGTGATGATGATTAAAAAATTACGAAAGCAGACAAGGTCAACACAGAAAAGAATCTAGGTCGAAAAAACAGACAACTGTTAAAAGATGAGTCCGAAAATGACGTTTCTGATGTGGTTACTCATATTTACAGTAAAGTGAAGGCTGCGACCTATGTGGATAATCGGCTCGTTGGCTCGACGTAAATATGTATGTGAACAATGCCAGAATGAAATAAAACTTCTTCCAAATACTATGTTGGTTAATTTTTCAAAGAAACTTCCACACGCTACTGTAATACTTTTTATAAAACTTCTGGATCCCTTCTGCGTCGGTTTTTGTTGACTCGAACTAGCTAACGTTTCGCCCATTGGCTATTGGCTTCTTCAAAGCTTGACTGAAACTGGCTCGCATTTTACTCTGTACCTGCTTTTATATTGTTATTTGGACAGGAAACTCTAATAGATTTTCTTAGACATTTAAACTCTATACACCCTAACATGCTTTTTTACCATTGAAATAGAGACTATTAACAACAACCCATTCTTAGATATTCTTATCAATAGAAAATCAGACCCAACATTGGGTGGCCACAGAAAACCTACGCACATAGACCGATACCCTAATGCAAAGGAATTAAGTACGAAACTGTCAGTTTTCCCTGTAAGGGGCTTTAATAAAGAAGCTAGATACTTTGCTAGAGAATATGTTGAAGAACCAATGGTGCTGACAATAGGTCGAAGGGGTAATCCTGGTTTGTGAATCTTTGGAAGTCCGTAGAGACGAGGAGGAATCCAGAAGTTTTGTAAAAAGTATTACAGTAGCCTGTTTAAGTTTCTACTCACAAACAAATTCAAACAAAAAAAATGAAGCTAATAAAAATTATATGTTCTAGGTTTATGTCGTGATATTTAAATTATTTAAAAAAACTGTTCCATAAATTTGACGTGATTTTCGTGAATATCCTACGTGAGCTGCGATTTGACGCCGGCTTACAGCGTTATTTAAATTATCTATAACTGCGGAAAGCTTCCCTCCGCACTTGAAAAATAAATAGCAGACATTTTCATTCATCCGCGTCCTGCCGACTGGCATCAAAACGATGCCATTTCACGGGTGCGCGAGCAAATAAAAAGCCGAGATAGTACACGTCAAAACCATCTGTTTGGACGACGTGAAGAGACGTGGAAAAAAAAAAGACGACGGTATTGACTCGGAGTACAGGGTGGCCTTTTTAAGACCTTTTCTCGAAACCTACGGGAGTTACAAAAAAAAATAAATACAAAAGTTATTTCTATTACAATGAAGGTCATTTTATTTTACAGGGTGGTAAAACAGAGTTGCATTTTTTTAATTAGAACATCCTACATTTTATTGCATGTTCTGTTCAGTGGGATTATATTGTATACTTTGGTACATATCTGAATTATAAAACCGTTTGGTTTTTGTAATATATTATAGAGAATCGATAGCAATGACTGTCTTTCCTTTATCTGCTCTTGTAAATACTACAATATATTGGGAGGCCTTACATTCAACTGATTTTTCCATAGACGTATGTGAAAGATTCTTGAATTTGCTGCTAGTATTAAGTTGAGATTTTATTAAATTAGCTAATACGTGTTTGTTTACGACCTTGTATAATTGTTATATTATTTTTACGAAAATAATGCTTTTCTTAAGGCAATGACCAAATTTAAAACTAACCAAAACTACTTTTCTCGATTTTCTCAAATGAGACACCCTGTATATTATTGGAATTTTGAATAGCCACTTTAATATTTAATATTTGAATTTCAATTATATTGACTTACCTTGGCTTAATTGGAAGATAAAATTAAAAATTAAAAAACTTGTTCACAACAGCTTTAGAGCATTGTTAAGAAGTCATATTTAAAACAGAATATTAGGCTTTGCACAATGTTGCAAATTTGGCAAATTACTTAATTCTACGTTTACATGTCTAAGTGAAATGAATAAAAAAATTGACACTAACTACTAATGCATATTACTTACAAGTAAAATTAATTAAGTTAGTTTTGGTTAGTTTGGCCATTTTGAAGAATACAAGTATCTATTAAAAAAACAGTAATAGTAAGGTCAAAATTATCATTAATTTTGTGTTTGTTTCTTTCAACAGGCAGGTTTCTATATATTTTCTCAAGACATGTGGTCCATATTATTAAGAATATGAATATTTTTTAAATGTTTTTTTTTCACTTACAAGATTGTTAAATTATGTATTAATGGAAAATAATTGCCAAATAAGGGAAAACGGTAAGTCAGAGACCCGTATTATGTTACATAATCGAAATTGCTATTAAAGTGGCTATTCGAAAAATGTACAGGGTGTCTCGTTTAAGAAAACTGAGAAAAGAATCATTTTGCGAAAAGAAAATCATTATTTTCGTAAAAATATCAGATGAAAAAAAGTTTAAAAAGTTAATGTGCAACCGAACAATGATGGTTTAAACATAACCCGAATCCTGAAGTTAATGAGTTCGAAATGGTGCATCAAAGATCCACTCTGTATATAAAATGTGACGATTAGGAAAATAAAAAAAACTGAAGGTCGTTTTAATAGAAACAACTTTTGTATTTAAATTTATTTTGTAACCCCCGTAACGGGCCACCCTGTACGTGGTGAATGAAGAGCCCCCGTTCTCTCCCACCCCCACGCCAACGCGTAAGCCCCATTCCCGACAGGCCGGGCGTAGGAACAATCCTGGATTTACTAGGATTACGACGCCATCCAGCTCGAGGCTATTAGCTGGCACCCACTGCGCAATTATGTCCGTCTTGTTTATGATGTGCATGACTTGAGTGACATAACAAAGAGGGCGAAATCACTGCCGCACAGAATGAGCAGCCGGTACGGTCCGTTTAAAGACATACCGTGGGTTTTTATTTATTTATGTATTTGCTCTTTGGCACGCAAGCAGACTAAAGCCGCTGCAGAAAAAAGAAAGAGATCGACGAATTGATTTATTTTACATTTTTAAAGAAAAGTTCATACGAACGTATGTCCTAAACGTCTTGGCTTTCGAGATACATACAAATAAAGAAGCATTACCTAGGGTATGGTTTGTTCATAGATATAAGAAAGTGACCAATTGCTTTTGAATGGGATTATCCAAGGGTGGTCATTAACATACAATGCAACAAGATTATTACCTAAAGTTTCGGAATTTAAATTCATTTAAAATTGTGGTCCGTAATAGAAAATAATTTTATACCTACCTGTGTTTAATATTCTTTGGTATGGTATACTACATAGTTTAATTTTATTAGTAATCATTCTTATTTCGTGTGTAATGCAGCGTGCGTTGAATCGTGTGCGAATTATGCAAAATATGTGCGAGTCTAGTGTTTCTCAGGAGATGCTCCCGCCCAAATGCAGAAAACACTATTCTATTGAGACTGAGGAAGTTATAAACAATGTTTATTTGACTCTCATTGAACGTGGTGTCAGCAAGCAAGGATCTTTAGAAGAAACGGCCACATTGGCGAAAATTCCAACATCAACTGTATGGAAAATTGTGAATAATCCCGTTTCAGCGAAGACGATGCTGACATTTTCTACAGTGTAGATGAAAGTGATCAAAATATAACACGGCGTAAAATTTTCCAGTTATACGAGGAACAAAGCGTGCCTACATTAGATATCTTAATTTGGAGGATTCAAAAAGATGAAACCGGTGTTAAATGTGAAAGTGTATTCAACACATTGGTTTTAGATTTAAAAAAATTGACAAAAGGCAAGTTTTAACGGAATCTTTTAGAATTCGGAAATGGCGACTGGAATATCTAGAAAAAATTAGGATTTACAGAGAACAACAAAGACCAATTATTTACTTGGATGAAACCTGGTTCGACACTTATGATACTCCGGAAAAGGGTTGGGTTGACTCAACTGATAAGTGTAAAACAAGCGCGCCATCAACAAGAGCTAAAAGAATAACTGTTTTGCATGCTGGCACTAAAGATGGTTGGATTCCAAATGGACTTTCTCAGTCTGCGAAAAATATTAAAGATTCTTCTCTGGATTACAATGAAGACACCACCGCTGATTTATTTGAAAGTTGGTTTAAAAACAAATTAGTTCCAAATATTCCTCCTAATAGCGTAATTGTAATGGACAATGCAAGTTATCAGAGTAGACAGTTGACTAAAACCCCTTCCTCATGTGACACAAAAGTAACAATCCAAAACTACATGTATAATAACGACATTTATTTTCACGAAGATTATACCAAAAAGCAATTAATTGAGGTTCTACAAAGCTGAACCTACAATAGGAATACGTCTGTGATAATTATGCAAAAAATCTAGGGCACACAGTTTTAAGGCTTCCACCTTACCACTGTATATTAATCCCATTGAACATGTTTGGCACCAACTGAAATCTGAAATCGTCGTTACAATGTTTTTACCCGTGTTAACTCCAATGTCCTCAAACTTATAGAAACCGAAGTTTTTAACATCCCTCCACAAAGTTGGGCACATTCTGTTAAACATATAGAAAAAGCAGAACATTCGTATATCCATATTGCAAATAATATAGAACAAATAATATATAAATAAATATATAAAATAATACAAATAAATAAATACCGCTTAGTATCTTTCCTAGCAAAACCCCAAATAATTAAATTCTAAGCAAAGTACAGACCTGTTCGGCCATATGTCATCCTTACAGCTTGTCCGGGTCTTTCCTTAATTCGTATCAGTTAGTCTTATATCTATGAACAAGACTTTACCACATTTTTTTTAAATACGTCAGTACGTCCCTCTTTTCTCTTGAAATCAAATACATTGGTACAATCTAAAATTATATCTAAAGAAATTTAATTTCTAAATTTTTTTTGCTTAAAACCCTCTTCTCTGCATGGTCATCACAATATCGTTAATCTGACAGCATGCAGGGTATTATCATCATTATTATTTCTTACTTAAGTAAGTGTTTTATTAAAATACTTGAAAAAATCGAAGTACGAATACAAAGTAGCTAAACTCTGAGGTCTAATTTTGAAACCTTTTCTTCTTATTGTTGTAGTAGGCTGTGTCTGTATGAATTATTAATTCTGTTGTCAAGGCGGTTGTTTGACATCAGTTTTTTAAATCAGTTCTTTGCGTCTTATTAGTTTGGTAAGTTTATTGGAGCATTGTTATTTTAAAAAAGAAAGCAGTTTTAAATTCCATTGATGAAACTAGAAAGATTGGAAATGATCAAATTATATGCCACGTCTTGGTTTGGAAAATCTTGCACGATTTTCTATTCTACCCATATCATATTCAACGGGCCCAAGCGTTACTTCCCAGAAATTTTCCCTTGCGTGTTAATTTTTGTGAAAGATTTTTGGACAAAATTGCGCATTATCCCTTGTTTGACCAAGAATTACTACTTACAGATCAAGCTATCTAACCAGAAATACTATCAGAAATTTCCACAATAACCATATTTGAGATAATGAATTTGCTTCCTAATAGAGTCATACCAGACGAAGATTTATAACCAACTTTTTCCGGAAATACAATCATAAATTTCTACAATAACCATATTTAGGCCGATGAAAACCCCCATACAGTTGTAGACTTTAAACACCAAGAATAGTTTTCGGTAAATGTTTGGGCCGAAATTGTTGACAATTACTTACATTTTTCCTGCCAGAAAGACCAAGTGGCCATAGTTATTGCCGGTTTTTAGTAGATGATTTGCCAATATTGCTAGAAGAAGTACCATATTTAATTAGGAACAGAATGTGGCGCGCCTGCTCACTTTAGTATTGCATAAGAGAATATTTAAGTCTCACATTGATGGGTAGGTCACAGAGGCCCTCAACCGTGGCCCCCTAGGTCTCTAGATTTAAATAGTTTGGACTTTTTCTTATGGGTTCATCTTAACAATCTCGGTTAGCGCACCCCAGTTCCTGCGATATAATAAGGTAATATGACGTAATATATAAGGTAATATGAAGAAAAGAGCTGAAGCGCAAATTCTCCAAGGTGGAGGACACTTTCAACAACTTGTCTAGTTTCTATGCTCTACTTTTTTTCAAAAAGGTTGTTATTTATTTTGTAACAGCAAATTTTGTTGAAAATTGTTAATAGTAGGGAGTATTTATTTTATTCTTTATCTTGTCACGATGTTATATTACTTCACTATGATCCTTGTATTTCATTTTCTCAAGCAGTAGTTCCAGATTTTGGGAGCATTATTTTCATTTTGCACAGATTGAGCAACACGTATGTTTTAGATTCTGTTGATGAAAATCCTGAACTAGAAAAATTGGAAATGATCTGAATATCCCGCACGTTTTAATTTTGAAAATTTAGCACGATTTTCTATTGCGTCCATCTCATATTCAACGGCTCCAAGAGTTACTTCCCAGAGATTTGCCCTTGCGTGTTAATTTTTGTCGATGGTTATCCCCTGTTTGATCAGAATCAGATGAAGCTGACTTTTACAGAAATCTGATAAAAAATTTCCACAATAAGCCGATGAAAACCCCAATGTAGTTGCAGAATTTAAGCATCAAGAACCATATTTACCATATTTAATTAGCTGCTGACTTTAGTGTTGTAGTAAGAGAATATTTAAATCACACATGGCGGACCTCAACCATGACCCCCTGGGTCCCCAGATTTAAATAGTTTGGACTTTTTCTTATGGGTTCATCTTAACAATCTCGGTTAGCGCACCCCAGTTCCTGCGATATAATAAGGTAATATGACGTAATATATAAGGTAATATGAAGAAAAGAGCTGAAGCGCAAATCCTCCAAGGTGGAGGACACTTTCAACAACTTGTCTAGTTTCTATGCTCTACTTTTTTTCAAAAAGGTTGTTATTTATTTTGTAACAGCAAATTTTGTTGAAAATTGTTAATAGTAGGGAGTATTTATTTTATTCTTTATCTTGTTACGATGTTATATTACTTCACTATGATCCTTGTATTTCATTTTCTCAAGCAGTAGTTCCAGATTTTGGGAGCATTTTTTTCATTTTGCACAGATTGAGCAACACGTATGTTTTAGATTCTGTTGATGAAAATCCTGAACTAGAAAAATTGGAAATGATCTGAATATCCCGCACGTTTTAATTTTGAAAATTTAGCACGATTTTCTATTGCGTCCATCTCATATTCAACGGCTCCAAGAGTTACTTCCCAGAGATTTGCCCTTGCGTGTTAATTTTTGTCGATGGTTATCCCCTGTTTGATCAGAATCAGATCGGATAAAAAATTTCCACAATAAGCCGATGAAAAACCGCAATGTAGTTGCAGAATTTAAGCATCAAGAACCATATTTACCATATTTAATTAGCTGCTGACTTTAGTGTTGTAGTAAGAGAATATTTAAATCACACATGGCGGACCTCAACCATGGCCCCCTGGGTCCCCAGATTTAAATAGTTTGCACTTTTTCTTATGGAGCATTTTAAAAGTCTGGTTTATCGCGGTTTACACTGTAGAAGAGCTGAAGAAACGTATAAGAGCTTCCTGCGATTTAATAAGAAACACTGGAGGTATACTTCAAAGAATGCGCGGTAACAGGAAGAAAAGAGCTGAAGGGTGTATCCTTCAAAGTGTAGTCGCTTATTAAGGGTAGTCTGATTCATGGTGCAGAGACGTGGCGACACGAAGAAAGCAGTCGAAGAGAGCAGGAAGCATCAGAAATGGATGTATTCGGAAGATCACTAGGAATATTCAGAAGAGAAAGAAATCGAAACGTAGGCATTGGAAGAAAGCACCTCGTATGATATGATCGAGCGAGACTACCACAAAACTAGTTGTGGAGTGGTTACCACAAAACCGTACAAAACCTGGAAGACCAAAGAAACCTGGAAAGAAGGAGTGTCCGATATTTGAGAGAGTGGCAATGGAGTGAAAGAAATAGGCGTCGGACAACGTATTACTTTTCAGCCGTTTCTAGCATAAGCAAACAAATTCCTTGGTGACATTCCTACGCCCTATTCTTCGTTAACTCATCCTCGATAACCTGTCGATTAGTTGAAGTGCTCAATTGTAGCGTCGAGTGCATTGCAAACGACGCGTTATCCAAGGAAAAACAAACATTTACACTTACTACGTCATCTATCGCGCTTTTAGCGTATGGCGAACAAATACGGGGTGTCAATTTTTTCCTGAAGTTATAAAAACCATTTTACAGCGATACAGATTAAGAAATTTATTTCAAACGGAATGTTCGAAATTCGTTTCAAAGCCTGATTCTAAAAATGTTTTCAAACAAAAAAGAACCAAAACAACTCATCCATTTCGCATGGTATTTTTAGAATTGCATTGCATAATATTTCGCTCATCGTTTCTTCCAAGTAACACAATTTTGATTTAAAATAAAGAACACAAAACAAATACCAAGAAAACTGCACGATTTGGGGTGATGGAAATCATAGAGCTCACACTTAGTTTATTAAATGTACCATCTTCCTTTGGAGTTAAATAGTTGTACATATATGTTTGGGCAGGTATACTTCGACCAGAAATATAGTACTTTTAAAACCGACCCCGTGATTAACTTTGCCTACTCTTTATTACTTGAAAACCGCAGCCCCTTATAGAATATACTGCCGAGCAGAACCTTAGCAGTAACCATTCCAGGGCCGTCCTAGGAATTTATCTACCTAGACTAACAAGCTTGATATAAGTATGTTTTCGATCTTTTTCGCCGAGCAATTCTTGAAACATGTACATAGAAAAATTTGTACAAAGTGACAATTTATTAGGTTCCATTTCATTGCATTTCTACATAGTATCATAATTAATATACAAAACATTAAATATAATAATAATACAGTATCGGCCCCTTAAAAAATCGTCAATATCGCTACTGTCGTCACATAGTTCAAAGATCAACTCTAACTACTAACTAATCGCTCTCGATTAATATTTTCATCTTTTATTATTCGTTTTTTCCAGTTAGACCAGTTTTACAATGATATTTTAGCTACCTCTTGGCGAATTACGTTTATGGTACTATCACTAAATTTTGGTGCAATGTTATTTCTTCTTATATGCGCTTTCAACTCAGACCAAATCATCTCAATCGGGTTAAATACACAAGATTTCAAAAAATCCATTTTCTTAAAAAAACGTACGCAACGATTCTTTGACATGTCTAATTTTCAAGTCTCTCGGTACTTTTTTATGCAGTTCTGCTAGGGTTAAAAAAACGCGATTCACTTTATAAGCGTCGTAGATTATATGCCAGTTAAGGTTTTCGAACGAAGGATCTCGTTTTTAAAAAACACCTTTTCGTTTTACAAACAGAACTACGAGGTTTTATTTAACCCGTTACAAGGAGAACTGGGCGCAAAGTACAAAGTTGTCATATTTATAAAGTTTTTATGCAAGCGTCGCGTCGCAGATACTTGGAATACTGAAGATAGCACTTCATCAGCATATTCTGTCACATAATTCCTCCCTCCGAAGTGGAAAACAACAGGGACGAAGGGTTGTTTTCGGAAGACTGGTCGTTCTTGGTTTTCTTGGAATCTTGCAGCAAATGGCTCTTGTAGATTTTCCATGCTATAACTATTAACAAGATTAAAATAAACATCATTCCTGTTGAAGTGGCGAGCCTCCAAGTGACTGGATGAATTTCATAACCAATGTCGGGGATCGATGATTTCGCAGCTTCTCGTAGTTTTTTGATCGTATTGAGATCAATCGATTGTAGTTGGAGTGGCTGGTACTTCACATCGTGATGTTCCATATTTTCAATTTTAATGGGTGGCAGTGAGAATGGGTTTGCTTTAAAAATTTCTTCTTTATTCCAAAGCTCGGTATTTTGGGTACTTATACCGCAATTATATGGAACATTGATTAGGCAGGCTTCTTCAAAAAAAGCTATTTCTTTGTTTCGACAATTCATTTGTAATTTAAGTTTCTGTTCCGACGGTATTATCAAAACAAATCTACCAGTGATTGGTCGTATTATATGCGTCGAAACATTTACATTGACTACGTGGCAATTCTTGTTTTCGGCATATTTAATGAGGGTTGTCACACAATCACCGATGGGCTGGGTAAGTCGATTTTCGCAAACGTAGGTGTCTTCGATGATTGGGCGGATTGATTCTTGACATTGTTGCATGTCAGTGCCCAATATTAGGTAGGGTGAATTAGGTATAATTAAGAAGTGATTCACAGGTACTGGGAACAAGTGGAATTTTTCAAAAATATCTTTAAGAAAAATCGGAACATGGACGGCAAAAATTATTTTATCTTTTGTAAATTTAACTTGTAAGTTTGCTAACTGATAATAATTATTTTGATTTTCAAAAATTAGAATTTGATCATCACCATAGAGAACAGTCAATTTAAAAATTATTGTTCTAATTCAGCCGCCGATATTACTACAGGATGTAATGTGTTTAATTTCGCAAATGTAATGGCATTTTCTAAATTATCCAAAAAAGTTATAAAACTTTGGCAATTTAGAATTATTTGAATTAGTGTATTTTGAGCTTTAATGAAAGTAGTTATGTCAGTAATAGTTTTATTTGAATTATATTCAAAAATGTCTATATGTTTTTTAATAGCTTCTTGATTTTTCTGTAGAAGTGTTATCGTATCATTATAGTTGTCAATCAGCTGTTGAATCAACGAGGTTTGCTTTTTTAGTTGGATGTCAGATGAATGCTTACTACGCACAAGTTCTGTGATAATTTTATCGTATTTTTGTCCATCCTCTGAATCGAGAGTGCCAAAAAGCCATTTCGATAAGACCCTGAAAATTTTTCTTTTAGAGAGTAAATTATTAACCTCAAATAGAAATTCGTACAAACAATAGCTAATCCGTTCAAACAGTGTTATAGGCCTCGCCCTTAATCTAGACGCGATGACGTCATTTAATATTAGCACGTATTGCATGGTTTCAGAATACAAGTAGTTTTTTGAAAACCATTTACATCCTCTATTTCCAACATTGTTGGTTTTACATACAGGGTACGTCGTTTGTCGGCAAAAAATTCTAATATATCCTAGACATTTCCGCTTTTGTGGGTGAATTTTTGGCGATACATGAAAACCGAGATATTTGAAAAAATATTATTTTAAATTGCAATTACCAGTACAAATTTTAATATTTACCGAAGTGTACCGTAACTTTGAAGTTCGACGAGATGTGAAGGACACTTTATACAGAGTGTATTTACAAAGAAATTACATCGATTTTGCGAAAGTTTCGTAGTGGTCTGCAGGAGCACAATAGAAAAACAATGCGTCCCTCTAGGACAAGAAACCACGAAGCGCCTTCTTTTTAAAATAAAACGGTGGTTCGCGCTATTTGCTACGAACTTGCCCCCCTCACCTCACCTTTCTTGAAAACCAGATCAAAGACCTTTTTAACGATTTAACCCTGGGTCACCATGAATAACAATCTACCCTTTATTTGAAACAACTAATCGCCCGCCTCAGTTTTCGTATATACTTGAAACACCCTGTATACTGCTAGATTATATTACTTTATAAATCGATGGGTTGTTTTTTTTGTGCGTAAGAACACTCGCGTTCATAAAATCCCAACGCGAGGCCCTTGCTCTTGCGATGTTTACCCTCCGGAAGGGATTAGGGTTAATCCGATGGGTCGCGTGACTGAAAAGGTGGGGGGGGGGGGGCAACGCAGGCATCCGCGAGTAACGTCTTTGTTTCAAGTCCACTGACATTCAATTATTCTGGGCAATAGCCCGGCATAATGGCAGATTGATATCCGACTACGCGTTCCGGAATAAGATACTTCTGAACTGGGAAATTCGTTTCAGGTCATCCGAGGTTCTTCAATCAGCTGTCGTGCGGTTTGGACTTGATATCGATGGCGGGAGAATGGCTGACGGCCACGGCGAATACCAACATGTTCACCTACGAGATCGCTCCGGTGTTCATATTGATGGAGAACGTCGTGATGACGCACATGAGGGAGATTATCGGGAGTAGTTGGAGGGACGGCGACTCCATATTGGCTCCAGGTACGTAAAACAAAATTGTTCGACGAAAAGTATGATGTAATTTATTAAGAATTCGTAAAAAAAATTGACAGTATCGTAAATTCTTAAAAGATTTTCGAAAAATGTCTTTTCTGAAGTTTTGAAAACTGCAGTGTGTTTCACATCTTTCCAGCAGTATTATTTGACGAGAACACGGTAAAAACGATCTAAGTCACATCGAGCAAGTTTTTGAATAAAACAGTTGCAAGTAGCCTGTCATTACATACTGAAACCAATATATTGATTGAAGTCTCATTAAAAAATAGAACAATCATAACAAAAAAAATAGAAATACTTAAAAAATATGAAAAAAACTATCCAACAAATTTTGTTTTAGATAAAACAGTTTCAAGTGCCCTGTTATTACATACTGAAACCAATGTAATCTTGGTCTGATTGATGTTTCAACAAAAAATGGAGCAATCACTCCAAAAAAAAAATTACCTCAAAAATAGAATAGAAAAATATGAAAAATCGATCTAACAAATTTTGTTTTGGATAAAACAGTTTCAATTGTCCCATTACTACATACTGAAACCAATTTAATCTTTGTCTCATTGATGTTTCAACAAAAAATAGAGCAACAATTAGAAAAAAAAAACTAAAAAATAGAACTACCTAAAAAATATGAAAAATTGATCCAACAAATTTTGTTTTGGATAAAACAGTTTCAAGTGTTCTGTTATTACATAATGAAACAAATATAATTTTATCTGATTGATGTATCAACAAAAAATAGAGCAATCATTACAAAAAAAACCTAAAAAATAGAACTACTTAAAAAATATGGAAAAACGATCCAACAAATTTTGGTCTGTATAAAACAGTTTCAAGTGTCATGTTATTACATACTGAGGCCAATATAATCTTTGTTTGATTGATATCTCATTAAAAAATAGAGCAATCATGACAAAAAAAATAGAACTACTTAAAAAATATGAAAAAAAAACTATCCAACAATTTTTTTTTGATAAAACAGTTTTAAGTGTCCTGTTATTACATACTGAAACCAATATAATCTCGCTCTGATTGATGATTCAACAAAAAATAGAGCAATCATTACAAAAAAAAAATAAAACTACTTAAAAAATATGGAAAAACGATCCAACAAATTTTGGTCTGTATAAAACAGTTTAAAGTGTCATGTTATTACATACTGAGGTCAATATAATCTTTGTCTGATTGATGTTTTAACAAAAAATAAAGCAATCATTGCAAAAAAAACATAAAAAATAGAACTACTTAAAAAATATGAAAAATCGAACCAACCAATTTTGTTTTGGATAAAACAATTTCAAGTGTTCTGTTATTACATACTGAAACAAATATAATCTTTGATTGATGTTTCAGCAGAAATAGAGCAATTATTGCAAAAAAAAACCTAAAAAATAGAACTACTTAAAAAATATGCAAAATCGATCCAAATAATTTTGTTTTGGATAAAACAATTTCAAGTGTCCTGTTATTACATACTGAAACAAATATAATCTTTGTTTGATTGATGTTTCAGCAAAAAATAGAGCAATTATTGCAAAAAAAAACCTAAAAAATAGAACTACTAAAAAAATATGAAAAATCGATCCAACCAATTTTGTATGTGATAATTTGGCTTTTAACTTTTTTATGTCTTCCTATAAAGCCTTTAGTGACCCAATTAAAATCAAAAGTCAGAGAAAAAGTTGTAATTAATAGCATACCAAATAAGAGCTGAAAAAATTCAGTACCGCACATTATAAAAATTTCTATGAGAAACAACATAAATAATATTATAACTAATTTCAACGACGACTCTGAAAAAGAAACAGAATTAGATTTAGAAATTTAGAATAAAAATGTCATTTTGTATAGATATTAGTAGCAATGAACTTATTGTATGTTGTTTTTTCTTAGTGTAATTTGATAATATTATACTAGTACCAAAAACTTTGAAAGTCCGTCCCTTATGATCTGTCTTTTAAAATTCAAAAAATTAATATATAAAAAGTGTTTTCGTAACATAGATTTACGGTTACGATTGCTGACTTTTATATTTCGGGATTTTCTTAAACTAGTACTGCCATCTGGCGACCAACGTTTTTATGGGGAAGTTTGACATTTTGAGGTTATGTTTACTCATTTAAGTTTTGGCGAAAGAGTGCTGTTTGTGTTTTTTGTGATAAATTAAAAAAATTGTGACGGTTAAAAATGGAACTTAATCGGGATCATTTTCGTGCAATAACTTTTTACAACTTTAGACGTGGACTAACTCAATATCAGTGCATCGATGAACTTAATTCGACTTCGACGAGTTAAAGCACCATCTAGGACTACCGTTTATCGCTGGTTTTCGGACTTCAGTAGTGGTCGTAGTTTTCTTAAGGATGAATTTCGTGAATGTCTTCCAAAATGCAGGATCGTCATGTGACTTAGCATGAGACTGAGGTATCTTTGGGCATTAGTGGGACCAGCATACATATATTTTTGCACGAACATTTGGTCGCTAAAAAAAATTGTTCGCGTTGGATTCCACACAATTTGACAGCCCTCAAAAAGTCTCGTGTTGAGCGGTCAAAGGAAATGCTAAAAAAATACTATCGGGGTGCTATGATATCGTGTCAGGTGATGAATCATAGCGGCTGTCGACTGGGTGTGTCTTTTAGAACGAGACAAAGCTCACAAACCACCTTTGAAACAAATCGTAGCCTTTTTTTTCAGAAAAACTGGCCACGTTGCCATTGTTTCTTTGGTGAAAGGAAAAACAGTCAATTCTGAATGGTACACGACCATTTGGTTGCCGAAAGTCTTCAAAGAAGACGACGACAATGCTAGCTCTCACCGATCGGTGCAAACAAAGAACTTTTTGAGCATTAAAAACGTTGATTTGATGAGCCGTCCACCATATAGTCCTGATTTAGCACCTAATGATTTCTTTTTATTCCCATACAGAAGAAGCGATTGATGCGTTTAAAAGGCATGTTTTGGAGGTGCCCGGTTCGATGTGGGAAAAGTGATGTGATGATTGGTTTTATCGAATGCAAAAGTGACTGAAATTTTGAGAAACAATAAAATCATAATTGTTGGTACTTTATAGTTTTTTTATTCTTATTATATATTATTATTTATGATAATTATTTTATAATAATCATACAAAAGATATTCTTTTACCCACAGACCTATAAAAAATACAGGATACCTCTCGTCACACCTAACGAAAAATTAAAATCAACGACTTTCCAGGTGGTTCCATATCGAACCTGTACGCTTTCCTAGCCGCGAGACACAAGATGTTCCCGAATTACAAGGAAAAGGGCATCGCGACCATACAAGGCCAACTAGTCATGTTCACGTCCGATCAGGTATGTTTCTTTTTGAAGTCGCCCTAAGAAAATATCAATTTCCTTTATTTCGTAACACGCGGATAAGTCCGACCCAATAATGCGTCCATTTCCGGCCCTTTAAGGAGCAGCGGAGTATAAAACTGGAACGAAAGTTTCACCGATCAATCTTATTCCCGCGCGCTATCCCGGCCGGCGGTGATGCGGAACTTTTAAAAAGTTTGAACGGTATTTTATGTCGGCAACATGTTTGGTTTCTAGTTGTTTTTCATGGAGGCGAGTTTTCTTGGTGCTTAAGTATGTCTCGCTCGCTGAACGATTTTGCTTTTTTGTCGCACTTGTCACTTCCGAAAAATCGAATTTTTCGCCGTTGGTACAGAAATGATCATCGTCGAAAAAATAAAATTGTCTATCCGTTCTCCGTTCTCGTCTTTTTGATTTCCTTTTTAACCCTCCACGAGATACATAAGCTTGTAAGAAATGGCCTCGATAAGAAGCCGGCATCCATCTTTTTTTTGCGATTTTCGACTGTTTTATGAACATTGCTATCAAACACGATAAATGTCCGAAATTTGAAGCAACTTCATATTTGGCACATATATGCAGTCTTATCCTGTGACGGAACTTACTAAAAATGGGGGGGGGGGTCCGGGAAGTATTAAAAAAAAATTGCGTGTGCAAGGGTCTATAAAAAACATCATTTTTTTCAAAAACCGTTTATAAGACCGAATAATTTTTGAACCAGAATACGCAGAGACTACGGCTCTATAAACTTTTATTCTTAACAATTTTTCAAAAATATACACGGTGCGCCGCAAATTCAAAAAAAAAATGACAAATGGGTCCCCCTGTTATTGAAAATTGGCAATAATTTAAAATCTTCGTTTTAGATGACGATATAGCCCATACAAACAGCTAGAATTTTTGTATTTAGGATTTTTTAAGTATTATACAGGGTGTTCGCGATATTCCATGCAATATTAAGAAACACAATAAGTGTCCGACTTCAGACTTGGGAGAGAAATAGAAGTCTGGACCCGCATTTAGACTCTTTAAATTGGAAACAATAAAATAAAGCGAAGTGTTTTGTTTTAATTTTTGAATTTTTTTTTGGTTATTTGGGCATCCGGAAAAACATCTTTTCCTCCAAAACCATTGATCCGTTCCTAAAAATTTTACAACCGTAATACGTGCGAGACCCGGCGCTATAACTTTTGTTTCACGAATCGGTCTGAGTGCGTAGATTTTCTTTAAACACAATGACCCAATGTTAGGTCTGATTTTCTATTGATAAGAATATATAAGAATGGGAGGTTGTTATTAGTTTCTAATCGAATGGTAAAACTTATGTTAGAGTGTATAGAGTTTAAATGTCTAAGAAAATAGGGATTCCTGACCATGAGGCCAAGTAACAAACCATAATTTTGGTTTTAGATGGAAGCTGTCGCGAGCTTTTTTCTCAAAGGCTCCGATAAATATATTCGCGATGACTGTTGATAGTGGAGAACCCATAGATGTTCCCGATGTTTGTTCAAAAATTTGATCGAACTTAATAAAAAATAAAATAAAAAACAAAATTTCTTATGGCCGTGATAGTGCGCCTTTTGTGATATTCAAAAAGTGTGCCGACTATATCCTGAGTCCGTTGACCTCCCTGATAAATGCATCATTAACAGAGCGAGTTTTTCCTACAGCCCTGAAAGGTTCGCGTGTGGTTCCCATATTTAAAAAGGGCGACAGGCATTCTGCAGAAAATTATCGTCCAGTAGAAATCGCATCATGCTTTGCCAAAATATTTGAATACGCTATTTTTGACCGCTTGACCGATTATTTAAGTAAAAACAAAATTTTGTCTGAAAAATTGGTTAAGGCTTTCGCGGCCCGTTGATAAGCTATTATCTTCATTCGGGTTTAAAGGCCGTCGTCGATTGGAATTACTTCCTAACGTTTCGCTAGCACGAGTGGCGAGCTTCTTCAGAGGTCCTTCCATCTCCGATGTTGGACGTAGACTAACGATTTCTCCTGCGCAGGTTGTATTTATGCCGATTGGTGGAGGGCGGGGCTTGTTCCGCTTCGGTTGGTCTCGGGATATCGATCGGTACTGCTCGGGCGTTCCTAAGGATCGGGTTCCAGATTTGGTTGAGTCTAAGGGTCTCCTCCTTTCGGTTGAAATTGTGTGGGCGTTTTTGAATCTCAATGGCTTCCCTGACTAGTCTGTTGTGATAGCCGTTGACCGATGCTAGTAACTTACAGCTCTCAAAGTGTATCCTCTGTTCCCCGCTGCCCAGTGCGTGTTCAGCCACTGCAGACTTCTCTGTATGTCCTAGCCTGCAGCTTGCTTTATGCTCCTTAAGTCTCGTTCCCATTGATCTCTTGGTAGTTCCGATGTAGACCTTTCCGCATGAACACGGAATGCGGTAGACTCCCGCAGCTGAAAGTGAGCCCCTCTTGTCCTTCGCTGACCTGATGGTCTGCTGGATCTTCTTTGTAGGCTTAAAGATTGTTTTGATGTCGTGTCTTTTCAATACTCTGCCAATCCTGTCGGTGACACTCGGAATATACGGCAGATATGCGTGGGAGGTGGAGGGTCGTTGTTCGGTATCCCGTGATCTTGATGATCTTGAGTTCATTGATCTCTCGATCTCCCTCTTACTGTAGCCATTTGCCTCGAACGCAGTTTTTAGGTGTTCAAGTTCCATCTGGAGGTTCTCCGGTTCGCAAATCCTTAGGGCTCTTTCTGTCAGGGTTCTGATAACCCCATACTTTTGACTTGGGTGATGGTTGGATAGAGCATGCAAGTATCTGTCCGTATGGGTTGGTTTTCTGTAAACTGTGTGGCCCAGCTTGTTACCTCGCTTCCTCACTAGTACGTCCAAGAATGCAAGTTGTTGGTCATTTTCAGTCTCCATAGTAAACTGGATGCTGGGATGCTGACTGTTGAGATGCTGCAGAAAGTTGGGATATTTTGTTATCTTAGCAGGGCGTTTGACTGTATGAACCACGAGATTCTTTTGAATAGGATGGAACAATACGGAATTCGCGGAATAGCTCTGCACTATTTCAGGACTAGACTCCACGGAACCCTATCTTGGGAAACTCAATGCCAATATCAATGCAAACATCACTGACCACATATCAAAAAATCTGAAGAAATATACCGTCAAAACCAGATTTACCACTTATCCAAAGATCTCTCAACATCTTCGATCCGTCGAAGACGAATTTCCATTTGAGATGCCAGCATTCCATGCATATGCGGCAAAAAATTCATTGGAGAGACCGGACCTAAAATAGCAACTAGGCTCAAAGAACATAAGACTAAGACAAATAAACTCCTCAGCATTTGCCGAACAAAATCCGGACATAAAACCGGACATAAAATGTTATTCAATAAAACTAAAATTCTTGCATGTAACCAATGTTTCTACCAACGAAAAATCCGAGTCTATAGAAATATATAACCAACCTAATAATCTTAACCGCGACTCAGTCATCTGAGACGCTGTTTATGCCCTCGTCAGCAAGTTCAAGTCAACAAAAACCGACGCTGGAGGAATCCAGAAGTTACAGTGGCCCATGGAAGTTTCTTTTAAAAACTAACAATTCGCTTGAAAAAAAATCTCTCTGTGATACTGAGTTAGGCAAGATTTAGAGGTGGGCACTTGAACAATTGAATTGCCTCCCAAATCCTTTTTGCATAATGTTATAAATATTATTTTTGTATGTGTCACTTTACCTTTCAAGATGCAAGTGTTTTCGGAGCGCGAGCATTGAAGATGCCAAGTGAGATTTTGGCGAAACGTCTGCAGGATTCCAGTCGGATGCAAGATTTGCAAGATTCCAGTCGGAGTTCAAAGAGCGAACGGATGAAATCCCGGAATATAGTGTCATCATATATATATATATATATATATATATATATATATATATATATATATATATATATATATATATATATATATATATATATATATATATATATATATATATATATATATATATATATATATATATATATATATATATATATATATATATATATATATATATATATATAAAGTATATAAATGCTTCTATATAAAATATTTAATTTATATGTATGTGTGTATTTTAGATTCTTGATAAAGATGTGCAAAAATTTAAATAAAAAAAAGCTCGAACCGCTTTTAAAGTTCACTTACGATCTCACTTAATGAAAACTTTATTTCGATCTTAGAGCCACTACAGCGTCAAATCGTGCGCATCGGTTTGCGGATTGGGTACCGACAACTGCGTCATGGTACCATCGGACGAAGCGGGTCGAATGATCCCTAGGGAATTGGAAAAACTGGTCGTGGAACGCAAAGCGAAGGGTCACATCCCGTTTTTCGTGGCCGTCACTTCCGGTACCACCGTCCTCGGTGCGTTCGATCCTATCAACGAGGTTGCCGATATCTGCGATAAGTATGGGATGTGGCTTCACGTAGATGTAAGCTTATTGATAGTGGTTTTGATAAAAACGCTGAAATGTAATTAATTTCTCGAGGCTGCTTGGGGAGGGGGCCTTTTACTGTCCAAAAAGTACCGCCACCCTAGATTAAGTGGAGTAGAAAGGTGAGTAACATCCTAGTTATTGTAGTAGTAGTAGTGATGATTGCTGAAGAATTTTCTCATCTGTAATAGTTTCACGTTATTATTAATTTTATTATCAACTTTACGGACGGTATAGATTAGGCGTTGACCTTTCTGGAATTACGTCATTTTGGTTTATTATCGTTTAATCTATGTCAACTGACAGTGACAAAAAAATGAAAAAAGTCATTGTCGTTTCTTTATAAATAACCATTCAAACGAAATGAATCTGGTACTTCTAGATGAAACCGAGAGCATCAATGAAGAAAATCATAGCTGTGTCACGTGATTTATAAGAGCCTTTCTTGTTACTTGCCAGATCCTATGAATACGACTTACATAAATATGGTTCCAGACTGTTAACAAAGGTCTAAATTGAAAGTAAATAAAAATAATTGAACAACCGTGATATTAAGGAGCTGTGGTTTCAACAAGAGGGCCGTTTAAATATGCGAAGTCGCTTGTCTAAGTCCGAAATGATTGACCATTTGACCACCAGATTAGACTACGTCCGAGCCAGCCGTGTGCTATAACTCCAGAAGAGAATCTCTAGAATGTCAACCTAAAAAAATCATCTGTGCCTTATTCATTTTCAAAGTTCTATGCTCCTAAGAAAACACCCGTCACTACTATTTTTGAAAATACCGACAATTGTTATTATCGCCTCACCGAATCCATATTACGGGAACCGCTTTAGTTCTATAGATGCAGTTCACTCTGGCAAGGTTGGACTGATTTTAATCAACTGAATGACTTGATTTTTTAAAATCAAACTCCAATTTTTTTAAATGCTTTTTTATCGAGACATGCAAAACCAAAAACGCCGAAATTCTATTCTACTGATGCTGAGGAAGCAGTTTCACACAGGAACTGTTTTATTATTGGTAGCTGAGAATACTCAACAATTTGGACTGGTATTTGTAAGTATTTGCACATCAAATTCAAAATACGTGCAGAGCAGCCATAAATTTTAACTTTTGAATCGGTCTTTTCCTCCGAAGTTTTTCTCAGGAGACCATATTTGCTACATTATCTGTCACAAATGATTTTACACAAACTACTTCAGGGAAATATTGTGAAGGTTTCCAGGAGTATCAATAGTTTCGTAAAGAAGCTCTCGTTCATCTTCAGCTGTTGACGTTCGCATTACGAAACTACTCAAATTAGGCTGATTTTTAGTTTTTTTTCCTTTGTTTGGAATTTGAGGAAATGTGTCGTGGAACTCGAAGCAGACGATGTAGTGGCAAGATCCACAGAACTGTGAAGCGACATTCGAGTGCCTAATAAGAAAATAGAACCTTAAAAACATAATTTATACATTTATACCATTGTTAATAAACGATAAACCAAATACGCACTCTTCCTTTAAAAAATAGTAAAGGGTTTATTCGATTTTATTAATTTATACGGTTAAATACGTTAAAAATCGTGTACATTCTTTCCTTAGATAAAGAAATTATACGATATAAATACATTAACGTAAATAAAATATGCAGAAATTCAAATTTTGCCAAAAAAAAAGACAAAAAGGATATTGAACTGAGGAGGCTTTTACTTGATGAAAATTCATTTAACAAAATAATAATAAAATTTTCACGAAATTATATAATTTCACATGACAATTGTTTTGACAACACCGTGTCTATCACATTTAATAAATACACGGTGTTGTCATGTCAAAATATATAATTTCGTGAAAATCTGAACTTTTATTTCTTATTTGTTTTGCAAAAATGATAAATGCCTTAATCCTTCTGAAAACGTTTTTGTAAATATATAATAAAAATGAAATAAGTAATATTAAAACATCATTTTTCTACTCCCTTCTGTAAAATACCCAATTATATACCGATCTAGTGTGCGGGAAGCGTCAGTTTACCACGTCAGTTTCGTTTCGCACGGATCCGAGCCATTTCGGACATTTCCGAGATTTTACCGCACGCCTTGAATTTTCAAGTTGTATGTTTCAATGTATTCGTGTTGTTTTGCGAAAATGTACTCAAAAACTAACGGTCGTAGAAAAAGTATAGTATGCGACACGTTCGGAAAACTTTTTAACTCGCTCCGATCGTGACAAATAAACTCTCGAGTCAAATACCGTTTACCGCACTTGTTGCATAATATACTATTACCTACCTGTATTCGTTTCTTGCTGCTTATTGTCACAAACATCATGGTGTGTATGTGTATGTGCCGTATGTTTTATTTCTTTTCTTCCAGCCATTTAAATTTTTTCACCTAATGCCTTATTTTCCACTAGTTCCACTCCTTTGACAAACCACCAAAATAAGTGAGACGTATTCGACAACGACAACCCATAGATCGGGGAAAAAACAGGTCGCGACAGAAATTTTCTTGAAAAAAGCGTCTTCTTACGAATACTTAGTGTGTGTATTGTACTATGTTGTTCATAGTGCCTTTAAAATATTTTGTAATTGTTTGCAAAAAAAAAATGGAAATACATTTTCTTAAGAAATAAAAAAAAGTCAATTCAAATTTTTAAAATCCAAAAATTATCGACTTTTTCAAAAAAAAAAAAACATGATTGTTGATTTTTTTAATAAAAATGAAAGTTTGGCCAACACCGCAATCTGGTAAAGTTAAAGCTCTCAAGTTCTGTGGGCAAAAAAAATATTGCTAGTGCTGTAATTTTCGGAAATGATGCGTAAGTTTAAAATTCAAAAAATCAGCTCTTGTTAACAATTGATGATACTCCCTTCCAATTTCTTTGATTCTAAACTAATCTTAACTTAAGTTAAACTTAAAAAAGCTTATGTAGGTAACTCTAAAACTAATTTAATCTTATAGTTACTACTTGTTAGTTGTCTCAGCTGAACCACTGTTCTAGTGTTTGCAACCCTTGCCTTAACGAAGTCGATAAAAGACGAATCCAAAAACTTCGAAACGGAATTCAAAGACGCCAAACAATTTCAATTTTGTTTCGAACTCCTGGTTGGCTCAATATGCATATGGCGTCTTTTTATTTCAAGGTCATTAAAAATAAGTCAGGAGGTATTTAAATGAGCATTTTCTTGCAATGCTTCTTCACTAGTTAACTCACTGGACTAGTGTAGTCTCGGTGGTGCCTGCCATGCATTTAGAACTTTTAGTTGTAGTCTACTCCAACGTCAAGAGTAATATTTTGCAGTACTTGTCCATTTTTTTTTAAACTTCTCCTTTTTCTTATCCTTTATTTACTTGCTATATAAGGCTTATTCTTTGCCATCTGGAACAATAATTTTTCTTTTTAAATAAGGCTCCAACAGTATCTAGGTTTTTCCTGGATAGCTGCTATTTATTTCAAGCCTTTTGCTGCATGTTTTCCTAATTTACTTACGCTTATGTATATCTATTGTAATTTTTCATGCTGTTAACAATACACGTATTTATAATAATAATAATCATAATAATAATAATCATAAACTGTCTTTATTGACAATCATAATATTACAATATAAGTTATAATACAAGAGTGGCGACATCACCAACACCATAATTATCAACAAAATACATACCCCTATATACGTCGAAAATACAAGAAATATACTTTCAAAAATACTCCAATATAAGTAACAATACAAGTGTGGCGACATTCGCAATTTGTGCTCTTCCATGTAACCACAAGAACACAACACCATACGAGGGCAGCGCCAAAATTTCCCGACCTGAATATGAAAGAAACAAAGTAGAGTAACAATTTTTTATTATTTTTCAATATAATCCCCCTTAAAAAAAAATTAAAAAATGAAAGGGCAGTACCTTTCACCCCGAAGAATGTCAGTTTAGCTAGGAGAAGAATATGATCCAACGTGTCGAATGTTTTGCTATAGTCCAAGAGTACGAGACAAAAGTCTAATTTAGAATCCTCTCCTCTCAACTGACGAAGTTGTTTACCTGCAATTTTTTCAAGAATCTCTCAAATCTATTATTATTTTTCACAAAACTTCTAGATTACTCCTGCGTCGGTGTTTGTTGTTGAAAAAAAAGGTATTTATTATTGTTATTATTATTAAAATCGTTAAATCCGAGTCTCAAAGATGACATTTTTTGCAGCCAGATATAATACGATAGGGTCTTTCGTCGCCCCTGCCGAATAAACTGTAAAGTGGGCATCAATTTGCATTTTGGACTATTTACGATTTAAAATCCGCTTCGCCAGTGTGTCGAAGTGTCAAAAGCACTCCCGGGATCCGCCGCGATTGACTTAAAAGTTGAGGATTACGGTAGGGGCCTTTTCAATACGTCCAGGGTGCTCCGCCGCTTTAGGATTGATTATTTTCGTTTTTTTTTACTGGTTTATTTTTTTTTATAAAGGATATTAATTAAATGTGTATATTAATTATAAATACAAGGTACAGGTACAAGTTAAACAGTGGGATAAACGCGCTGTTTTTTTTATACCTTACTATATAACAACTTTTAATATAATTCGTTTATTTAAAAAAAATAAAAGTGAAGACTGTTCATTATTTTCGAAGCTTCGGAAAGAATTTAAAGCAAGTAAAATTACTGACTGGAAAATAATATATTGAAAAGATTGAGGAAAATCGGAAAGCGGGCACAAAACATTTTTGGTCATTTTTTAATTACAAAAAAAAAACAAAATCACTGCCTGATAAATAATCACGACAAACGATTCGATGTCTCGATTTTTTGCGAGGACTATTTCAGTAGTGCGTTTGATCCGGGGTATAATCCGCCTCATATACGTTTTACCATTGAATTAGAAACTAATAATAATCTCCCATTCTTAGATATTGTTATCAATAGAAAATCAGACCTAACATTGGGTTATTGTGTTTACAGAAAACCTACGCACATAGACCGATACCTTAATACATGGTCACATCATCGGTTATCAACTCTCTTGATTACAGAGCCGTAAAACTATCTCAGCACGTGTCACTGAACCTTCTACAACCTTCCAATAACAATGAGACTGAAAGCATTCCTACACTTGCCACTGTGGTCCTCCCTTACATTCGAAATATCACCACATATCAAAAGTTATAAAGAAGTATAACGTCAAAACCAGATTTAGCACTTGTCTAAAGATCCCTCAACATCTTCCGTCCTAGATAAAATTTCATTTGAAATGCCACGAGTTTACAGCATATTATCATATACGCCAAAGATTACATTGAAAAGACAGTGTCTAATGTCAAAGAACATGCAAGAACTTTAAGACTACATAATCGACACAGATAGATGGGCCCATTGTGCCCCCAGACCGCGCTAGAGGGCGTCCAGAATGCCGCCCTTGCTTTAGAAAGTCACCCACTCTTTTAGCCCAATACCGTGCACTGAGTCCGGATCGATCAGGGCTATTCCGAAGACTCCAAACCTTGCCCATATCAAAGGAGGGCACTAGGAGAGCAGATGATACTGGGTCTCTTCCCCTTCCATGCACCACCTGCACTCCGAGTCGTCTCCAATGCCTAGCAAGCAAAGTTGCCTCCTAAGCTTGCAATGTCCTGTGTAGGCCCCTGTTAGAACTCAACACTCCCTTCTGGTCTACCCAGCTTCCTGGTCTGATGGCGGACTCCTTTATCAACAAGGAGCGCGTGCGTACTGATTTAAGCGCCATAAGTGCAGCGCTACCATCAGAGCAGAAGAATACTCTCGTGCTTGCGTGGTTGAACCGAAGCACCTCTCTGGCCGCCATCAATATAGCGAAAATTTCCGCCTGAAACACGCTGCAGTACTGACACAGACAAGGTCGATCCCGTTGTCTCGCCATACGCTCCAGCTCCGGCCAAATCTCCCATTCTGAACCCGTCTGTGTACCAGACAAGTTCATCCCAAGAGCCAACTCTGCCCTCTTTCCACTCTTCCCTTGATGGGAAGAGAAAGGTCCATTTGTCAAGGAAGGTCATCTCGGGGATCACGAAGTCACTCGGCATACCCGAGTCAGCCCTCTAGTGTCGTACGCACCCCGATTAAAGGTTCCCTCTCTCCAGAGCCCGCAGTTTGCTAGCCAGACAGCCGACCTCGCAGCCTCCATCTGCACACACAGATAGTTGAAAAGAAAGCAATGCATTTCCCATCTCTATCGAGCAAAGGGGATTTTCAGTCAACAAAGAAATTTTGGAAGAAGATTTATAGAACCAACAACACTGTATGACTCCTTACAAAAAAGGGGTGGTTTGCATAGTCGATGATGATTATCTTTCAAGATAAATGCTTAAGTAAACTCATCAACAGTTATCGAACACTTGCATGTAATGAATTCTTCTACAAAATATAAATAGAACTATTAAGATCGTTTCTTTATTTTGTATCTAAGAAAACTGAAGAAATGGTATCATTTATATGACTGGTTGTTGATTGAAATACGCCTATAAAAATGTGAAACGGTTCGTTCTACCTAAACGAGTCTTTTTGTTAACTTTGCTCGTTTTAGGTGTCCGTACAAAAAAAGTAGCATTTAATCCGATCCCCGCAGCCCTGCGATTTAATCCGACGAATAAACAGTAACTTAAAATGGAAAAGCGTGTCAGGATCTGGACTGCCAGGGGGGTTAAGCCCTGATTACATGGGAATTTCGTCAGATGCCAGTGTCTAACTCTCCGGCTCTGCACCCGACGATGTTGGGCGCTTGGAAAGACGTTTAGTTCTTCGATTTAAACTCGAACGAAATCCGCGTCAAGTACATGGTGTCAATTGTTTTCATTTAAAAAAAACTTTAAAATTAACAAAAATTTAAAATACTTGGCCGCATGGTATAAGCTGAAAGGCATGGTAAAGTCTGTTCATAGATATAAGAAAGTGACTAGCTGTTACGAATTACTTTGCTTAGAATTTAATTATTTGGGGTTTTGTTAGGAAAGATACTAAACAATATTTATTTATGTTAAAATATAAAATAAAATTACAAATTATTTTTATTACCTACTTAAATTACTTCAAATTATTTACATAATATATCAGTATCACTATCGTTATAATCGCCTGTTCTAATTATTATTTGTTCTATATGCAATTGGATATACGATCGTTCTGCTTTTTCTATATGTTTAACAGAATTTGCCCAACTTTGTGTTAAAAACTTCGATTTCTATAAGTTTGCGGAGAGTTTGTGGAGTTAGCACGGGGAAAAACATTATTCCGACGAACGGCAGATTTCAGTTGGTGCCAAACATGTTTAATGGGATTAAATATACAGTGGTAAGGTGGAAGCCTTAAAACTGTATGCCCTAGATTTTTTGCATAATTATCACAGACGTGTTCCTTTTGTAGGTTCAAGCTTTGTAGAACCTCGATTAATTGCTTTTTGGTATAATCTTCGTAAAAATAAATGTCGTTATTATACATGTAGATTTGGATTGTTGCTTTTGTCACATGAGGAAGGGGTTTTAGTCAACTGTCTACTGTGATAACTTGCATTGTCCATTACAATGACGCTCTTAGGAGGAATGTTTGGAACTAGTTTGTTTTTAAACGAACGTTCAAATAAATCAGCGGTGGTGTCTTCATGGTAATCCAGAGAAGAATCTTTAATATTTTTCGCAGACAGAGAAAGTCCATTTGGAATCCAAGTATCTTTAGAGCCAGCATGAAAAATAGTTATTCTTTTACCTCTTTTTGATGGTGCGTTTGTTTTACACTCATCAGTTGAGTCAACCTAACTCTTTTCCGGGGATCATAAGTGTCGAACCAGGTTTCATCCAAGAAAATAATTGGCCTTTGTTGTTCTCTAATTTTTTTTAGATATTTCAGTCGCCATCTCCGAATTCTAAAAGATTTCATTAAAACTTGCCCTTTGTAATTTTTTTTTAATCTAAAACCCATGTGTTGAATACACTTCCATAAGGTAGTTCTGCCACATTTAACACCGGTTTCATCTTTTTCAAGCCTCCTAATTAAGATATCTAATGTAGGCACGCCTTGCTCCTCGTATAACTGGTAAATTTTACGCCATATTATATCTTGATCACTTTCACCTACACTCGAGAAAATGTCAGCATCGCTTCTTTTTTTCCTCGCTGAACTTTTTCATAGAGTTGATGCTGGAATTTTTTCTTAAGAGTTTAATCTAAATTGCAATATGTTCGTATATATTACGAACTGTGATCCTTCCAGTAAGTACGTATTTATGTACCTAATTGTCGAGCTTTGCTGGACAGTTTAAAGGGTAAGTCTGAAAATAATCATTTTGGTCTTGTGTGTCTGTCGATTAACAACATTCTTCTTGTATTTTTGTGTCTTCTACTTAGTTCTTCGATTCTTTTTTAGGACTATAGATTATATTCGCAGTAGATAAAGGTACATAAGATTACATATTTATTAGAATCTTACAATTAAACATTTTTGAAGGTTTTTTAACGCTTTAATATGTGAATACGGTAGAATTAAGCAGATATTCCCCTGATAGAAGAAGACATGGCAAACAACGCACATTTTGAAGATGAAGTGGAGATGGTAGTCGAACCTAATGACAATTTAGACGACGAACTGCCTCAGCAAATCAAAAAACCGATTCCTTCGGATGTTAAACAAATTGTTTTTAATGTTTACAATTTTGTATTAAATTCAAAAATAAACTAACCAAAGTTCCGAGTCAACTGCGAGAAAAATCGTTGCCATTGGGGTAGTTTTTTGAAGAGGAGTGAACAGTAAAGAATGAGGTCTGGCTTTATATAAAATTATTTTTTCAAAAATAATACTGAAAAATATTCTACTATGAAAATATGGATTTTATGACACAATACTCAGTGATAAAACAAACTAAAGGCATTTTTACTCTGTATTTGAGACGAAGAGAAGAATTTTGAACTTTCTGTACTTTGCTCTATTGCACTATCGCTGAACAAGTACAGTTGAGAACACGAAAGTGTCCAAATTTTTATAAAAAAGCAACTTTTCATTAATTATTCAAAAACCTTTTTTCTGATTTTGATTAAACTCGACATGCTTAGTTGCAGTAATAAATGGCTTCTTTGAATAAAACTGGTCGTCCCAGTGGCGTCACAGCGGGCAACCAAATTGATATTTATAGGAAAATTCTTTCGGTCTTTTGAATTGAGCTATTTAAAATCACTAATCTAATTAGACGTATAATCTACGACACTTATGAAGTGAATAGTGTTTTAACCCTTGAAGGACTGCATACAAAAGTAATGATATACTTAAACATCAGTTTCGCCAAAGAGTCGTTGCATACTTTTTTGAAGAAAATGGATTTTCGGTTCCAAATGTAATCTCAAAGAATTTCGCAATGGAAAAAGTTCGAGAGCAAAATAGTGTATTTAGACGAGACGTGGTTCGACACTCACGACACAGTAAAAAAGGATTGTGCGATAACAATAACAAATCCGTTTTACTGCCTTCTCTTCATACCAAAGCCATAAACAAAAATGGACAATATTTGTGCAAGAAATTTGCAGCCAAATATGATGCCAAGATGAAAGACGGTATTTTTATTGAGCCGCAGATAAGAACATTAAGAATTTTCAAAACACAATTAACTAGGATTCCGCTTTTTTACTGAATAAAAAAATCTTTAATATTTCCAAAAAAACCTTATGAAATTGTCCTATTACAATGATATAAAATTAGTTTTCAAAATAAAAACATCTATCAAAAAGTTTAATTTTGTAATTTTGTAGACCTGAAAAACTATAAAACATGGGATAATTTGGGTTGAACAGTATCATAAACTATATTGGTGTGGTCTATCATACAGGATATTTGGAAAAATATCACACAATAACGCGTTTTACCACAAACCGAAACTCAATTTTACGTAGCCGACGCGAGTTTGGCATCTTCAGGAGAAGATTAAAACTCAAACGAGAGATTGGAAAAATATCATTGGGAATCGCTATTATTCGTACAAATTTTTATATTTATTAATGTTTGCCACACTTTCGGTGAAAGTTCGTATTACATAGTCTTACGTTACACAGAGTTTCACTGTATTTTTTAATTTAATTAATTTAAAACAACATATTAAAGTAGGGTGTTTGAGCTTTTTTGAGCCACCCTGTATACTGAAAAATAATTTTGAATTGTGCATCCGAACGATCTTTCCGACTTTTGTATTTACCATTTTCTCATAACTTTGAAAACCAACTTTAGGTTATCATTGACTCACGGGAAGGATGTGGGCTCTTGCGTGGGACACCCCGTACACTTTATACGGCGTAATCCGAGCGGAAATAACCTCTAATTGTCCATACGCCAACCCTAGCGAGCTTTAAATTCGGGTTTCCCCTAAACATTCCGAAATTAATAATAGTTGGCTTCTATTTAAATGCGACCCCATCTGTTTGGAGGCCGTTTTTAGGCAGCGCTGCTGATTAATGACCCCCGTAATTAATTTCAGCACTGTCAAGGTCATAATTGTGGTTTTAATGTGGGGGTAATTTACGGCTTACCCGCGGGTCGTATTTTTTGCGAGACAGATTTACTTCGCTGCGGGAGGGAAAGTAAGGTCGAGAAAAAAATATGTAAAAAAATTGACTTCTACCGGGATTTGCGAAACGATAGGTGGATGCGGGGAAAAGGGCAAAACCTATGGCCGTTTTATTGCTTGTAGCTTGTCATTTAGGATTAAAGTTAAAAATGCGCTGCTTTTAATATTGCTGTATACTTTTTACAAAACTTCTGGATTCCTCCTGGGTTGGTTTTTGCTGAGTCGAAATTGCTGACGTTTCGCCCATCATCCTGTTGGCTTCTTCAGAGCTTGACTGAAACTAGCTCGCATTTCACTCTGTAAAGTCTGTTCATAGATATAAGAAGGTGACTAACTGATACGAATTAAGGAAAGACCCGGGCAAGCTGTAAGAATGAAATATGGCCGAACAGGCCCTTGCTTAGAATTTAATTATTTGGAGTTTTGTTAGGAAAGATACTAAACAATATTTATTGATTTATGTATGTATTTATGTTTAAATCTAAAATAAAATTACAAATTATGTTTATTACCAACTTAAATTACTTAAAATTATTTACATAATATATCAGTATCACTATCGCTATCTTCACCTGTTCTAATTATTATTTGTTCTATATTATTTGCAATAATTTGCAGAATTTGCCCAACTTTGTGGACGGATGTTAAAAACATCGGTTTCTATAAGTTTGAGGACATTATAGTTCACACGGGGAAAACATTGTTACGAGGAATGGCAGATTTCAGTTGGTGCCAAACATGTTCAATGGAATTAAATATACAGTGTTAAGGTGGAAGCGTTAAAACTATATGCCCTAGATTTTTTGCATAATTATCACAGACGTATTCCTCTTGTAGGTTCAACCTTTGTAGAACCTCAATTAATTACTTTTTGGTATAATCTCCGTGAAAGTAAATGTCGTTATTATACATGTAGATTTGGATTGTTGCTTTTGTGTCACATGAGGAAGGGGTTTTAGTCAACTGTCTACTGTGATAACTTGCATTGTCCATTGCAATGACCCTATTAGGAGGAATGTTTCGAACTAGTTTGTTTTTAAACCAACTTTCAAATAAATCTACCTCTTTTTGATGACGCGTTTGTTTTACACTCATCAGTTGAGTCAACTCAACCCTTTTCCGGGGTATCATAAGTGTCGAACCAAGTTTCATCCAAGTAAATAATTGGCCTTTGTTCTCTTTAAATCCTAATTTTATCTAGATATTCCAGTCGCCATTTTCGAATTCTAAAATATTCCATTAAAACTTGCCTTTTGTCAATTTTTTTAAATCTAAAACCCATGTGTTGAATACACTTCCATAAGGTAGTTCTGCCACATTTAACACCGGTTTCATCTTTTTTAAACTAATTAAGTTATCTATGTAGGCACGCTTTATTCCTCGTATAACTGGTAAATTTTACGCCATATTATATCTTTTTTCCTCGCTGAAATGGTATTATTCAAAATTTTCCATACAGTGATGTTGGAATTTTTGTCAATGTAGCCGTTTCTTCTAAAGATGCTTGCTTACTGGCACCACGTTCATTGAGAGTCGAATACCCATTGTTTATAACTTCCTTAGTCTCAATAGAATAGTGTTTTCTACATTTCTACATTGAGATACACTAGATTGGCACTTATTTTGTATAATTCGCACACGTTGAATCGTCTATTACACACGAAATAAGAATGATTACTAATAAACTTAAACTAAGTAGTATACCAAACCAAAGAATATTAAATACAGGTAGGTATAAAATTATTTTCTATTACGGACCACAATTTTACCTGAATTTAAATTCCGAAACTTTAGATAATAATCTTGTTGCATTGTATGTTAATGACCACCATTGGATAATCCCATTCAAAAGCAATTGGTCACTTTCTTATATCTATGAACATACCATACCACACTTGTTGCATAATATAATATTTATCTTTATGGTTCATTTCAGAGCCCAATCGGTCACTTGGAACCCTCATAAGCTGATGGGCGCTCTGCTCCAATGTTCTACGATTCACTTCAAGGAAGATGTAAGTAAACCTGCCCAATTGAATCGACTTAAAGAACATGACCCCAGTAGCACAAAAATATTGGTAAAGTATTATATTTACACATTTTCAATGTGTGCGTTTTTTAGACTGTTGGAAGATTTATTTTTTATATAGGCGCCACATATTATTCATATATTGGCACAATAATACTTTACATATGGACCAATATGCAAATAAAATATCTTGCCAATATTTCTGTACTACTGGGAAACTTATATAAGAAACCCTGGCGTCCACTGGGTGTTAAACTATCCACTTGCCAAGGTTCGACCAGTGGTAGCTTTTAATTAGAGCATCAAGAGCTACTACACATCTAAAAATCTGGAAAATCTGTCGCAGATTTTCCATAAGAGAATCCAAAATTTGATCAAAAAATTGAATGAGATCAGTTTGTTCTACCAATACGACTGATTCGCTACTGCAACAAAAAATTAATAAAACCAAAGGTTGGTGCTTGACCCTTTACTACATCTAATCAAACATCGGCAATACACGTTTGACCAATATTGGTTCGATGCCGTTATTATACATTGTATTTGTTTATAAAACATATTATTTTTAAAAATGTTCATTGTGATGTACTAACGCATAAGTGAAGTTAATGGAATATTGGAATAATACTGGATATTGTACAGGGTTATTATATTTAGACAGCGCCTACTGCGTTTATTATAAGAGATAAGAAAAAACTTGAAATGCGACAAATTGTTATTGCCAAGTCAGCATAGTCATAGCAAAGTCAGTGAAAATTGCAAGCTTGGTGGATTTTTTAATGAAACGTCCTGTATATTAGGCACTGAAATGGAAGATACTTTTTGTTCCATTGTTGAAATTTCAAATGGAACACCATCTTAAAGCGCTTAAAGTATGATTGTTTTTGAGTAATACGTTCCTATATTCAGCGATTTTCGAGAAAATAATTATTTTCGTTTTCGTTCGGAACAAAACATTACTTCAATAAAAATTTTATTACCACGACACTGGAGCCAGTACAAAGTTAAAATGTTGGACGTAGGTTACGGAGGTATTGAACATTATTTCTTAATATGGAAATTGTTCTATGTTATACAGGGTTGGCCCAAACTAATTATTGGTCTACAAGACACAAAAATGGTGAAAAGTATATATTTTGTAAAAGGAACGCCCTGCACATTATCACATAATTTTAGAGCTCTTTCGAACTGAATCACTAAAGCATTGGAGCTAATCAAATTTTCAGAACAACCGAATGTACCGTAAACGTCCAAGGTGAAACACAAACAAGTTAAAGTTGTTTGTTTTCCAATTTTCCGATGCGATTTTGTTTGATCGTATAACTTTAAAAGATAGTACTGACAAAACCCTATAAATTTTGCAATAAGCCTTTCCTAAATATACGGAATAACCCTGTACATCTCCTATGGTACAACCTATAAGGGCCCATCTAATAAATTAACCAACCAATTAACTAACCAATATTGGATAAACATATCCGTTTTATCACTGCTGGACCAATATTTTAAGCACAAACATATTTTACCAATACTGGCTAGAAATACGTATCTATCAAAAGGAATATTAAGCAGAATAACAAAATTTATTAATTTCAGATGTGTTTTTATAAATATCGGGATAATAATGGATAAATACTACATACAAATATAACTTATTCACAAATATGTTCTATCATTACAGGACCAACATTCCTCTCATATGTTGAAAATATTGGCCAGATATACCCACTTACAATATATTGGGTTGTTCGGAAAGTCATTTCGTTTTTTTTGGGGAACATGAAAGACAGTTTTCGCATAATGAATAAATATTTTATTAAATTATATATTGGCCATTCTGGTCCAACACCTTTTGCCATCTTTCTGGCAGTAACATAATTCCCCTCTCATAAAAGTTTTGGTCCTTGCTGGCAAAAAACTGGTTCAGGTGGTTTTTGACATCTTCATTTGAGGTAAAGGTTTTGCCATCCAAAAAATTTTGCAGGGACCGGAACAAATAGTAGTCGGAAGGCGCCAGGTCTGGAGAATATGGTGGATGTTGCAGTACGTCCCATTCAAGCTGTAAAAGTTTTTGGCGAGTGGCCAAACTTGTGTGAAGTCTCGCATTATCCTGGTGGAACACTACACCCTTCCTGTTGATTAATTCGGGCCTCTTCTCTTTAAGTGAATCATTCAATTTGTCCAGTTGATGACAATAGACTTCTGAATTAATCGTTGTATTGTCCGGCAAAAGCTCAAATAAAACGATTCCTTTGACATCCCACCAAACGGAGAGCATCACCTTTTTTTGGTGAATGTTGGCTTTTGACACGCTTTGAACCTCTTGCGTTTAACATTGTTGTATACAACCCATTTTTCGTCCCCAGTAATAATCCGCTTCAAAAATGGATCATTTTCTTGACGTTTGAGGAGCGAATCACACACGTCAACGCGACGACACAAATTTCGCTCCGTAAGGACATGGGGCATCCACACATCGAGCTTCGAGGTTAAGCCCATGCCTTTCAAATGGCCATAAACAGTCGAATTCGACAAATTTAATCTCTCACCGATCTCTCGTGTGGTTATTCGCCGATTTGCATCAACTAATGCCTTTATCGCATCTTTGTCAGCTGCGATCGGCCTTCCAGACCGTGGTGCATCTTCGACATCAAAATTGCCGGATCGAAATTTTGCAAACCAGTTCTGGCACTGGCGTACTGTTAACACGCCTCCTCCATACACATCCGTCAATTTTTTTCTCGCTTGGACAGCATTTTTACCTTTTCTGAAGTAAAAAAGTAAAATATGACGAAAATGCTGCTTATTGCTCTCCATATTTAAAAGGGCACCAACCAAAAACTACTGCGTAGAATTAATAGAACTTTTTCACACACAAGCCTTGCAATATCAGCTCTCAAGACATATAATGGTTATGCGGCTTAAGTGTGAAGTTGGTTTCGAAAAAACGTAATTAAGTCCTCTGACGGGATAAAACGAAATGACTTTCCGAACAACCTTATATTATCAATATAGACTCAATATTGGGAAGATAAAGGAGATCATTTTATATTTTTCCCCATGGAAAATGCTTTTGTTCTCAGGGATTGCTAATGAGCTGTAACCAAATGGCTGCCGACTACCTATTCATGCAAGACAAACTCTACGACATACAGTACGACACGGGCGACAAGGTTATACAGTGCGGACGCCACAACGATATTTTTAAATTGTGGCTGCAATGGAGAGCCAAGGTAGGTGATGAATGTCCTAGATGTGCGACCACCGTTATCATGCTATAAAGAAAAATTTATTAAAAGATCTTGTGCAGAAGTACCGTATAGTTGGTAATCCTACAGTTTACATATATAGTGGATTTTACAGAAATTTTTCGTTCTTTGTTGCCAAATATTTAAATATCTGTTTTGTTCTATTAATATTGATATATTTGCCTCGATATTGGATGAAAGAGATGATACTATAGGTCGAAGAATGCAACAAATGCAGTGTCGGATAAAGGCTGTTTGTCTTTTGGTCTTGCACGGCCATTCTTATTCTGATTTCTTCTTTTGCAACTCGGTAGCTAGGATTTTCCTTTTATAGTTTTTATTTATTACCGTCACCTCTGCTGCATATGTCATTATACTCTTTACAATGGCGTCGTATATTAACGTTTTCATTTTTTTCTTGAGGTTCTTTTCCGATATAATTCAATGGAGTTGTTGGATACATGATCGGGTCTGTCCAACCTTATTCTTTATTTCTTGATCTGTAGTAGCATTTTTAGACAGTATAAATCGTAAGTATATGAAGCTGTTTATTTCAATGGTGTCCTCTATTGGTAAATTGACTGCATTCTCTTCCGTCGTTGTCATGTACATTGTTTTCTTCAAGTTTATTTCCAATCTTACCTTATCATATTATTCCTTTAATATCCTGACCATGTAACTGAGGTCGGCACTACATGTACTAATTTAACTGTGTTAAATACATTTTCAGCACCTAAAAGACACCTCAGTTCAGTTATCGAATAAATTGGTACCTCTGAAGCGCGATTTGTTTAATTTAATCTATTTACCACGTTTTGAATTTTATATTGTTATTTAGTTTATAAGTTTTATATAAATTTTATACCATTGCCACAAGTAATAATAATAAATAATCTCGATCTCCCTAAAATAAACACAGTTTTTATTATGTAAAATTGCTTTAGTTCTTACAGTTATGTAAATAAGGGATATGTTCAAAAGAACGCCGTTTTACATATTATACTTCAGTATATTCAACTCTATTGACTTAATTTTTAACTTGCGAAAACCAGCAATATTAAATAAACGGAATTTTGTGGTTTTATGTAATTTTTTGGTTCCGTCAAAGTTAATTATCTCATTGGTTTCAAAAGTTATAAAAAAAAACATTTTTTTCTTTCCTGAAAGATCTTACGAAACTCTAGAGTTTTTCATTATTTCGTAAATAAAAAAAAATAACTATGGATTATCCTAGAGCTTAATTCATATGATTTATGTATGAATGACACTAATATCAAATATGAGTGATCTACCTAGTGTATTTGGAGAATCTATTAGGTTTTAGATAATTTCCAAACAAATTAAAAACAAAATCGACGGGTTTCTTTGAGCCACCTTGTATACTTTGAAATAATTAACCATAATAAACTTTAGTCTACCGTTGTACAGCTGGGGGTCACTTTACGATCACAGTTAAAATCTACCTATCCGCCGTGTACGTTACCGTGCTTTGCTATAAAATACCAATTAATTTATTATAGTTTGTATGCCAACTATATAATATTCAAATATATAGTGATCTTGCCTGTACTAATAGAGGTTTGACTACAGAGCCCTAAACAACTTGAACTAACACTGCGGTATTGATTGCATTGGTGTTCTGCGTACCCTACGCATAGGCAACCGCTTATACAATGAACTGCATTATATTTCTGATATAAATGTCAGCGTTTTATTTTAATCTCTAGGCAACGCGTTAAGCTGACTTGATCCGATAGGTAGCCCGATGAATGCGCCGTTGCCAAATCCGCCAAGGTGTCCGACCAACGCTTTCTCTTATTAAGAAAAAAAAGTTATTCCCCAGGTGAGGCTCGAACTCACAACCCCGGCATAGCTCACGACTACTGTCTTATAAGTACCGTGCGCTAACCAATTGCGCCACTGGGGACGTAAGAGCTTTTGGGCTTCTCACATTCAAATAGCCCGGTGGCATTTCAATCGATTTTCAAATTATCATCGACAATGTACAGGGCGACGAGGGTTTCGAAAAACACATGGATCGGCTGATGGAACTGTCGGAATACATGGTGAAAAGGATCAAAGATCAACCCGACAAATTTTATTTGATCATGGAGCCGGAAATGGTCAACGTGTCATTCTGGTACATACCTACGAGATTGCGCAACATGAGCCACAGTAAACACAGGGAGCAGGAACTCGGAAAGGCGAGTAAAAATGAATTTTTATTTGTTTTATTAATGAACGATGGGTTTGTGTTACAGATGTGTCCAGTTTTAAAGGCTAGGATGATGCAATCCGGCACTTTAATGGTGGGCTATCAACCCGACGACAGACGTCCAAACTTTTTTAGGAACATTATTTCTTCGGCGGCGGTGACTGAAAAAGATGTGGACTTCTTGCTTAACGAAATGGATCGTCTAGGACACGACCTGTAAACATTTGCTTTAATTTGCGGTTTTTGATTAAAGTGAAAAAAAAAAGAAATTGCCGTCAGGGGCAGCTAAAAAAAAGTATTAATATTACCTTCAAAAAAATACACTAACTTAAAACTGATTACAATTACAATACGATTTCATTTTCTAATTAAAAGTGATTACGTTTCTGCAAATTATCAACGTTTTGCCGCTAAATAACAAAGGCAAAATATCCTTTAGTGCTACATTATAGTGCCGCCTAGTGATATTTCCACAACATTATAAACCCACATAGATACAAAAAAAAGAATAATATAATCAGAAAACAATGGCAAATATCAAAAAGAAAGAGACGTCCAGTACCTGGAGCCGGTCCTGCCTTTAATATCTAGGTATAGCCACTGCAAAAAAGCCCGTGTTAGTTATTGCTATTTTTTGGGATTCGCGTGTATTTCGGAAATTTTTTAAATATTCTCGTTTTGTTAATCGAATAAAGTCAATATATTTTATTTTTAAATTATGACGAAAAGTAGATTATTTTGGTGCGATAAGCAAGGAGCGAAAAAAATCCAAGAAAAAACCACAATATAACACATAAACATCTTATAGTCACGAACTATTATTTGCGATAATAAAAAAAGATAAATAATACAATTACATTCACATAATAGCAACCTGTAAAACATTCCTATTTATAAAATAAACAATTTTTTTGCAATTATAAAAATGTTTTTCAAAATTTCCCAAAAGAAGATTGGGCCACTTTTCCGTGTTTAAAAATGCAAAAACTTTGCTCAATATCTGCCGAAGTTCTCGGACATTGTTTTAATTTTGGAATTAAGCGTGTTTCTAATTTATACAAATCCAGTTCTCTTTCGAAATACGCGAAATTGCCTATAAAAAGAACACAAAAGAACAAATATTAAATGTTCTTTCACCGTTGATATAGAAAAAAAGAGCTTTTGCATTTCTTAAAGATGAGTCGCTTAAATCTTCGATAACTTTTTAACTAATTCAAAGTTCTCGGTATAAAATATAGCAGCGGCAGAAATACTTTTTTTACTTAATTAAATCATTAATCAATGTAAACTGGTCTCTTATACATTCTGGCACCCCGCTGATACCATGAGTCAAAAATAAAAATATTGAAATGGGTTAGAATAAAATGTTTTTAAATTAAATAAAAAGAGTACGAATTTAGATAGGGTCTACCATAAACCATTGATAATTACGTCGTTGTTTACCATTCGCAGTTAAAAACCGCCAATATCGCATCGATACTGAATTAAATTAAAACTTATATATTGGTATATAAGGCGTATGTATGTATCAATTGCTCACAAATCAACTGAGCAATAATGCTGTGTTGGATAATAAACAAAGTTCTAAGCGCAAATATCCTTTTGGCGTAAGGAATAAGTTGTTTTTAATATCGAACTAATTTTGGAGTGATTCCCCGTAAAAGAGAACTTGAAACCAACCAATTCTATCAATTAAGAACATATCATTGTAGGATAGTTGTTATTGAAATTAATCGGCATCTTCCATAGTATGTATTCACCCGCTTGCAGTACAGCAAAAATCGAAAGCTCATTCTATTTCAATTGGTATATTAAAGTATTTCGTATTTTGAAATTATGAATTGGTATTTAAATGATTATTACTTTTAGGAGACGATCTGATCTGATAGAAATTATTTTTGGGTCAATACATACAACGAAAGAACGATTTTTGTGTCGGTCATCCGGAATGTAAGCTGAACACCAGCAATTTTCACTTGCAATCCAGATTTCTCGAGATAATTTTTTTTTTGTTGCTGAGCCTGTTTTTCGAGTTACGATAACAAATCTGAGCCTATATTCCCTGTTGCTTCGATGTATAGTGATAAGAGTGTAAGTTCTTGTTATTCTATTGCGCTTGTTGGTACTCATCTATATATTACGAATAGGCAAAATGACTTTTACTGTTTATGAAAAATTCTAAAAAAAATGTTTTGCGAAAAAGCGTATAATATGGTGTTATTTTTTTCCCGTAGCTTAGGAACTTCTTGTTTTACGAATCGATGTATAAATGTATCTGAAATATTTAGAAGGCGTTAAACTAGTATATATATCTAAGTCAAAACCGAAAAAAAAAAGATAAAACTCACTAAAAATGAATAAATTCATAAAAAATATAGTGATACAAATTTATATTCTAATCGAAATGTGTAGCTGATGCAATAATGTTGTATAGTCGTTTGTTTGTTATGTAAAAATATTCGAAGACAGAATAATTTGTTTCCGATCATAATATGCAAGTGCTCTGTCCATAAATTTTGTTATCTAGTTTAAGTAGACGCAAAATCCTGTAAAATTATCACAACTAGGTACTTTTTGTACTTCTTAGCAAAACGTTTGGGAGAAGTTCGTAGATTCGTGTATTCATTTGAAGTTTTTCACGCTAAAAGATATGATTTTAGTAGCTGCAAATTGCCGAAAGCTTTTTGTACATACAGTGGAATTATCAGACTTATTTATATCGGAAATATAGGAAATCCCATGTAAATTTGTAGGTGCCCAAATATTAGCTCTTTTGTACGGCAATACAAAAAACACAAAATAAAGGTTGGTGGTTTACAATAAAGACATGCAAATTTGGTTTCAAATATTCAAAATAAACTAAGTATATAGGTGTAGATAACATTATGTTTTTCTGAGTATTAAAATCGGACAGCAACAAGAAATAAAAATACAGTTACAAAACATTGCTAAAAAGAAACATTTAAAATAACCATTACTCTTCAAGTAAATGTAACAGCTAAATAATATCCCTAAGCGATCATAAAATTCATTTCTGACATAGCTGACCCCACAGAAAGCAGCCAATCGGCGAGAGGTCAGGTGACCTGGATGGCTAAAGGATTCGGCACCTTGGGCCAATAATATTCCCGTTGATGTTTGATGATGATTTCCAAGATTCCTCTTACCAATCATTTTGTTTTCCTCCGCATGCAGTAAAATATTCAAATCTCTATCGTCCCTTTCGTCTGCTCTATTATCGACATTTTCGGCAGAACATTTACAGTAGGTACAGTTTAGGGGAAAACATTTGAGACAAAATTATAAGACTGCTTTTCTTCAATTTTTTTCAATATTTAGCTTTAATTAAAGCGCGTTTAATAACGGATAACAATCGTGCGGTCATTGTTAAAATGTATAAAGCTACATCACGAATTTGCTATAAAATGTACAGGGGCCACCTAAAAATTTACATGGGCACGTGTCTTCTGAAATAAAAAGCTTCTATATTTTTTTTCTATTCCTAATTCTTTTCAATACATTGGCTTTATTTTTGTTTATTTTGTTGTAAAATTCAAATTCTCGTTTTTCATTTTCACTACAGCAAATAGTTGGCAACGTTGTAAATCTTCGTGTATCTACTTATCCGCTAAATGTATAAAGTACCAGGAACGATTTCCATTTGCATACTACCCATAGGCATCGAATAAATTAATAAATGTATTTAAATGAAATGTAAAAAAAATAATGATAATAAATCTGTAAATGTAACCTTTTGTATTTTCATGTCGCTCCGTACATTGTTCCTCTAGTTTTTTTGTGATTGACGGCCCTCTATTTTGATATACAATGGAGTTCGGATGTACGAGGGCAGCGCCAAAATTTCCCGGCCTGAATATGAAAGAAACAAAGTAGAGTAACATTTTTTTATTATTTTTCAATATAATTTCCCTTAACTTCAATACACTTATTACATATCTTTATTAACAACCCAATCCCTGTAAAAAAATATTCTTTTGGTTTGTCTGCAAAATGAGCTGTGCACACTGTAGATGAGCACACTATAGAACAATTTTGTTAAGAATTATTTATAGTAGGTAGTGTTTTTTTTTTAATAATAATCGTTTGTTATTTATTTTGTTGTTGGGACGTTATGTTATTTCATTAAAACTGTAAAAGTAAAAAAAACAGTCTTTTAATTTTTTTTATGAAGGGCATAAAAACTAGAGATTTTGTTTTAGATAGATATTTTATTTTTCAAAAAAAAAAATCTCAAGAAACTTGAAAATATAAACTAATTTCTCTGCATGCTGTGATATAAACGAGAGAAGATATTTTTATTTTGTTAAGCGGAAACCCTACATTGGATTGAAAAAATCAAGAAATTAAATTTCTTTAGAAATGATTTATTTTAAATTAAAAGAAATCATTGGCGTACCATCAATGTCTGCCAAAACAGACAAGCGAAATTCCGCAAAAATTGTATATTTCACTAATTTTTTGTTGATAAGAAAAACAGAATAAAAATTAAAATATACGAGGGCAGCTCCAAAATTTCCCGGCCTGAATATGAAAGAAACAAAGTAGAGTAACATTTTTTTATTATTTTTCAATATAATTTCCCTTAACTTCAATACACTTATTACATCTCTTTATTAACAACTCAATCCCTTTAAAAAAATATTCTTTTGCTTTGTCTGCAAAATGAGCTAAAACAGCCTCTTATAGCTCAACTTCGTCGTTAAACCGCCGTCCACGTAAGTCCTTTTTCAAATATCCAAACAAATAATAGTCGCTGGAGGCCATATCTGGACTATATCTGTTGGAACCCACACTATAAAATGGCAGCTTGTGCAACACCAGCAGTATGGACAGGTGCGTTATCGTGCAAAAGACGCACGCCTTTGGTCAGTTTTCCTCGACGTTTTACACGTATGCAGTCTTGCAATTTACGTAATAATGTTGCGTAATATTTACCATTGAAAATGGTATTAGTTTCTTTAAGATCTATCAAAAGAATTCCTTCACAATCGTGGCCATCACCTTTTTTGTTGACTCTGAATTTTCTTGGAGGCGCTTCACCTTTACGACGCCACTCCACTATATCCTTTTTTGGATAGAGGGTCATAATAGAGAACCATAGTTCAATCTCCCGTCACAATAGTTTCTATCACAGGCTTCGGTTCCGACCCACAGAGTTCGAAAAAAGACAGCGCACACTTGACACGGCGTTGTTTTTGAATAGCCGAAAGGTTTTTAAGAACCCATCTTGCACTAACCTTATGCATACCTAAATGATCATGCAGGACTCGATGAACACTTGTATCAGAAAGCTTAGTAATTTCTGAGATTTCCTTGACCTTTAAACGTCGATCACTCAATACCACCTCTTCCACAATCGCAACGTTATGACCTCCACTGGTCGACCAGTTCTTGAATCACCTTCAAGGGACTCCTGCCCCATTCGAAAACGTCTTGCTCATTCTTTCACTGCAGAATACGAAGGAGAACTTTGGCCGTACACACCATCGAATTTTTCGAAAGTATCTGTGCTCGTATAAAAATTTTATATAATGGTAACGGTAAGTCCTACGGGATCGCCGTTGGTACAGAAATGATCACCGTCGAAAATGTTTTTTTTATTTTTTGTCTGTCCGTTCTCCGTTCTCGTCTTTTGAATAACTTTCGAACCGTTGGAGCTAGAAAATTGAAAGTTGCCTCCTTTTTAACCCTCCACGAGGCACATAAGCTTATAAGAAATGGCCATGGTCCGACGCCGGTATCCATTTTTTTTTCGCGATTTTCGACTGCTTTTTGGACCTTGCTATGAAACACGATAATTGTCCGAAATTTGAAGCAATCGACTTCATATTTGGCATATTGCAGCTCTGCCCCGTGACGGAACCTATTGAAAATCCCCATTGGCCGGGGGGTCGGGAAGTATTTTAAAAAAAATTAAAAATCGCTTGTGCGTCTACAAAAAAGACTTTCAAAAACGGTGTACAAGACCGAAAACATTCTTGAACCAGAAGACGCAGAGGAAACGATTCCACAAATTTTAGCAGAGCATTTGCTTTCCAGGAAGATAAGAATAGAATTAGAGAAAATCGTGGGTTACCTCAAGATATAAAAAAAAATTAGTTAAAAAGAGGCCATCATGTTTTCCGTAGAAAAAAAGAAATTTTAATTCATGTATGGAAAGACGAGATGCATGTCAGAATGATCTCGACGATACATCAGGCTCGGCTTATAGAAACAGATAAAATAAATCGTAAAACTGGTGAAATTATTAAGAAACCAGAAAGTATTATACATTACAATAAGTATATGAACGGTGTTGATTTGGCAGACCAATACCTTTCTTATAATCCTATTATAAGAGAAAGTCTCAAATGGAAAAAAAAGCTTTTATGTTTATGTTGAACTGCGCATTATTTAATTCATTTGTGATATACAAGAAATTGAACCCGGCAAAGAAAATAAAATTTACTAGAAGTTGCTAGAAGTTGGGTCGAAAATCAAGAAAATGTGGGTTTAGAAGGCCCATCAAAAAGAGCTTCTCGTGAAGATCCACCAAGTAGGCTTTCAAGAGATATAAAATCACATAGGCTTGTAAAACTTAAAAGTTCGGGAAAAAAAATCCACAGAAACGGTACAAAGTTTGCAAAATTCAGGGCATAAGGAGAGAAACTTGCTTTATGTGCGGGTATTGTGAAATTCCTATATGTCTTGGAAAATGTTTTAAGTAATTTACATAATTTTTTTCAGAAATAAATGCAGAAATCAGTGAAGATAAGCTGAACAAGGAGATTATTGAGGAAGATTCAAAATTCAAGATTGGAATTCTTTTTGTAACCTTGAAAGCTATAAGTACTATAAACTTTTCTAATAGGCTCGTACAAACCAAAATATCCGACTTGTTCATCCAAGAGTTGCTGGATATATGTATTTTTTATAGTTTATTTTTTTAGTTATTATTTACTTGTTCTTGTTCACTTCTTACTTGTTTCGTACAGAGTGATACTCAATTTTCACTTTTCCAACATTACGTAATACATATACATATCTACAAAAATGATAGTATAATCGTGACATTTTTTGACAAAACCTACGGACATAATATCATGTATTATATATACTTAGTTTTGCAATTAGCAATCAGGAAATAATACGCAGCTACCTATAGGGCCACCAAGTTACCGACGAATCCTGTAACTTGTATGCAAACGCGATATTTTTCAAAAATTTGCATTAATTAATATTTATTCAAACACGTTTTCGGAATTAAATCCGGTGCGGCGAGATAGTGCGAGACCTTGCGTCGACCTTAGATGGTTAGTAAACAACTCGACACGGCGCGATGAAGTCTTTCGTTAAATACCAGAAATACTGCGATTTTCCCATCGAAAATCTGCCTTACGGCGTGTTTTCTACCGAAAGTCACGTGAGTTTTTCAATTCCACCTTTGCTTCCAGCCGCAATAAAGCTTTCGATATTTAATTGCTGTTTGTTTTGGTTATGTTTACACGGTCGATCGATATCGGTGGATGCCTCCGATGTTGTCAAATGGTGCTTATTATCGTCGAGTTGAAGAAATTTTGGGGGATTCAAAAAAATGTATCCACTGTTTAAAAGTCCATAACTTGCAAACTAATTGACGTTTATTTAATTGACGTATAAAATTCGATGGTTACTTTTGTCGAGCTCGTGACAACCCCGCTTAATTTTTTTAGCGCCATCTGTGGTGCAGTAGCAGATCTAAAAAAAGTTGCATTTTTACGTAAATTTCCTCATGAAACATGTCAAAAGAGTAATTTTTCACAGCTCAGAAACTGATGTGTTCTTGCGGAAAAAATAAGAAATAATTTTTATTAAGAGCAAAAAGTAGCTAGTTCCTGTTGACCTAAAAAAACATATTTTCACAAGCAAATTGTAATATTCTTCATTTAAGAAGCAAATCAAATCCAAATTATGGCCAGAAATTTTCTGTTAGGTAAAGGAAGTTTTTTTTCTTTTGCTGCGTAAGGTTTACATTTGATGAAAGGAAATCAGTTTTGAAGTACGTGTGTTAAGTTGGACTTTCCGCTACACTTTCACCAAGAAATGTATGCGTGGAAGATGCAGCGACCAAAAAAAACCTTTTGTTTCATTTTTTGTGGTTTTCATCTTTACAAAATATATTTTGTTGTGAAACTTGCCTGACCCTGACGAACAATTTAAATTTACCAGAAGTCAGTGAAACACTAAAATTTCAAATAGAACATACAGTTTTTTATAGCATTTTCGAGTTCGACATAAAAATTTAAACAACAATAAATAAATAAAAACCAAAAGTCGTTTTTTCAAGTGAATATCTGAATTTAGTACGATTCATAAGAGGCAAATACAGATCTTTCATTAAACAATCTGCAACTTCTACTAACAACTGTATAATATGGATGGATTTCAGCAGAACCATATGGATTATTTTGCATAATTTCAAGACTTAACGTCGTTCAAGCTCCAGATATCTTTTCTTGTAATTTTGCGCCAAGGAACTCCAATTGATTGATAAGTGATACCGTTCCCGGTGAGCCATACATGGCCGAACACATGTAATCTTCATAATCGCCTTTAAAGCGTAAATTGTTATAACAATAGAGAATATCTTTAAAAATGGTAAGAGATAGCTACAGGAACAAGTATAATCATTTTGTAGATAATTTGAGGGCCTAGGCAATATGTAGGTATTCCTCGCATTTTATTATTACTATATTTCTTTCAAAACTTTTTTCTTCAAAACACTCTTTTAAGGTCGACTGTATAAAATATTGTAATTAAAAATTTTTTTAGAACAAACTGGCGGTGGAAGTTGTGTAAATTTTTATATTGAATTCGAAAATGCAATAAAAAACTATATATTTCAATGTTGCCACTGATTTTAGGTAGAACTGGCAACATTGCAAAAGCAAAAATATTTTTAAATTGTATGTCAGGGCCAATTATGGCCATATTTGTTCCTTATAAAACTTGTAACCATGGGAAACCCGGTGTAGTTATTTTTCTGGAACCATATGGTACTAAGAATGTGGTCCATTCTTAGATTATTTTTTTATATTATGGTTTTGTAGGTATATTGGCAAGGGTAGGTAAGGTAAGCGGGCGATTTTTGTGGTCAATTTTATGGTTTTCATTTTTGTTTTAATTATATTTATATATTTTTTGATATTTATTTTTATATTATTTGTTTTTGCTTTATTATTATACCTATATCATATTCAACCAATCCAAGTGTGACTTCCCATAAATTTTTCTTTGCGTGTTAAATTCTGTCAATGATTTTTGGACAAAATTTCGCATTATCCTTTGTTCGACCTAGAAAAACTATTTACAGGCGGAGCTACCGGTAAATATTTGGGCTGGAATTGTTAAAAATTACTTTATTGGATCATTTTTCCTGCAAAATAGGCTAAATGGCTATAATTATTATCGATTTTAGATGAGGAATTGCCAGTATTGGTAGAAGTACCACTTAAAAGTCTGGTTTATCGCACCCCAGTTCACACTGTAGATGAGCACACTATAGAACAATTTTGTTAAGAATTATTTATAGTAGGTAGTGTTTTTTTTTTTTTTTTAATAATAATCGTTTGTTATTTATTTTGTTGTTGGGACGTTATGTTATTTCATTAAAACTGTAAAAGTAAAAAAAACAGTCTTTTAATTTTTTTTATGAAGGGCATAAAAACTAGAGATTTTGTTTTAGATAGATATTTTATTTTTCAAAAAAAAAAAATCTCAAGAAACTTGAAAATATAAACTAATTTCTCTGCATAAACGAGAGAAGATATTTTTATTTTGTTAAGCGGAAACCCTACATTGGATTGAAAAAATCAAGAAATTAAATTTCTTTAGAAATGATTTATTTTAAATTAAAAGAAATCATTGGTGTACCATCAATGTCTGCCAAAACAGACAAGCGAAATTCCGCAAAAATTGTATATTTCACTAATTTTTTGTTGATAAGAAAAACAGAATAAAAATTAAAATATACGAGGGCAGCTCCAAAATTTCCCGGCCTGAATATGAAAGAAACAAAGTAGAGTAACAATTTTTTATTATTTTTCAATATAATTTCCCTTAACTTCAATACACTTATTACATATCTTTATTAACAACTCAATCCCTGTAAAAAAATATTCTTTTGGTTTGTCTGCTTCGTCGTTAGACCGCCGTCCACGTTAGTCCTTTTTCAAATATCCAAACAAATAATAATCACTTTGGCCAATAACTGGACTATAGGAAGGATAATCTATCTGTTGGAACCCACACTCTAAAATGGCAGCTTGTGCAACACTAGCAGTATGGACAGATGCATTATCGTGCAAAAGACGCACGCCTCTGGTCAGTTTTCCTCGACGTTTTACACGTATGCAGTCTTGCAATTTACGTAATAATGTTGCGTAATATTTACCATTGAAAATGGTATTAGTTTCTTTAAGATCTATCAAAAGAATTCCTTCACTATCCCAAAAGATCGTGGCCATCACCTTTTTTGTTGACTGGCCGACTCTGAATTTTCTTGGAGGCGCTTCACCTTTACGACGCCACTCCACTGATCCTTTTTTGGATAGAGGGTCATAATAGAGAACCATAGTTCCATCTCCCGTCACAATAGTTTCTATCCCAGGCTTCGGTTCCGACCCACAGAGTTCCAAAAAAGACAGCGCACACTTGACACGGCGTTGTTTTTGAATAGCCGAAAGGTTTTTAAGAACCCATCTTGCACTAACCTTATGCATACCTAAATGATCATGCAGGATTCGACGAACACTTGTATCAGAAAGCTTAGTAATTGAGATTTCCTTGACTTTTAAACGTCGATCACTCATTACCACCTTTTCCACAATCGCAACATCTTCCGTTATGACATCCACTGGTCGACCAGTTCTTGAATCATCTTCAAGAGACTTCTGCCCCATTCGAAAACGTTTTGCCCATTCTTTCACTACAGAGTACGAAGCAAAACGTTGCCGTACACACCATCCAGCCTTTCTTTAATCATTTTAGGTGCTAACCCTTCTTTTGTCAAAAACTTTATGACTGCTCTATAGTCAATTTGCGTTATTTGCGTCATTTCGGACACGTCTTGTTTAGAATGCTGTCAATAAAAAACTATTTGACGCAGACTTCAATTTTTTTTTCGCCGCCTGCTGAGATATATATTTAAAAAAAGTTTTATTGTCATACTGGAGCTGCATCTATGTCAGGCCGGGAAATTTGGGCGCTAACCTCGTACATGGAATATAGTGAGCTGTTAGGTTCCACCATGCTGAGATACTGCTCAGGGATCATGTGTATATTCATTTATTAAGAGATATCCAAATCATAACGTACACTTTGGCGGCGTGCGTTCCAATTATGTTCACTATTTTTATCCCCGCTACAAACTGGAAACCATATTTGTTCTCCTATTTCCAGCACACGCCGAGAATTGGGGTGGCCATAGGCGACTTAATTTTAAATTTAAACGAAGTGGCCCATTTATTTAATGGACCCGTTTTAAAAGGCAATCAGGACGTATTTAGGGAGGTGAGCTTTCATATACCACCAACAGGCCACATAGCTTTGAAACAATATCCAACTTTTAGAGCACTTTGAACAAGTTTATGGCGCTTGGACATCAAGCTTGGAAGGAGGCTAGAGAAACGATCACCATATTACTGTCCGAGAACGAACCAATTCTGCAAAACAATGGAGATTTACGGTCAAGGTGAGCACAACGGTAGAGGCTTCAAAATATGGTGCGATGTTATTTTCTGTTCTAAGAATCTAAAGTATTTGTTTAGAGCGTTCACTCCTCAATCAGAAGCTACGATGCACCTGCCAGCACGCATTGGAGATTATACAGATTTCTACTCTTCCATCCATCACGCCACCAACGTAGGAATTATGTTTAGGGACAAAAACAACGCGTTGCTGCCTAACTGGTAATAATGGCGAACTTTTAATGGCATTTTTTTTGACTGTACGTTTTCCGAATTTAAGGAAATATTTACCCGTAGGATACCACGGAAGAGCGAGTTCGGTGGTCATTTCCGGTACTCCCATTCATCGACCCAACGGCCAAACCTTGGTTGTGGATGGTAATTTGAAATTTTTAAATGTTATTTAACCCAAATATTAAGGCGTTGGACATCTATAGGATAGATTTCTCTCAAAACACATACAATTCTTTTGAAACGATAATAAAATAATAATAATAATATCAAAAGAGGCATTTTCCAAGGCGACTTCATTTCATGTTGGTATTTAACCTTAAAATAAACCATATGTTAATCAGGGATCGCTTAAAAATGTATGCAGAAAATCGATCAAAACTGAACAGTCTCATTGCTACCGTGAAAATATTCAGTGACGATATGAAGGTGTCATTTGGATCGGATAAATGCGCAACTATAGAAATCAAGAAAGGAACCATCAGGCATCGCAGGCCTGGAGCCCGGCTCTTGGAAGGCTTGGATAGAACAACTCGCCAAATTCAGATGTTTACACCCCAACTCATCTGTAAAACAGAAAGTGGCAGGGGGTTTCATCATTTCATCCAATCTATAAAAAATGCTTCTACTTATGTATGCCAATAGTAATCGATATAACATCTACGCTACATCAGGAAATGCAAACTTAGAAGGAAAAAGAACTTCGTGGTAAATACCCTCTAACACTCGAAGATATATTCATCGACAAAACATGATTACTAC